>NC_140377.1:6502500-7102500 GCF_054491055.1 Hypomesus nipponensis | reverse complement strand
GTCTGGGTCTGCAAAGCGTGGGTCGATGGACTTTACTTAAGTGCATAGTCGACAAAAACGAACAGACCTGTAGAAAACCAAAGTGTGTATAAGATCTTTATCTCTTTTTTATTTAAAGTATCTCAAGCATCTGTGTTATAATCGAATCTGAGATCACTAGGAACTCAAACTTTTATCAAACTGTTGCTCATTCCTATTTTATATTCATTATCGGCTTTGCATTGTGACAATGGTTTCTTGCACATGTATCTGCAGCTTTGTAAAGTGCTAATGACGGGCTAACCACCTAGTCAGTCCTGTCCTACCACTGTATCAACAACGTGAGAGTTTTGGCAGTTCGGTAGAGAGGAGACATTTTGTGTTTTAGCTCTGCTCGACAGTAGCTGTGGTGGACAATCAGAATCATGAAGCAATGGACTGGCTGGTTTATTAGGCTCACTCAATCAAAAATGTTTTATTTTTGTGCCAAACACATCTTGTTTGTCTTTGTCTTCATTATTTGATATGCAATCCTGACTGTATTCCATGTTCGCAACGTTTTTATTTGCTCATCACATTTATTTTTATTTATTGTCAATTTTGCTGTTTGCTCAACATGCCAAGAGCGCTTTATTAGAATGTGATTTTGTTTTTCTTGGTGTGACGTCTGATTTGAACTTCTTAATAAAGTTTGGCCTTGTAGAGGCCTCTTAGCCAAGAAAATAAAGCAACACTGGATCCTCGCATCCCAAACTATCTCTGAATGCCGTGTGTTGTTCAGCAGTGTCCAAGCTCACTGGATCTGCCATGACATACAAGGAGTATAAATAAGGTGAGAAACAAACCTGTTCACTACTTATAGTTTTGTCTATCTCAAAATCGAAGCATCAAATTTGCGTGTGTGTGTGTGTGTGTGTGTGTGTACGTTTGTGAGTGGGTGTGTTTTTGTGATTACGAATGTGCCATGGTTTGAAATGTGTGAAACACTTGAAAGCCTCTATAAAGGCTACAGCTCTGCTCTAAGAGAGAAGCTAGGCTTCATTGGGGTACTGTGATTTATAGATTAGATCTATTTCGGTCATGTCAGTGTTGTTGAATTGCACAATAAAATATGTTTCAATGTGCACAGGGCCCATTAGCTCCAAAGACAGAAATACTTCAAAGCTAATAGGTGTCAGTTAGTCAGGTTACAGGTGCAATACTGCTTAAAAATGCTTCACAGTTTGGGCGTTTATGGATAAAAAGGTGTTTCAGAGGCTCCTTGGCCACGAGGCATGCAAAATTAAGGAAATTCTGCAGCACTGGCCAAAGTGGAGAACATTCCAGTGAAGTGGCTCCCTTGTGATGTCACAAAGACATGTGTCATGTACAGTATCTGACAGTACATTCCTTGTATGTTCTTTGATAGGCCACAGGAAGTGATGTAGGCGAACTAAGAATGGCTTACTCCAGCTTCGTTTTCACTTACCATATTTTAACAATATGAGGGACTATTGACTATGACAAAATTATTTGTCAAATGTACCTAAATTAAAGATGTTTTCAACCCACTGGTTTTGTAAATATCAAAATGTTTTACGACCAAGTATAAAGATGATTCATGAAGATGTTAAGTGTTTTTATTTAATCAATTTCCATCGTTTGTTAATGTTGTAAAGACCTGTACATGTGTAAAGTACATTTTTGTTTTAAGGGTATTCATTTGACAAAAAATGCTTAAATGATCAATCTGTAAAAGTGTTTTAGTATTGAGATTTTTTAATGGATGGATTATGAATAAATATCAGACTTTAAACCTGCGGATTTTATTGACAATTCTGCACATATTTTATTTTTATATAAATGACAATGAGTCTGTCGCCCTCATATGAGCTCCATCATTTGTAGGCTGTTCTAGGAGTTTCTAACCAGGGATGTCAATCCAGAATTAATGATGCGTGGATAGAGTAAGGAGGGCGCTCTCTAGTGGAGACTGCAATGCCCTGCATCATTCTTCTGGATCGTCTGCTTTGGTCTGGGCACGTCAATGTTTCTGTTTCAGTTTGGTGCCACACTAAACATCCATGGGATTCACAAACTAACCATGTAAAAACAGACTGAGTGGATGCCCATGTCTCCAGATTCCCGGTACTGAACCCACTCCTTCCTCCACACCACACATAGAAATGATCTGTGTGTGTTTCTGTATGCTTAACAGCTTGACAATGGCGATCTCCGTCAGCCAGGACCAGGGAGATAACCCCCGCTGGCATTGCTGCAGGGGGCCCCAATGCGGGTCAGTGACCTTTCTCGGCAGGCCCCGGGGGGAAGGGGGGGGGGGGGGGATTGTGTCCTATGTTGCGCGCCAGCCTTTCCCCCGGAGCTCTGACAGGGGCTAATGGGTGCATCACTCATTTTCAGCAGCTGCCCAGCGAACGGCAAACACAAACATGCCTGTTTACTGCCACACACTCGATGCATGTTGACCGTCACGTCTGCACCGTGTCCAGGCCACCGCCCGTCCTGCCTCGCCCAGCTGTGCACGCGTGTGCATGTGTGTGTGTGCGTGCGTGTGGGCGTGTGAACATATAGCTGTAGCAGACTGTCCGCTCCTCTCAGCGTCACAGCCGTTTAGTTTCGGCAGACTCGCCTCCACCTTTCTCTCCTCTCCCTCCATCCGTCCCTTCACTTTCCTCTCCCTCCCTCCATTCCTTCACTTCTCGCTCGTTCCCTGCTCCTTTTCAGACCGAATACAGACCCAGTGTGGCCCAGTGTATCAAGAAGGAATGCTTCCCTGCACAAATATCTACACCTCATAAATGTCACGCCCCTCGTCTGACCCTGTCTGGCCCTTGACTGGTATGGGGCTATGCGGGAGACAGATGGGCCAGGGCCAGGGCTAGGGTGGGGTGGGGTGGGGGGGGCTGGGTGGGTGGGTGGAGGGGGGGTGGGGGTACGGCATGCGTGAGTTGTTGTCTCAACGAGAACCTGAAAACGGCAGTGCACAGAGATACTGAGAATGTGTTCTCCCCTCGGTCAGGGGACACTCAGGGGCGTGAGGATCTGAAAGTGTGTTTGGTTGTGTGTGTGTGTGTCTCTGTGTGTCTGGGTGTGTGGTTGAGGGAGGCGGGGGGGGGGGGGGGGGACATTGTCTGTGAGAACGAGGACGTGATAAAGATTGACCTGTAAACAAGTCGAAAAAAATGCCAGATTATCTGTGTATTCCTATTGTTATTTCGTCAACAGTGTGTAAACACGAGGGCAAGAGGCTACACAGAAGCATGTGAGCACCATATGTAGAGAGGAGGGACAGTAATCCCTGGTAATACTGTGAAAAGCTCCTCCAGCATAGCTGATACAGAATCTTTACAAGCCACTGGTAATGAGCAACAGAGAAATGGATTAGGGGGTGCCATGGCTGCATCTAGGCCGCAGCAGGCAAAGCAGCTCTCTCACACAGTCAATGAGAGGAGTGGGTGCTTGTGTCCTTGCTTATACTGACACAGCTAAGAACATATCCTTGGGAATTCTGTGCACCCCCACGTAAATATTTGGTTGCCATTCTTGTTCAGTATTCTTAACCTTAAACTTCAACTTCAATTTAACCTTAAACATGAATCTTCTGGTCCACACACACACACACACACTTATCTCTCACCGCAATGCAGTGTCGAGGTTTTCAAGATGAACGAGTGAGCGGACAGAAAGACAAAGGGAAAATGACATGTCGGGAATACAGTTGCAACAAAGACGACAGTCGACTGTGCTGTGTGGGGTACCCTTGAGCTTGACTGACGGTGGGAATGTCTATGGGATCCCACATGACCGAGCCATTGCTTTTATCTGCTGCTATGAATGATTCCATAACTCATTAACAGGTATACAGATCATCCATAGCCAGGTACTGTATCGAGGTATGATGCATTACGATTTCAGGGCTCCGAGAGCTGACAGTGGGCTTCTCCTCCATGGCAGTCCGTCTGGTGACTGCCCCCCTGGCTGGGCTGTGAGGGGCCCCCAAGGGCCCGCAGTGGAGCTCCAGGGCCTCTCCGGAAGCCTGCTGGTCCAAGCTGCTTGGTGATCACGGGAAATTACAGGGCGTTGTTTATGACGTGTCTGAAGGGCGCCACTCCGGGGTCAGCTCTCCCGTGTGGAGGGAAAGGGGGGGGGGGGGGGGGGGGGGTATCCACAGACGCACTTATGCCCTTTCCACCTCCCTGAACCTGGGATTGATCAGGCCTACTTAGATGACCCCCTGCTTCCCTGTCAGCAGGTTACAACATGGCCAAGCCTCACTAAAGGGCCCCTATGGAACTGCTCCATAACCTGTCATCTGCACAAAGTCTAACCAGCCCCGACCCTGCAGCAAACAACAATGGCAGGAAAAGTTACAGCCTCCCATAAAAGAAGCCAGTCGCCCCTCTCATACTGTCCCCATCTGGAAGCGCGGGACAGCTGGAACCGCGGCCACACCTCGTAAATAATGAGCTGAGGACGGTGGCCGGGGGAAGAGGACTTCTGAACTGGCCAGCGAACCTGGGCCAATTAGCGGCAAGCTCCCTCACAATCAAACGTGTTTCCACATCAGCTCCAATTAAAGTGGGCTGTGGACTCTCCTCCTATATGCTCCGGTAAAGGTCCTTGGGAGGACTGTGAACACCACCATCGGTTTTTCTGCGAAAGGTCAACTGCTAATGGACAGGAGTTACACATACCTGGCCGACACAAGACTGACAAACCTGGCGAGCAGTCGATCAGGAGAGCTGAAGAAAGGTGACCAGACACTGAGAACACATAGTTACGTCTGACAAGACTCTGGAGATATAGATGCTGTTTCAGTTCAGTGTCTCTCTAATGTTCTTCTCTCCATCCTCCTGCCGTGTTGTGCTGTTTGTGCATTCCTGTGTAGACAGTTGTCCTCCCTGCTCCCTATTCCTCTGGGTGAGTCCTCTCTCTCCCCCACGGTGTGTCTTGCTCTCCTCATCCACCCCACCCCTCCATCCCTCCCTAGCTCTATCCACCCATCCCTCCGTCCCCCCATCGCAGCCCTGTTTACTTAGCTCTCCTCCTTTATTTACTCTCCTACCCAGCCCTCCTGCGCTCAGGCACAGAGCGCCCCGAGCAGCTGTTCAGCTCAGAGCAAGCGGGCGCTCTACCCACAATGCTCTGCCACACTGGGCTGGCATGACAGCACCCCACGCCGGGCCGCGATAACTGCCTGCTCACGCTGGCACGTCTGGTGCCGTTGTGGAGGCGCTCATGCACACTCGGCTGTCTGTCTGCCCTGTCGGGGTGCTCTCTGGGCAGCGCTGGGTCAAAGGCCACGGAGGAAGTCCCCAACGTCATCTCTCAATCATCTCCAGACAAATGAGCCAAGTTCAGCTTTAGGACTTATATTCCCCTTCATTCCTTTCCACTCTAAACCATGTCGACTGTAACTGTGGAGTCTCTCTCTATGGTTTTCTGACAAGTTGGGTTCGGAAACGAGGTTGACGTTTTTAAACTAGGTATCCCTGTACATGAGTAGCTGCTGACCCAACTCCAGAACCTTCCGTACAACAGAGACAGGAGCAGCTGTCCTCTCCTACCTACTTACCTTCCGACGCCCCGCTGTGGAAACACCTACCGACTGTCACATCATCTCTAACGGACGAAGGTGAGCCTCAGCGTACAGTATACGGTGTATCTCCAATTCAACTATTTTTACCTCCTCTTGCTGACTTCCTGCTGGTGGGCACAGCTGCTGCTGAGTCAGGAGAGAGGAAACCTGGAGAAAGGCCACCGAGCACGGCCAAGCTCCCAGCAGACCGCTCCCGCCCCGGCCGCCGCAGGGACAGGAGACACTCCATTCATCACCATACAATGGACGCTGCCTGGGGGCATGAGAATACAGGCCTGTTTGCGCACCAGTGTGTGTGTGTGTGGGTGTATAATGTGTGTGTGTGTGCGAGAGAGAGAGAGAGAGAGAGAGAGAGAGAGAGAGAGAGAGAGAGTGAGTGAGAAAGAGAGAGAGAGAGAGAGAGAGAGAGAGAGAGAGAGGGTGAGAGAAAAAAAAGAGAGAGAGAGAGTGTGCAATACATTTTCATTCCGCTCGTCCGTTCTGTGTTTTCACACCTCAGTTTGACAAGGCAATATGTGGACGTAACACAAAAAGCTGAATTGTTACACATAGTTTTCCACTTAATATGATTCTATGCAGGCAATGACCTGACTTGATTGATGCAAACAGCACAATGGCTACTTACTGCTCCCATGGTAACAGCACAGCAACATATTTCAAGGACTGAGTTGTCGAAATTATTCTTTACGGTTCCCATGACTGCAAATAATGAAAGCTCTTCAAATATCATACCAAATACCATAATTCACAATTGTATTATAATTTTACATTTTGGACTTTTCTTTAAGATTGGATGCCGTCTCCCCCGGTTCCTTCTTTCTCTCTCTCCACCTTTCTGCTCCCCACTCTGATTGTGGATCTTTCTAGCTTAACACTTGACAGGACAAGACCTTTTCGAGTCACTCGAAATTACAGTGAGGAGTTGATAAGATAGGATTGGGCAGGCAGGCGTGAGAGCCTACTGTAGATGCCAGGGATCTGGACCACACCTGTACAACATGTACAGACTCTTAGACCATGCCGAGATTGGCACACTCGCCTCATGGAACCTTCGAAAAATGCACACAGACACGCAAACACTTGTGAAGTCGACAAATCACTCGTACCATCAAGCCCTGACGAACCAGCAGACACACTCTTGAACAGGATATCTATTGGCTCAGTGATGTGTGTATGTGTAAAAGTGCCAGTCATGTCAGGATATAAAAGCTGGTGCCCAGCTGCCAAGCCCCTAGCCCTGTCAGCCAGAACCCTTAAACACGTCCGAGCCTCCTTCATTGGATGGCCCCCCTGTTTATATTCAGCATTTTAAAAATATACTATCTGCTTAGATACTAACAGTCATTCGCTCTGACTGGCACCCTTACATCTTATCAGCACTGGGGGCCCTGGGCAACAAAGATCCTCTTTGATCAGCCGTTTTTGAAACATCTTTCATTTTCTTCAAACAAATCCATGGGGGTCGTCGTGTGAAAGTCAAAGAACCAAAATGCACCTGATGGTGCAGAAAATGGACGACAAGCACTTTGCAGTTCCTTAAGAAGGAGAGGTGAAGTGGAAAGACATACACAGTATATGTATTTATACATATACATACATACATATGCTGGACCAGTGTGTTATAAATATAAATAACACTGTATGTGGCTTTCCACTTCACTTCTTCTTCTTTAAGGAACTGCAAAGTAGTAGACAATACTATACTGTAAACTATACTATACAATACTAGACACACCACTAGACACTACCAGATACATGTAAATACAGAATATACTGTATTTATGTTTAGTGGTGTGTCTAGTATTGTATATATATATAAATAAATATACATACACCCACACACACATATACGTTTTATCTGTCTGATACTTTTATTATGCATTTACTTCAAATGTATAAAAAATCTGTACAAATGATAATATCAGCTTAACAGGGTTAGGGTCAGAATCTCTGAAAAATTCATATTCATATTTTCTAGTTGTGGGTTTGCCCCCATTTTGTGGTTGAATGACAGTGTGCATGGACTCCACAAAAACCTGATGACCCATGTTGTCCCAGCATGATTTGACAATGTTCCAAAGAACTTCTTTTGATGTCACAGAATGCTTGGCTTTCTCAGTCTTCAATTCCCCCGTTAAATGTTAAATGTATTCTCAGACTTCAGGATCCTCCTGTATATACGAACAGCATGTGGGTGTGTGGGTGGGTGTTTGTGTGCAAATGTTATAAAGAAACAAAGATATACTGTACATGGTATCAAAGCAACAGAAGTCAGCTGAAAGCGAGCACAGATCTGCTCCAGTCTTCTCCGAATCGACCCAATATTTGAGTGTGTTACAACCGTGATTCTACACAGCGGTGGGTGTCCACAGATTGGTAGCCCCAGCCCTATCACTAAACAGAGAAAGGGAAAGAAAGAGGAATACAAAAGAAAGACGCGCAAGAAAAAGGAAAGGAGTTGAGGGAGCGAGAGAAACTAGGAGAGACAAAGAGGGAGAGACGGAGAGAAAGATATAGAAATGTCGAAAATGAAGCATAAATGGACCATTTCGGCTGTCAGAGGCACACAGAGAGAACCCACCTGAGGGCTGTCACATGCCCTGTTGGTGTCTCCATGGAGACAGTGCTCCTTAGTGGGGTTTCTCTCCAGACTGACAGCGGTCCATGCTGGACCCGTATTGATTTTCAGACTATTTCTGCTCTCTTGGTCAGATCAGTGGACGAATCAAGCCCGTTCTCATTCCTCAGCTCCTATCCCGTCTGATGTGGAGAGAAACATTATCCACAGACGCGGTGGCAAAAAAAGAAAATCTACGCGTGGGAGTTATATTTCCCTTTGGTTACTTTGGTAATTAATTTGGAAGGTTAAGCATCTCAAGATGCTCAAGGTTGCGAATGGATGGAATATTTTCTTAACTGTTAGGTGTCTACAAAAGCCCCTGGCCTTGAATACGTTTCATCGTTTGGTTTTGCTTTTGCCCACCCACCCAACTGGGCTTGGACATGGGATCTCTGCCGAGTTCATTGACCAAAAAATGCATCTGCTGAGCATGTCCTAAGTAGAGTGGATCTGAGCCATTAAGCGGTTGTCCATGAGGACATCTCTTTCAGCCGTCTCAGTGTCCTCTCCCCTCCACTCTCCTCCATGGAGTGTGAGGCTTGAAGACTGGCCCGACCTGCGGTGTACACCCACCAGTGTCAAACTGCAGGCAACAATCGGTACACAAGTTCCAGGACATTTTAATAGGTGATTAGAGCAGCTGTTGCAGATGCAGTGCTGATTTACTGGGGTTGGGCTTCTCAAAGGCAGAAAGCTCTTAATCTTTTAATGGTCCGTGGCTAATGGTCAATGTGGTTTGGTAGCCCTTTGGTCATTGCACTACATACAGAAAACACATTCACACACGTGTGTTTTGTGTGCAAACACGCGCAAACACGCAATCGATCGATCGGTCGCTCCCTCACAAATCTGTACTGGAGCTCTTTAAGAGACAGTCCCTTTCTAAAGCTCAGTGCCCATCTGCTCAGGACAATTTACTCCCTGAACCACCAGCACCCACTAGAGACCAGGGCCCTACTGTGAATCTTTCTCTACCCTCTGGATATCTCTTTCTCCGCCTCTCTCTCCGTCACTCCATCTGTCTGTCGCTCTCTCTCTTCCTCTCTCTCTCTGTCTCTCTCTCTGTCTCTCTCTCTGTCTCTCTCTGCCAAACACACACAGACTTGTTTGTCGTACAAGAAGTTAACAAGTGATGTGTTCCCAAGGAAACACAAGCCCTAAGCAACACAAAGAGCGCCTGTAGACTAAGCACTTTATCACCGGCCAGTTGGAATACACATGGAATGGCTAGCACTGTGTACCCCATGCAACCTCCGTCTCAAAGAACAAACGTCACAAATACCGCTTGTACCTCAACATCGTGTCCCTTTCTGTTCTGCCCACGTCACAGCTGGAAAAGCAGGTCATCGTTTGTAGAGTAAGTGAATGCACACACACACACCCACACACAAGCACACAGACAACAAACACACAAACCCACGTGCACACGCAGGCATGCGCACGCTCTCACAAACAAACAGTTCCAAATCCAAACGCCATTTTGAAATTCACTGTCAAATTCCCGTTAGCCATTCCCCCTCACCCCATCTACGAGTGATGGTGGGGAATCGTTACTGCTCTCCGAGGGCAGCCAGAATTGAATCAAAAACAGACTGAATAATCAACAGAATGGCCTTTATCTGAAGAAGAATGGATCCCAACAGCACATAAATTAGGACAGAGTGGGCAAGTAGAGTGTGGATGATGTTCTACTACAAGCAGAAGCCAAGTCATTGTGACTTGATGCCAGATGAGAGGATGCCAAAACACTCGCCACAGTAAACAGTTTACAGACAGGGAAAGGGGGTGGAGGGGGGGGGGGGGGGGGCACTGGAACATAACTCGAGAAGACAGAGGGAAGACCTGGGCTGTTTAATGATCATTGCCTCCATAAACATATTGCGTTTTGTAGCAAGCGCCCGTTTGCGCGCGCCCGTGCGAGTTGTTGATCTCCATGACGCTGGAGGAAACCTCCTGTGTTTATCTAGGGAGATGCTGAGCTTTGCTGAGCTCACTGCAAACACTGAGAGGGAACCCCTTACCAACCTTGCCCCCTCCCCCCATCCCCCCACCTGTCTATCCTCGTCTTACCCTCCGAGTCTGAATAGCTTGTGGCGACTGCTCCTTAACTCACCTCTCACCGCCTGGAACGACTTCATTGACCTCGCACCAGAGTGGGTTCCCGACCTGTGCTACTGCCGTCATTTCACCGTTACGGCTTCGTCCCCACATTTGGTTTTGTTTCAAAACAGTGGCCGCATGGAGTTTCAAGACACACCACCATTTTTTTGGGGGGGCATCTTCACTTTCCAGTGTGAACAATCCCACACGTCACCCGTCTATCCCCCCTGGTTGCCACTCCGTCTCCAGAATGTGAGCGCTGCTAACAGTTGTTCCAGAGACACCAAACAAACAGATGTCTGCGACCCCCTAAAAGTAATCCTGGACATGCCTGGAGCCTTGGAAGCAGCATGGGGTGGTCATGTAGCGTAGCACTGGGCCACAGGGTATTTATTCACTTGTGTGTAAATCATTTCTTTTAGCGTCACTGCGTGTGGGAATGCAGTAAAAGCCATGAAGGAGAACTGCAGTGTGAGGCATGGCTGGCTCCGGTAGCATGGCCACACATAGAAACCTCAGAGGAGGAGGACCAAGATACACACAGGCATGCGTGTGGGAACACACGCAGACACACGCAAACACGCACGGACATAACCGAACATCTACACACACACACCTGCCATTGTAATTCATACGGTCATTCCCCTTACATGAAAGAGACAGTCCTCTGTCAGAGCGGGACACACATTAGCCTTCAAGGGGAAGCCAAAGAGCAGAGGATGACATTAACATCAGGGCCGTCCCCTCCAGGCCGGCCTGCCTGCCTGCCTGCCTGTCTGTCGGTCTTCGGTCTGTCTGTCTGTTGGTCTGTCTATCTTTCTGCCCACCTGCCCTTCTGACTGTCTGCCTACCTGCCTGTCTGCCTGTCTAGCTACTTGTCTGTCCGCCTTCTTGTTTGTCTACCTGTCTGCTTGCCTGTCTGCATGAAACCTACAAATATCATATACAAACACACAGTTGAAGGGCCCCCACCCCTGCTACAATCCTTCCTGAGCTAAAAGTGTTTGAAGCATAAAAAAAATACATTGTTCGGAGATGTTTTAGTCAACATATTGTCCTACACATTGTCGGCATCACAAGTTGAAATAGATACCCATTCCCTGCTCTATTTCCGTCTTGAGAAGGCAGAGCTAAGGGGAAAACAAGAGGATGGGGTTAACAAGTTGGCTTGCACTAAAAACAAACGACAGTTTGCAAAACAAATGTGGCATTACAACTTGGCATGAAAAGACTGACATTTACCAAGGCTCATTTATATGTCTGCCTGCATGTTGAGCTCGTTGGCTGACCCCTATAACTACAGGTAGCACATGAGGGAAGAAGAGAGCGGGGGAGGGAGATGGGCGCGTGAGGGAGGGAGGGAGGGAGGGGGGAGGGAGGGAGGGAGGGGGGAGGGAGGGGGGAGGCGGGGAGGGAGGGAGGGAGGGAGGGAGGGAGGGAGGGAGGGAGGGAGGGAGGGAGGGAGGGAGGGAGGGAGGGAGGGAGGGAGGGAGGGAGGGAGGGAGGGAGGGATGGATTGAGTGAGTGAGTGAGTGAGTGAGTGAGTGAGGACTGGAATGGGTGGTACAGTACAGTGCAGTGAGCCTGTCCAAGTGTGTGGGCGGGTGGTCATGTAGATGAATCAACACCTGGATTAACAGGGCCAGAGAATACAGCCGTGCTGAGCAAGGAGAACTCCCGCCAAGACAGCCATGTCCTATTAAGTGACAATGACAGCGACGGCTCTTGTCTGCACCCAAGGGATAGGGACTTTCCAGGCGTACGAAAGTCCCAACTCGAACCGCTCGCAGCCTCAAGGTCTACCAGAGCCTTGGGGTACTGTAGGCCTTCAACGAGTCTTCGACAGGGAACGTTCTGTTGTGGCACTGTCGAAGCGCAAGCAGCCCTGAATACCACTGCAGCTGGGAACGTCTCAGTGGTTTTGCTGACTCCGATGCCGGAGCGATGCATCATTCATGAAATGATTCACAACTAGGATCTGTGCCGTTGTGCTGTTTCATCCTCTGGGATTTGGTGACTGAAGGAGTTCTGATTTCAGTGTTAAACACCACAACCCGAACAAGTCGAGCTTCTGTCCCTTTAAATGGAGTCCTGTGTGCTTGGCAGCCTAATGGATGCAGTCTGAAGGTGTTAATGGATGGCAACCTGAAAAATGGTCTTATCTGAAAAGGTCCAGGACAGTTATAAATGAAATAATCGCACTGAGCGCATTACTCCGTGTTCCGGCCCTAGGGGAGGACTTCAACACACAATTTGATCTGTGTGTGGTTTGTGTGCGTCTGCGTGCATGTGTGTGGGTACGTGTGAACGTGCGTGTTTGGGTTTTTGTCCGTGCGTGTGTGCGTATGCGTGCGCGCGAGTCTCTCCTCGTTTGACTCCTCCCACCATCCTTCACTCTCTGTCTGCGGGAGCCAACCGCCAGAGTCCTTTTTTTTTCCTGCTGACTCGCCTTTCAACCAGAAACCTCAGTGGGGGAGAGAGGGAGAAAGAGAGAAAGAGACAGAAAGACAGAGACAGAGAGAGACAGAGACAGAGAGAGACAGAGAGAGAGAGAGAGAGAGAGAGAGAGAGAGAGAGAGAGAGAGAGAGAGAGAGAGAGAGAGAGAGAGAGAGAGAGAGAGAGAGAGAGAGAGAGAGAGAGAGAGAGAAGGAGACAAAGAAATTAATGCGAGACAAAGGAGTCATTCGGCACCCCACTTTGGCAAGACCGACCGTATTATTACTGACACCCACATTTGCTATTATCCACTATGCTCCACCCAGAGTGCTCAGTCTCCCCTGTGGAAGGGGGATGATGGAGAGAAGAAAGGCACTGGCCTCATTAGTTCATTAATACTCATCTGGCAGAAGCATTCTGCTTCTCTAACCTCAGATTGAAGCAGAGTCAACTATTTGAAATCAAGATGCTCTCTCTCCGTCTCACTCTCTCTCTCTGGTTCTCTCTCTCTGGTTCTCTCTCTCTGGTTCTCTCTCTCTCTCGCTCTCTGGTTCTCTCTCTCTCTCTCTCTCTCTCTCTCTCTCTGGTTCTCTCTCTCTATATCTGGTTCTCTCTCTCTCTCTCTTTGTATTTTTCTCTTTCAGTTTCTCTTTTTCTCTTACGCTCTCGTTCTCTCTGACTGTCTCCTTCTGGCCCTAACTCTATCTCCCTTCCTCTCTTTTTGCCTTTCTCCCTCACAAATTCCCATTTGTAAACGGTCTTATCTATCCCTTCACTCATTGCATTACTGTGCATCTGTGTTGCTTTAGACAGTGAGACAACAGACCAAGAGATGTTTTATACCGAATGATCCTCAATGTATGAACATCTTTACATCACTGTTGATGTCATGGAGGCTGTTCTTGGATGGTTCTGTAATTTTTCAAACAGAAGGTCATATTCAATTACATCAGCACATGATTGGTACAGATATCTCAAGTTGAAACACAGTAGATAATTCTAATTCACTAACCCCTTACCTCATTTTCAGAGTAAATTGAATTATTGATCAATAAACGCGCCAAATTGCAAATGATCTCATATTCCACTGGGCCAAAGCCACACAAATTCCCCTGTAATAGACAGTAACCCATCAACAGCTTGGAATACACAACATATCCCTTATTGTGCGATATAAATTACCTTCATACTTAATATAGCTGATTGAAATAATATTGTATACATAGATCACATGTTCTAATAAACAATGATAAAGCTTTAAATTAAGATTTTCCTGTAATCAGTCATCAAATGCAAGTATCTATTTACAGACAACACCGCCATCTACTGAGCCTTTCAGGAACTCAAAGGTCAGGTCAACAGCTGAATACATTTAGTCTTTTTTCATAATGGCTATAATTGATTTAATGAGTGAGTGAGTGAGTGGGTGAATGAATGAATGAATGAGGCTCTGGGATATGGGGCTGGGAGTTGAGGTGTCGTCATCTCTGAAAACTCATTTGAATACAAGCTATTTGCTGTCCTGGAGGTTTCACGAATGTTGGGCTATCCTGTGGATTTAGCATGGACATTTTTCAAAATATTTGAGACCTCTGCCACTCTAGAAAGCAACATGTTCAGGCATAAATACAATTTAAAGGCAGTTGCCTTATACAAAGCTTTGTTCTTGTTGCTTTATGTGGGGCAACATTGCCCCCTAGTGGAACAAAGCTTCAAATACATTTTGAATTTTCTCTCAACAGGTCATACGTGCTATTTCATTAAACCTACTCTAACAACATAATCTTCCATTACAAAATAGATTTTAAAGGACACAGAGGCTCCAGTGAACAACAGACAAAGCTATTACTGTATAAGCAAGTCTGGTCAAATTAGTTAAAATTTCACAATCGAAATTTACCCATGCAAGGAGGGTCCATCAAAGTACTTTAATAATCAATTATTCAGTACAAGTTCCTTGTATTTATGCTACACTGGCATTTAAAGATACATATCAATCCGTAGAAGTGGGATCGTGCTGAATCTCTGCTAAGCCAGTAGGGAGCCAACAGCCATGCCTCTGAGAAGATGGGCAGGTTCACACAGGTGCAGAGGTGGATTACATGTGTGAGGAAGCAGTCTATTATTAGACGCTGGCACTCTCTGTGCCACTTCTATTGCAACACCAAGTCCCATGGTGCCCAAACTCTGAAATACAGGATCAACTCAGCATGGGATCGACAAGAATAGCTGTCAGCAATCAGCATCAGAAAACGAATATACTGGGTCATTAAGGACTCTCTGTTTAAGAGAGCCGTGATGTTTGAGGTCTGTGTCGAGTTCAGGGCCAGGTCTGCTTCACGTCACGTCAGCACAGCCCCTGCATGACCACAGTCACAGTCTCCCGAGCTTTACCTGGACATTTGACTGAACGACCGAAAGATCCAATTCCAACGAGAACAATGTGCGTTACCTGGTCTATGGCTCGGTTAAGAAGCTCTCAAACAGAGAAGAAGGTCTTGCTTGAGAGTTGGCATTGGAAATGAGCGAACTGCGTTTAAGGCGAGGCTAAAGGGGATCGCTCATGTTCCTCTTCTGGGGTGACAGGCTCATGTACTCAAGCAGCACGACAGGTGAGCTATAGAACCTAAATGCCAACTGACAGCTGTAACAAGATTGACATAGAGGGTCAGTAGTAGTAGCGACTGACACACATTGGACAGAACAACGACCGTGTGATCTGGTGAGAGGTATTGCTGGCCTCTTCTCCCGGAGAACGTTGACCTGTGAATGGAGGAGGGTTCAATCAGCAGGTGGTTGACAATCTCGGTGGCTGTACATCTTGTGCCCTCTGACAGGCTCAAGTAGATTCTTACGCTTTCTGTAAAATCCCACTTATTGAGAACCCTGCTGAAAGTAGTTACTAATGTCACATACTGCCACACGAACACACACACAAGACACACACACTTGATTCCACACACACACAGGGATGGATTAACCAACAGGGCTAGAGGGTCCAGGCCCAGGGGCCCATGAGCTCAGGGGGCCCCTAAGCCAGAGCCTCTGTGTGACATCGCTGTTATTAACTTGATATTATTGTATGGATATGATGACATGACACGATGCGCCGTAGCCGGTATATGCTAGGCTTAAGTCATTACTGTAATGTCTTCAACGGGGCCCCAAAAGTCCAACTGATTAAACTAAAGAATAGCCTAAACATTCACTTTGAATGTTGATACCTTTCAAGTGAGTATTTATCCCCTCGGTTTATCTATAGGACTTTAGGCTGAGTACTCCATGCAATATGGGCCCTTCAACTATTTAGAGAGAAATCCAAACAGCTAGTGCAAAACAATAGCATTAGAGCTGTGTCTAAGCACCCCCCAACACACGGTATTTATTGAAGATATAATATTGTTAAGCCTATGATGGTCATTTTTCAAGAAAGAGAAAGGGTCGTGTGGGCTACAAATGTACACTCTAGTCTAGGGTTACAACTTTCAAATATTTTGGGAATATTAACTGTGTTTATTTTGTTGATCGCTCGAGTACTTTTGCGTTTTTAAACAACAATATCCATCTTTTTCCTGACAACAACAAAAAACATTGATTTAAATTTTTTTTTTGGCGGGGAGGAGGGGGGGGGGCACGACACGTCCAGGCCCAGGTGCCCGTGGGTTCTTACGTAATCCGTCCATGCACACACACCTACATTGGTGAAGCTGTTAGGTGTATCTCTGACTTTTTTTGCATACAGGACTTCCTATTTTAGAAAAAAGCAGAGGGAAAAGGGCCAGTGGTTTTCTTAGTTTGGTAGATCCTGGTTTTTGGCCTTGGAACACTGGCATGCGGTCAGAGGAGAACCCTGTAGGCAGGAGAGACAGACAAAGCCTCTATTGAGTTTTGTAAAAAGCATGAGTTGAGTTTGTGGGCAAAGGGCTTTTCTTGAGGGAAATCTATCAGATTTGTTTTTAGTCAAACTTTATTTTGGCTGAGAATTTGTATATTTTTTACACAGGTATTTAAAGGGGTCAATACGATTCCTAATGTTGCTGAAACTGAGCTACAGCCATGCACAGCCTTTGTGCCCACTAAGCAACCCAACCCAACCAAAGTCTTTTTAAAAGTGTCTTAAAAAGTATGAATAAGACTTGAAGAGATTCCAATCTGCTCTGGTCTTTTACGTATATGCAAATGCATATTTAAATCAAGGAATTTGAATGATTTGAATAGTCATTATTATAGGAGCAGAGTAGGGAGAGAGAGGGGGAAAGTGATAGAGAGAGAGAGAGAGAGAGAGAGAGAGAGAGAGAGAGAGAGAGAGAGAGAGAGAGAGAGAGAGAGAGAGAGAGAGAGAGAGAGAGAGAGAGAGAGAGAGAGAGAGAGAGAGAGAGAGAGAGAGAGAGGGGAAAGAGCACCTTTACTCCCTGGATGTTTTTTAATTAGGCTTTGCCTGGCCAGCAGATCAGAGCAGGATAATCCTCTGGTTTGATGGGTTGGCCGGTAGATGCAGGCCTAATTGGGGGGTGGGCAAGGACTAGGGACATAGACATTTGTCTGTCAGTGTGATAGAGAGTATGAGTTATCATGAACGTATGGGAGAGGAAAATGAGGGGGGTCAAAAACGTAACGAAGGTGACAAGTTTAGCAGGTTTAAGTGAGAGAGAGAGGGAGAGAGAGTGTGTATGTGTGTGTGTGTGAGAGAGAGAGAGAGAGAGAGAGAGAGAGAGAGAGAGAGAGAGAGAGAGGGTTACTGCACTGGCATGGGACGTCAGCAGCTTGTTGGATTGAGGTGCTGTGTCCTGCTGATTTTAATCCCGACTGATTAACGAACAGAGAGCAAGCGCCTGTGCGAGCCCTTCGGGGAAGAGAGAGAGAAAGAGAGATAGAGGGGGAGGGTGGCAGGGAGAGAGAGAGAGAGAGACAGAGAGAGAGAGAGAGAGAGAGAGGGAGCGAGCGAGAGAGAGAGAGAGAGAGAGCAGTCACAGAGAGAGAACCTGGGCATTCAATGTCGGGAGAGCACTCGGAGGGGGTCATTTTCAACGAAAGCCAAGGAAGTGGGAGAGGAATCTGACATTTTGCCCTCCTTTTGTACTTCGTGCACACTTCCCCCCTTCACCCTCCCCCTTGTTTGTCTCAAACCTCTTTCTATCCGTGTGCTGCTGAGTGGACGGATCAACGATGCCCACAAACGGAATAAACAAAGCCCTGAAGCTGCAGTTTGGCCTCATAAACCACGAGAGCCGCTACCTGACGGCGGAGGCCTTTGGCTTCAAAGTGAACGCCTCGGCCTCCAGCATGAAGAAGAAGCAGATCTGGATGCTGGAGCAGGAGGACCAGGACGGCCAGGTGGTTTTCCTGCGGAGCCACCTGGGGCGCTACCTCGCCTCCGACAAGGACGGCAAGGTCAGCTGCGGAGCGGAGAAGCCCGACTCCGACTGTCGCTTTCTGATCGTGGCCCAGTCGGACGGCCGCTGGGCCTTCCAGTCGGAGCCCTACATGCGCTACTTCGGTGGCTCGGCCGATTACCTCTCCTGCTTTGCCCAGGCCATCGGAGAGCCGGAGCTGTGGGCGGTCCACCTGGCCCTCCACCCCCAGGCCAGCCTGCTCAGCGTGGCCCGCAAGCGCTACGCCCACCTGTCGGCGTCGGAGGGAGAGATCTCCGTGGCCAGTAACATCCCCTGGGGGGTGGACTCCCTGGTCACCCTGGTGTACACGGAGGGCAAGTACAGCCTGAAGACGTGCGACAGCCGCTTCCTCAGCAACGACGGCAAGCTGGTGAAGGAGAACGCCCCCGCCACCGCCTTCACCCTGGAGCTCAAGTCCGGCAAGCTGGCGTTCAAGGACTGCGATGGGAAGTACCTGACCCCCATGGGCCCCACCGGCACGCTGCGCTCGGGACGCTGCTCCAAGCCCGGCAAGGATGAGCTGTTCGACCTCGAGGAGAGTCACCCACAAGTACTTTTCCAGGCTGCCAACAAAAGATTTGTCTCAGTCAAGCAAGGTAATCAGCCTTATACCTCTGAGAGGATGACCACGTGTTTCGTGTATTACCATCCCTCTGCAAGGGAAAAAAAAGATTTATTTTTACAAAATGGTGTTTTATACCTTCCGTTTAAATGTGTAAGACTGTGTGATCAATATGGGAAGCTGTTGGTTCTTATAGTGGGCCATAATTACATAGAAATTGCTTTTGCCACTCGCAAAGCTTCACACATGGTTGAAGAGACTGCCTGTAGTGTATGGGCGGGAATTGCACTCAAGGCTTTTTGTCACCATGCTAAGGAATCTTCTAATTTGTCTGTGCAGGAGAGGAGCAGGATGAAAGAGTTTTCACTGTCATAGAAGCCCGATTGCTTGATTGTCCATGCTGAACGGCTGAATGAGAAATAAATCACTTTCCTGTTGAAACAGAACACTGAGGCAACCGTGAGTGTGGGCTTCCGTGTGAAAAACAAATCACTTAGCTGTTTTGGACTGTTATAATAGAAGAAACATGTTTACAAATCACGTGCTTGGGTTTGTAAGAAGCAATGTTGTTCCGTGAGAACAAACTGGGCATTGTGCTCCGTCCTGAGATTGAGAGTAGTGCTAGGACGTGCGGGGCTTTATCAGTGTCCACCGGTTTAGTGGTAGTGTAGGGATGACACGTTCTTCACCCAAATGTGATGAACATGCCATCAACGAATTTACACCGAAAATGTCAACTCCTACATTGGTGTCAATACCTTTGGCACTGACACTGTGACAATGTAGGTTTAAACCATGGCACTCAGCACAGCGATGAGGTGAACCATAAAAAGGCCGGAATTGATACACAAGAGCAGTTGAGCAACACTTGTCCCTGTAGACCTGTGAGGGATCCATGGTTACACCCCGTGATCCAGCGAGTGGTTGAGAGCTGCCTGCCGTAAGGGGTAATTGTGGTAATGGGCTTTGTCATTTTCACTGTGTGTCCATTGAAGATTAGGACAAGGGCAGATGACTCCCATGACACACATCCAGGGGGGGGTTTCTTAATGACCAGTGACCAGAACCAGGATTGATGCTATAGTTAGACTGATACCGGTCGCTCCCAGACCTTATCCTTTGGAGTGAGAGTGGACGTATTTTTTCAACGACAAGTGGTTGTAATGAGGTCTCTCCATGGTGTGTGTAGCAGCTTGCGGGCCATTAGGCCGTACAGACAGCGATAGGCTGGTTAAAGTGTCCAGACAGATCAGTTACCATGTCCAGAGTCAGCTCTGGGGATGGACTTGGGTGGGAAAACAGACATTGGGATCTGCACTGTTGAACAGGAAGTAAAGACAGGTGAAAAGTCTGAAGAGCAATGACAACAACAGTGGAAGCGTTTTTTTAATGATGATTTTATTATTGCGCTATGTTGATGCTTACTTAAAAGACTGAGGACCAATATTGCATGCCTTGTTTGATATCACACTGGTTCACGACGTTCTTGGGAAAAAAAGTTACTCTAGGCCATTTGCATGTCAATTAATGTATATAGCTGTAATTATATACTAACGGGGAAAAGTCACGTTCATGAAATTTCTCCTTAAGCACTGAACTGAAATTTCATGCTCTTCAACTGGTCTTGAACTACTGCATTAAACTAAAATGACCCCAATGTTACCCGGGCCGAAAAAACACCCAAGAGTATGTTTGGAATTTGCATATTGCTTGAAGTGAAATGATCCTCAGGTCACATTGAAAACAATTTGACTACGATGCCCCCACTTGACAATTCTGCCCACACAAGATGCCCTGTCTGAACGGTGTGATGTTGGCAGGATTTGGCCTGTAGCTTCAGCTCCAACACATGTATTTTTCCTTCTTCAGGAACCAGGAACAACAAAAGCTGCTTAGCGGGCCCTGTGGTGAAGATTTGCATTTCACCACAGATGGAATTACCGCTAGCGAAGGAGCAAGATGGTTGGGTGTGTGGGATTAGGGTGGTAACAGGCTTAAGAGAAAGGTTGAGGGATATTTCTGTGGCATCTAAATTGAACCACAGCTAGCAGACAAGTAGCAGTCTACTGTAAGGGTCGTACGTTCACACTAATTCAGTTGAGCGGACAGACACTGGGGTTTTACTTGGGTTCATGGAAGGGGTGTAGGCAGGCCTGCAGCTGCTGTAGCTGTTGGATAACCAGAGAAGTGCTTGTTGTTTCAAAGGCCGTCAGAAAGTCTTGTCTTTTAGGTGCTTCGGTTACACCGTACAGTGTGACATTGCGTAAAGCAGGATGTAAATCCAACAGGGGTACTTCAATTGAATAATTTTGTCACATCTAAATCCGAGGCAAATTAGAAGACTAATGGCTTTTTACCCATTTCGAGTTTTGCATTCATCATGTAATTCAAACAAAGTATAGGATAGGAAAGGAACATGGAAATACCAAGCACACACTGAAGCCTACACTGCAGCTTGCAAATGACTCACAAGCACTACAAAGGCGCTAACTATCCAGATAGTTATATTATTGTTGTAAATTACTTTGTAAATGGAAAGCTTTGCAGAAAGAAAATAGATTGAAATATTTATTCTCAAATGTTTGATTTTGTTGCTTTGGCCCCGTCTTCGTTATATCCTTGATCATGCTGGGAAGGGTTTCTCCAAGGTTTTTCCAGTCATTCAGCTGCTCTCTTTAAGGTTTACCGTGGTGTTGCTCTGCAGAAGCTCCACATGAAGCACATAATGCTATTACACAACCTCAGGCTGGGGGATGGGGCATGGGCTAACAAGTGAACCCAACACACTTACAATTGACATTTTACTCATTCATCGAGTGCTTCTATTTGAAACAATGTACACTATGAATAATGCAGCATATGTGAGTGTGGCAGATAATCGTGGACTGGAGGTGCACAGTTCTCACCGTATTTCAGGGGTTAGTGTCAAGGTACTGGGGTATTTGAATGAATCAACACTTAATGTACAAGCATCCTATATAGGGGGATTATGAACAATGTGATATCAAATGTGTTTGATTGGCTGTTGTCTCTGATCCCTATTGATCTATCAGAGCAAATGCCTCTGTGGGTCCAAGTCTCTGCTCCGACTAGGAGCTAGGAGGGTTTGTAAGAGAGATTGTGGCAGGATAAGACACAAGGGCAAGTGAGAGGCTCATCTGCCCAGCAGGAGGGCGCACCAATGCAGTGCCAAGGTCGCTCCACGCCACCTCTGGCACCAATACCTCACAGAGAGATTGAGGCTGTGTATCACTTCAAAATACCAAAATAAAAGACACTATAACACAAATTGAGATGCAAAAACATAATGCAGTTGGTCACATCAGCCAAATCTCTCTACTTTCATGAACCTATTTCAAGATGCATCACACACTTTACAGGAATGTTTACTTTATAAAATGTACTATTCATAATATATATGAATATATATCCAAATGAACAGATGGAGACAGAACAACATTTCCTATACCTATAATATATATATATATATATATATATAGCTCTTCAGCTATATTTTTGTACTTTTTTCCAAGAAGCAATGCAGTACAGCTCTCAGTAGTACTGCAGAGTGAAGGTGATATTAAGAGACTAAGACGAGGGGCCTATGTCTAATCCTGTGGTGATAATGTAGCTATAGGGGGATTGTTGACAGGTTAATAATTAGATGTCACATTTTCACTGTGTTCACATTTCCCCTTTAAATGCTAAGGGTTATAAATGGCTTATAAAAAGAGATAGCGTCTCTATACTCATTGTCAGTGGAGTAATGGTGCAATAATTGGAACTGTCGGCTTTCTTCCTCTCTTTTGTCGGCCAGGGGTGAGTATCTCGGCCAATCAGGATGTAGAGACAGACATGGAGACGTTCCAGATGGAGATTGACAAGGAGAGCAAGAAGTGCATGTTCCGGACCAACGGAGGCACTTATTGGACACTGGTGTCTCACGGCGGGATACAGTCCACAGCGACAGAAGTGTAAGAATGGGGTATTCAGCTCCTGGTAATGGAATTCAGGTGCTTGTGTTAAAATGAAGCTTCTGACCCCTGCCTGCCCTTCACACATCCCCTACAGGGAAGCCAACACCATGTTTGACATTGAATGGCTCGGTCGGAGAGTGGCTCTCAAGGCCAGTAACGGGAAGTATGTCTGCACCAAAAAGAACGGGCAGCTTTCAGCAGTCAGCGATTCTGTAGGTGAGAGCTTTGATCTCCATCCTTTGATCTCCATACTTAGTTGCCGTGTATCTTTTCTTTCCTAAAATCATTGTGTTTTTCTCACCCCGGACACTGAACTAAATATACTCAAATGATCATGAGCTGTTCAGTCACTTCAGAAATAGGGCTGAGAATACTGAAATGATCATGAACTGTACTGCATGATAGTCAGGGATCATTAGGATAGATTTCCAGATCACGGCTGGAGATGAGGCACTGAAGCCAGGCGTCTGTGTTGCAGGTGATGACGAGTTGTTCCTGATGAAGCTCATCAACCGCCCGATGTTGATCCTTCGAGGAGAGAACGGATTTGTGTGTCACCACAAGAACTCCAACACGCTAGACTCGAACCGTTCCGTCTACGACATCTTCTCATTGCTCTTCAGTGATGGAGCCTATCACATAAAAAGTCAGTGTGGGTCTGTCTGTGACAAGGCCTGCTCCATGTTACAGTGTGCACGTGTGTCCTAACATTGATTAACTTGCCCTCAGTAAAATACATAGCTCTTCCCTCACTTCAACTAATGCCTGTGCCCTGTCCACAGGCGTGGGCGGAAAGTTCTGGTATGTCTCCAGCAGTGGGCTTGTGTGCTCCGACGGAGACAAGCCTGAGGACTTCTACTTGGAGTTCCTGGAACATGGGCGTGTGGGCATTAAGGGCAAGAATGGCAAGTACCTGCGTGGGGACCAGGGAGGCACGCTGAAGAGTGACGCTGCCGACTCAGACAGCTCCTCCCTCTGGGAATACTGAGCCCCCTGGGAGAGCTTGGGGTCGGAGGAGCATGGAGGAGGAGGAGGAGGAGGAGAGAGGGAGGACCCGCACCCACTCATGTCAAACCCATCCCAGACACATAGACTGACCAGACCGGGGCAGACCTTCACCACTGTTTGTATGTAAGGGGAGCTGCATGGCGACCTTCTTGTTTTCTATTTGGAGAAAGTGAAAAATGTTAGGATGTTCTTTGTTCATGTGTGTGTTTTCTTTCCCTTTTCCCCAAAAATGTAATGTCTGTGTTATTTTCCAAGTGACATTGCCAACATCATGAAATATACAACGTCTTCAATTTGAGACACACATTGTACAACCAATACAAATGCATTACAAACTGTTCCTGTAGATAATAAATGCCCTGTCCTCAGTTCAGTCAAGACACTCATGTGATTGATTTCACCATTTATTCATATACCTGAGAATAGGTTTAAAATTGGCAGAATGGATGTATATGGGGAAGCGCTCCCTGCCTTCACTGCAGCATGCCTGACATGAGGCAGGGAGCAACAAGTTTAATCCCCAACGGGGAGTACAGACAGACAACATGGGGGAGAAGGGGAAGGTGGTGGGTGGCAGCAGCGCAGAACACTAAGGTTAGCGAGGATGGGTGTGCGTGCATGTGTGCGACTTTATTGCGCCGCCTATCGAGCTAAGCCTATGGGCTAAGAACACGGCGATGGGTGATATGACGCGCGCTGCCCGAGTGCCATGCCTGAACTGCCTTCACTTCACATAAGTTCATTATCATTCTGGGTAAGGCAACTCGACACCCAGCCAGAGGGCAGATCTCTAATGAGGAGTCGAGGAAAACACCTGCACCCATTGACAGTGCTGTCCTAAACTCCCACAAGACACATCTTGGCATTTGGCTCCATCAGCTGCTTATGATAACCTTTGTAGATAATGGTATATATTACATCAAACAGTCATGTCTGTCACCAAATATATCTGGCCTAATGTGAAACAAGAACAGCTATAGGCTACTAGAACACCTATGAAAGGAGGTCACGTCCGGTTGGAGAAGGCAGGTGCTGAGAAGGAGAGCATTTTCACTGTTATTTCCAATTGCTTGCTTTGGAGGTGGCACATTGTTTAAGCAAACTGTGAGCTCTAAGGTTGAACATTCCTTCCCACAATACCCAATACAGTGCAAACGCCTGCATTCATTACACTTACAAATGACCACATGCATGTATGACTAGTCTGGTTAATAATAAGTGATGGTAATATGAGGGAAAAGCAAAAGACCAAAGTATTGAGTGCATTTCATTACATTTAAATCTACCATTGAGTCACCTCTGGCACAGACATCTATGAGCAAAACCTTAAACATTTTGGTCCAGTTTGCCAGACATGGAGCCAGCCTAGTCTTAAAGTAAGATAAGAATTTAATGAAAATCTCCATTGAAAATGTGTTTAGTCTAGTCTAAGACAAGGCTTAATCCATGTCTGGGAAACTGGACCCCTTTGTCAGGATAGAAGTCCAGTCACATGCTTCTGTTATCAGTTTGTGCTCTAAAGTTCTGTCTAGAGGCCTTACACTGTAACCCTCCCCCTCCTTTCCCATATACTGTATTCTATGCAAGTCTTCTCCCTGAGCCCCCCCTGTAGACCCCCAGCCTACCCTCTCAAATTAAGATAAATGTGCATCTGAGATCAATGGAATAGCGTTAGTGTTTAGAGTACTTTATGCTCTATTTTTGCTTTGGTTAGACATACCATCCTCCAGTTTTGCCATATTGCTTTTATCATCAAACCCACCTTCTCAGATACAATGCCATGAGTGTGGAGGCAAAGGGTCGATTGGGAGCTTGCTGCATCCAGCCACGTTTGCCAATCCTTCCAGTAGCAGCAGAATGTGGAGTTCAGAGTGAAGTGTCTGTGAGAAGTCTAAGAAATCTAATTTACGATGGATCCTTCTGGAAAACAATGTCACAACCAATTACAGGCTGTCCACTACAGTCTATTTCAGTTTGAAAAATTATGTTTTAGAAGGTTATCATTCCAGGTCAATAGAGATCTTTTTTTCTTTTTATGTATTTTCCTGAAATTGTTTATAAATGGTGTTGATTATAATAAAACCAAACTTGTTGATGACCATGTTGTTATTATGAAGTAATTCTTAGATTTTCTTTTAGTGTCCTATAGGGTGTATTTTCCTTTGCCATTACTTGCCTGTGAGCAAATCATGCATAATGCATAATGTATAAATATCTCAACACTGTCGACATTTATGGTAAACAACATCAACCATACAGCTATCAATTCTCATGATGAGCAAAATAAACACATTTAAAGATGAGTATCTATCAAATCGACATATTATTTCCATCATGATTATAGAGTAAATTAAATTGTGATAATCCATAGTCATCCTTTGGGTTGGCGCTTCCCTTCAAAAATGTTAAACTCTGATAGTTGCTTCGTGCATGGTTTTAGATCCTTCAATTCCAGCAGTTGCCTCCAGCTTGGAAAAGCAACGCCTAGGCCTATTGATTCGGTTTTTAGACTGCTGTTGATCCAGAGTTTTTTTTGTTGTTGATTTTTCTGTTGTGAGATTGACAACGATTGGTCGACCATTTTTCAGTCCTGTCCCTAACCCTACCACAGAAGATGTATTTTCACATTCAGACCAATGAAATTATTGATATGCCTTTAGGATGTGAAGAGACCTTCAACCAGTAGCCTATATAAAAAAGTAAAACAAATCACATCCTATCTTTAACGACGAGCTTACATTCAATCTCTTGACAAGGTACAACAGACGTCAGAGTCCACGTGATCCGATAGCCTACAAACCTATGTAGGCCATTTTCAAGCCATAGACGTGTCTAAAATGTTTTAATGCCGTTTGTGCAGTAGGGAAAGAGACTGGATCAGATAGGTAACACGTTTCGAATATTTAATTTTTTACATTTACATATTTACATTTTTTACTTAAAAAGCCTACTTCTAACTTAACCTGGGTGGGGGGTCTGAAAATACAAGTGTGCCAGCCCAGTTGTGGGCCGCCAGGCCTCAACCTATCTTCCGCTAAGATCGCTAGAGGGCAGTAGCCTACCCGTCAACATTAGTTTGAGATGTGCTGAGTTATGCAGTTTTATTTTATTTCAAACGGGCTGCCATCTGTTACAACAGGGTACGCAGGGTAGACACGCTTTGTCATGTCAATTAACAGCTTTAAAGGACGACCTTGTACAGGCCACAAACTAGTGTGTTGGTGATAGGCTGCACATCCTCTCTCACAGATACTTTGTAATGATTTCCACAACAACCTAATGTGAACAATTAGTTCAGGATTTCTCCCCAAAAAATTATATCAAGCTCCTTTCCCACACAATAATGATTTAATCAATGCAATGACAAACGGGTATAACTGTTGTAACAACAACAGTTACTTTATTAAATATGCAGAATAAATCAATAACAGACTACAGAATACATACCATGAATTTCCTGTTCAAGCCTTGACTCACTTCCACCAGTGTATAATAGATGGGAATGAACGGTTGAGACAAACCTGCGCGCCAGTTCCTTGCCTGCCCTCCACACGCAGCAACGAAATTATTGCCCGGTCTATGGCTGTCAGTGCTTGTGCTACAAACGTGATTTACTTTAATATGCTACTCAGTCTGTTTTCTTGCAGGAATTTAATTGTATTCATAACAACAAGCATGTGGCTGATGAGAGGCTAAAGGACGCCAATGGAACATTACCATGGAGAGCTTTGCGCATCGTGTGTGCCCTTACTGTTGGTTATGCTAATCTGACCATGGGATTCTACTAAACCGATCACCGTAAAAAAACTATTTTTTATTTTTTACAAAATGAGGTACGGAGTGGTTGTTCTTGTTGCTGGATTTTCTGGTTTACTCAGTTTTGCCTTACTTGCTGTGGCAATTGGCAGCGAATATTGGTACATTATCGATGTCAAACCCAACCATCCAGACTTTGAGGACCTGAGTTCTCATTCGGGGCTTTGGAGAATATATGAAGGTAGGGATGTTGCTGTATTCCACTCACTCTGTGGTCAATATCAAATAATCTCATCCGACATTATCGACGTTGATTTTCATGGTTTGTAAAAAAAAGTACAAAATCACAAGCTGTCAGGCAAGTATCAATATTAAACTGGTGTGGGGTCATTGTAAACACTTACACCACGTGTTGCATAAGTAACAATTAGGTTACTTTGTCCCCTCGTGGATCATTAAACATATTTGACTTCCCATGATAAATGAGACTGATTATCTTTCTCCTGTAGATGAGAACGAAAGAACGTGCATCTGTTAGGTTTTTCCTCAAGCAATTGCCTACGCAATATGCTTGCTTTAGACATTTTGCTATTTGAAACTAAATGTTTGGAAAGTATAAAAAGTCAAAAATGAATATGTAAACGTGGTCAACAGTACAGATATTTGATCAAGCCATGTCTTGAAATGTAATTGAAGTATCACTCACATTTACACGTCTTTCAATACCCCATTTACCATTCCACTGAGGTTCTTCTGATTGCCATCACTGAAGGCATCTGAATTTTGAAGTCATAGTTCTTATCATCCACATTACCTGTACTTAAATGTAATAGAGACACATACTCTTATTGTTTTATATAATGGGTTTAATGCATCCTTATTGATTCAGTATTATATAAAAATATGACTGTGGTGTTACTTACCAACCATCCCTTTGATGAACCATCTGCTAGACATCACCCAAAAGACCAAGAGCTGGAAATGGCTGCAATAACTGCCAGCTAGTACTGTAAAGTGAAAGGCTGATATTTACAGTATTTAGCTTGAGGCAGTTTGCTGGACTGAAGTAATAATTCATGTACCGGTAATACTTTATAGTTCATATTATCCGTGCATGGTAGCTTGACCCGACCTGTTGATCAACGCGATGAGGAGTGATGGGGTAAGGTGTGTAATAAATAAGCTCCTATAGACTTTCAATTATTATGTGTTTATTTACATAGTATTTATTGAGGAAGTGAATGATATTATTGAAATTGAAATGAAAGCCTTTTGTCCTCTCTGTCCATGTGACTCTTCTATGTCATTCTACTTACTAAATCTACAGGAAAAAATGCCAGTTCCCACCTCATTCACTCCTTCACAATGGACACATCCACCCTGTCGGAGGTAGAGAGACATCTTATCAGTGAGTGTCATTGTTGCGCCATCACAGATTCAGGGCTTAAGAGCCTGGTAACTATAGCCTAAACAATGAATCTGCTATCTGCTGGGCAGCCATATCGTATGTTTACTCTTTTGTTTTCATCTCAATCCCGGTTCTGTGTACATACATTCTTTGAAAAGCGATATTGTTGTCTTCCAAATGCCGATAATGAACAAAAACAATGAGTGCAATATTAATTACACAATGAAAGATCAGGCATCATAAGGCACATGAGCATAACATCACGACGCATACAGTACATGTGCTTCCAGCTGTTCCCCAAACATATCTGTTTTGAAACACTGTCTCTGAGCCGTTGAAAGAACAGAAAATTGTCCTTGTGGCTTTACATAACACCATGTAAAGCCTGACAATTGACTGTTTCTGCCCAGTGATGTTGTTCTGTCGGTTGTCCCATTCCCTCCAGAGCTTCACAAGGTGATCGTCATCCTGCTGCCTATCAGCCTGGTGCTGCTGGTGTTCGGCTGGATCTCTGGTCTAGTCAGCTCTCTGGCCCACAGTCCCTGCCTGATCTCTGGCTCCGCTTCCTACTTTCTCCTCTGCAGTAAGTAGGACTGAATCCTGCAAAGCTTGTGGCAATGAAATAATGATTGTACTGTGAAGCTGTACAAAAGAAAAATCATTGTGGTTATGAAAGGTTCAAATGTCGTCAATAGCTCGACAGTACTTTGCTATTGTGCTTGCCTACGTGGGAGGGTAAAACATAGTACATATCTGATATTGTACTGGTGTTGTATACATCATTACACTGTTATTTAGGCAGAACTCAGGTTAGCAATCTTGTCTACACTGTAGTAAAGTGCAATGTATGCTCTGCTAACTAGGTTGACCCCTGAAAGTCAGTACTACAGCACTGTGGGACCCCATAAGCTCAGAAACCACCTCTTAACTTTACACGATGGAGCTTCTATATACTTTAGTTGACATATGATTCGATAAAATTTAATTGCTGGTTATATTCAGAGCACTCTACAGAGATATCTGCCAATCCCTAATAGCAAGAATCTGCAGACAGCTGGATGCAAGCCCTGCATGGTCAAACATGTGACAAAAGCCAGACATCTGAAAGCATTGATTTCCTGCTCTCTTATGATCTTGTGAGATGATTTTTCACATTTCAGGTTTTCATTGGACCATGGTATTGGATCAGCAATTACCATTTTTCTATCCTGGATACTGGACCAGTCTCAAAGCACATAATGCTACCAGTTGTTACTGTAACAAGTGTATTGAAATAGCTCAAATTAAGAGTTAATAAAACAAACAAGCTTACTTGTTGAACAGAAATGTCAGATTCCATATCAATGCCGTAGTTTTTTTAGCTACATGTTTGAATGGTCCAGGTTTCGACTATACATTTCGACTGTCCACTGAAGCGAAGCATAGGTGTGACAAAGGTAATCGTTCTTTTTTTGACAAGTCAAGTGTAGTGTTTTTTTGGAACGGTTGCACTACACAGAGTTAATAGCCCAGACAGTTTTTGAACTGCATACAGTAGGTTTTTAATTCAAGAACAGAATGAAGACAATCATGACAAATAAATGAGTGCACCGCTTGCGAATAACAACTGACAGCTGTCAAATGCAGATGTATTTTACAGGTAGGTAGTTTAACTTTTCTTTCATAGTTACAGATAAAATATCATTCTAAACCCAATTTGTGTATCATATTGTATCATATTTGCATATTTGGATTATCCTTGCAGAATTATGAGTTAAGGAATGGTGAGGATTAGGTGCTAATCTTAGCATTACAATATCTAAACAATAGCAGAGAGACAGAATGCTGGACCAGTGATTGAATGTTTCAATGATTATTGACCTGGATAGCAATGCCATTTATTAGCAATTGCTGTATGTCTTGACTCAAAACAATGGCAAAGTCAGTTTTTTCTGATCTCTAAATGTTTATATACATATGTAAATATATGTGTGTACCAATATATATATATATATATATATATGTATGTATATATATATATATATATATGTGTATATATACATATATATATATTTATATTTATATATTTATGTATGTGTATATATATATATATATATATATATATATATATATATATATATATATACATTTACATTTTTTTATAATCTTGAAGGCAAAAATATATATTGGAGACTTTTACATGCTTTAATCTAATACAAATTGTACCATTTCTGATTTTACATTATCCTGTACATACAGTATATGGTTATACTGGCAAGTGCTGTCAAACCTTCAGACAGCCATATGGTTATACTATCAACTCAAGTCTCAGCATTGTATTGTCCTTACACTGCCTGAGAATCACTTATTCTACAGAAAAATAAGCATCCTGCTGTTCTTTTGTTGACTATATATAGATCCAAGCCTCTTTATCACTGCTGACCACCTGGAGGTACAAAACATCATCACCTGGCTAGATGTATTAACATGGCCTCTCGTTCCCCTGAGAGACTAGTTCTGTTTGCCGACACTATATCATGTATGTGTCCTGATAGTGTTTTCTCTTTATTGAAGAGTTTTCTTCGTTGCAAAAAATTGGATTGGGCTTTGGGCCCGTACATGTAGTGTACAGTATATATACAGTAAATGTTAAACCAGATAATGTACGGTTAATTAGATTTCTGTTTGGAGCGTTCTGTGTTGGCACCATGTGTGTAACAGGCACAGTATTTGATTGAGTACAGTGTTTTCTGTAATCTTTTGTTTTGTCAAGCACCTCTTGGGAAATGAGGTCTATTCCACAACAAACACCCTCAGCCAGACAGTTTTGTTTGTTTTATTGTATTGCATGTTTTCTGCTCCTGACAATACAGGAAAAATCAATCGTTGGGGTTATAAACATTTTATTTTGGAAATCATGCTTAAAAAGTGCTTCATTAATTGTATGAAGGCCTTAAAGATAATGCAAATATTTCAATGGTTTCAGTTTGTACAAAGTCAGGGAGTCAGGTGGCTGAGCGGTTAGGGATCAGTAATCAGAAGGTTTCCGGTTAGATTCCTGGTTGTACCAAATGAAGTTGTGTCCTTGGGCAAGGCACTTCACCCTACTTGCCTCAGGGGAATGTCCCTGTACTTACTGTAAGTCGCTCTGGATAAGAGCGTCTGACCTAATGTAAATGTCTAAATAGTCAACGGCAAAACCCAATAACTAGATTTTTCCTCCTTTTACCTTTACAATGCATTTCCAATAGGTTTGTACAGTACTGTTGATCAAGTAGTAGAAACCTTCAGAATTTAGACTCTTCATCTTCAATTTGGAACAGTGCTGCATGATTTATTGTCCGTTCCCCATCTAGATTGTTAATTAGCTGTGAACAAGGCAAGAGTAAAATCAGATCATGTCTTGAATTTAGATTAATGTTTAAAACCGCTCCATGGTTTTTCCACTTTAGTCTGATAAGGTAGGCAGATGAATTTAGTGTACCACCATCATAGCTGTTGGTAAATTGATTTTACCTGTGTGTATAAACATTTATGTGTAAACAAAGCAGACAAATAGACTATTCTAGAAATCAGTTGACTGTATACAGTGTGTGGTTAATTAAAGGCTTACTGTATCTCACATTTTTGAACATTGTATTGATGGACTGGCAGGTATACCAAGGGGTTATGTGGCTAATAATCCTAAACAAGAAACTGTAGCTTAAAAAGTATCTTATCTTCTGTAGAAGGCAAAGAAACACTTTCTCTTTTGTTGACAAATGAAACAGCTTAGCAACCAAAAGCCACTATCTTTGATATAAATATTTTAGGTGATTTAAAGGTAATGTATATTGTGAGCGTATTATTTGAATAGGCAGTTCAAATGATGGTTTTGTGTTTGTCACGTAGGTCTGTCACAGTGGTTGAAGGTTTAGTGAAATAAGCTTTCATCAAACTCAGGAATTTTCAGACAGAATTGGTACATTTCAAAAGGTTGATTCCAGATATTTGCACATCAGAAGTTCTGATCTTCATATGATCTCTTTTGTGCTGTAACATTCAAATTTGTCTGTTTGTCTGACTGATTTTCTTGCCAAGTCTATCTGACTTTGGTTCGTCTGTCTGTTTCTCCATATTTCTCTCTCCTGTCTGTTTAACTACTTATCTGTCCATAAGTCTGACCTCTGTTTGTTTCTCTCCACAGGTCTGTTCACCCTGTCTGGGGTGAGTGTGTATATCAGCTACTGCCAGCAGGCTCTGGCAGAACTCCAGCAGGTGTTGGGTCCTGAAGAGCTGTCTTTAGTGGATGTGTCCTATGGCTGGTCTCTTGCCATGGCTTGGCTCTCCTACAGCCTAGAGGTGACCACTGGCCTGCTGCTCATACTAGCTGCCAGGATAGCCCAGGTGCAGGGACATCATGATTCTGGCATTGCCATCGCAATGGTATAGAGAGAGAGACAGAGAGAGAGAGAGAGAGAGAGAGAGAGAGAGAGAGAGTGAGAGAGAGAGAGAGAGAGAGAGAGAGAGAGAGAGAGAGAGAGAGAGAGAGAGAGAGAGAGAGAGAGAGAGAGAGAGAGAGAGAGAGAGAGAGAGAGAGAGAGAGAGAGAGAGAGTGAGAGAAAGAGCTTAAGAGAGAGGGAGAGATAGAAAAGGAGGGAGAGAAAGAAAGAAAGACAATAACAGAGAAAGAAACTCCCACAGCTGGAGGCTGTGTTTAAACTTTGAACCAGATCATGTCGACCGGACCAGTCAACGACCAGACCAGACCATATCAACCTCGATTCATCCCACTTCAATGCAGTAGTCTAAGTAAAACAAACTATGAATGCTAAGCATCTCCCTTTTCAGCTGCTGTGACCCCCTAACCTAGCAGAATCATATTCTTCAGGCTATGTCATAAATATGTAAAAAGGGGGGACAGAACAAACACTGGGATCTTTTATTTACATTTGCTATGGCTAGAGGAACCAAGTTAATTAAGCATTGATTACCAAACGGTAATGTATTTATGCTGTGGCTATAAGTAGTGAGCAGTGATTAAAAAAAAGATTTATGGATTGCTAATTATGGCTAAAAATGGCCTTGACTTGACAGCCCTATAGCCTGGCTGTGTGCTTGTTGTTTTTCAGACTCTAATTTGTGGCTAGCTTACAGTATGTAAAATGTTGATTGCGTTGATGGCTTTCGCTGCACTTTATAATGCATCGTAAGTGTAGGTGCAAAGGCTTTAAATGTGAAGTAGCCACATGTTTTTTATGTAAAAGGTTAACAGTCAAATCACTGTTGGGTGGGATACAGTACTAGCATTTGTAACTGCTTTTGTGAAAAAGCATGTGATTATAAATGTGATTTTATCGGATTTAAAAAAACATACCAGTGCAGAGACTGTTGTGAGTATCGTATTGCGAAAAACTGTGATTCATATCTGTATTCTTTATTGTCACCTCTCTTACACCTGTCAGTGTTCCAGTAATATTAAAGCACCCAGAAGAGAGCTGAATAGATGCTGTGCTTGTGTCTGCCACAGGGCCTGCTCCTCGTGTATGTGACTGCAGCACAGCTGCAGCACAGCTGCCACCCAACACTGGGCTCATGTAAAGGTGAAAACTGTACGCCTTTCTTCACTCCTGTTCCGTTTCAGTCGTGTGCCTGAGTTTAGAGTTGCAGACTCCCCAACTTTGATATCAAACAGTATGTTTACGGCACAGCATTGCCCCAGTAATCCTTTGTTGTGTCCATTGTGTTTGTCTGAGTGGTGAAACCACTCAATGTGAGATCAGAGCAAGGCAAAAGTGGTAACTAGAGTGCCTGGGTGCTTTCTCAAATTCAAAGCCCAAATTGATAGTGCGCATGGATTGACTCAAAACGGCTCCAGGCTACCTGCGATGAGAGGTGCATTTAAGTTAGACTACCTCTACCATCTAAAGGTTAGAATTTTGATACAGCAAAAGTTTGATAAAAATATCCTTGTGAATATAACCTTTACTGGTTTGCCTGTAAAATGACTGGGAAAAGCTTTGATTATGAGCACGTTAACTAAAAGCGTATTCGAAATACTTGCAGCATTAGCTATGTCTCCACTCACAGTAAATTCAGTTTTATACTGTGTAGACTGTGTAGGGCACAAGGTGAGTCACACAGGCTACATGTGGACAGATTGTCCATTTACACGTTTCTATATGCCCTCCAGCTCTCTATGACCCCAGCCTGAGACTAGGTACAGAGCGTCTACACACCAGTTTTTATTATGTGGATAACTAAACCCACTTAAACTACTGGCTCGGTTGCTATAGATAGACTTGCTACTAATCGCAAGTATACAGTATTGTACTGTACACATAAACTCCTTAAAAGGCAGAAAATGATGACATTTACTGGGGACAGTGCATTCTTCTCATGGAGCTGTGCACCTTTTTAACATTTGTTTTTATTTGTGGCATCATAACCAGACAGTAAGGTGAGTTATGTGGGTAAGTCATATGCTCTCTCCAGTCAGCTTGCCATTTGGCCTGCATCCCCCTGTCCATGTAAGCAGGTGTCACACTGGATGATAGGCTGGCAATGGATGACCAGGGCAGAGCAGCGGGCACTGGCAGTTCTGCAGCTATACTTCAGATTAGGGCTGCCAAAATCACATAAAACTTTTATAGAGAGTAATATTTCAGCCCTCTAACTGCATAATAAGACCTGGGCTTGTGGCAAGACATTCTTCTCCTTCGGCTGTGCCCTTGCAGGCATTTTGGCAGCCTGTTGTAATTTAGACGTATATCTTCCTCTCGAACAAGGTTTCTTTGTAAATGGGCAGTGCAATGAAAATCCAAATTTGAAGCGTTCATTGGATATGAAAGTGACATTTTGAAAATGTCTTTATCCAAGAATACGATCCAATTTGGTACAATATAATTCCAGACTTGTTTGAGAGCTTTCACCACCTGAAGAACAAATCAATCACTGCTGCCTCAACCACGTTGGCCTACATACAGTAAAAACTGTTTAGCCACAAACGATGCAATCAAAACGGTGTTTCAGTTTTAATTAGGATTGTCATAGCAAGCAGAAATAACCTCTGAGTAAGGAGGATGAACTCGGATAATTAAACTTCATCCAAACGGCTAAACGGTAAACCCGACCCCCAGGTGTGCCTGGAGGCGGCTCCTCCTTCACAGATGCACCATTACCACACGCCCCCGTATAGTCTGTCACCTTGTAGACCTTGGAATGCTCTCAGTGCCTGGTTCTTGGGTGTGGAATTTGGACTCCAGTCAATACAGTAGGCCTTCTTACTGTAACAAGTCACATCACCAAATGATTGCATACTGCTAAAGAATGTTTTAGCAATGTTTTGTCATGATTCTATGTACAATTCTACTTCTTAATTTGATTAGTTTCACTCATGGGATTTTTGTTTGCCATCCAGAAAAGATTACAGTGAAAGTGTTGAAACACATTTCTCACCCATTGTCTCAAAACCGTAAACACAAAACTAAAATTTCAAGCTACATTTCCAAAACCTCTGACTCTTCTGGAAAAATAAAACAATGTATAAACACAGCAAATCAATATATAAAAACTATGGAGCAATCATTAGATACAACACAAAAAAATGGAGAACACAACATCCAGGGAATGTAGTTACATGTACAGACAAAAATACACAGTAAATGCAAAGAAAATATTACAGTAACCATCACAACTTCGTACTGTCGACAAAGATCAAAGAAAAAGCGGGGTTACGTAAAACACCCTGGTGTGCTGGATCCAGCCTTGAAAACACTCTGCGCCTAAAAGCCAATTCCATTGCCTGTAGGAGATTTACCCTGGTATATGGGTTTCGGTCATAAACTTTCCACCGCCACACAGAGAAAAACTCTACAATTACGTTGAGAAAAGGGCTGTATGGTGGAAGGCAAACATTCACAGTAAAATTGCTGGTTGATGTTGATCTATTCTCATATACGGACCCCGCGGTGAAAGCTGACATTGTCCCAAACCCATTAGAAACAAGTGTGAACGATTTTCATTCATTGAGTCCTTGTATTTTACAGATGACAACTGTGTTGTAGTTTTTACTGTTTTCCGCCTGTGTTTACCATTTTGCATGACAATAAAAATGTTAGGGGAATGAGAATATGTTTACAGTTTTGCCAAGTGTCTTAGTTGACAAATAGGTCTAGGAGGACACTGAACATTTGATTCAAAGAATGGAGTTTAAGGTTTGTGAAAAACTGTACATTTACTCTCACCACTGTCTTTGAATCGATTTCCAGCACACTGCACAGTGTCTGACACAAATATGCCTTTACTCCAGCGCAGACCATGCATTGCTTTTCTTTTGTTCTCCTGGGTCTGGTGTGGAATGTCTTTGTTTTCCACCCTGCTCACGTAGGTTTGCTCAGCAGAGCACCCAATTGAAAAACATGCAGAACGGATCGCCATCCAGCCCTGTTCCTGGCCAGAACATAATGAGTACTTAACCTTGGCCCTTGGGCCCCATTGATGTGGCTGCAGACTGCTCCTGGCTGTCCTGGGAGATGAACCACGGGATGGGATTAGTAACACAAACGTCTCCGGTGTGTGTGCCACCACTTGCAAGATTAATAAGGTTTTCTCCGTCTTTCTCACAACACTTATCGAATCAAATGCATCCAATCAGATGAATCATAAACTTGGTGAGGACAAAGGGTGTTTCTAACGCCAATGCAAAATATCTAAAGGTTATTACGACCCAGCAAAAGCCCAGCAAATGCTAAGATATATCATGTCAAATAAATGGCTTCAGTGAGTTCTCACCTGTCTGATCTTCTGATAGCAGAGGTGTATGGCTGTATACCTGTGTATTCCTTGCTCTCTTGCTCTCCACTCCTGCCCGGACCCAGCCTCCTAATGTATGCGAGTCTGTTTTATTTTCAGTGTGCCAGGACACTTCAGCAGAGCATGTGGGTTCATTCTAATTCAGGGGCTCCAAGGGTTGTGAAAGTCACGTCTCAAGATGTGCAAATCTCATACTGTGAGGGGCTCATTTCATGGCGGGATTAGAAGATGTTCTTTTTAACCTACCACTTGAAGAGTTAATTACTGAGGACAGTGGTGGAGTGAGTCCATGGCATGTGATCATTGTTATTTAAATCCATTTAAATCTCTTTTGTTTTTCTTCTTCCCTTGATTCAAGCCTTGAATTATCTGTAGTAATAAAAAGCAATGGACAAGTGTACCATGCATGCACTTTAACGCTCACACCTTGCCGTCTTATTTGAACTCCCTCCTTGTTCATCTCCATCCTGGGATTGTTTCAAATGGGATAAAGGATGCATTTGTAGACAGCATCTCATTTGTTGTGAGGTCAGTGCTTATCTCTGTTGAACAGCAATGTGTGTGCAGTTTTCTTTAGCTCATTGTTTAAACCTAATTACTTCATTAAACCAATACACCTCACCTCATTTGATTGGCATCGGTTAATGTGGCTGAACATGATTGCAAGTGGAAGCCAAAGAGATTGAATCCCATTGTTCTGGTGGGCCAATGGCCTTAATCCCCTAGCTCTCAATGGACTCTCACCAGATGTGTCATGCTTGGTGGGAAGGTGAGATGATCTAATAATAAAAACACAATACAACAATAATGGTTCAAGACACCACCTGAGCTTATCGTGTTTGAAATGCAGTTACACTGTCATGAATGCCGATGACACTGTCTGTGGGGTCAATGGTATTATGGGGATATGGCATGTAATGAGTTGTGGGTTAAATCAAAGGTAATAATTGCAAAACCACAACGTCGTCTGTCTCTCAAGTGGATATCAGGCTGGGAGTGATGAAGTGCCTCAATATCATGCCCTCAACTTCATCCTCCTCCACATAACCTGCTTTCTGGAACCCCCCCTCCCCCCGTTCTCCATCTTAGTGAGTCCACAGTAATGGATTGCATTGGAAATATAGTTTAGGAATAGGAAATTATTTCATGGTTTTATGTCAAGCACATTCCCAAGATGCAGGGTCTTGTATTTTCAAATGATGGAACATGTTTCTGCTGAGTGTTGGACAGTCTGGGTGGTATCGTCTACTCCACTAGATGTCAGTGTTTCATCATATTATTTTGCTGCCGTAAAAAAAAAATATATATATATATATATATATATAAAACTCAAAGAGGTTTTTTATGTGTACATGTGTGTACATGGGATATAGCGTTCTGCCTGAAGGTTTCTTTCATTTTTACAATCCTTTCACATGCTCCGCTCTCAGTCTTCAAAGTAACACATGACTGGCTGCTCTCATGCTGTGAGATGTATTTCATGATATCACATCTACTGCCGTTTAGTTTATGACCTCTGTCCAGGGGTTGTCTGAGGCTTTGCCTTCACAGCTGGTGGCTGGTTTCCAGTAAGAGCTGGCAGGATGTGTTCACATTCCAGTCACTGCATTGTCCCAATACCCTCCCTCTCCTTCCCATGGTCTCTCTGTTGGCAAAACACCCCTTCCATGGTTGCACATGCTGAATAGTTGCTATTGTATTAGGACTGAAAATGCTTCCAGCATATTAATGGTACATGCAAATGTCTGCTTTGACAAAGAATCTGCTGCATATTCATCAGTGCCATTCCACTAGACAATTCAGAACCCTTGGGGTTCTTTGTTTAGACTGTCTGTAATACACCACAGTGAATATGCCAAGTTGCAGTGACCTTAGTGGTTCAATGGCATTGCATGCTCTTTCACTTCCAAACAAATGCATGTATTACTGTGTTTACCATCCAGCGGCTTTGCAGTTAGAATGATCCCACTAAACTCTCCCTACTTTAGATTGACTTATTGACACGTGAGAACAATCTGACCCATTGGCAAAGGTACAAATTCCCCCTATTGAAAACAACAGCAGCTCACCTGGGACTGTCATGTGACAGAGGAACCCTAACCTTCCTGTCTTTGACTCCCACACGTGCATCTATACCATAAATGTAAACAAAACTTGAGTTTCCTGTCTAATAATGTCAAGCCATAGTAGGTTAGGCATACAGTATTCACAGAAAAGCAGTGGGTGTGGTCTCTTGTCAAACAAGCTTAGGCTTCCCCGCACTATCTCTGTCCTATCCCAGCGAGGTGGAGCATGAGCCGTCTTCATCTGTAAATAGCCACAGTCTGGCTCCTCCTATCTAATTTCAGCCAGGCTGGGCCTGAACGTACTGTAAACTCTGCTCTCCCAGGAGTGGACAAAGGAGGGTGTCTGTCCTGCTGTTCCAGCGGTCTCTCTCTCTCTATCTCTCTCTCTCTTCCCCCCTCCCCTCACTTTCTCTCTCTCTCCAACTCTCTCGCTCTTTCTACATATCGCTCATTCTCTCTTCCCGTCTCTTTCTCTGGCACATCTCTTCTCTCCCATCCCTCCCTCTGATGGTCCTCTCTCCCTGCTCCTTCTCTTCAGGACCATTCACAGACCTAGTGTAGGCCGAAGATGACTGAAGGAGTCGAGGCAGCTCGCACGTATGGATCAGAAGTCCAGATGTTAACCAGAGGGCCAGCTTTAGTGATCTCAGTCTTGGCCCATGATGACATGGTGAATAGCCGGGGGTTTAAAATGACGAGTCACGAAAGAGAGACTGAAACAAGCTATCTGATGAAAGCTTGCTGGTTCCATCCGTCAGTGATTCGCATTGTCATTCACAAAAGCCTGGTGCCACGTTAACTTTGCTTTACTCATGTAGTAGTATTCTCTCAGGTTAATGATCAGCTACTTCCTGGACAATTCTTATCTGCCGTGGTACGTGGTAGTACCAGTCAGAGGGGATGTTCCGGTATTGGCTTAGCAACCACACATCATGTATGAGTCAAGTTACAGGGAAAGACTAAGTACAGTAGAGGAGAAGTCACTTAAATTATTGTGTCAGACAGAAGTTCCCATTTGACTGCATTATTACTGTATTAGGTGTAACTCGGTGGATAATTGAGGGAAGAACAATTTCATTTAATCACTACTTCATTGTTATTGTGTTTACTCAAAAAACTGTACATTCCATAAAAGTGTGAAATATGCTGTTATAAGTAAGAGGAGATTAACATTTTCCATTACCAGGTGGATTTACATTTACATTACATTGACATTTAATCATTTAGCAAACACTCTTATCCAGAGTGACTTACAATAAGTACAGGGACATTCCCCTGAGGCAAGTAGGGTGAAGTGCCTTGCCCAAGGACACAACGTCATGTGACATTTAAACTGTCCTAACAGAAACACACACGTTTTTACATACCAACGTTGTGAGCTCTCCCCTGAACATTCCATTATTCACCTTTTGTTTGTCCAACATCTATTTGTAGCGTGTGTAATTATTAAAGATGACAATCTGAGATATGCATGCATGCCTGCATGCATGCAGGCATCATTTGTGAGTGTGCCTGCCAAAAGAGTTCCACCTGCCTTCTATATTCCTGTCCGTGATGACTGTCTATGGCCTGAGGGCTTCCAAGCAACAATAAGCTGCTTCAAGATCAGGGGAAGCCCACCATTTAAATAAGAGCCTTAAGGGAAATGTTCCAGGAACAGGAACATCTTATTGTAGGTGTGTTACTATCTGTACTATCTGGTGCAGTCTACCTTTGTTACTATCTACAACCCTATCAATGCATTGGCATTGAACAGCACTATGATTAGCTTTTTTATGTCTGTGTATTTACTTTTGAGTATGTGTGCGTTGGCTGGAGAGAGAAAGACAGAGACAGGGCGAGAGTAGAGAGAGATAGAGGATGTGTGTGTCATTTCAGGAGGTGATTAAAGATGAGGCCTCGTCTGTTGCCTGTTGTTATCTGATCCACTCCCTCCTGCCTGAAGAGATGCTGGCATTACCTCAGACCGGAGGAGCTCGAGTTTCTGACTGTGGCCACAGGACAAATGGGCCCTGGCCGTCCACAAGAGGACAGCTCCTGTCTTTTATCTCCTCTCCGCTCTTCCCCTCCCCTCTCCTCTCATCTCCTCCCCTCTCCTCACCTCTCTATTCCGCTCTCCTCACCTCTCCTCTGCAGACCACTGAGCAGCTACGGTCTCCAGGGTGATTGGCTTGCAGGCCAAGTGATGACAGGTGCAGTGGTCAGGTGATGGTAATGTGCATGGTACCATAACGGTACCCTCTCTCTGTTGCACATGCACATTTACAGTAAAGCAGAGGACATTGAACTGGGGTTCTTGTTTTTTTTTACATATTTGAAATCAATGTTTTAAGTGTGATTACGGCAATTGTTGCACTGATGATCCCTGCAGGACAGAGTAGAGCTGGGTGGCCCATTCAGTAATAAAACACCTGTGGGCGTACACACAGTTATGTACAGACTGCAGTATATGTTGATCATTCACCCATTCATTTGTGCATGCTCATCTCATATACTTAAATGATCTATTGAATTATAGATGGCTAGCATGGCTAGCATGGCTAGCACGGCTAGCACGGCTAGCACGGCTAGCACGGCTAGCACGGCTAGCACGACTAGCACGGCTAGCACGACTAGCACGGCTAGCACGACTAGCACGACTAGCACGGCTAGCACGACTAGCATGGCTGCTGAAAATCTGATTTGAATGTCCCTGGAACTTGTTTGATTTGAATGAACATTTGGCTGTCTGTACCTGTCTGCTCTGCAGATGTGATGTGTGTGTGTGTGTGTGTGTGTAGCAGTGACTCATGGCAGGCAGTGCTTGGCGTCATCAACAGTCTGGTCTGGTTGAGGTCGGCAGCTGTGATCGCCGGTGTTTCCTTCCCATCCACAGTAGTGACCATGAGAAGCAGCCGTCCTGCTGTGTCTGTTTGCTGAGCAAATAAAAACATTTTCCAGGCACTTCATGACATGTCACCTGGTTGCCATAGTAGCAGTTGGGTCAGCCTTTCCTGTAAAGGTTGAAATAACACATTCAGGTCCTGGCATGCACATGCACAATTCCGTAATCTCTCTGTATATCCCTTGCTGTGTATGGCTGTCTCTCTCTTTATATCTAGCTGTCTATCTCTCTTTGTCTCGCTGTCTCTCTTGCTGACTTTCTTGCCTTCTCGCTCTCTCTCTCTCTCTCTTCTCTCTCTCTCTCTCTCTCTCTCTCTCTCTCTCTCTCTCTCTCTCTCTTTCTCTCTTTTTCTCTCTTTCTCTCTCTCTCTCTCTCTCTCTTTCTCTCTCTCTCAAAAGGCTCAGATCATCCCCCTCTACCTGAATTAGAGTCATATCATCAGTGTTTTATTGTAGGCGTGGTCTCTCATTTTGTTCTTTTGAATAGTGTATTGTTCTGGTCTTAATCTAACCATAAAATGTTTTAACAACACTGAAGAGAACAAGCTTTGGTTGTATCTCTTATCATAGTTCCACTCCTTCTCCTATCTCCTTCCTGAGAGGCGGTGCTGCTCTTCTGAGGAAGAGAATCAAACTGTCAGGAAGTTTACACAGTTCCAATACAGTCCCTGGTTCCATGGAATTGCAGTTCGGTCCCTACAAGTACTGGCAAAGCTCTCATCTAATAACAAGGGCTCTTGTGAACAAAGGCTGCAGCATTACAATGAATACTTTGCTAAGTGTTAAACATTTGAGCTGCTGGAGAAACATTTCTAAATTGTTGATCTGTTGTTGACTATTAAGTTTGGTGTAAATATAAGGGCTACCCAATTTCATTGCACAGTACTAATGAGAGAGTGCATTGGGAGGGCCATCTGTTACATGACGAAGGTCTCTTTCCAGGAAGCATGCATTATCTTTCTCTACTGTGTGCCAGTTGCACTATTTATATAACTGTATCTGTTGTGTTCTATATTCTATATACAATCATGGAAGCTAGTACATATTAAAATGTTGGTACGCACAGTGCATCTTCATAAGAGAAATACGTTTGAATAGTTTTTTGTCAATGTTACAATAACATCAAACAGGTCGCTTCTTGTGAATTTCAGGAAGGACAGGGGATGATTACAATAAAAAACAAATTCCCAGCATTTAACTTTTAGGACAAACATTGTTTCAGGGACATTGTTGACAGGAAACATTGTTTCCTTTTACATGGTGTGCATTTAGGGGAAAGTCATTTGGTTATCTGAAACAGTGTGCTAATCCTTCCGTGATTTCCAGGAAACGAGTGAAACTTGTTGTCACTGCTTACCTGAAGCTACATGGCTTAAGGGCTTTGAAGAGATTTTACTCTCAAATCCCACAACCTGTAGTCTGATTTTTATCTCAGATATTTCTCACACTCTTTTGTAGGGGTGGGGGAACACGTTTTTTCACATATGAATGTTTTTTATTTTTGTAAGAATTATTATTTTGATTAAAAACTGCAAAAAATCGTGAATCCATTTTTTATCGATTTGTGACCCCAAGAATAGATTTGAATCGAATCTTGAGGTCCCAAAAGATTCCCACCCCTACTCTTTTGTTATCTTTCTCTTCTTTTTTGTGCACAATTTACAGTATTTCCATAGTCAGGTACCCCTCTGGATTGCATCTCCTACACTCCTTACCACAGACAACAATTCATTTTTTACATCAACCCTGAACTGCACACATGGTAGTGTTGTGTGTATCTGTTTATATCAGTGTATAAAACACAGCTGTATGATGTTCTACCTCATTGGGTTTGACAAGGCCAGGGACACTATGACCCTCATACAATGCTATTCTACTGCAATGTGATCGGTCAGTCTGTAACAATGCATTTCTTGTATCAAACAGTCAAATCCTGGAAGAGCATCAGACTCATATTCTTTCAGTCAACATCACGCATTTTAGTTTTCCTGTGGTGGTCCTCGCCCCGTTGGGTTTTTACGGTACAGAAACGGATTTGTATTTTCCGACTGACGACGGTATCTTAGTCTGAAACTTGGTCTCACTGAACCGTTTGTGGTGAAGTGTGAGAGTTTAGAGGAAATGGGTTGTCTGGCAGCTGTGAGCTTTGGTATCATCACCACAGTTACAGGACAGGGGTCTCACCAATGTCACTTCCTAGTACTGCTGCGGAAAGAGCGGGGCGGGGGAGGGGGGTGGTGTAGTGAGGGTTTCTGTTCTCGGATAGAGCGAAAGGGGGCGGGGAAGGGGGCAGGGGCGGGGGGTTGAGTGGTGCTCACATTCTGATTCTGACTGGAATCTTTCCTCGACTTCCTACTCTTTTCTTTGAATGCTCCTTAAAAGCAACCAGAACATTTAGACACGTCACAGTCCTTTTAATTCCCTGAAATTGAGACCTGGAGATAAACACATTTCTTTATTACATAGCCTATGCTGATCAAGTGCCCAAATACGGTGCTGTAAGCTATCTACAGTCAGCGATGTGAGCTATGTACCGTGCTTGAATCATCATTAGAGTGAACCATCTGTATGACTATGCATCCCAGTTATGGGAAATGGGGAAGGGTTTCTGAGATCCTCACAGCCGACAAGTGTTGCCACAGTGCGCTGTGGAGTATCAGAGCTGTGTCAATATCCTGTCTCAAAACACCCTTCCTATGTGAGAAAGAAATGTCAAAGCGCTAGATAAAAAGGCTACGGAGACACAGGCAGATCACAGGTCATTGGGCCACCTGTTTCTGTTCCACAGATAATGAAGAGACTGTCTGAGGACGACAGTGTGACGGAGAACGGCAGATAGAGAAACCTGGGGAGGGCTGGGGCTTGCCTTTCGCTCGAGGTAGGTTGTAACCAACACCTGAAGGGGTTTCCTGATCCACACCACATGATGAGTCACACTTCTCAGAGACCACAATCGATTCCTCGAATTGTTGCTCAGAGAGTAACCCCCTCCGTCTCCTTTCTCTCTTTGTTCTCTCATTCATAAAGCAGCACTGGCTCATTCGAAATGGAGTGATGCATACTCTCATAGTACTGTATGGTACACACAGACAGCTCAAAGTCTCATTCATAAGCAGACAGTTACTCATCTTTTGATCCATGACAAGACCATTTGTGAGAAACGATATGGTCTTGTGTTGGCCTCTTTTGTCACATAAACCATTATTCACATGCGTTAGAATATTGACTAAATGTATATCTTATGGTGGAAAGAGTTTCAAATGTTGATCTTATTTTAGCCAGACAAAATTCTTTGGAAGCGATAATTTTGTTAGAATGCTTTCACCCTTACATGGCTTACAAAAGACTGTTGCGCTGAAAAAAAACTAATTTCAGTCCAAAAACTTACACCACTTCACGCCTCTTACCAGTTACTTAATTTGACAAGAAATGTACTTGTGTGAAGATCCCTATTACACAATGTGTGTGTTCCAGTTAGTAACTAACTGGAAATTGTACTTCTGTCCCTTCGAGGATGCACACATACACACACACATGCGCACACACACACAGACCTACAGACCCCCCCCACCTCCACCCAACCAAAAACACACACACCAAAAACATGCACACAGACACCGGACCTACAGACACACAGATAAGCCCACATACACCCAAACTGACCCCCTCCCACTACCAACACACACCTGCCATCACTTCCAGCTGGCATTTGGAGGGTACCACATTACAGGTCATCTACTACCAAACTGCTATGTCCTGGTCTGGAGTACTTTCCACATCCTATTTCCTAACATTCCTGGAAATACACTCTACAATTCCTGTAACTTTACCAACCATAGCAAAATTGAGCAATGTGTTTGTGACATCTGACCTAACTAAATTGAGCAAACTTTGTTTTGTGAGGTAGAAGATACTTTATGACCCATAATGACTTTACAGGCAGTTGTAACCTTTATAAAACATCTCATGTATATACTGTAGGTGCAATTTTATATATATATATATATATATATATATATATATATATATCATTAGATTTAGAATTCCTAGTCGTCAGGGATTGGACACAGTGTTCTGTTACAGTAAGTTGATATCCACGTTTGCATGTTCTATTGGCATTTCCCAAAAGAGAGTGCGTAATCAGAGGAAAGGGAGGTATTGGAATGATGATCCATAGCTTGAACTGGAATACTGTCAGCTTTTATGTTAGTCAAGGGGGCTTGTCAGGGAAACAGATGTGCTTGTTCAAAAATTAAACATGGTTAAGTGAGCAGACTCACCATTTACAGTCAAGTCAGTAATTCTGATAAGATGATTCAGCATCCCAATAGTCATGTGCGTGGAATGCTTCTCTCAATGTGAACAAATGTCTCAGACCCATTGGTCTTTCATGCAGCAAGGGGATACGAATCTCATTCAAATGTGTCTTGACATGATTTTAATGGGGTAAAATGACATGAGGAGAAGTACACTGTGGAGCAAAAGACAGGGGCAAAGAGAGGTGTGAAAGAAAGAGAGAGGAACGACAGGGGCAGAGAGCAGTAGGAGAGCGAGAGGAAGGCATGGGTCCCATCTTAAACGCCCTCATCTGAACGTCATTGTCTCTACAGTACGAGTCAGCTAAGTGAACCCGTGGGGGGCTGTGGATCTTGTCCTCCACTGACCAGTGATCTCATCTCTGTGAACTGGAACCATGCTCAGTCAGATGCCACAGAGACGCCACTCAACAACAACAATAACACGAAGAGCTATTCAAAATCATTTCACAATGACCCTCTGCGTTGGTTGCCAAGCCCAAGCAACGGCCAGACAACATTTCCACAGTATCGTTAACTTTGCACCCAATGCTGGGATTCAGTGGACTGTGTATACCAGCCTGGTCAAACGTTCCATGGCCATGGAAAACTATGCGTAATGAAAGTCATTTCCTTTGTTAAATAAAGTTGTTTTCAGTATGGGGGGTCGTTTGTAAACTTGTCAAAAATGTTGGGGTAAAAAGCATCCCTTTAATGCAATGAGCTGAAATATGTTTAGTTACAGACAGTTTACCGTATATAATCCACCTCTGCAATTACTGTTGGAATGTTTTCCATCAACATTCCCGGAACTTCGAAGCCTTGCCTGTATTATGAACAAAAGTTTGTTTACTGAAGTTTACACCACAGTCACAATGGTGTTCCCATGGTCCCATATACATTTCAGGAGTATTGTTATTATAATTCCATTCCTCACATGGAATGACACATGTTGTTTTAACCAAATGAAATAACATTGCATGCAGAGTCTAAGGAAAGCAATAAAAAGTAGGCTTCCAAAATAACAACTAAAAGTTGACAGTGTTCCTTCCAAATAAAACAGCTGAGAGGGCTTGGTCTCACACTCAAAACAAGGGAAACTGCATGATCCAAACAAATATATATTTGACCGTTTAATCTGAAAGAATGTAGCTTTCCCCATAGCTCTGCTGTCTTTGCCAGTAAAAGCATGTTGCTCTGTGCTTGGGGTGACATATGAAGTTTTTTTGTGGTGTGTGATATGAGATTTGTTGTGACATGGGGAGCTAGTGAATGCTTCAATGTATTTGTCAGCCTGTGTGTGTAGGTGATCTCCCAGGACAGCGGGGACAGAACATGTACAGTATCAGATTGTTTCCTGCCACCTCTAGTTTCCATGGACACGGCATGGGCTGTTCTTGGAGCGTGCTCAGTGCGGTTTCCTGTAACGCGGGTGTTCTGGTTGCTGTCTGGGCAGGTATCCATGGCAGCAGTTTGTTTTTATGAGGAAGGTTGCCAACTTCCGCTGGACATTACAACTCTTAGAAGAAACTGGCCCGGTGTTGGTCAAATACCCAGAGCCTGGGCCTTACAGGAAAATATTTCCTATAGTTAGTCCCCATTTTGATTTATACTTTATACTTAAAGGCAGGACAATATGCTCATGTCTGAAGTAAATTGCTGTCTGATAACTTAAACATTATTAATGCGACATTCATAGTTCAATTAGACTCCCCCAGCCCCCAAAAATAGACAAGAAGTCTTGAAGACGTGAAGTCTGTTTTATTAGAAAAAAAACATTTTGTGTGCTGTTCTTGGAATCCACAACTCCCATTATTCTTTTCAGGTGAGGTTTTACAGTTCCACTTAAATACAAGACCTTCCCAGAATACTGCACAGGCAACACAGAGCACAATCACCCTGAAGAACCTAGAACATGGAGAAGTGATCTTATGGGTTCTCATTATGCAGTAAATGGAAAGAAAAACATATTACATTTCTCCAGATATATTCCAGATCTCCCAACGATAGATGATACACAATGAAAACAACGATACACTTTCAATAGTTTAACATGCCTGTCTGTTTGCAACTCTCTGAAAACGTGACTAATCATACCATTTCATAGCAACTCAAATAATTGATATAACTCGACAGTGTCCGTACATATCAGTCCATGTACATAAGAGTACGTTTAGAATGATGAATGTTCTTGGCTTCACTTCCTATACACTGCAGTCGCACAAGCTGGTGCCTGTGGTGAGGTCTTCTGGTTATGTGGTATAGTCATTCAAGGACAGTCTATTGAGGGGGAGGGGAAGGTTTGGGTGGTGGGGAGTTGCTGTTGCTGACACACCAGTGCAGCATTCCACACCTGAAGAGAGAGAGTGAGGACACACTACGGTTTACAGTAAAACCTTCCTCTTGCCAGGGGCATCTTTACTCATCCTGTGACCTGTATTTCCGGAAGATTCTGATCTGTTAGCGGCACTTTCACATCTCTGGTTTCAGTATTTTGGCCTGTTATCATACAATTTCCATTAACTGTGTTTCACACATGTAAATACATATGCAAGCTTGCCCACATTCACTCACACATAAGCACACACACACACACACACACACACAGACACAAACACGCACACACACACACACACACACACACACACACACACACACACACACACAGTCTTGGGGAATTCTGAACAATTAATTGAAAGTGAAAACACAGTTGTCCTAAGGATTGGATTTCTGAGGGGTTTCCAGTAAAACTGCTGCTCGTAGTTTACAGGACTTTTGTACTCAGTCTGTCAGTCAGAGTGTTTTTTATCAGATATGCTCTGATAGAGTTGGGCTCCCAAGCCAATGTTTGGCCACACAGCTTCTTCTCAGTAATCATTTAACATTTCAAATAGAACATCCAGCTCCCCTTTGTCAAGAACTGTGTGTGCTCAGATGTTATCTCAGCTGCAGTGTGCTTGGAAACCACATTTCACTGCTGAAACAGCAGGTTATATGTTTAGACACACAACATCTCTTAATCGCCCTCCACATAGGCTTTGCAATGGTATACATTTAATGTAACTCTTGATGATTTGGGTTTGCATGGGGATTTACTTAAATTTTTGCTTACAATTTTAATACATTGACTACATTTATAACTAGATCATCGACTCAAAGTTACTGCATGTGCAACCGACCAGACTCAGGAGGGATCCAAGTGCAGAAGGCTTTGTTGTTGAAACAGGGTAGTCTGGGAACAGGCAGAGAATGGTACACAGGCTGAAAAGGCAATAGAGGTCAACCAAAATCGTAATCCAAATACAGGCAATAGGTCAAAACAGCAGCTAATGGGATAAAGTAGAGTATCCAATATTTGTTGTCAGAAGCCTGGCAAATGGTCAGAAATACAGACCAGATAAGCTCCAGGCTTAGACAAACTTTAAGAAAGAGTGGGACTTCACAAAGAAACTAGGGAACACAGGGGTTTAAAAAACAAACAAAAAAGGGTCAAACAAGCAACAGGTGAAACCAATTGACTCAAAACTCAGGGGCCTCCTTGCAGGCTGTTCCGAGTGCGTAAGCGTGACAGTATGTAAATACTTCTTGATCTAATGAAAAGCTAATGTACATCTCTTCTGACAAGGTTTCAAGATATTGCTCTGACGTGACGTCTACTTAGAGTAAGGAACTAAAAATACAACAACCCACTAATGATACAATTTGCATTTTGGACAAATGACACCTGCAGGTGTGCTATGATTCATAAACACAATGTGAGAACATTACATGAGGATGTGGTTACTCCCGTCTCTGTCAAATTAAGCTCTACACAAGTACGTGATGTGTACTTAATGTGCTTGGTGATTGCCACAGCACATCCAATTGAAGCTAAACATCCTCTCCATTACCGGTAAACTCATTTACAAATGACTTCTGAGGAAATTTCTGATGAACTGCAACTGCAGGAACCTCCACCAGTGATTGGCCAGCGGTTACTTGTCGAGATGACACCATTTATCTGCTGAGGGAAAATATTCTGGGTGATTTCTTGGCCTATGTAACAGTGTGAAAACCGTGAAACTCACTCCTCAGGTATGTAGGAGGCCATCCGTATCAACGAAGAGCTAGCTTCTCTTTGGCATAGTTGGTAGTGGTCGCGCTTGGCAAGTCGAATCCCGCGAGTGGCGAACGATACCTTATCGAGACGGAGCGTGGCTAAGGTCTGTTACATACCCTCACACCTAGTTGGTGTAGGTAGGCCTGAAAGTACAGTAGGTAGAGTTTTAATTCCTAAAAAGTCTGTGTCCAAGAATGAGCGTTCCATATTGTCTCTCTCAACACAAAGTTCAGTTGGAAAATCCCTCAAGTGTTGATGAATAGTTCAAACATGACACTGTGATACTGTATGTTTATGTTTATGTTTCAACTGGGTCCTTACTAGTTAAACACAGGTTTCTTCCATGGGGTTTTTGTTTGTGCTTTTAGTGACCAAAACCTTTGGTGATTCTGATTCTGACAAACCCCACAGAGAGCCTGGTCTGGGAGATGTTGGCAGAGGAATACATCTACAGTGCAGGGTGTCTGTAAGTCATCAGTTTGAATGGCAAACTGGAGTTGAATTTCAGTAGAGGCTTAGTAGACTTATTACACCAAGTAATTGGGAGCTTATTTCCTATTTCGTAACATGAAGGGCCACGCATTAAAAGGGACCTGCTGCATGTTTGCCTATGGAGCTGCACTTTGTTTCATGTTGTGTAGTATTAAAGAGCTTTAGAAAATATTGTCATTACACATTAGCCAACTCCGGTGTGGCTTTCACTACGCTGTAGGTGTACTGTACTAAAACACTGCATGACGTGATATTTGTTTGCTGATGTAACAAATATTCTGCACACACTCCAAATGTAAGACGTTCTTTTCTTGTACAAAGCATTTTCCTTAAGCCCAGTGTCTTGCTTGTCCTGCAACCTCACAGTGATAGTGTTGAAACAATGACATGGTAGTAACATAAAGTGTTTATTACCATCCTTGACAGTTGCTAAATGGTTTTTTGAAAAATCTATACAAATATATCTTCATCTCCATTGCTATCTCTATCAACCCTATACACAGATTATGTGTGTGTTTACAGCTAACAATCTACACACACTTTCGATGACAAGATGGGAGAACCACAAGTGGAACTTGGTCAATTCCATGCCTCCGGACTGCCCACTGTGACCACTGCTCTGAGAAACTTAAAGCACACACTGCCAGGAAATTAAAGAACATGACGTGTATCCAGGAAATTTAAATAGAGGGTACTCTCAAGAAGAGGGTCAAGTTTTTTCTTTCAGACGGGGGCCAAAACCAGAACTGTGAAGTCACCATAACAACAACACAGGGGACTTTCTCAGAAGGGGAAAATGGAAACCGCTAGCACACACTACATTACATTACATTTACATTTTAAATGTATTCATTTAGCAGACACTTTTATCCAAAGCGACTTCCAAGAGAGAGCTTTACAAAATGCATAGGTCACTGATAATAACAACAAGCATTGCGGGTAGCCAAAACAAGAAGCACACATTGTGAACAACAAAAAAGTACCAAAGAGAAGAACCATAAGAGCATGTAGTTAAGCTACACTACCACACACAGATGGGCCCTCCATCCTGCCTCTCAAACTCTTGGACTCCATCAGGCCTACACGCTCTGGGCTAGCTACACAGTGCACAACCATACAGCAGACAGCTTGTTTTAGCAAAAACTGAGGGAGCGGTGATGAATGCCACTGTGATTGAATCATATTTGGATGTGAGGATGTGAGATGTACATCATGTGCTGGGACTACAGGAAGACTCCATCATGACAACATTGTTCTCTGAGATAGTATTCCCCTCCAGCTACGGGTGGTGACGTATCACCACACAAACAAAGTTGTGAAACTGTTGTCAGGAATTTGTAATGCAGCAGGGACAAATGTTTCCTTTAGGGTGTCAAAGTATGCTAAGTTAAAGGTTCCCCAAATATAATGAATGTTGTCAGAGACTAATGGTGGCTCATTAATTTTTTAAAGCAAAGCAAACAGTGGAAGAATGCCAGTGTCCAACAAACTACCTGTAGTTAAGGTGAAGAAAAAAACTATCTCTATTTGAGATGTCTCAAGAAAGACTAAAACAAATTGTCTGTTTCAATAATACACACACACACACACACACACCCAACCCCACGCCCCACACACACATTCATACATACACACACAAGAAGACACAAACATACAGGCACACACATACATACACACAAACATTGCATTTAGGGGAATCCTCCCAGGCTGCCTAGACAGGATTCCCTGTGAGACCTGCTTTCCTGAAGTCAACACACCAGACAGTTGTTCCATGACAACAAAAGACTCTAGAGACTGTCTTTGTTAGGAAGGCAGGCATGTGCTTTCATGCCTGCCTTTGGGCTGTTCCTGCAACAAGGCCTGCCAGTATGGAGTCAGTGATTTGATCTGGGTCACAGAGGTGCTGTGATGTCACAGCGCTTTCTTATTACAGCTCTGTACATACTTGCGTCAATCTACAAATTCTAGACTTCAATATGGAAGCCATGTTGATTTTTCATCACCATGGAAACACAGTATAGAATAGTACAGTATAGTACAGTAGAGTACAGTACAGTACAGTACAGTACAGTACAGTATAGTATAGTATAGTATAGTATAGTATAGTATAGTATAGTATAGTATAGTATAGTAGCACTTTATTGATCCCAGAGGGGAAATTCCACTGTGTCAGATGCAACACCTGGCACATCAGGAACTAAATTAAAAATTGTGGCCTGATAAAAAAATTGGCTTAACACCTGTGAGAATAGCAGGAGATATAGAAAGTATATATCATATGTCTTCTACCTATCAATCATGAAACTTATGAGTTACAAAAATAGACATCAAGTTCAATGGCACAGCAACAAAAGTACTTTGAAAGTCATTTGCTTAGCTGGAAGTGGGGCGGGTCTGGATCTTCTTATGGGCTCTCTCATCTCTGATCTCCAAGGTGTGGTAAAAGGCAATAATGTTGCTGTGACTCCACTCATAACTGTGGTAGGTCTGTATTCCCCTTCCCTTCGTGCACCTCTGTGGCGGACTGGAGGAGTGATTTGTGTTGAGTCACACAACAATTTTTATTTATTTGTGTGTGCCTTCATCTGCCCCCACACAACCCATCCTGCAACTGTATGACTGATTTCCCTAGACTAGACATGTTCATACACCTTCACCTTTCTTCAACCACAGAAAATGTGAAAAGGAGGCCAAGGAAAATTACAGATCATTGTCTACGCACGTGAAAATAAATGCCCAAAGAAAAGAGGGGTTGACGTGTACACGGATCAGCCATTACATTATGACCACTGACAGGTGTAGCCGACTGGAGTTTGTGTACACAACAGCAGGTCAGGTCATTTGAGGAGTGCTGGGGATGGCAAGGAGAGTCTGAGTAATACACCAGAGTGTGTGGAGAGTAATGTGAGTGGGACTGGAGCTAACAGCAAACGGTGACTCACTCTGTCGGACATGTGGCATGTGGACCTCATTGACTGGGCCGCACCATGGCAACCAGCAGTTGTGGAATTGTAAACAGAGCGAAGGGGCTAAAAAGGCAGACTTACGAAATAGAGTTTCGCAGTCTCCCCACCGTGCGAGCCATCGTTCCAGCTGTCCTCCGAGTTTATATAGACACACTGTGGAGGGGGGTCTTGTGACTAGCGGGAAATGCTGAAACGTTGAAGTACTGATCCGAAATTTTTACTTCACCCCGCCTAAATCCCTCCGGGATTTTAAACATTCATCTTGAGTTTAAACCACAAAAGTGACATAGGATTTAGACATTGTTTTGGGTCAAGCAGAAGGAGAGTCAAGAAAGCAGACGGTTATTTATGAAGGCCTTTTACATAGAAAACCAAGGTCTGTATTCTAACTGTGTTTAAAGAGAAAAATAATATGCTTTCACTCTTAGCCAAATGTCTGGCTTTGACCAACTGCTTGGGTGTAAAATAGCTGTGAAAGCAAATGTTTTCCATGGTAGAGCTACTCCATTGAACCTTTATATTCCAGTAAAATTTATCTTTTTGGTTAGCATCTCTGTTCTTATGTATGCTTCAGTGAAAACACATATTATCACTGTTCACAATCTCTCTCAACAATGGATCAATTGGCCCAGCAGTGTCATAAAATCAACAGTAAAAGTCACACTTCCTCAGAAAACCAGCACGAGAAAGGACACACTTTCTCACTCTCTTGTTACCGTAGAAACACAGAACACAATGTGGGCGGGGAGTTACAGAGAGTGTATAATAGTTGTATGACAGAGTGGTGGTGACAGCACTCACTTCTCTGGAATCACGTGACCCAGCCCTTTACGGACGAATTTCTCTGAAACCCTGGAGTTCACATGAAGAAATGCACAAATGCATTGTTAACAGCTTGGGGCAATGAGGCCAGATCAGCGACACCCATATCATTACACAAACATCATTTTGAGTATGTGTATCAACTGCTCTACGTTCACTGCTTTAACAGTGTTATGTATAGCATAATGTTTTATGATATGTTGAACTTTGCTAAGCATTTGCCATTGTAGACAACGCCACCTCTAACTTAGGACTAACGTTTATTATTTTTTAAATTATGATAGTACCGGAGTATATGACTTTGTACAAAAATATAGAAGGATTACAGTATCAGTACCTATATTGTGAAATAACTTTACTGCTGATACTTGCATATCTTCTCGTGAGCCAAGGTGCCTGTAGTTTTACTTTGGTCATGAACTTAACTGAACTTTGTCTCCCCCCTTTGCCTACCGTCTTCCCTCGTGAGTGCCTTTCACCAAACCCAAGCTAGCAGTTCTTTTCATCTGGATGTCTGGATTTGACTCTTGCAATTTTGGAACGTCTCCAGAACTTTCTGCGGAATAGTACATGAATGCACCCATAGAACACTACATCCTGCACTTTAATCTCCTCCATGAGAACAAAGACTGCCTTTCTTATGCATTACTCAAATGCACTGATGTTTTACATTGGAGGGACCTCTATCCTCTTTCACCTGAATGGTTTATAACACTGTTATCAGCTTATTCCAGAGAAACCCTCTCATTCTGCTTAGGTCACAGGCCTATCTTGGCTTTACGTAAAATCCCCAGGAGAATGTCAAGTCTAAGTTCTCCTGGTCGGTTCTATTGGCTAAAATAAACAATAAAGAGCAGAGGGAGCAAGGCAAGTGCTACTCACAGTACAGAAAATGTACAATTGCAATGGTCCTTCCAAGTCCTGAATATATTCTGTCATATTTCAGTGAGTTGAGAAAGCATTTCAGAAAGCTCATTCATGATTTAAGTGGATGTTCAAAAGGGAGGATTATTCTCTGTCTATGTTTCTTTTTATGCATCTGTACCACATTATGTACATGTAGTAACTCTGCTCTACAACATGATACATAACACGTGCCAAGACTTGAAGGAACACATTGTTCAGACTGTTGGTTCTATCTAGAAGACTGGGTGTGGTGTTAGGTTAACAGTAAACAGGCATTTGCTTAGTCTCTAGAGCCCTGTAGGCTGGGTGTAGGAGTGGATTGTATCTCTACAGATTCTCTAACTCGCTACACTTCTCTAGGACAAAGACTTGCTGAGGTGTCAGTGTGTCAAGTGCCTACCTTAGATCAAAACTGACAAGCTGAAGAACTTGCAGATGCAAGGAGCATCCGTGTACTGCAGGGTTGCACCAACCTCAAACCCTGTCTGCTCAGATACCAGGATTCTTTCAAATATTTTTAGAAAACAAAGGTCAAATTGATCATAACCATATCAGTGCATTATGTCTTGTGGTATGCTACTTAGACCCCACAGATGTCTCCTTTCTGACTTAATTTGGAGAAACAATAGCATTATGTGGGTCTGTTATGAAACTTGTGCATGTCGGTACTAATTTACCTTAGAAGGAAAAACCACAGACATAGTGACTCACTCGCTCTCTAAAATACCTCCCTAGGGTATGAATCTTCATCTGCCAGTTCTGCTGTATTTAGTTCAAATCTAAGGAAGTACTTCCCTGGTATTTCTGTTGATACTTATCTATGTTACCATGAAACAGATGACAGTGACCGGCTTTTGAGTTAGGTTCAGGGTTAGTAAAAAGATTATGTGTGAACGTTAGATACATGTTTGATGAGGATTGCTACTGTTAAAGGATTTAAATAAATGTGTCCACTGTAAACTTGTCCATGTATGTATGTGTATCTGCATGTGTTTATATGCATGTGTAAGTACCCCGAAACAAAGTCACTCATCAAGAAAATCCTTTATAAAAAAATAGTGCACTTTATTATAAATTATTGAAATGTTTATATAAATATGTGCAAAGTTGTTTCGGTCTGCATGCTTCTGCTATACCTATATCTTCAAATGTCTTCAAGCATCTACAGCCAAATACTTGGCTGGTAACTGTGGTATCTTTATAAAAGATAAGATTATTATTTTCACCACTTGATTTTCATTCATGTAAACATTGTCTTGTTTAAGAAAGAGATAAGATTAAGAAGTATCTTGGGTCCTCTCTTTCCGACACGTTAAAATGGTTTACTACTAAAAACTAAAAAGTGTTTTAAATAGCTAGCAATAGACACCTGGCTGTGCAATAACTACCACCACTTTTAAGTGGGTACATTTGTTCAGTGTCAGTTGGATGCTTAGACAAACAGCTGACAAATCGTTGTATCGCCATACCATTGAAACATAGATCTAGTTTCCCATCTGGTTGGTTATTTTTCAGTTATTTTAGAAGGTCAGGAGGTTTGACATTGTCTAATTGCCAATAAACTTATAAACATACAATTGCTATAATGTTCTTTCCAAGTTTCTTTGTTTGGAAGTCAATGTCTCTTGAGTCTCCTTTGTGTTTTGTAAGTTTCCACTGGTGTTCTTTGCAACATTCAAAAAAAAACATTCAGCCTTTTGATCCATTGCTGACAAATATTTACTGGTGTGATGACATTGAAGATGAATGTCCATGGAACAACCGTGTAAGTTCCTGGTGACTGACCAATTGTTGGCCAGAGCACACAGAATTTCAGAAAGCCAGTCTCTTTCAACCGTCATGTTTAAAACTTCCCAGGTTTGTCTTATCCATGACTAATGTCAATGTCCTAGCCAAAGCCATAACCAGTCTTGGTGTAATGAATGAGTAGTTAGCCAAGGCTGGTGTGTGTCTGTTGCCTCCATAGCTCAATGGTTAGCAGCAGTGAGGAGATGTGTGGCAAGAGAGGCCAGGGTGCCATCTACCCTAACCCTGCCAGGAGCCCTTTAGCTGAACACACAGGATCCAATAGCAGCCGATCCCTCTTTGTCTGTCCTCTGGGGACTGGTTTTCCCTGTTCCCACTGATACCACAGCCTTTAGTAATTGACTGAAAAGTCGGACACTTCTCTTTAGGCAGCGTGCTTCTGCCATGCTTCTCCCGGCCAGCTCTCTCTCCTGGTGCTGTGAGGTCAGAACGCAGGCGAAGGCCACAACTCCTCAGGACTTGGTTCTCTTGGTCCACCATAACAGAACACCTGCGTACGTCCGTGACAACCACAGACAACGTGCCCAGAGCCTCTAGATGGGAGCGTCATAGTCCTGGAGGAACTCCTTGAGAGGATGAGGGAGTTGGTCTCTTTTTGTGGAGATGTCCAGGTGTCCATTGACTGTTTTCCTGCACAGGTGCTGCAGGGTGGACATGCTGGTAGAAAGGGGCTTCAGCAGCTCCAGAGGGATTTTCTCCCCTCCAGAGTAGATGTAGTAGGAGCTCCCTCCTCGAGTGTTCCCCCCACATGAGGCACCTTTGCTGGGGGGCATGTAGTGATGGACCAGCTTGAGGATGCAGTCAAAGTGGGGGACAGCCAGAATACTTTTAGGGTCTGTCTGCAGGAAAAACGTGGCCGAATCGCACTGGATGCGCAAATTCTTGGTGCCCGACGCCGTCTTCACACTGAGGGTGAAGAAATGGCGGTTGTCAGAGCTGTCCCTGATGAGGAAGCTGCCGGTGGCCTCGGAGGCCAGCATGGCGTTGGCCTCCTTGCCACTGATGGAGCCCCAGTAGAATCCACTCTCCTGGAGTTTGTGCAAGTTGGTGAGCACCAGCTGGTACTGTAGCTTGGAGCTGAAGGTCTTGTAACGGTGGGGCAGCCTCATGTTGGTGTCGAACGGGCTGCTGCTCATGACGGAGTCAAACTTGCTGTAGGTTACCATGGCGCTGCGTCCGCACTCTGGACTGCCTGGTGAGCACTAGGCACCACGCAGACGACAGAAGTGGAGAGGGCCTGTCAAAGAACAGGTTGTGACTCCCACAGCAAGGGAAGTTGGAAGTCAACTTGTAGGTCCGTGTTAAGGGATGAAACTCCTGGGAAAGAGACAAGAATCAGTGTTAGAGATTAGTGAATGGATCTATGTGGTATGAATTGGATGCTGGGTGGATTATTATATATCAACAGCTTTGCTTTGTGCAGAGAAAGTGAATGGACTTTTTTAATAGACTATCAGATTATAACAATCGAATTACAGCAACGCATAAACGTTCTGGGTAACTTTATTTATAGAGAAACTAGATAGAGTAATGTGATATTCTTCGACCCACGATGCTCTTGGGCAAAGATTATGTCTTAGTTATTTCAAATATTGTTGCCTACATCAAAGGCAAACAGGGTTTCTATTGTTAGGCTACTTTGTGAATGTAAGCAAGCGCCCTGATGTTTTTTTCTGTATAACTTTTCTAAATCTTCAAAACCAAACAACTTGCTTCAAACTTCAGATGTTATAAATGTCACTATAGTAAGTTTCCGTTAACTGGTGTAAAGATGTTGATACTATTTGAATGTCAGAGCTGATTAACCTATGCACGGCGGACGTTGTTAAAAATCAATTTACCATAAACTTTTTCCGTGTACTTAAGCTCGGTAACAGCGGTCAGTTCCAGTAAAGCAGCGTAATTCTTGAACCATTGCACAATTTTACCCAGGCCAGTCATAATAAACGGAAACAATTAACGGAAACTATTTTTTGTTGTTGTTGCCGTTTAGGCTTTTTAATTCAGTTCACCATAACATAGTTTTAAGCGAATAATAGTTAAGTTCAGTTTTTACCTTAACTGTGTCGGCTCTATTCAGCTTTGAACTCGAAATAGTTTGTTCGGTATCTTCAGAGCAGGGTTGAACAAAGTTAATCGATCTTGTCTCTTGTAATGTAACAATGGTCTACAAATTGTATCCTTTGTAATTCACGACAATTAATATAGGTTGGTCCTTTATCCTCAGACTGTGGGCTCTCTCTGAACCGTTTGCCTGTTAGTGATCATCTTGCGTGTGAGGCTGGCGCTCATAATGTGTCGGGGCTGACGAGGCTCCTCCTCCTCTTCCAGTAAGGCGCTCTTGGCAGATTGTCAGTAAGAATAGTTTTTTTTAAAGGATTCCTGGTATTCACTAAGGCCATCCCCTCCCCCTAGCTATTCCTTCCAAATGAAGTTATGAAGTTCCAAGCAGCAAATCTTCCTGATTTGCAATTTCGAGGCAACGTATGTTCACAGACTTCTTATTGTTCAAACATGTAATGTTTTAATGCATGATAACTTATGAATATATTTTATTTAATTATTAAATTCACATTTTGTGTTTTCATTATAAGTTTTATAGCAATGTACCAAAACATGATGGATTAGATAATTATTTTAAAGTTGTGTGGTTATAAAGTTGGCATAGTAACATATGGTTGGTACAGAAGGTCTCAGGATATAAAGCGGGCTGCTAAACCTGTGCCTCAGTGGAGCGTTGCAACAGACATGAAAGCCTGCAGTGCCTTTATGTTAATCATCCCAAGGGATGGCACTAGTGCTTGGCTGAACCTGTGTGAATGAATACTTTACAAACATGAATTCCAATTCTGAATCATTTGGAACTGTAGTCATTTAGAAGACTGTAGTGTTCTTCTAATTGTCAAAAATAAACAATTTAACATGACAGATGTCATGTTAAATTTAACTGAGGATCAGTGTCATGAGGATGGCTATATACATTTAGACTTATGACAACGTTTCCATATCCTATTACCTGGTATCTTTTGTTTGTGTACTGTAAGAGTAATCGAAACATGAGGCCCATCCTGTTCATACGGGAAGTGTGACTTGTGCAGTACTCATGCTTTCCCCAGAGCTCTCTGCATGAACAAGACTGCTCTGACTTCATCCTGGGAAGCCTGGGCACATCATAAAGGTTTCCAGTCACACCAGGAGTTATCTTCTGATAACCCTTCCTTTAACCACCCCCCACAAACCCCCCCCACCCCGTCCAGCTGCCTTCTCGTCACCATGAGGACTCTTGTGGTCAGCCAGGCCGATAGGTTGGGCATTGGCGTACATCAGTGTGTCAAATTCCGTCCCTCAGTTGGCGTTTCCTCCTTTCAAACATCCCTATGAGGGTGTGTGGCGTGCATGCAGCAGTGATGACGCCAGACCCAAGTTCCCTAATGAAGTTTGGAAAGGGCCAGCTGTGTCTGAGTGAGTCAAGTGCCCTCGTGTGAATCAGACCCCCACTGGCAGAAGGGGGAGGAGGAAGTACGGAGACAAACTCAGCGAGGTCCCCGTTGTTTCCAGAAAACCCGCCTGTGTCATGGTTGTAAGACTTGCTCGCAGCAGCTTAACAAACTTCATAGCCTCCCGGGGAAACCATGGAAATAAAGACAGAGGAAGGGCTGGGGAGCTGTCGGCATCAGGACATGTTCAAGTCTCCTGTGAAACAATGCTCTGACAAAGGAACATCATCTCTGAAATGACCAGCTGCCCCAGGCCCCCAAGAGTACACACGCTTAAAAATACATATTTCTTGTTCACTACAAAATGTCCAGTGAGCGATGGCCCTGTTTTAAGCGTAAGAGCTGCAGTTACCAGCAGGATGACGTACACAAGTATTTAACCATGATCTGACGTCAACATTTAACATTTAAACATTACAGACAGTGTGTATTTAACCCAAGGTCATCTATCAGAGGGGGGGGGGGGGGTGGGGTTGGTTACAAGTGCTTGCAAGCTAACCCACCCGTTGCTAAGAGAAACTCCCAAACTGCACTGTTGTTTTAAAGCCCATTGCTTTTGGCAAGCTATGTGAAGTACAGAGTGAGATCCTTGGCTAGATGATGGATATATTTGGCTCATACTCTCTCTCCCTCTCTCTCTCTCCCTCTCTCCCCCTCTCTCTCTCTCTCTCTCTCTCTCTCTCTCATGAACAACTAGTTGAACTCACACACACAAAACTGACCGCATGTTTCATGATCCATGTTGTTTATATATGAGTACATTATAATTTGGGAGTCATACTTCTAAACATTGTTTTGGAACGCATGAACAACATGCAGCATCTGACCCCTTCATGGGGTGTCTTAAAGTAAACGTCTTCTTGTACAGAGAACGTAAAGATAAATGTTTTCCCAAAACTATTAGGTGGTTCAAAGCACTTTATTTGTGTGCATAGTAGCTGATTCATATGGCACCAAAGCTGAGAGAAGGTTCCAATAAATCCATTTGTTTTTTAAGAAGAGCAAGATTTTCTGTGTTGAGAAGAGGAGTGGGAAAGGAGAATGTTGTTATAAAAGTGTATATTCGCTGACTTTCCGTTGGACAAAGCTTGACTGAACAACAGGGCAAGAGTGAACTGTCTGAAAGGTTGCTTTAATCAGATTATCCACAATATGGTCTTGTCCCAAAAACGCATCTCTACGCATTATGGTCTATACTGTATAGCTGGATAAACAGTAAACTCAGGATACAGTAGGACAACGTTTAACAACACTGTTAAGGAAAAAAGGAGGAATTGCCCATTCTCACCTATGTTGGTTTTATTGCCCGGTGATACATTTCAGTTGATGACTCTGTATGCCATTTGACCTCCTTTAATTTATGCCACACTGACATTAGACAAACCTGTACTGTATCATGTACTGCACAAGGTGACACAGACTAGTCACCATGATGTAACATTACTACTATATTATTGCAGTTTATTGGAAAGCCACAAAGGTATGAGATTAGATAACACCTCAGATCTGTCACTGTCACCATATTCCACATATTGTTATCAGAGAGGTTCCTGGAACTAGAGATATCGTATTGGTTATGTAACACAAGTCCCATTACGAGTAGATCACCTGCTTTAGTCCTTAAATAACAAAATATGTTTTATTACAGAGGAAGTATCTACATAATTCTCAGAACTGATTCAGCAATTCCAGTAAAATATTTAAAAGCCATATTTTGCCCAAATGTAGAAGTCATGCCAAACTCTTCCCCATTATGACTTTAATCAGAAACGTCCTTGTCTGTTTGTTACACAAGAATGTGTGTTTGTGTTTCCCGTAGTCTGAAAGGTTCTTTGACACTGTCTCACATGTTACAAATGTGTTGTGTTTCGATTTTGTACAAATGTCTATTTGCTTGGGCATTACTTAAAAGACAAAAGGGTGATTGTGCCTTCTGAGATGTGGCCCCACGGCTTTGAAATAGCCTTCCCCTCCACATTAAGTCCTCGCCCACTACTGGTTTTAAATCATATATAACAATCCACTTGTTCTCCCCAGCCTTGTTGTCCTGTCTGTGTCTGAGTCCTTGTGATAAATACTGGTTAATTTTGGTATCTTGTTTTGCCTTGGCTAATTGTACAGCACTTGGCTAACACTGGTTGTTTGTAATTGTGTGGCGATATAAATTTGACTTAACAATAGCAAAAAAGCGTAAAACAATCAACTATAAGCAAAAGTATCATACAATCCAAAGGTGATATACAGCACAAGTGATTTATATTTCTTTGATATTTCTTTTTTCCTTTTGTTTCTTTTCTTCCTGGAAATACCTTTCCACTTTTCTTTTGAATTCTGGCTCTCTCAAGGAAGCATACTATAAAAACATTTAATCACAGCCCTGGCAGAACAAATTGAAATTCCATGAATTATGGCCCCTGTGATAAAATACTATGATACCGATATAATAGAGGGTGGACTGGAATAGGAGCCAAGAACCTTTTTCGAGTGTTATATGCAGGTAACACTGCATAGGGTCCTATGCAGTTTATGTAGAGTGTAACATAAAAAATCCTGCATGGAGATAATGAGAATCTGACATTATAGTAAAAGGAGGACGAGGGCTTCTTAGTTCAAACCTCGTCATTCTAATGATTTTTATTTTATATCATTATTGTATCGTTCTCTTGCACTAACTGTTTTTTTAGGTTAGATTGTAAATTATGACTACTTACATTTTATTTTTATTTTTATTCCCCTTAGTATTAGCTACACCCCCCTTAGTATTAGCTAGACTTTGCTCCTTTTGTATAGTTAGTCCACATATTTAAGTTTTAATATTCCTATATGTTTAATGTATGCACCTCCCTGCTAAAGTAAATTCCTTGTTTGTGCAAACATTCATGGCGAATAAAATCCCTTCTGATTCTGATTCAGAATCGCTACAATACACACAACTTTCATGACAAACGTGTGTTCACAGTTTTAATCTAGAGAGGAAACCTATATTTTTTTAAGAAAAGCCTCTAGTAGAACCAAACAGCTTCCTCCCCTGGTTCTCCCCTTATATCTAGAGAATGGAGTGGTGGCACTAAATGGTCCCACAATATGTTGACTGATACCTGGTCATATTGGTGCATTGGTGCACAAATGCATTAACTAAGCATTCCTTCCTCTGGGCTCACATGGTCTCTCCTGCTTCTGGCCTTAAGCATCATCCCAGCCAGGATGGAACAGTCCAGATCAACATTCTCGAAAAGACAGTAGGAGAGTCCTCATCCCATGTCAATTATACTAAGGTTTTCTGGAAAGTTAATCACATTTTTATGATTGCTTATCACATTGTTATTTGCCCACTTTTTCACTTTGGACATACATACTGTATCTTTAACTTCAAAAAAATAAAATAATGTCATTTGGACCATGTCAAAAGAGTATGTTTTACAGTAACTGATTATTCAGTTGTCCTGATGTTGTTTCTGGCATTGTTGGGTGTTGGCCTGATATTTTGGTGCCAATGTGTGGTAGGCATTCTACCAAAGGCGTGGAGGAGGGCAAGACAGAGTCCAGCCCTTTGATTGTCATACATTTCCAGGAAAGTCATTATTTGTTTAAAGTATGAAATACTGGTTACGCCACCACTACAAATAGTATTGATGTTTAGTTTGTTAAAGTAAGAAGAAATACAAACACACATTGACAGGCTCGTTCATGTGCTGTCAAACGCCTTGTGTCCTGTGGGTGTTTCCTGGCCTGACCTCAAGTGAGATGGTGAAGGGGAACAGAGAACAAACAGGCACAGAGAGAGATATTGTGATGATGTGTAAGGCCATGGGATGCTGGGATACAGTTACAGAGAGGAAAACAGTGTTTCACACAAGACTGTAGAGTTCTCCATTGGCTTTTAGGTGACCAGGTTAGAGAAATGCCCATCCAATGACTCGATCTGGGAGTTCACATTGTTTGTTTCCTAAATACTTTTAGCTGACTTGACTTCACGGCCAGGCTCATTGTGACATTGTGAAAATTGCATGTTGTCATGTTATGGATTCACGCCATGCTTTTGAGGAAGCAATTTGAGCTAAAAATACAATGCAACTAACGTCATAAGACTAAGCAGTGTCTCGTGTTTTCCCACACAAAGTTACATGTAGAAACAGACTGCTTTAAAATGTATTTTTCTGAAATGTAAAAAAAAGAGGATTAGTCTCGGTTTGTGGTCATTGGAATGTACTTTTTGATACTTTTGTACAAACTTACTTCCTGAAACAGATTTGAGGTATCATGGGATTATATCAGAACCCAATGATATGAGGATTATGCTTTGACACCCATTACATCTCTGTAGTGTAAGGCTGGGTGTCACCCTGCCCCCACCTCTCATATGCTCAAAGCTGGAGTTGCTGGACGGAGTCTCTATATGATGGGTCTCACACCTCATTGTGTAGCTAACTGTCGCATTGCTATTCATATGTTGATGAGTAAGGGTCAAGATGTGGTCTGATTGGTTGTTTGGGTTGTTTGGCCAATATGAAACCCCCTACAGAGCAACGCTAAATTTCAAACAACATGTCCTGAACAGTGAACACTCCACGGAAGCAAAAGTGGCCCGTCTTCCCTATGGAGAAGGACAAGTGAGATCATCGCCAGAAACTCTTGTGCCAGCAACTCTTGTGCCAGCAACAAAGTGCATTTTTTATCATGTTGGGTACATTTAAAAAACGAGTGCAGTTATCCTGTCTGTTTTTTTTCTTCTTCTGTATTCAGATTATGATCAACTGCAGCATCAGGTGTACTGATTGGATCATTGGAGCAGTTAACAGGGTTCATATGATCCGGTCCACCTCGCTCAGGCTGCTGCAGACGCCACCATCCGTTTTGCAGTATTGAACGTAAGGAGATGGAGGAGCCAATGACATAATCCAAATTCAAAATGGACTTTGATTCCCACAAACCCCAGGAATAGCCAGCTGATGTCATCGGGCAGAGGGTAAATAATATGTCTGCACTATTATAGAAAAAGGTTGCTCAGCTAAGACACTCTGCCAGTTAGCTGAACAGTCTTTGGGTAGACACACACTCACACACTTGCACCGGGCACACACACATGCGCATGCATGCACGCACATACACAGACACACACACACAGAGCAGTAGTAACCTGATCCTGAGTGGTGCCAGTAAGCGGTGTCTGACATTTCCGGATGGATCTAGTGTGCACGTGCGAGGTTAACACACCGGCACGGTATACAGGGCTCAATGGGCCATCTCAAGCAAACAAGCTGACAGAAACATACGATTAAAAATCTATTCTTCATAAGTCTCAAAGTGTTGCGCAGAAGTCAATGCCTGGCTTCCTCTACCTCAGATTCCTGAATAGGTGCATCAGCCAGGGTTCAGTACTCATTCCAAGGAAAGCTTTCATGTTGTTCTGGTGTACCCAGTCTGAATACTCCCCATGAATCATTCCGTCTGTGTAAATACAAAAGTCACACTTGGGTTCTAGCATTAACAGGCTCATAAATTGCGGCTGTGATGCTGCTGCAACTTGGTTGTGGGTGCGTGCATGCATGTGTGTGTGTATGCACAATTTTCTCAGTATAGGGATGACACCCCATCCTGGTACTGGTAAATGTTTTCCTCCACTGCTTGCCAGGTATCTTCTTATGGTCCTTAATCCAAGGGAGGCATGCACAATCAACATTCCTCATCTGTCCTATCATTCTCAAACAGTGGTTTCTGAGAACAGTGGGAACAGAGTGAAGCACAACAGAAGACCTTTCTCTTGGCCTTATCAGACACACTCCGATCATCACTTAGTGAGATCCACTTCAGACAACCTTCTGGGATCTGGTCCTGAGTCAGCCAATCAGAGGGAGGGTCTGAAGCCCTCCCCTCTCAAAAGCATTTCCTCCAGTCCCTCTCCTTACTGGGCACTCCCTGTAGACAGGAAATTCTCCTGGAATCCCTCCAAGATACGGCCCCTATTCCTTCTTTTCCCGGTTCCAGCCCTCCTAGAAGCACAGTACAGACTGTTCCAATCCCAGCACCTACGTGCATAAACAAACTGCCTGCTCTCCAGCAAATCCCCTGAATCCCTGGGGTCTCTTGTTCCCAACTGTTGCAAGTCCTGTCATGCACACTAATGAATGTTTGAATGAAAATAGTTGGTATTGGCTAAAATAGCCTAGGTTATATTCTCATTGTAGATTGAAGATAAACCTTAAAGTGTTAGCAAAAAACGCTAATCAGTTGGGTTAAGGCATTAAAATCAAGAATGATTCCCAGCATGAGAGTCACCCACTTCAGTGACTCTGCAGGATATTCCACATGGCCATGAGCTCTCTGGGACAACTGTGACCTCATTGTTCTTTTCACAAAGGCTTTCAACAGAACCTTTCAGAGGTTGTTCTGCTGCTCCAGACTTTCCGTCAAAATAATTTTCACTTGAATAATAATTTCCTGGTACTACCAGTCCAGACAAAGATGTGTCTGTCTGTTCATTCTTTCTGAATGGAACAAAGAGATGAATTATGAGGCTTTCACACAGTAAAGGTGTCATTCTACTTGGTGACTGGCCAAGAGGATATCTGATACCTTGATATGCTTATATGATCCAGGTTAGTGTGTGAGTGTGTCAAATGGTGGGTCCATTATCTGCAAGAACAAGTCAATTATAATAATATGTTCATTTAGCAAATGCTTTTATCCAAAATTACATGCAGGTCCCCCTGCTAAGATAAAGTGGGGCTGGAAACATACATCATAAAACAGTTTCAGGCAAAATGATAGTTTCAATGTGCCAACCAAGCGTGTATGACATTTCAAAATCAGTGTGTCGAATCTAATCAGCAAATGCAATGTACTACTTGTATCAAATTCTGATAATCTTGGCCACATACTTATGTCAACCAGTCCTTTGTCACTGTTTTGTTGAAACGAGTGATAAGAAAAGTGTTATAGGAAATCTCGTTTCAAATTACATTTGCGCTAGTCATTAAAAACACATGAATCCTATAATAATAATAATAAGTTTCCCTGAACTGAAGTAAGTTTGCCTTTGATTTAAATATAAAATATTTTTGATTTGTGAATAGACTTTGCACATTTACAGATGGTGTGCAGTGTTTGGAAATGTTTCATTGAAATGAAATAGAAGTACTGGGAAGAGGGGAGTGTCAAGGTTAAAGCCTGCAAGTCTTTTTCTTGCTTGTCTTATTCACTCTTTGTGGCCTCAATAGCTCTGAGTGTGTGCTAGTGTTATTATCATGAACTCTCTTTCTCAGAAATCCGGCCCAGGAGTGAATTCCAGGAGTAAGGCATAATCTCTGAAAGTTCACTATTCCTGGAGGAATGTGAAAGGGATTCACAGAGATAAATTAAAGTACAAACCAGCTGTAAATACACTAGCTAGAGTTCGACATTGTGTGTGTATCTGTGTCTGTTTGGTGCTTTGTTTCTCAGTATCTCAGACCGCTCAATACATTGCTTTGATGCTACGTATTAAAAACCACGATAAAGAGCTTGTCATCTTACTGTAACTTAGCTGATGTGTCAGTGAGCTGGGGGCTCCAGTCAGTCTGTGTGGCAGGCTTGTTGCATCCACAGGATTATAGGAACACCACAGTGACTGGTGTTCCTGGATGTCAGAGAGTTATTGGGTCTGTGGTCCGCTCTGACTTTGTTCCAGAATACCGATGATTTCGAAAAGGTTACAGCCCTTCACTCAGAAAATACAACTCTTCAATGGTATTTCTGCAGACTGTGTCTAGGTTACTAGAAACTGTGATACTATGTGTGTGTGTGTGTGTGTGTATCTGTGCATGCTTTTGTCTGGGCGCCTGTGGAGGTGGGCGTAAACAAGGCGAGTCTGCTGCTGGCAGAGGTTCCTCCATGCCAGTGGAGGTCAGACCCGAGCACGGTGGGGTGCGCCCCTCTCCCACCTCGGTGGGCCTGCAGGCGGGGGGAGGCCGCCGCACTTCTGGGAAACGGCCTGGCCTTAATTGGAGGACTTGTAATGTCACATGGATCCACTTAAGAGGAGATGGAAGATCCTGCAGGCTCGAAAGAGACATGCAGTGTGGCCAGTCTCTCTCTCCCTCCCTCCCTCATCAGCACAAACCACAATGCAGTCCCTTAAACACAAACACACACACACACACACAGCATGTTGAATGCATCTGGGCTGGAATGTGATGACACAAGTATGGTGCGTGTCCAGTAGACTGACTATAGTGTGGAGTCCTTGAGTGCTGTTTTCAGGAGGGGTATTACATGGGTCTTGTGATCCCAAACGGACAAGCAGGCGGGCTATAATATGGTTACTGTCTGTAGATCTCTTGCAATGTTTCTCATTGTGTTTACTCCCAGACTACATCTAGAATCACTGCTCAGTACTTATTGCGAGTCAATAGAGATAAGTGTCCTGTTAAATGATTCGAATGTAACAAGAAATCCCTGAGAAATGGTGGAGATGCTGCATATTTGCACATTCTCTGCTTTCCACAATAAGAAGCAGGGAAGAGGGGAGAAGCAATCACAAAAACAAAGAATTCCCTCTAGCTTTAGTCTACCACACCCTCCCTCCCTAGTCCCCTCTCTCTCTCTTTCTGGCATCAGTCTTCCTTTTTTTTTTCCCGCATCTGTTAAGGTCACCTCCCTATACAAGCAGAGAGCGCCAAACCTCCTGATCACGTTTTACCACGTGAATAAACCAATGTTTCAGTTGAACCATATCAACATGATTAAGGAAACTACTTTTTAAAGAACACTTCCTGGATGCCTGTTTGAGTCCAGAATTATGAAATCAGATAAACAGATAAGACAAAGAAGTCACGGTTGGCTCCTTTGTACATCTGAGAAACACATCCTCAACTTCTTGCTAACTTCTTGTTTCCTTCAATTGAAGTATGACTTTGTTGAAAGTTTTGTAGTTCCTGAAAAGCAAGTTATAAATTGTTTATCTTACAGTATACAGTGCACCTTTACCAACAGGTTTTAGAAATTGAATGTAAAAACTAGTATGCATTCATTATCCATCATAATGTGTTTTTTTGAAAACAGACACACATCACAATTAATTCACTGTTCTTTCCAGCATCGTCTCCTATATTGATTATTTTTCCAGGCAACATTTAATGTGATACATGTTCAATTGTACATATTGACATTTATCAGTCAGATATTGTAAGGACTTGGAAATGTTGGCCTGTAATCAGACAGACGTAGAAAAGTCATTAAAATATTGTATGTTATGTTTCTCAGTAACTGTTTGTAGTTCACTTATCAAGTGAGCAAAGAAGCCCCCAGGTAGATTTGATACATGATCCTCCAGTGCGTTCACGTGTGTTCATCCTGGTAGTTCCTTTCTGCCCTGCTCCGACCTACAACAAGGTCAGGAAGGTCCTGGCTAAAAACATGGCTCTTAGTCTGACACTTTTTTTCCTTCCACCTGCTTCTTTGTCTTTGTTTTTATAACTGCCAACTGGTCACTGATCGAGTGACAGTGTGCTCTCATCCAGTGCCAGAACAGGATAGCACTGCCATCTGCTGGAGATGTCAAGAATGACTCCACAGCTGAGAAATGACACAATGGAAAATGAGTAGTAAGACATAGTTTAAGACGTTACCTCAACTGGAAAGCAGACAATTGTTTTAACAATTTTTATTAACTTCCTTTTAGCTTGATTACATGGCAATGATAGAAACCTCATATAAATCAAACACTACTTAATGACTGAAGAAAAAGGAAAATGGCACTCGGCTAATAACATACTGCTAGATCAACTCAAAATGACATAAAAATTGAGACAAATACCCACTATACATTTAAGTATATACAACCTTGATAAATAAACCAATACTGTCTAGAATTATGATTGTTTTCCAATTCATCCTGCATTGTTACTCTGCGGCATCAGTGCACTGCAAGGGGCAAGCAACTAAACCAGAAGCAAACAAGCTATGACCAATAGCAGACAGGCACTGATGACATCATAGAGGAAATGGCTTTGTGCACCAACAAAACTGTGCCTTCTTACAACTGTGGTAAACTTTGCGTCATATAGCAAATTTTCACTCACAATAAAATACAAAAAAAGCAGATTGATGTTTACCAAAAGACATGTCAAACATCTTTTACTGCTCACTGGCTTGTAACCTCAGCGCATGACAGCATTTCAGTGGTACTAAAGATCTCTGTATAGTATGTTCCTGATACAATAAGCAGTGTTGTATAATTTCATATGTAAGCACAATGTTGTTGAGAGCAAATTGACATTCTGTGATTTTTAACATCTACTTGAACAGTTTTAAAGCATCTACAACAATTACATTGTTGTCTGACTTATGAGACTCATCTAAACTCACCGTCCACTTTATTAGGTAACCCTGTTCAACTGCAAGTTAACGCTAATATCGAATCAGCAGATCGCGTGGCAGCCACTTAATGCATTTGTGCATGTAGAGACATGGTCAAGACGATCTTCTGAAGTTCAACCCCAGCATCAAAATGGGGTAAAAAAAAGGTGTTTTAAGCGACTTTGAACATGGCCTGGTTTTTGGCGCCAGACTGGCTGGTTGGAATTTTAACACGCAACCACCTCTAGGGTTTGCAGAGAACGGCTTGAAAAAGTGGAAATATCCAGTGAAAAGCAGTTCTCTGGGTGAAAAGGCCTTGTTGATGGCAGAGGTCAGAGGAGAATGGCCGGACTGCTTGGAGCCGAGAGAAAGGCAACAGTAACTCAAATAACCACTCGTTACAACCGAGGTGTGCCGAAGAGCCTCTCTTAACGCACAACATGTCGAACCTTGAAGCAGATGGGCTCTAGCAGCAGCAGACCCCACCGGGCGCCACTCCTGTCAGCTAAGAACAGGAAACTGAGGCTGCCACTCGCACAGGCTCACCAACATTGCACAACAAAAGATTGAAAGGGAAAAATACAAAAGTTACTTGGTCTAATGAGTCTCGATTGCTGCTGCAACATTCAGATGGTTGGGTCTGAATGTTTATTTGGCATAAACAACATTAATCATGGATCCATCTTGCCTTGCATCAATGGCTGCTAATGGTGTTGTAATGGCGTGAGGGATAAGATATGTCAAACAGTCTATCCGGGTTGAGTATCAGACAGGATTGGGTGGAGAGGTGACGAAGAGGCGGTCCTACACGGTCACTAGGTTGAAAGCAGCTTGACTGGGAAAGACCATCTGTCGGTGAATTCGTTACCAGCAGCCTGGTAGGTCACATATCATAAAGTGTGCCACGGCGGGCTGGGAACATCATAAACTGCATCTGCTTCACTGACCCTTGAATGATCTTGTGGGTACTGAGTGAGAGGGATAGTGAGAGACAGAGAGAGTAGATGAGGGCAATAGCTGGGGTTCTAGACACCCTCAATCCTAGGTAAGCTTCTGAGAGAAGCTCTGCCGTGACTGAATCTTCCAGGCTAGCCAGGAAATGAACACGGTCCTACTTGTCTTACTATAAGACCCTATCCAAACGAAACAACCATGTGACATTTACGCTCCTGTGCATTTATTCAACCACTCTCTAAATCCAAACCATCTTCCTTTCAACTGAGTTTAAGCATTTCCAGCCTGTTACATTTCAGAAACAAGACAAGGGTACTGAGTGAAGGTTTTGACTGGAACTCCCATCTTTCCTGATACAGAACATCGTAACAATCTCCTGAGAGGCAACTTTGAAATATTTTAGTTGTTTTTTTTTACCACTTTTCTACAAAATCACAGACAAAGTTGGCAAATTAAACTTCTATTTCCCCTCAGTTTTCTCAAAAGGTCCTTAAAAAGCAACCAGAGTGGAGGACTGAGAGGACAAACAGTAAAAGCTGGAAAAATAGACACATATTACCCCAAAAATGAGAGTACACAAGAAAAGCTCAGTTTTCTTTCCAAAAGCTAGTAAGATTATTTTGGTTGGGGTGACGCACTGTCAGACCTGCTGAGTTTCAATGGTGTATATGTAGCTATACGAGTGTGTGTATGCATGGGTGTCTGGGCATGTTTGTGTTGCCAGTAAAGCTCGAGAAAAGGGTCTCTTTGAGGGTTGGGACTCACACAGAAAAAGGGTCAAGTGTGAACATTCAGACAGCGAGCAGGAGGCTTAGGGGTTTGGAGCCTGGTTCTATGTTGAGATTCAGCATGCTGCCTGTCCTGTAGCCTGTATAGTGTCCCAAAGCAAGAGCAAGACATCCCTGGGAGCCTCTGTGGTAATGAGGGAAAGGGGGAGGGGGGGGAGACCCCAGAGGAGCCAGGCTAGTGGGCGTCTTCCCCCTCGGCCCCTATCTGTCAAGTGCGAGACGGGCGTGGTGTTTATCTCTAGTGCCTCTTCATGGACGAGACCTTCTTTTTCCTGGCAGCCAGCATATCATAGAAGGGATCCCTGCTGATGGCCGCTCTGCAGGAGGAAGGGGAGAAGGAAAGAGAGAAGTCATCAGAGAACGAACCGAAACAGCGAGGTGCACCTACCGAGAGCCCTCGAGGCCCTTGAGTTGTCCGTCTCTCTTTTCCAACAGGACGGCACGGGACGCCGTCGACACTAACGGGCGCATTCACCTTTACTCTACATGACGACACAAACGCACCGAGTCCACGCGCAGTCAGCCTGAGGGACTCACTTGATGCTGTTCATCCAGTCATCCTTCTCCTCCAGGGTGGGGGCGGAGATGCGGTAGACGCTGTGGTTGCCCTCGACGACCCGTCCGTCGGCCTCGGTCTTGCAGGCTTTGATCACCTGGTCCTTGTTGTCTGGGATGAAGAGCTCAAAGCAGTTCTACAGGGAAAGTAAAGGAGGTTTGGAGTATAAACTTGGGCGTGTGTGTATTGCACAAGTTGTCCACCAGAGGGGGCTGTTCTTACGGGCTTCTTGTCCTCCACCTCTCTGATGCTCAGGTTCTCCAGAGGAATGATGCCTCGAGGCTCTTTGTCCTGCAGAGAGACATTGTGTACGCGTACGTAAGACAACAAGAGGAAAGCTGTTCAAGTCCCCGAAGTTGGGCACACCTTCGGAAAAACACTTCGTTGCTCGTTCCAAAACCTCAGACCCTGTACTCACAGTGGTGTACTCAAAGTAGTAGAGACAGTTGTCCGTGAGAATGAACCAGCGTCTCTTCCAGGTCTTGACGCGTCCCCCTGCGTGGAGCAGAGACCCTGCGTTAGAGGCGGGGCGGGGGAGGGGGCGGGGCTGAGCAGCGGAGGGCGGAGCAGCAGACGGGCAGACAGATGCATGGGGGCGGACGGACAGACAAATGAGACGGCTCTAACAGTCTCCGCATACATCCCATCATACCCCCCGGAGCCGGCACCAGCATCACCATTGCAGCTAGACGACGACCTTAGCCAGACTCTTGTCATGGATTGAGGATTTATGACCAGAAGCTCGCAGACACTAAGACCCTCACTGTCGCTCACGCTGTCTACTGGAACCAAAGGGATCCGCATAGGCCTCGCTCTCGCTGTCTTCATTCCAGTGGGCTTCTGGAAAAGCCCTGCCAGGACTCAGTGGAGCGATCTTATGGATCCGCTTCAGACAGAGCTCTGTACACTGGGTCTGCAACCAAAGCGTTCTTCACTTTGAGCCCCACACCAACTGACTCAACAGCTTCTCACAACCAGACAACAGAGAAGGGTGGAGATGGCAATAAGCAAGACCATTCAAACATATCCCATGTCTTGTATTGATTGAACCCATTGCTATTTCATCTTTGAAATGAGCGGTATCTTGGAGCGTCATTAATGATTAAGCATGGAAGGCGTGGATGAAGCCTCAGCCTCTTAAACACTCTGCAGGGGTCCTCTGGTTAACCCGGTGCCCAGCCATCTGTGGATGACCTCTGAACCCCCCTCACCCCTACTTCCTGCCTGTGGAAACCTGATCACGGCAGCCGATGGAAGCTCACGCCGGGGGGAGAGGGGGAGAGGAGTGCTTTGGGCTAAGCTTTTCAGCTCCGCATTATGGGAATCTTCCACTGGTATGACTGGTTAGATCCACTTCTGCCCTAGGACTACTCAGATGACCGACATTACAAACAATATGAAGCCAAATCTAGCCACCTGCTAATGGCCCTGCCAACAACCTCCTGAGCAACTGTCCAAGCAGATCCTTGGTGACAAACGTGTTCATATAAAGTGCCTGGAGATGCTAGGCCTGAGAAGTGCTGCCAAGATAGCTATGCAGTTGACCAGTTAGACCACCACCCATGTTAGTACAAGCAGCCCTTTACCCCATCGAATACAGAAGACAGAGAGAACAGTAAAGTGACTGAACTGTGACTGTTCAAGTCGTTAAAATCACAGCAAACACAGCACACGGGCACTGGATATCATATAACAGTGATTCTACTGTATATGATAGAACCAATCAATCAATAGGAGTCATGATGGGTTTGTCAAGCACTCTCCAGTCCTAGTCTACGCATTGGATTGTACATTGGCAGGCAGCATTTTTTTTTTTTGCATCTTGATCACACATTCGATTCTAGAGATTTCCGGGAAGGAAGACACCAAACACAGAGTTGAAGACCAGATGGCCACAGAGCTAGGGTGGAGAGGAGATTGAGTTGGGAGACTGAGAGCGATGATCACGTCCGATTTCGGTCACTAACGGAGATGAGACAACACCATGGACACCCCCTGCTGGACCCCCGCCCCCAAAACGTCCAGGGCAAGGGAGGTGGCCTAGAGAGACTTTGGAGAGGGGGTGGCAAGGGTGCTAGTCTGCCGGGGAGGGCTGGAGAGGTTACCCATGCAGGGGGGCCGGGGGGGGGGGGGGGGGTGGCAGGTAGGAGACTGTGGAGGTGGAAGGGGAAAAAGGGACTCCTTATACACTGCTTTTGTCCAATCGCCTCCTCAATGAGTCTGCTTCATCGACGTGGAACGTTACCTCTATCACGTTGATGAGAAGAACTTCTCTGGAGCTCTCAGGTCTTCCTTGGTCAAATCAGACCCCAATAATGACTCCACCCATCATGACAATTCTGCAGTCCCCCGTCCTCCACTCCCTCTCTCCTGGACCCCGCCCGGCCAGGCCACATCCCCACCCCACCCCCCCGCCCCTAACCCCCACCACACATTCATTACCAGCATGACAGAGAGAGAGCAGAGCTAGAGCTATTTGGCAAAGGTGCAGTGTTCCCTTTCCATCCAATCAGAGAAGAGGTTTACACATCGGCGAACCGAGTCGGTCAGTTCAGAAGGTTATTTCTCGTCGTGGGTTACTTCACATTCAAATATGTGTACATGCGTATAATATAATACCAAATACCTTGCTCGAAATGTTTTGGCTTCAATGACGAATTAAACCCACGTTATTAGTATTTCACCCGATTCTGTGCTCTTCGTGTAGAAAAAGGATCACTGCAGCTCCCAAAACAACAAAGACCAGATAGGTTGATGACCACAGCATACAGATACATTCAAACCGGTCACTAGGGTGGTCACAAAGCAGCAAACTCGGCCACCGTGTTCCAGACCGGGTGACCCAGGCAAGCACCCAGAACTCAGCCGGCACACACAGGTACAGAACAGCACGTGGACAACCCACCAGCTCAATGGAAGACCCCACAAACAGACAAACGAAACATTCAAAACGTGTAAAAATGTGATTCGGACAATGGAGCGACAAACCCTCGACCGAAACGACGAACCACAAACGAAAACCGTAAAAAGGCGTACGGTACAACAGAAATCATTGAGAAAGAACGAAAGCATGGCGGACCACCAAAGCACCGGAGAGCTGCGAGATGGACTAGGTTTGGGAAGAGCAGGTGTACATACCTCCTGAGGAAAGACAACAGCCAAAATCATGGGAACAAACAAACAAACGAGGAAGGAAAGAAAACAAAATCAAATTAAAATAATTGGAGAAAAAAAATAAAAATAATCATAGCACCACATCCTGCTAATCTGGTTACGGGAAGAGTTCAATGCACTGCTTTACAATTCTGGCCTTGAACACATTTGTAGTCCCACGTGTAATATAAATTCATTGAAAAGGTGGTGAACCGGCATTTGGTCAGAGTCAGTCCTGTTTCACCATCGGTGTTGGTTCTTCTCTTTCAGGCGGTTATGGCGACAAGAAACAGTTCTCTTTATGACCACTAGAGGGGGAGTCTGAACCGTCAACAAGGTGGACTGTACAGGACATGTGTTCAAACTAGGCCACTGATCATAAAGCAGTACATGAGACAGCAGCTCCTCTGGGGGTCTGCTATATCCAATCATTTACCTCTCACCACAATTATCTGACTTGGTTATCAGAGTGGCAAGTTTGGCCTCTCTGGAGAATGATTAGCTCCTCCTGTTACAGGACTCATTCGTTGTAAAGATTCACACTGATTTCAGTGGCGCTTCAGACCATCGTGATTTGTTTCATCATCAAAGTCATTGTGAATCTCTACAAAGAGAGAAAAGGAGCCCGGTGAAGAGAGAGGTGTTAAGAAGAGGAGACAGTAAGTCTGGGGTTCTGTCTGTTAGCGGCCAGACGGCCGGCCGCAGGGAGGACTATGAGACACTCTGAAAGACTCTTAGAAGTTAGAAGGAAAACAAAAGAGCTCTGATGTTCTGGGTGTGTGTGTGTGTGTGTGAGTGATCCCGTGTGTTCATCCGGGGGTCGCACTGTGTGCTGGCATGACCATCTGTGTGTGTGTGGGTGTGTGTGTATATTAATGTCAGTCTGACGGTGTGAGTGCGTGCCAGAGTGTGAATCAGGCAGTATATGAATGTGCCCAGTGGTGAATTATTAAGGTGCTCCACATGTGGTCGTCTGAGCTCAAGGCCACATCTATAATGCAGAAGACAAGAGGATGCTCTTTGTGGGCGCCAAGTCCAGATACACACGCACACACACACACTTAACGTGGTGGTGTTACCAGAGGTCCCATTGGTCAGTGCAGATGTTTCTTTTTAATCCTGGATGAATCCAACATTCAATGATGTGATTAACATGCATACTCAGACAGTCATCAATTGGCACAGCAACACTGGTTAGGACACCGTCCTATGTAACCCTGGTGAAGACAGTCTTATATAACATTGGTGAGGAAAACAGTCATCTATAACCCTGATGAGGACAGTCCTACGGTGTTATTTAACCCTGGTGAAGACCCAGTCCTCTAGGCCCCTGCATGTCCCAGCATGCATCTGTGCTCCTGGTCCCACTCACCCAGCTTCAGCAGCCAGCCCTCTCTGTCCGGGTTGAAGAAGGTGTGTGTGAGGTCGTTCCCGTCGTCTTCTGGGATTTTGAACGGTTCGTTCTTGATGCTGTCGTACAGGTTCTGTGTGGAAGGAAAGGAAAACAAGGCGAGGGTGAGGAAGACAAAAGGAAGTCAAGAGTGTGTGGGGTCTGTAGAGAGCAGGGCTGAAGAGAGGAGGATGCAGAGAGGGAGGGGGGGCCTGCGTGGGGGGCCTGCGTGGACGTGTCAATGGTTCGAGTGGGAGAGAAACGAAGGGAGCGGAGGAAGAGGTAGGAAAAGAACGAGAGGACGAAAGCTATGGAGTCTGAGAGAAGGGGGAATGGAGAGCGCGAGTAGGGGGGAGAGAGAGAGAGAGAAAAGAAGAGAAGGAGATACAGGGAACAACAAAAGGAGGGGTGGAGGGGGGCGGGAACGAAAAAAGGGAGAGAGAGAGAGAGAGAGAGAGAGAGAGCAGGCGAGACAAAACGAGCGGTGGTTCGGGCCAGAGTCCGGACAGAGGAGGACAGGCCTGCTGAGAAGGCCCGGAGCGCAGCGCGGCAGCAGGTACCCTGAGCAGGTCTTCGGGCAGGTCTCCTCCATCGTTGATGCCTCTGTTCATGGAGATGAAGCGCTCCACCGGGGGCTTGTCCTTCACGTTGGGGTTGTGCAGGCTGGTGTTCAGCATGATGATGGCAAACGACAGGATGTAACAGGTGTCTGGAACACACACACACACACAGATAAACATGAAGAGGATTCACACTTACACCCCAACAGAGATTAGAGCCTGGAAAAACACGAGTCAATAGTGAAGCGTTCGAACTGCAGAATGTCCCCCTGTATTTAATGCAGTGTTTAAATATGAATGTAAATGAGCAGAGCTGAAAGGGCTGCACTTTGGGGACTGTAGTCAGTTTGAGAGAGAGATAAGCCTTGTTAGCGAGGAGTGTGAGAGGAGAGTGGGAGTGAGTGAAAGGTTGTATGGGGGTGGTTTAGCGATTGCATGTGTGCGTTTATGTGTGAGTGTGTGTGTGGGTATACATGTTTGTGTATGTGTGTGTGTTTGTGTGTGTGTAAAGACAATGTGGTCAGAGCCCAGCTGACACAGCAGCACTTTATCTGAACAGTTTGGCTGAGGAGAAAGCAGCCAGTGCATTATTCATGAATCCATCTGCATCTATGATCCAGCCAGCCATCATGTCCCTGTCGGAATCCCAGACACCCTTCTAGAAAACACTTCCCCGAGTCTGCTCAGCCACATAGTGAGAACAGAACCACTTGTACATCTCTTCTGATTTGGGCAGCAAACAGAGAAAAGTGGTCAAAAAGAACCTGAAGAATTGGTAGCTCCTTCCCTTCAGACCATAGCTACATCGCTTTTATTTATTTAGCGGGACATTTAGTTCATGTGCTTCCAAAGGGGCTGGATTCAGAATCGATCTGGGCTACCGTTAAACTGTGCCAGGCGTGTGGATGAAAGCTGTGCCAGTCATGTCCTGTTACAGCACACCAGGCGTGTACCGCGAAGGTATGCCAGGTGTGCGGGCGACCAGGTGCGTGTTCGTACCCGTGGACTGGAAGACCCCGGGGTTGCACTGGCAGTAGCGCTGAGCAAAGGCCTCCATCATGCGGTCGATCTTCTGAGCCTCACCTGGCAAGCGGAAGCTCCAAAGGAACTGTCTGTGAGGGGGCGAACACACACAGTCAGGGAGACACGGACAGACAGACACGCGGAGAAGTTACAGCAGAAACACAAAGAGACTGCGGGTCTCTAACAGAGGACGCTATGAAGTGATGATGAGTAGCTATACTGCCGTCACATTGAGGTTAATATAGGACAAATCTATATCAGGATGAGGTTAATATATATACGGCTCAGCTCTCTGGGAACATGCCATACCCACTGAAACTGGATAGCCAACAGGGAACAAGGCTTTTCTAAGGTGAGGCAGAGTGTGTTTGTGCGTGTGTGTGTGAGGCTGAGTTTATGAGAAGCCTGATTGTGTGTGCCTACTGAGATTTCTTACCTGAGGGCCTGAACCAGGTTCAGGTCTGTGAACTCGTGAAGCTCCACAAAGGCGTGAAGGACCTCGATATTGAAGTCATCTCTTTACAAGGCAAAATGACGGAGATTAGAATTCACATCTCTAATATAATCTGATGTCACACATCTGTCACTATGAACACACAGACATCCAGTTCACCCCAGCTGAGGGCGGTCCAAGACACACACTTCACTTTTCGCTCATTGCCTAATGTACATCATGACATCATCCCTGACATCTGGGCCCTTTCCTGTCAGTAATACTCCCAAGGGATTGTGGGATGCCTCTGGGGGGGGGGGGGGGTCTATCAGACAGGGTCAAATCCAATCCCGCCGCCTCTCAGTGGTTTTGCCGCCGAGCAGCTTTCAGGGCGTGCAGACAGATAGCCTTTACCCCGGTGGGATCAGACACAGGTCCTGATACCAATCAGAGGGAGCATCCATAATGGGGCCTGTGCTCCCTTTCCAGGATAGGCCGTGGTGACCACGCCCAGGCTGGAAGGCAATGCTCCTGTCGTGGTGTCGGAGCTGGGCAGAGTCTGGGTGTTGGCTGCCTCGTGTGGTCAGTGGAGAAGATGGTATCTCTTCAACCGAAACACCCCGAGCCTCAAGCCAGCCTCCATGACCACCACAGTACATTCCAGAATTATTGGATGCGTAACCATATTATTCACGGCTGAGAAGGAAATCCAAAACAGATGGGCTACGTGAATGTATCGAGAAGGATCTCTGAGGTAGGAAGGCCACAATGTGGTTTTCATGAACAATGTTAGGATCAAGGGTGTGACTAACTGGGAGAAAATGGGTCACTATTGAAACGATGGGATCTGGAAAGTGTATTTGAAAAGCAGATGTGAAAAAAAAAAAAAAACTGTTGACAAATACACAGGCAGCAAGACAAACACACACACACACACACACACCTCTCCCCAAGGTAGTCGCCAATGGCGGTCTTGTTAAGCCCCTCCCCCTTGTAAAGGAACTGGGCGATGTCATCGCTGGTGTTCTTCAGTAGGTCATTCTCAATCAGGAACTGGATCCCCTGAGAGGACAGAGCAGCGAGGTCACTTCCTCATAGTGACGCGCAGACACGCCCTCAACAGAAATCAGGTACAACACAACGCTCACCTTCTTTGGGTCCATGTTAAATTTCTTACGGCCCATGGCCACCTGTTTGTTCCTCTGCATATTTTTCCTGCAACACAACAGGGAAAATGTCCTCGTCAAATGCGTCACACTTGGAACATCCCTCCATTTGAGGCACAATAAGAGTCTATGTCGTGAGTAGGTATGATTGTGTGAAAGTTGCATCCTTGTCCGAAGAAAAAGGATGGAATAAAGCCTAGACGTCTGGCCCATCAGCACCGATCCCCCATATTATTCATCGCGATCCAATAGCTTAAGTTAACAAGATTTAAGGCCAGCCTCCAGTATTAACTCACTTCATTTCCTGAGAGTATAATATTCCTTAACATTTATCATCTGTCAGGCCGTGGATATAGCTCCCGTGGGCCTCTGGTGACAGCGCTATGATAAACGCTGTGCATATGGGAAACGCTAATTTCTCAGGCCTCGCATGATTCAGGGGGTCAGTGTGTGTCCTCGGTCTTCCCGGTCACCATGACTACGCCGTCTCCGTGGCCCGCCAGGGGTCACCACGTCTTCCCGTCCGCCCACTCTTTCCTGAAATCCTCAAGCTTTTGTTTGTGGAGCTCCGCATCACCCAGACCACAGATGTTTCCCAACCCAATACCACGTTCGGACCACGGGTCTAGTGAGCGTCTCCGCTCAACGTGTGGGAGAAAAACTCTGGTCATTTCAGGTCAAAGTGAGAGTGGCTATGGAATAGGCCCCCAGGTTTTGCCTGGAATGAAGCTCTACCCCACTTGAGTACTCCCATCTTCTACTCCGGACCCCTCACTCCCTAGGGACCCACCATTGTCTGCTCTACCCAGAACCCCTTGCATTATTCACACGGCCCCCATCAAGGGGTAGTGGATGATAAAACATTTAAAGTGCCCTAAAAGCCAAACCAATTTAAGGAGTGTCGGGGAGGGGTGGGGCTCCTGAACATGCAGCATTAATATTTCACCGGGGTAATTTGCTAAGTTAATAGAAGACAAACAAGCCGTCAATCGAGATGGCCAGAGATAGAGGCTAGCTGATACCCGGCCGGTCTTACCTCTCCTCAGTGGAGCCCAGGTTTTCAATCTCACTGGTCACTTCTGCTATCTCATTCTTCAGCCGCTGTAACACAGACAGAACCGGAGGGAGGGTTAGGTTCAGAGAGATTGGGAGGAATGTGGACTGGTTGATGCTTCAGGAAGGGGATTGTTTCCCCCCAAAACATGAGAGGAACTATGGGAGATCAATTCGTCTGTTTCAATGAAGGGGAGAGGGAGAGACAGCGGGAGACTGAGAGGGAGAAAGGGAGGGAAGCCTGAGTGTGTGTGTGTGTGTTTGTGTGTGAGTGTCGGTGGTTTACAGTGTGTACGCATAAATGTGTGTTTGCTGGGGAACCTATCCAACAGTCCCGCCCAGCCAGCTGGCTTTGTGTCACGCACACCACAAAACAAATCAGAATGAATAGCTGGGACAAAGATAAAGAGGACAGAAGCACTCCTCAGACGATTGACAAACGCAGCGCCGGTGTCACCTCACAGGGGGAAAGCTCCGGAGCACCTTCAACTCTCTAGACTGGCAAACAGTCTCTCTGCTACCGGCCTCCTGTTGTCCTAACCAAGCCCAACACGAACCAATCAGATCTAATATTGCGGGATGTGTATGTGGCCGCAGGCCTCCCCACTCTCCTTGGACTTGGTTTCCTAAATGCATTAAGAGAAGAACATTGGGGAATGACCTCAGTACAAATGGACTAGGGAGGGTAAAACCGGATTATGTTTTGGTGGCGTTTCCGAGATGAGGAGTGTTCGACGGCTGGCTCAGACTGTCGAACCAGACGTGTTCAGGGCACGGAAGGGGCACGCGGGCAGACAGGGCTTCCTGGGTGAAACAAGGTTACCTCATCTTGATTAAGGAGAGGGGGCCGGAAACACATCCACAAGCCCTGCACGGCCCAAACACACACTGCAAGAACACACAGACAAAATACCCAGACGAGGGACACTGACACACGCGGGTCTGTTTATCTCCTCGCTTTTCGCATGCGGTGTGTACATCACGTATACCTCTCCACTTGGTAGAGGAAGAACCGAATCAGGAAGTTGTGGGTTTTCAAGGCCTACACAATCACAACACATTCCTCAGATAGTTGGCTCTGTAAACAAAGGCTGTGTTTGTGCAGGAGGGACCTTGACACACAGGGCCACTGGAGAGTGTGTGTGTGTGTGTGTGTGTGTGTGTGGGGGTGGGGGAATAGAGTGTGTGTGTGTGCGTAAAGAAGGAGGTTAGTCCTAGCTTATAAATGGAAGGTGTCAAGTCATGCCCAGTGTGTCTGTCCAACCAGGGCCAGAGGAATTTAGATCACCACGGGGACATTTAGAAAGCCAATTAGGTAGAGCCCCAGTGAAAATGGGAGCCCCGCCCTGAAGGAAGCAGGTGGTTTGGGATGTGCTCTAAGGTCAGGGCAGAGGTAGTAGGTAAAGTACAGGCCACAGAGAACATTTGACTTATTTTGCAATAGGGAAATCTAACCTCTCAGATTTGACTCCTGGCTCACTCAGTGAACAGGACACTGCTCAACTCCTCAACAAACTCTCTGTTTGTTACAACAGGAGACAAATGAAACAATGTTCCATGTTTGAATGTTTTCATCCTATCCTGTACTGTTCTGTTCTTCAACTCAGTAACCAACCTGGCAGCTAATGGCCTTTCCCCATGGGTGTAGAGTATGTGCAAAAGTATGCTTTTACACAAATGACCACATTGGTAAATATAAACTGTTTTACTAGAGTAGAAGCGGATTAGCTCGGAAATGCCAGACATTCCACACCAGCTGAAATATTTTGAGGAAGTTTGAGTCTTCTTGGAGACGAGGCATCTGGACGCAGGCGGTGCAAACACGGGCGCCGACGTCAATATTTAAGCACACGGCAGAAGAGGCGTGGACGGCAAGGAGGTCGGCCAAGCATCTGAACTTTCTGGGGCCACAGGGAAGGAAGGGAGGCCCTCCACCCTTACTCCTCCACCTCCGAATCCCTTCTCCACCACTCACCCCTAGCCACCCAGCCCCCTAAACCTCCTCTGACCCACCCCCTAAAACCTCAGCCCTAGAGAAGTTTTCTACGATTTCTAACCAAAACACACACACACACACCGTATTACCTGAATGTCCTCCATCAACTCCTGCTTGCGCCGGCGGATGTTCTCCAACTCCTGCTGCTCCTCCGGAGTGAGATCGTCTGGGACTGAGGAGCAGAGAGACAGTCAGTCAGGACAGACAGCCAGGACAGCTCGTTAGGACAGCAGTTCGGCCAGGGCTGAACCGAAATGCGGCCTTCTATTTCTACACTGCCACACGATGTCTGGGATTTATCCCTCAGGCAGCAAGCCCACGCTGAGGAAGTCCATCCGATCGGTTCACTTCAAAAAGGTTATCGAATGCCCGAGGCGAGCGCTGTGAAGCGCTATGGAGTTTCACAGCGCTGTGATGGAGAGAGTGATGTAGAGAAAGCAGAGAGGGAGGGATTGAGGGAGAGGGTTTTGTTTTCGCAAAAGGGGGGAAATCAATAATATGGAGAAACACGAGCGCGGGGGGAGAGATGCGGGAGGACAAGGAGGGGAAGGAGGAGGCTTCTTGCATACCTTCCACGAGAAGCCAGCTAGGGGAGAGAGCAGCCCTGAGGAGCCTTGAGAAGTAGCAGCTGGTGCGAGGCAACTGGAAAAGGCCAGGACCGGGGCCCGAGCAGCCAACCAGTAAGTTTGTTCTGTGTTTACAAACACTCTCAGTGTCAATCATGTCCACATCACAGCTGGAGAAGCAACAGCCATTCCTCTGCCCTAGGGCCAGAGTACTGCACCTCGCGCCAAACCGACAACCCTATACACTAAAAAGTCATGCTCCTTGTTGCCCCACGCTGACAAAGCTACACACTAGATGACTACTCCTTTGCTACCAAGGCCATCTCCGCTCTAGTCCAGATAGGTTTCAGATACAAAACACAGTATTATCCACAGACTGGAATACTGTTTCAAGTTTTATCTGAACTTTCATGAGTTACGATAAAGCATGACACAGGGCCCTTTTGACATGACTATCTAGTCTTTATACCTGCAACACAACAGGAGGAACTCGACCTATGAGGATGAGACAATGACGTGATGATGTCAACAGCCTCTTCACATCCACCTCTAAACTGGTTCAACCAACAGGTTTTTTGATGGTGTGTTTTTACAGGAACACAGTGTACTCTCGAGGATAATAAGCTGTGTGTGTGTGTGTGTGTGTGTATGTGTGTGTGTGTGAGAGAGAGTGTGAGCGCGCATGTGTGTGTGCGTGTCTATAGGTGTGCTTGTGTGTGAGAGTGAAACTAAAGGCCATTCAGCAGTGCTGAGCACAAGAGCCAGGCCAGCACTAGCATGGCAGATCTTTAAAGAGTCGTCTATCTGTCACTGCCTCTGGTAGTGTTAGATCCCCAGAGCGAAGGACGGAGGGAGGAGCATAGTGTCCTGAATGATGGCCTGTGCTGCATCGCTGTATGGACGTGTGTGTGTGCGCGCGTGTGTGTGTACGTTTGTATACGCATGTGACTTCAGCATGCGCACCACTCCAAGCCGTGTCACCAAAAGTTTAAAAAAACGTCAGTTTCCTAAAAACGTCTTACTGACCAAAAATATGGCCCAGCCTTTTAGACAGCAAGCCACAAGCAGAAAATACTAGGTGTATTACTCAGTCCATTATACCTACAAAACATTTCTCTCTCTCCCTACAGATAGACTCAAGGGTGACTTCCCCAGTAGCAGTGTGACCAGTACCCTCTGTGACCTCTCCCTCCCCCTCTCGTTCTCTTCTTCCTGACCCCACCAGGAGTGGGTCAAGGGTCAGGGGTCAGGCATGCTGGCTGACCCATTAGGGCACCACAGAACCTAGCCTTTTAAAGGGGTGGAGGGCTGACCCCGACACATCATCCAGGAACACTCATCCTTTATTACTAGTCATTCCAACACTCGGAGCCTAAAAAAAAAACTAACCAGCATTAGCACTCCTGCCTCCTCTACCATCCCCCCACCCACACATCACTTCTCTTTCCCTGAGGGACAAATCCACTCACTCGAACATTTCAGGAAGACACATTGGCTCTGAGCATAATCCTGCTATAAAATGCAGAGGTAACCTGCGCGACGGATAGATTTGATTCCTTCAGCTCCGATTGGCCACTCTATCCCTGCAGTGAATGCTCTGGGTAGGTGGTTACAAATGGCCGTTTACAAATATGTAGAGATCCTGATTGGCCAGACAGCCACACAACACAGGCTTACTGTAGTCTGCAAGTCAAGCATGAGAATGATCACAGGTATATAATCTATACACACAACCTTGCTCTGGGAGTTCTGAGCATTTTCACACAGCTTCATTTTTCATGAGGCTTTCCCGGGGGTCCCCCTCACAGAATATAGGAAATGCAAAGGCTGAAACGACGATGTGATTTGGGAACGCATCATTTATCATTCAGCAGAAGTCCTACAGAAAACAAATAAGGAAGTAACACTGCATAATTAAAACAAGGTATCTAAATAATAAAAAGGCATGCCAGCCCAAACACCTCAGGGGAGACGAGCCCATCCACTTAACTAATTGCTGAGGAGGCCATGTCTGGATACTGCTACCCTACAACGCTGATTAGGGTTGGCTGTCATTCGTCAAACCCTTCTGCTTTTCTGGCACAGAGCTGATGCACGATTCTGTCTACAGCTACGGATAAAGGGAGAGAGAGAGAGGAGGAGAGAAGGACAGAGAAAAAGAGAGAGACGGGGGGAAAGAGGGAAAAATAAAAGAGATGCAGTCAAAGAGACTCCAACTATTATGAAACTTTACATTGTGGAGAAGATGGAAATAGGTATGAGAAAGTGTGAAAAATGGTCGACATATTCATAAAAGAACAAGTAGGAACAAGTAGCATGAGCTGTATTACTCATTTCCTAGCTTTTCTGTAACTAACAAGTTGTCCCGTCTGAACCCTGACAGTCCTCAGCCCTGTCAACCAATGGACGGGCAGACTCAGTTCACCAGGAGCCAATCACAGAAGCCCGACAGCCATCGGGCCACGGTGAGTGTGTGAAGTGATTTCTGTGGGCTGCGAGAGAAACCCAGAACACCCACGTTTGCTCTCCTCTCGGCTTCGCATCGCCCGGAAAGCAGGTCATTCAGGGGAAACAGGCACACAAAGACACACTCATCTTTTGAGTAGACACACACACACACACACCCCACAGGCTCCCTCAGCCTACCCCCTGCTATGTTTGGCGTTGTCAGCACTCCGCAACTGTAGTTCATCAGTCGTTCCAATAATAAAACGGTAATACTATCTAAGACACAGTATAGCCCTTCAAACTCGGGTGTATTTTCAATCCAAATACAGAACATGTACACATGAGGGTCTGCGGGGGCCCGACAGGAAGTCATGAGGTAAACACTCCACAGGAGAGAGAGAGGAGAGGCAGAGATGCCGAGGACGCCAGGAGAACATAGAACAGTATCAAATCAAATACAGAATAGAAAAAAAGGTGATTTTGGAGACGACTGAAACGTTCTAATCTGGGGTTTGACCTGCTATGCTCATTTATATAGAGCGCAATTTAACCCCGATTGATAGGTGACCTATTTGTGCATGTATTTTCCAATACAGTTACTGTGAGTGCTCCCAGACAGGCTTCCTCGCAGAGTGCAGACCAGATTTGAGCTATCTTGTCTGGGTGTTTTTGTAAACAATGTTCTCTGTGGCTGAGACGAGAGGAAATAAAGGAGAGGGGGTTTTTTTCATACCGCAGAATTTCACAACTTTCCAGAACTCGAGTCCAAAATCTAGTCTAAAGTGCACGACATGTACCCGTAACTATGGTAACCGGAACTGAAACCCAGTTGTGCTGTTACTGACCAGGGCAACTGCACCTGCAGAGGCCCCAACTACCCCCTACACACGGACGGGTAATTTGGGACTGAGGAGGGGGAGGGGGGTGCTGACTAGGGAGATGCCAATTATACCGCCACCCTCCCAACACGTGCAATGCCCTCGAAGACACAGCCTGATTGCCATCTTGGCAGTAGAGGCAGACAAACCCATTTCCATTCATTTCACGGGAAAAATCACTGGAGAAATCACTGGAAACCCGGAAATGAGGATCCCCCAGCGCCCAGAGGCTGGCGCCCTGCACATGTGACCCACTTCACAGCTCCTCTCACCAGGATGCCAACGTGACGGCCAACATAAGCCAGGACCCTCTCTCCTCTCAACCTAGCCGCCCCGGAGGGCTCTGGGATCACAGCATCGGAGAGGAACACGCCCACAAACAGACCAACGTGTCCAGTGCTCGTGTCAGGGTGTTCAGTCCTGAGCACGATTCCTCATGAACGAGTGAAGAGAAGTCCAGTTCAAAGCCAAGCGCCACCAGGACTGTGTGTAATCCCCCGGCCTGCTGGAACAGCACTAAGTAGATGGAAACGCTAGTGAATATGAATGTTGACTCCGCTAAACTGCGTCTGCTGACTGAGGGGATATGTAGAACCAGGGAGGAGAAAGCATTCACTCAGCAATCTGTTTCTTAAAAGTGTGTGTGTGTGTGTGCGTTTGTTTGCATTTTGATGAAGATCAGGTCAAATGGCTGATAGAACTAGACCGGTAAGCAACCACTGGTTGCTATAATTAGTGTGTGTGTGTGTGTGTGAGACAGTCAGGACTTTGTTCCCAGCAAGATGTTTTGTTATCATTATCTGTGTCATGGAACCAGACGCCATCTGGTTCCTTCACGGTGTTTCCTCAGACCTGCTCGCCCTCCTCCTCCTCTCCTGCTCCAGCCTCCATCCTTTCCCCCCTCGTCCCACACTATCTCATCATTTGATCCTTTTGTCTTCCAGACCAGTCTTATCTCCCAAATGTAACCACAAGCACCAGCCCCCACCACCCTCCCTTCCTACCATCCCCCTAACCCCACAGGGAGAGCATCCAGCATCCCCTCCCACCCCCCTCGCCTCAGCTTCCACCCCTGGCCCCAGCTCCAGTGCCCTCCCTGGGGACGGCTCCCTATAGAGTCCACCATCGATTTCCCGACTGGACCAATCTGCCTTAGCATGCTCAAGAAGGACCAGTGGGCTTTGCGATGAGATATAATGCATTGAACAATGCGCACGCACACACACACACACACACAAGCGCGGGCACGGGCGCGCACACACACACCGAGAACCGCTCCATTAGACAGCGTCCGAGTGTCTATGGTCTATTAGCAGTTGCCTGAACTGTCTGCCTGGACAACAAAGGAGGTCTAGGAAGCTTGTGATCTGAGGGAAGTGTGTTAGGACTGGGATTCTCAGGGGTCCCCCACCCCCCTTCCTGGCTAAAGACAGGACCTGACAGCCTTTTACAGAGCATAGCAGGGCTTGTGAAGGAATGCCATTCAGCAATATGGGCACTGCCCCAAATGGACTGCCCACCTCTGAACCACAGACGCTGACACACACACACAGGCACATTGACTTCGTCACACACCCTGCCTCCCTCAACAATCAGAATCCGGACACAATCAGGGCAAACCAGGAGAGGGCAAGGGGGAGGCAGGGAGGGGGTAGAGGCCAGTTATGGAGGGGGCAGAGCAGGAGGCAGAACAGGCTCTGTGTTTGGCTGGGGAGGCGTGGGATGGAGAATGGCAGGAGAACACAGAGACAGTTGGAAGGCCAGTGGGATGATCACAGCTCTGCTTTGTGTTTGGAGAGCACACACACACACTCAGGACACACACACAGTGAACATTCCTTTACAAGGCCAAGAGGCCAGAACTGCGTCTCCTGACTGTAGGTCTCCCCATTTGTGTCTTCCGTGTGTCTCTCCCTACCTGGGTTGTATTCCTGAGGTGGAAGTCCTCACGTCTTTGTTCTCTCCCTCAGAGCTAACGCATAATCCCCTCCAAATCCAAAGCAACCGGACGTCCATTTCATTCTCCAAATGAAACTGACCCAGTTTCTTACCCAGACCAAGGACAGGTCACAAAATACAGCTCAACCCTCCAACCCCCCCCCCCCCCACCACCACCACACACACACACACACACACACACACACACACACACACACACACACACACACACACACACACACACACACACACACACACACACACACACACACACACACACACACACACCTCTGACAGTGACATGATCTGACCCAGCCATTGACCCGGTGAACCAGCCATATCATACTGTGTGCTCCTCAGTGTAGCTGCCTGGCTGACTGACACCGCAGACAGGTCTAAGCAGCAGCATGATGGTTCTACCCCAGCAGCCCAAAACCCTGGCTGCTGTCTTACAGCCTGTGGCTCATCAGTTTGGATTTGCACAGCTTTGAACAGGTCCCGATCTGCTACTATTTGGCTAAAACGTACCACTCTCGTATAGGTTAACTTGCTAAAACAATGCAAGCAGTCCGTAGACTAACCCAACACACACACAAACAGGGACATGCAATCGGTTCCAGCTTCCCAATTGTAAACTGGGAACCGTTACAAACTGGTGTCAATGTAACTCACCTTAGGCCAACAGTGCACAGACACATGTCTTATTAAAGTATGTCAAGCCAACGTTTATCAATAAGCAAAGGATCAGACTAACCTGAGACCGAAATCCTGGAAACTACCAGCTCTATGCCTTTCAGGAATGCTCCTTGTCCTCCTCCTCTGCTCCCCCTCTCCTCCCTTTAAATCACTTTTTTTCCAGAGATGAAGGATGTCATAGTCCTTGCTTCTGTTAGCTATTCCAGGAAAATACTAGTAAGCCAGATATCCACATGGTAGGTGGAGAGAGAGAGAGAGAGAGAGAGAGAGAGAGAGAGAGAGAGAGAGAGAGAGAGAGAGAGAGGGAGAGAGAGAGAGAGAGAGAGAGAGGCTGCGCCTAACCCTACTATGAAAGACACTCAGTCTCCACAGCCTGCTCCAGTCCCAACACTCCGCCACAGTCCATCTGGAGAGATCCCTTACTCACTGCCCCTCTCTCTCCCTAGCTCTCCCTCTCTCCTTCCCTGTCGCCATCATTAACTTGGAGGCTCCACCCAGTGGCCGTTCTCCATCCTGCCTCCTCTTCTCCCACTCGCGCACACTCAAACACACAGCAGATGCACCGTTTCAGAGGGGGTTTCTGTAAGAAGCGCAAAGTAACTCCGTAGGCAACTGGGGGGTTTTCCAACTGTCATCTCTGTTGTTGATAAAGCTGTGGTAGCGAAGAAAGCTGGTTTCCCTTGTATTCCAATGGCAGATGTATTTCAAACAAACCTGGAGACTTCTGAATGATTTGTCTGACATCGGCCACGTGGCCATGTCCCAGAAGCCTGAAGATGATGTGAACTTCACATATATGAGTCAGTCTTTATCATCACTCTGAGTCATACACTTGAAACGGGCCTTACCTCAACACCCAAACACTGGAGGAGTCACATTACAAGCTCACCTAAGAAACAAGACCTGGCACACCGATAGGGAATGTGAATCGGGGCACAGGCTAAAATGTGGGTCGTCAATGACTGCCAAAGCTTCTCTCCTTTGAATCCCGTTCTAAAATGAAACAGGTATAAAACGACGTTACGCTGGAGACTGTACCTTCCTCTAAAGAGAAACAGAGTGGCAGCTGTGAGACCTCGCCTCGCATATCATCCCGCAGATACTGCCTGGGACTCCTGGCGGACCAAAGACAGCATGGAGAACGTCACCACCAGAAGCTATCAACCATTGACACCACATTCACATAACACTGTCGTCTGTCTGCGCTCAGACTACCAGAGCGATGTCCTCTTCATCACGCAACGTCACTAGCTCAGTGTATGGTCACTTAAGATGCGGCCTCATTGTCTAGTCAGTCTAGTGGGTGATGCGACATGCACGACAAGGCGATTCCTATGTACGAGTGCTCACCTTGATCGTGAAAAAGATGTGCACGGATGTGTGAGACCAATCAGCGGACGGATATTTCAAACCGTCTGAAAAGAGGCAAGACACACGCAAATTTGGAGAGCACCCACTCTCCTTGTGCAGACAGGTCTGTAACGCTACGCTGTCGTGACGGAGTACACGGCATTAGACAGCAGAAAATGAGAGGGCTCTCCTGTACGACAGCGGTCTTGTGCGTGCTGTGGGGGGTCTGAGTAGCATTGCTGACCTGTGATACAGTCAAGGATCTAGCCGGGTGGGAGGCCCGTACAGGATAGGCAGAGTAGACAGTGCCTCTGGGCTAAACTCACACATGCTCAGCTCTGTAGGACTAACATCCGGACTCGGGCTCAAGTCAGTCTATAATGACAGATTGAATCATTTCAGGTCCGTTACAGTCATGCAAATATCTGTCGGTCTGCGTCCATATAGTTGTGTGTGGTGTTTTATCTCCCTTTCTGTCCTGCCACTCACTTTGTGGATGTTCAGCATAGTCTTCCTCCGCACAGGGGAGTGGACCTGGCTGCTATTCATGATTTACACTGTCAACATCATGACTGGCTGGGACCGTACACACCGTCTGTTCTCTTAGCCTGTGCTCTCTGTCTCTCACTCAGTCTCACACACACACACACACACACCATGAAGCAACCACAAAAGATTACCAATACAACAGAGCTGGCAGACAGGAAACACACTGGGTATATTCTCGTATATATGTTCCCTTCACCATACAGGCCCTCTCCAGCTGCAACCTCCATGCACACTCTTGAGATTAGAATCAATAACCTATCAAATCAAAGTGTATTTGTATAGCCCTTTTTACAAGAAACGGCACAGAGGGCTTCACATACATAGAACTGCCCCTCGACCAACCTAAACCCTCAAGGAAGACAAGGAAAAACTCCCAGAAAACTCACAAGGGGAGAACAAAATTGAAGAAACCTTGGGAGGAGCTATTCAGTGAGGGATCCCCTCCTCCAGAGACGGTTAGTGAAAGAGAGGCGCAGAACACAGGCTAAACATAGTCATACAACACAGAAGTGTCAAAGGGTGTTGAAACTCCAAACATCAACAATGGTGATAAAAGGGGGTACAAATATTATGCCAGGTTGCAAAACCACATCCTGTCAAACTGAATGTCTTTGACTTCCTGTTTTGCTCACAGCTTTCTCTGTTATCTGTAGGTTTTGAGGGGAAAAGTGTGCGGTCCCCACCCATTCTGCGGGCAGAGGCCCAGCTGCACACCCAAACCCAACCAGTCCTTTACCATAAAACAAGAGTGGCAGAGGGCCATGTCACAAAGTCTCTTAGTCGACACACAATACTGCTCAAAACCCTGGCCGGGGGTCACAGAATCACCGTGACCCCCGGAGCCAACTCCCGACGGCTTCACCAATGAGCCTGCATCAATGAATTGTTTAACTCTCGGACAATGTTTCTATGGTAGCTGAACTTTTTCCTCTTCCCTTTCACAGATAGCAGCACACTAATACAACTGAGACGCACAAGCACGCATAAATACCCTTCAAATAGCTTCTAAAGCAAATAAAGGAAATAACATTGTAGGTACAACTAACATGGATAGAAACTATAGCCTTTCCCTTATCATAAAAACCGAAGGGCAAACAAATCATGTGCATGCCATGCCTTTAAAAAAAACTGGAACAACACTGGAACTTGCACTGCAGCCATTTTAAACACCTTGGCCCTCTCAACGGCTGATAAGAGCCATCTACCCCACAATGAATCAAATGGAAGCTTGTTGCTACCTGCACTGTTATTTTGATGTTTTTTAAGAAAGAAAAAAAAAACGGTTGAGGAAAAAGAAGGGCAGAGAAAGGTTTGGGACAATAAGGAAAGCAATGGGAATGGAGGAAGTTGGGTGGAAAAAAAGGTTGGTTCAATTGTTGTTGCACGTGTCCATGTGACTGTCTGTCAAACAGAATGGGGCCAGTAAGGGGGAAACCTTATCAGCTCTGTGCCCAGACATCGGCCTGCATCCCTGCTCATGCTGCTTCTACGCTCTCTCTTCCCCCCCCCCCCCTTTCTCTCTATTAAACTGGGTGACCTATTTATATAATTTGAATATGATAAGAGAACTTTGTTGGACTTGTTTTGGATATCAGCCAAGGCAGAGCTTGGCCTGTGAAATGACAGACATCCTGTCTGTGCCGCTCCCATGTGCAAAAGCAGAACAAGAATTAGTAATGGAGTGGAAGGAAAGAAGAGCATGTGACTATGGAGAGATGCTAATCACCCTACCACCAGGGCATGGAAGCCAAATCTCATTGTTCTAGAAAGGCCTATTAGCTCTCTCAAGCTCTGGTCATTAGGTCTCCATTAGTGGCAGCAACATGTCATCCAGACCACCCACTTCTACTTTGCAGAGAGTAATGGAGCTGGCGAGAGAGAACGTTGACTGTAGTTCTGTCCTTTTCCATGTGCCAGGGGGTAGAAGGCCGTGCCATGACTGCTGGTGTAGGGGTTCTCACACAGTCAGCAGGTCATAACAGGATCAATCAGTCAGAGGTTCACTGTTCACAAGGGTTCATTGTAACATGATTAACCGGGATGCAACCTAACAACGCTGGCTTAAGCTTCCCTGAAAAAGGTGCATAATACTATGAATATGGTTGACATCAAGAATATAGAAAAACAAGAATAATAGGGATCTGCAGATTCCAATGGACATCAAAGGGAAACAGGGCTATGGGGAGGTTTGCATATTAATATTGTTCTGATGTACTGAAGAGGCGATATTCAGAAGGAACTCCAAATGTCCCAAACCAAATTGTGGACCTGCTCTCACACCTGATGCTGAAGCTGACCCAAGTTGTGGATAATTCACTGAACTGAAAACTGAGCTTTGTTGCAGATGATTGACTATAACCTACTGTAATAATCTAATGGCCAAGCTAACATTACACACCTGTATTGTAGAATAACCTACAAATAAAGTATTAGCCTACTTCCAAATTCAGAAACACTCCTTGGTCACTCTTACCAGTATGTTCGTCAGCTAATTATGTAAACAAGGCGAAACCAAGTCAGTCCATGCATAAGCAGGGCCACTAACTTCAAGCTACACACCTTTACGCCGCGCGCTCAACTAAAAAGACCATATAGAAATGACAAAACATTGACAAATCACGTGATTTTCATATAATGTAAATTTGTGGTTAATCTGCAACAATACATCATATCACTTGTTTAAATTTCTTACCGACTCCGTCTTCCGACTTCAAAACCATTCTTTCGAGTCTTTAGTATTCTCCAAATAATTAAATACTGCGCTCCGAAGTTTTATCTTGAACTATAACTTGTAGTTCAATATTAACATATGAATCAACTTTTACTTTTAGACACTGGAATGACGACCGTAGTCTACCGGAAAATACGAAGGAAGCGAACTCAAGGGAGTGGTTTCGAGGACTTCAAGCTGCCAATCTTTTCAGCAGTGAGCAAGTCGGTGAAGCAAATGGGGCTGGCCAGATGACGCGCCCGTTGCCCGTGCGTAACGATTCCGCCCTGTTGTACAGGGCCGCGCTGCATTGGGCTCAGTTTCACAACCACGCACACAAGTACACCCACGCACGGGCACATTCACACACAGAGACATACATACATACACGCACACGCAAACAGGCGCTGTTGTTACGGAGGAAAGCCGCAGAGTTGGATGGGGGCAGGGAAAGAGATTGACAGAAACAGACTGGCTTCTTGACCACACTGCTAATCTTTGCAACAATACTTAAGCACTCCGGTTTCCTTAAACACATCGGTTTAGATGACAGAGAGTGATTTATACACAATGTTATGTGTAAAATAATGTTATGTGAAAACACAACTCAAACATCCACACACTCTGGTTAAACATCTTAAATATTCTGTTTCCAAGAGCTTTGAGGAAAAAAAAAACCTTAACTTCTCTTCCTCATTAAACTGAAAATATTGATTGAGGTGGTGGATAGAGAAAGTTCAAAGTTCACACTCATAGCAACTGACCACAAGAGCAATAAGCTACTCCACCTAAATGATCCTGCCACTTCCTGTTGCACAACCGCCTCTGTTAATCTCAACGGCTTGTTTAAGGAGAAGCAAGGTGCTATTATCCCTGTTTGCCTGCTGTATAGGTCCATCTGCTTGGAGATTTCACCCGGCATTCTGTTTGTTCAATGCACTGCAAATGCACTGCAAATGCCCTGCACTGTTAGTTGTTCTATTATACAGTGCTTAGGATGAGTAGCATACCTGCATCACTGTACAGCAGAGCCTGTCCCTGCTTGTACAGAGGTAGGACAGAGGGAAGAGGAATGCTGTCTGTGCAGTTCTGGGAAGACTGTATGCATCCTTGTGGGTCTCTCTTTCATCTGAAGAGCGTCTCTGGATGGAAGAGCATAGGGTTGGAAGAACTCCTTTTTCTTCTAATGGCCTCTCTACTTCTGATGAGGATTGATAGAACCAAGAACCTTTCTTTGAGGAATTATCACTGAATGCCCCAGTTGTACTGCCCAAATTCAAGAAGGACAATGATCTCAGTGTAGACCAGCTTGCCAGCTCACACAAAGATGTATTCATTGTCTGCGATTCATCCCCCAAGCGCTGTTGTAAATACGTGCATAAACTCAAAGACAAGCCATATGTGAAGAGCCCTGACCTTATTCTTATAAGAAGGCATTAAGATGAGCACTTAGTAAAACAGTAAATGTGCTGTACTCAGACAGATCCACATCTCGATTTACGTCCCAAACGCAAAGCGAATGCTCTGACAATGGGACATTACTGTAAATGTCACACTGTTTGATAAAGTGTAAGAAGAGTTGGGTCTTTGTATGTTGAATCATGCCTAAATGCACTGCATTAAATCAGCCATGCACATTCCGTAAACCAAAAAATACTTATTGTTTTGTGAAATATCTTCTTGACTGCATGCAATCTTTGTTCTGTATACAAACTTAAATTATGTCTAATCTGTATGGTGATATACTCTCGCCTACAGTAAGTGTTGCACTGTTCACTTGAGATGTCGCCAAACTAATATCACCATGTGTGAAACTGATGCTCATGGTGACATACATCAAGCCAAGCCAAGTTTCAACTTTCACATTCTTAGGGTGAGTTTGTTTTCATAACAGGACAGACACCGGCTCTGCTATTTGTGGAATGTTATGTTTCCTAGCATTGTTCCTCAAGGCCACGTTCGCTCCTGCTGCACCATGGGATAGGTCGGGAGGGCTAGGGTTATGCCGCTAATGTCTGAAGAATTTTGAGGCACACATTGTTTTGGTACAGCAGTGTTCACTACAGATGGGGATTGGACGTACAGAAAACACAGAATCTCGTTAAAAACACACACTTTAAAACATGCTCATATACAGTGTAAATTCAGGAAGTCCATGCTCTGCCTTGTCTGACACAAACAGTAACACAGCCATGTCCCATTGTGAAAGAGCTTAGGCTGATTGACCTGGCTCTGAGGCCAGCAGATTATGGGCTTAAAGGGAGCAAAAGGACTGATCCAGCATGAAGAGCATTGTTCTCACGTTATAGGCGTGAGTCAGGCCTCTTGACACAACAGGCCAGCTCCCACACCTCATCTGAGCATGGCGACATACTGGTCACTGACTAACTCGGCACTGAACAGCATGGAATCATACTGTGACAGTTGTAAAATTGTCAGACAGAAATGGATTAAACAAAAAGCAACTTTTCGAAATGTTCCACTGGATCTTGGATTGTAAACGACTGAACATGGCCCCTCAGGAAACAGAATGTGCGTGTCTCTAACCAGCAGATTATACATGGTAGTGAAGTGACATCTGCAGGTGACGTGAACGTACTACAGGTCCCAAGCCTTCACAAATGGTATCAATACAATTTGAATATGGTTCTCTAAGGCAGAGTCATAAGTCTTGCCAGATAAACAATAATGGGGGTGAGCACAGTCGTGATTCCTGAAGGTCGGGGGAGGATATGGATCTATTTACATAATGGCCTCATATGTATTTATTTTCCAAATGTACCTCATTCACTCAGCTACAACTGGGCTATCTTTCATCTTTTAGCTGGTCGTCTATGAGGCTCGAGTTCTGGCACTAGAAATAAACAGATTTTAACCTTGAATGTATACCCTCAGGCAACACAGAGAAGGAGGAACAGGAGTAAAGAGTCTGAGTACAGAAAGAAAAAGAGGGCAAGCAGAGAGAGAGAGAGAGAGAGAGAGAGAGAGAGAGAGAGAGAGAGAGAGAGAGAGAGAGAGAGAGAGAGAGATCTGAAGTCAAGCATAAGTGTAGCTCTCCCATACATTTACCCTTCTAGACTGACTTCAAACTGCAACATGTCTGATTACACAATGCAGTTGTGCCGTTTAACATCCAAGGTGACGACTGGCTTTCACAGGCTCTCCTTAAACTGAGCATTCAAACAAAAGCAGCTGTAATTTTCTTTGCAGACTGGGTGAACGCCTGCGTAATTGCTTCATTACCACTGGAGCCTCTAACATGACTCATATAATAGAACTACATTTGACCGTCAACTCATGAAATGTGTTCATGCATGGGTGCTAGAGAAGGTGAAAGAGAAACAGAGCGAGACAGAGAGAGAAACAACAGAAAATAATAGAGCAAGAGCACGAGAAAGAGAGACATACAGCGAGAGAGACAGAGACAGAGACAGAGAGAGAGAGAGAGAGAGAGAGAGAGAGAGAGAGAGAGAGAGAGAGAGAGAGTAAGACAGGAGACAGACAAATATTATCTCCGGTTTAGTAGTGCTGATGCCTGAGGACGGATTCACTGATTATCCATCCATGTTTCTGGCAATGAGGGCTAGTTGGGTTTAGTCAGCTAGCCCAACCATGATATAACACACCCAATATTGTGCTCATTAGGAACCTAGACTCGTGGCGCTGTGTGGTACTCAAGCACACATGCAAAGAAATTAATGCACACAATATGCATAACCGAGAGAGAGAGAGAGAGAGAGAGAGAGAGAGAGAGAGAGAGAGAGAGAGAGAGAGAGACAGAGAGACAGAGAGACAGAGAGACAGAGAGACAGAGAGAGGGCAACAGAATGCAGGGTACTGGGCAGTCAAAAGCTCTAGTGTGTCCATGACCTCGCTGATCAAAGCCCTGAATAGCGAGCGTGAAATGCAGGCACCTGACCAAGCAGTTCTGCTGGAGCCCAGCTGGGTTCGGGTCACTCATCGACGTCCCCCTACCCCGGGCTATGACCACTGGTGCTTCAGTTAGCTCCAGACTAGACCACTGGAGCCTCAGATAGAAAATACTGTTATTGCTGCTGAGGCTTCCATTACAGCCTTGAAGCCTCCTTGTACACACATCACACAACGGCGCAGTCTTTTTTGTCGGTCTCCACCTCTCTCATCTCTCATCCCTCCAGACATCATAGCTCTACCCACTCTGTGGATAACATAGATCCATGGGGATGTATCTGGAAGTCACGACATAGGCTAATCATGTATACAGTACGCTCTCTCAATACCTGTACTGGGAAGGTCGTTTTTTCTCATCTCTATACTATCTTTGTACTTACCTTATCCTAACACTGTCTATGTGTACACTATACTATTCATGATAGCAGAAGCCGTGATAAAAGTTGCCTGCTATTTCATTCCTCATAAATAAAAAGGAGGCATTTTGAGATGCCACCAAACAGACATCTTGCCTTTGAAGACCCGGGCTTTGTGGAATCCATGTGCTTCTGTTTGGATTCCCTCATCCCTGTCTCTGTAAAGGGGCTGGCAGACACGTTCTGTCTGGCTCAGCATCTGACAGCCTCAAAAATCTCACGCAGTCTGTCTGTCTGTCAGTCTGTCTGTCTGTCTGTCACAACAGAGTCCCTCAGTTTTCCATAGGTATGGCAGCACAGCATCTGAGACTTCCCACCAGATTATTTCATTGTGCAATGGTTAACAGAGGGTATGTGAAATATGCAACCTATATTTGACTTTGTTGTAGTCTTCAACAACAAAAACTTTTGAATAGCTAATAGATATGAAACATTCAACCATCCACAGATACCACACCTGCTCAAGTTTCCATCTGCTCAAGCCCCCCCCCCCCGCAAAAAAAACAACCTGAAGTCAAATCAGTAGATAGGATTATCCTTCCTCTCAAGCTACTTCCTGGTACAGTCCTTTACAATGAGCTGATTTAGCAAGTAGGCCAAGTATATGCTGCTATAAGCTGCTGACATAAACGTTTCTGTATTCCCAGACCTGGAGGTAAGAGCCACCCCTGCCCAGCTGTCTCTGGCTCCATACTCAGTGAAACCCACAGGAGACGCCAACGCGCCGGGCAGCTATTAGGCCCTCACACCTGCCTCAGAGCACCACAAGCGGCCTCAAATTACCCTGATATGAAACTGCTCGTTATCATTCAACCCCTTTTTTAAACTGTTTGGATCCAGTGGTAGACTTCTCCGTTGTGGACAGAATGAGTCACATCCCTGCTCTTAGAAACATTTCGAGTTTCTGGCTAATGAATACTTAACAATGCATCCTTCCTCTGTTGGACATATACAGTGTGGTGCTGCAGCTGACTTCATACAGCTGGGGTGAGTGGTCGGTGGTGATATCATTCGAGATTCGTGTCCACCCATTGCATGAGTCATCCTATCCAATAATAGCTAATGTAACCCCCCCTCCTTCCACACACACACACACACACACACACACACACACACGTGCACACACACACACACATGTGCACACACGGTCAGTCACCAGCTCTGGTGCTGACAGCTCAGTTCATGCAGAGTGGATGCCTCCCAGGCAGGTGATGTGAAGGCAGAGTCCATGGTTCTGCTTCCTATGTGGTCTGAAGCCTGTCTACGTGACTACTTTGCTCTCCCAAACCTCCCGTCAGCACAGGCCCAGCCTCGGCCAAGTCAATCCCAAGTACAGCACGACCGCGTCATCATGACATGTCACTGTGACAACAGGGACCTCAACACTGCCTGTACGGCAAATTGCATTTCCAGTTGAGACTTCTACTTTCCTCTTTTCCTAAAATGTTTCTTGTCTTCACACAGTGCCCTGCTGCTGACTCAGGTGTGGAAGCTCCTGACTATCACCCTGACAGCACGACGGCACGCATACAGCTAACAGGAAACTCAGAGACCACAGTCCTGGCGCTGTAACAACACACCGCAAACAACAACAACTGCTAGCTAACAGTCCCAAATTATTATGCTCAACAGCACGCATTCCCTACGGCACTCTATCCCCATGTGGCAGAAGAAAAAAAAATCTTCTGCTCCCTTCTCACTCACAGTAATAAATGATGAGGTTCTCATATGTGCCTTTGTTGGTAAATGAAGGCTGTGTCTAACATTAACAGGGTATGGATGATATAACTCCCCGATATCTAGGTTCAGAGGCAGGGCCTGTGTCTTTCCTACCCTCTACTGTGTGCTTGTCCACTTAGCCTTTAATTACAGTTGGAAGTTAAGCTAATCTGGCTTCAGGAGATGATCCATGGTAAACATTGCCTTGCCCTTTGTTGACTGGGAAGCAGCACTTCATTCGAGAGAAGAATGAGCTGTCTGGCATACAAGGGTGTCTTCCTGATGAAATGTCACAGCTGGGTTAGGGTTCATTAGGGTTAGAGTAAATGACATTGTTGGCGTACAAATGCACTGCTGACTAGTCACTGTGGACAGTGTCTTAGAATGAAGCCATAGAAAGTCTGAATCAACATCTATGAGACCGACACTCGCAAAGCTAGCTGGATGATGTGGGTTCTGTGGATATGGTGAAACAGAGGTGTGTGTGTATGGGTGTGTGTGTGTACGGGTGCGTGTGTAAGGGGACGGGGGAGGTATGGGATCTACTCAGTAATAGCATTAGCGGGAATCACTCCACTCCCACTCTGAATTGAGTCGAGGAGTTATGGCTTAATCCAGCCCTGATTAGTTAGTCAGATCAAACAAGCTCTCCCTATATCTGTGGGTGTTGTTACTGTGCAGACCACGTGTTACCTGATAAACCACAACCACATATACACACAACTTTTGGATACCATATAATGTTGTTGTTTTTCCTGATAGTGGCCTAGTAGCCTAACATGTAACAGAATGTATGAGGAACAGTTCAAACATACATTATCCGCAAACAGGATTCTCAACACAGAACCGATGTAGACCCAATATGTCCGAACTAACCATTACAGATGATTAATATCCACAACTAGGTCAACATGAGTTCTACAAGCCTACAGAATGTTTTATACTTTTAGTAGGAACTCTTATATTTCTCCATATTTCTTTTTGTACAGAGCCCAAGTACACCACCAGAGCAGCCCCACCGACTGTCTGACAATAGCCACAGAGCAGGTTACCTTTGAGGTCACTTGTCCTTACCTGTAGGTGGGGCTTTCACAGTGGGGCACAGAAACGCCTGGAAACTGGACACACAAAGCTCACTGACGCTTCCCATAGCTCCACTTTCAGAGGATCTGTGTGTGTGTGTGGGATTTAGAATATGTGTGTGTGTGGGATTGTGTGTGTGTCCTCTGTCTGTGGTTCAGGATAGGTGTAGAGAGGCGGTCCAGGCTCCCTGTGTGCGTGTGGGTGTGTGTGTGTGTGTGTGAGCTGCTCCACTCCTTGTACAGTATGTCTCAGCCTGCCCGTCCATCCATAGAAGAATTCCTCATCTGGACCTGGTGTGTGTCACACTGTTAAAGTAGTCCGCTCCTCTCTCCCCTTCTCTCCCCTTCTCTCTCCTCTCTTTCTCTCTCTCTCTCTCTCTCTCTCTCTCTCTCTCTCTCTCTCTCTCTCTCTCTCAGATCTTAGTCTTCTTCTTCACTGTATGGAAGTCCCTACTGCTTTCTCCTTCCCCTTTTTGCGCTCTCTCTCGACTTCTCCTCTCACTCTGTTAGTGCTTCCCTCTTTTTCGTTGATATCCTCCACCCCTCCCTTCTCTCTCTCTCGCTCTCTCTCGCTCTCTTGTTACTTTGCACAGTAACTCTGCAAGATATTCTTAGACCTAACAGATTGCCATTTTCCCTTTTCTCAGGCTGTGTCCATGAGAACAGATTAGCACACCTTAGAGGCAAATTAGTCTTCAATTTGCCTCCTCATTCAACAAACACGCACACACACACACACACACACACTCTCACAGAGGCACACATGCAATATCATGATTGTTAGCAGTGCAACCGAGCGTCTAAACTGCATACTGTCTTTAACGTTGTTTTGAATGTATTCATGCACACAAAAGCTATTAAAAACAGTACAAATTAAAATGATAATATCAGAAAACAAGATGAGTGAAGTGCTTAAGTATTCATTTGTGGGCATTTGCAGTGAGAAACAAACGCAACAACATGACACATTGTTCAATAGCAGTGTGAGTTCTGTCCGCCCTCTCTTCATCTTCTAGTTTATCGTCTGAAGCCTTGTGAATGTACAAATCAAGATTTCATTGTTGCTTGGCAACAAGTTACAGAAATGAGTTATTCCCGAATGGGAGTCAATGAAGCATTTGTTTTGATTATGTTATTCTCTTTCACCCTTACAGTTATTCACAAATCAATATTTGGATTTCCTTTTCATTCCCCCCCCCCCAGAAATGAAATTCAAAGCATCTCAAACACCATGAGAATGGACTCCATTCACCTGTCACCGTGGACCTGTCCAGCCGTCAGTCACACGGCCTGCCGAGATTGCTCATTAACAATAACATCTATCTCTCTGTGTCATTCTGCACCGGTCTCTTCTCGTCGGCTTATGAGACAGAGCCCTCAGAGCAGTGAGAGCTCCGTGACTCTGACTGAGCAAAGCGACAATTAGTGAGGAGGACCAGGGGGCACAGCTGGGACAGAGAGGGTGGGGAGGAGGGGTGTGTGGTGGCAGCTCCATGCCCAGAGCTCCAACCCCGGCCCCCGTGCCAAGAGAGGTGAGCCGGGGACAGATGAGACACGAGCTGAAGGGTCAGACCGTTATCTAAGACCCCCCTCGGTCAGCTGCAGCTGCATGTCGTCCGGAGGAACAAGACTGTCACAGGACAAACTGTGACACCCAGCATGGGCTAGTCAGCACAAATGTGGCTTCTGCTTTGCTTTGGTTTCCTTTTCGAAAAAAGACAAGAAATTGCCTCCTCAGCTGTGTTCTGTGGTGGCTCTTTGCAGAAGAAGAAGCTTTTCTGACAGAAACTTCCTGCCGCCACCTGCAAGGGAGCATGGGACGGAAAACTGGTGGGCGGAGGGCTTGGATGCTAAAAACATAGGTTGTCGGCTCTGTGTGTGAGTTAGACATCTAGTAATGGGCATGCGTCACTCTCTCCAAAGTATATATGTGTCCTAATGAAGCTAATGAAGCCAAATTGCTTCGGTTAATGATGATGGATACAACCTCCTCAAGTCTTGAAATAGACCCGCATGAGTGATTGTAGTAAGCAATGCCCATACCACTATTAGACTCGAGTACTCACACACCCCATTTCAACCCACAGCAGCCATTTATACCCACCAGTCACAATGATTAATTGAGGAAAGGGAAGCATAAAGCTGGTGCATTGTTTGAGCTAATTCTTACACTGCTGCTGATCTCTTCTACATTCATACTGCAGACAGAACACTGGTACATATACAGTACACAAACATACTATAACAGTCCGCTCATCCACATACGTACACACACACACGCAAACAGACACATGCTTAAGTATGCACTATTTTGAAGGTTTCAGAGAGGAACAGAACTGTGATTCTCGGAAGCATGGCCTTGAAGCCAGATCGAAAACAGCTGAGTGATACAGATCTTCTAGCATCGTGCATCGAATGTCATACCACACAACTCTCTCTGACTGAGCTGTCCCAAACAATCAGCATCTTTTGTTATCAGGCCTATAAGTCATTATCTTGACTGATGAAGTGTTCTACAAAGTTACCTTTCTTGCTTCTGCTGTACTGAAAGTCATTCCTGTTCATTGTGATACAACTCTGCCACCCAGTGGATGTTAAAGGTAAGAAGTCATCTTGAAATTATTAAACTCTGTAGTGCTGACACATGTTGAGAATCTGTGTTACTTCCTCAATTAGTGTCCCTCAATGTGCAGATAAATCTTTGGATGACACAAAAACAAGCCTTGAAAGATCCATAGTTATTACATTTCAATACAGCAAACTGGAAAACGTGTTCCAGGCTAGTCTGAAATCAAACACACAACTGAATGGAGAGCGATGCTATCTGGATGCCTGGATACCTCAGCCAGCTAGAGATCCGTGTTAGCTGCACAGAACAGTGTTGGCGGAACACCCACACAGGCACAGCGGCCTGCTGTAGCACCCCTTCCATCCTGACGAACAACCACCAACACCAAGCAGGGGAGGGAAGCTGGATGATAGGGGGCAGTGATGTTCAGACCGAATGCTTACAGTGGGTACTGACGCATCCAGTTTCATACGGACGCACCCATGCGATCCTTTCACATCCGCTCAGAAGAAACTCATCTCGTTTTCATTTGCATGTTTTTTATTTTTTATTTTTTATACCACAGGATGTGGCTAGATGCTGTACAGGGATTTGGCACGTGGCTGCTTCTATGATTTCAGTCTCAGTGTTTCTGGCGTGAGGGCAGAGAGACTCATACAGAGCTGCAAACAAAGACCTATCTTATCAAAGGAGTCCAAGGCCTGGTGGGCAAGATAGTAACCTAACAACAACAAAGAACCACTCATGTCCACCCGTCTTTTTTTTGCACATGAGGAAAGATTGCAGATCTGTCTATTGACAGTATGAGAAGAAAAAAGAATCTGCAATCTAACTGTCATAACCGCAGCGACCACATGCACCTGCTATCACACCTGAGAAAAACAGCATGTGTACAAACCAGGCTGCTGTCATTGTACTTCCTCCTCCATGTGCACAGAATCATAAATGAAGCAATCAAAACCTAAAGCACAGAGGTAGCACAATTCCATATTGAAAAAAGAATAGATCTGTTGACGCTCTACAGCTCTCTGTCATTATGTAATTCAAGCCAAGTAGCCACACCCAACACAACCTCTGTTTGCTTCGAAAGCTCTGGCTGGACTGGCTGAGAGGATCGACCACAACAACATTCGAGCAGGGTAAGAAAGTAGAGATGAAGGTTTTAATAGGCTAGTATCTCTAACTCTCCTGGTTCTCTCTCCTTTCCTCTTTCCCACTAGGGACACCCACACATGTGGACAATATCTCGACAATTGAAGAATACCTTTGTCCTTACAAGGTTTCAGCTATACTGAATAGTCACTTACTCTCAAATGACTCACAACTCGCTGATTGTGTTGTGAGCGTCACTGAATGAGTGTGTCATGAACATGCTGACTATATTACTATGTAGTCCTCAATCTTACTCTTGACATGCAACCATATGATATATTATAGGCATGGTAAAGCTATGAAGGTGATTCCAAAGAACTCAAAACGGGCTCAAAGTGTGAAAATAAGACTGCAGACAACAGTGATTCTGTGTACAAGAGTGTAAGTACAGAAAGTGACATCATTTCACCAGCACCAGGCCGCACCATTTGAACAAAGCTTCAGATGATATCTTCCAAGGAGGCCATTGCTGCATGGTCTATTTTGAGATACATTAAGCACTCAGCCAGCTAACAGATAAATAATTTAGATGAAACCTCCATCATAATCAGGAGCCATTGGGCCAAGGCTGTGGCATGACATCATGAAGGATGACCATGAAGCCCTCATGATCTCATTTAGCCTATGTATCAGTCATTTCTCTAATGATATGTGTTCCCATTATGGTCCTGTTTACAGTATCTGGTGCCTGCATATCCTGTCTATGATATGTAATACAAAATCTCAGATAAGCCCAATAATTATATCATATATTTTTTTTACAATAAACAAACTTAAAATATACATTTTTCAGTAAAGTGAATGTTTCATTAGTCAATACCTTGTAATGGATATGTCACCGATCATTGAGTTTATTCTGAGAATGTTTCATATATAATCACGCCGTTGATACTGTCCATAATTGTGTGTATTTTTCCTTTCCAAGATTTCCACAAGAGCTACTCTATAGCTTACCTGCTGATCAGGTAAGAAGACCAGAGAACTTCAGTCAATAGTAAAAACAGACAAAACACTATTCTGCGATTATTATAGTCATCTTGCCTTTAAGAGAACCAACGCTTTGACAATTCTTATTAGATTGTTTATGTATAGCAACAAACCGGCACACGGCTGATTGTAGGCCTAATAAGGTACCAAACTATGTTGAATCTCGTTATCGTAAAGGACCCACCGTAATTCTCTCCATCCATCCTGACGTTGCTGCAGGCTTAGCCTAGTGTGGTGGGTTTTCCTCTGCGAAGTACCTGCCTGCACCCAATGTGTTTCTTCCACCCACGTTTGTCCGTAGTCCGCCTGGTCGTAGTACAACCTCAGAGGTATCGCACTTTCTCTATTGCACGTGAAGTTAAGTCATTTTACGTGAAATCGTTAGTTGATAAGATACAGCAGTAGGTTAGAGATGCGTCTGTCCATCCCTTCCTGATCTTCCAGACGGCAAACATAGCCCCGCCTTTCAGATGTGATGTCACGAGGTTTAACTTTATTTTCTGTGAACTTGTGACAAAATTGGAACTATCTGTATTAATTAAGACGTACAATGTGAAAAAGACACCGCCACCATGTATGTTCACAAAAGTCACAACTTTATTGCACTTGTATAATCACGTTATGTATTTGCAAGAGTCCTCTCCATTATGAAATGTCTCCTTGGTCAGAAAAAGAGGTGCAAAATTGAAACATCGATGCAAACGTTTTGGGCCATTCATTCATTCACACCGCTATTATGTTCTCCTGCGTATGTTTCCTTGAGAATTGAACAATATAATTCACAGTCAACATTAACACTTTCTATGGAACTAGAATAGGTCGATACCATATTCCTGTACTGTATGACACTACAGTAACATAGTTAAGGTCTCACAGAAAAAATCTAACAGCATGTCTTGCATACACAAAAATGAACAAACATCTGCAGATAGGTTTTCTAGTTTACAATTCACCAACCCTTAAATACAACCAATTGTATGTGAATATCAGCACATTAAAGATTTGTGAGTTTTTCTTTAAATTAATATATTCATAACATATTATCCTATGCTTTGTAAAGCCAATTCAAGGCAACATCTCTAGAATGAAAGTAACGAGAAGGTGACTGTACAGCAATGACAGGGGACACAAGGTGGACTGTACAAGCTTCTACATTGGCAAAGCATCTTGTATAATTACTAGAATCTCTACATACAGCATGTGTGCCCAGATAAATGGAAGAAGATCCCTTGTTTGTTTCCCCCCCTGACACACTGGTATAAAACCTACAGGGTAAAAATGGACATGGTATGAATCTGGGTCCGGGGGAAGACTGGTGGTCAGACATGGGAGGGGTATGGTTGGGTGAGAGAGGTGGCTGAGTTGTTGAATGACCGCGTTCCTGAGGCACACCCCAGTTCCAGGTGACCAGTTGGACTGTCAAAAGTATTGCATAGAGTTCAGATTGGGGGAAAACGATCCAGCAATAGCATAGAACACCCTCAATCTAAAACAATGTGTTGACAGAGGGCAATGGAACCTGTTTTATTTGAGTGAAACACAAAAGTAACTGTTAAGGCCAGTAATTCATAAAAGAAACATGCCTAACAATGAACAATAATGTATTGACGATACATTAATAATGTGCTTTAAATAATGACACATACAGTGATGTGATATGGTACAGGATTAGAGTTCAGGTGACAGATGAGAAGCAGCAGACATCAATAGGTAGCTGCACTGAGAACATGCCGGTTATCAAAAGATTAAAGATGACATTTTACATAGACTCAAACTGTTCACCCCAACCCTCTCACCTGCACTTAAAGGTAGGTCACTGACCTCTACTGTTTAAGCAGACACAAAAGCAAATGAATAAGAAAGCAAATGAAGCAGTGATATGTCCAATTGGGTTTTAACAGCAGCCGCCAAAATGGATCCTGAATAAATACCAGGAAGCATGGTGGCTAAATAAAATACAAACAAAAAAAAGGCATAAAAACTAAAACATTAGAATCAAACCTCAAATACAATTTTTCAATGGTTTGCTAAAAAAAGAAGAAGAAAACAAAAGCTAAAACTGGTTGGACTGGGCCCTTTCTTGATTGGGAGATATACATTTTTAGAAGCAGAGTGGTTTGGATTAATATCAGTATGGTAAAACAGGTCCTTACAAACAAAAAGGCCAAATGTGAATATCAACAAGTCTCCATGAATGTCTGCACATACGTCCCATTAACCTCTACGAATGATCAACAAGAAACCAGGGGCATACGCTGGCATCATTATAGGGGGGTTTTAAGTTAGACTGAACAGCAGCTTAGTGCAGTCTTCCACAAGGTAGGTGAAGGTTGCATCATCGTATTTAATCTCTGACACAAAAATGCTTTACGCAGCACATCAAATTGATACAAGGGAAATTTCCAGGATGTACAAGTTAGAATCCTAGAGGTTTTCCAGTAGTTTCCTGTATTATTTAGTATTAAAATTGGGGTTAAATAGTAAGAAGCTGTATTAAGGGCAGTCTGCGGATTCGGCTTTGTAGCGTTTTTGCCATTTACTGTGTTATTCTCCAATGTGTCGGTGACCCTAATGTTGGTGGAAATGGCCGCATCTCATGTTCATGAGTGAGTCCTTCTCACTAACATATCTCCTCTCCCCTTCACCCCCCCCCCCCCTCCCAGTTACATATCATTTTCCCTCTGGGAGGGGGGAGGGGGTGGGGCTTATCAGCTAAAACCCCATTTTACCAAACTGTGTCGTCATGTGACCGATGCGGTTGGCGTCAGCGGCGGAACCCAAAGCAGCTCCTCTTCCCCCCAGGGGTGACGGACCACATACTCTTCCTATCCTGGATCATCTGGAAGCTGTTGCCACTCCTCCACTTCTCTCTTTTATACTTCTTCATCTTCTTCACCTGTTTCATCCGTTCCAAGCACAACAATGAGGGTTAAGAACAGGGTCGGAAGTGTCACAGGCGGATGTTGGGTATACTTGCGCTATTATCTTGCTTGCCTGATAAGGACAACACAGAAGAGGGCTTGCGATGCTACTTGAATGACATCGGTTCCTCGAGATACCCAATCACAACAATAAGAACGCCCGCTCACCTTTCCACTGTCGAAATCCTCGTCCCACTCATCGATCACCGTGTCATATTTGGCATTGCGGGCATCCTCTATGGCATCCCTGCTAATGGCAGAGGCTTCTCCTTCCCAGCTGAGGACTAGAGACACACACCAGGTCAGCAAATCTCCACAAGCGACGGCTACCAACCCGTCAGTTATTCGACAGCATTTGGCAGAACCAAAAAGTCAACTTCGAAAGTGCAGGACCGGACATCGTTTGGTCTCCCGACGGTTCTACGCGAGGCCGGACCCCTGGTCCGTGTTCTCACCTTGGGCTCCGTAGGCCTTGTCTGCAGAGTTCTTCAGGAGCTCCTCCACCACGCTGCTGCTCTTTATGCCGTCCCAGGCCAGGGGGGCGGGGCGGGGCGCCTCCTTGCTCGCCTCCTTGCTCGCCTCCTGCTCATCCGCAGGGCCCTTGGATCGCCTGAAGCCCTCCTTCACCTGGCTGTCCCACACCACCACTGAAGCTGGACCAAGAGGGGAGAGAGTCAACACTGCACAACAACACCAGCTCAGAGGGCAGGAAAAACAGGTCCCCCTTTACTGATATCCATAATCAGGACGTTTGCCAAATGTTGTCCACGGATATTATTTGGGGAGAGGGGTGAGACGGCAGGTTTCACGTTGGCATGGCAACAGGAGAGCATCCCTTTTCCCTGCAGCCTGAGTAGGTTTGAGGCAAGCGTGTTTGTGTGCGCGTGTGTGTTGCAGCACCAACCTGTCCCGGCTCTGCTGCTCTTGGCAGTCTGCACAGCCTTCTCTGCAGGAGAGGTCTCTGCAGCCTGGGGCTCCGTGCTGGGGTGGTCCGCTGGGCGCCTGCTCTCCTCCCACAGACTGGGCTCCTCTTTTAGCCTCCGCTTCTTCTTCTTCTTCTTTCTCTTCGGCTCCACAGACTCTCCGGCGTCGTGCTCCGCTACTGCGTGCTTTCTCCCTGCATTGCTGTGAATACATTGGTAACATTTAGAATCAGGTCTGTTGAGTTAACAACCCCCCCAAAAATACAAGAGAAAATACAACACGACCCAAGTCAGTCTACTGAAGACGTAACAAATCAGCATTTTCTGACGTTATGATTCATGACGCAAGATTTCATCTGACCTTCCTGGAACGAAACACGCCGATGCGGTGTCCTCCGGTCGATTCTTTTTCTTTTTCTTCTTCTTCCTCCTCTTCAAACCCGACGTGGCGTCAGACCCCTGCGCTCCCTGAGGCTGCAGAGGGACCGGCGGAGCCTTCTCAGGGGACTCTGGGTCCGGAGCGTCCACAGGCTGGGCCTGCGGCCGGGCCTGCTCCGGGCCTGGAGGGTTGAGCCTCCAGGCCCCGCCCTGACACCAGTCCTCTTCCTGGGTTAGGGCTTCCAGATGGGACTGCACACACTCCCTCTTGATCGAGGATCCGTCTCCACTCTCCTCCTCCTCCCGCCGTCTCTTTTTCTTCCTTTTCTTCCTCTTCTTCTCGCTGGCAGGTTCGACCTGCAGGGGTTCAGGGGTGCTGGCAGGTTCGACCTGCAGGGGTTCAGGGGCGCTGGCTGGCTCCTCCTCCATCTCGGAACGCCGGCGTTTCTTCCTCTTCTTCTTTTTCGGCGGAGGGGAGGTGGTGTCGTCGGCGTGCCCTGGGGGGCTTCTCAGGCCTGGCTCCGGGAGGCTGGCTCTGGGGGGCTTTGGAGACGGGCAGTGAAGCCCGTTGGTTTTGGGAGAGGAGTTGGAGTTTGGTTTTTGCATGGTGGAGACGGGGGGCTGTTTCTCTGGACTCTGGTGTTTGAGTGGGAGGCCTGAGTGGGTGGGGGCTGTGGGTGGAGACTGCAGTTTGGATGAATGGAATGGGCCAGCCCTGGGAGGAGGAGGAGGAGGAGGAACAGGCGGACAACATTCAGGAAACCGCATGCAGCCAGACAGTGCAGCATTCGCGTCCACTAATCTCACGTTGTATCTGGGCTGTGGGTGGAGAGTTTTGTTGTGTGTGTGTGTGTTTCACAGCGGGTGTGGCTGCACTAGTAAGATGTTTGTGGAGTGTGTTTCTCTGTGTGGTCCTACCTGGGGGTTTGGGTGGGTGAGGCGGAGGTGAGAGTGTGAAGTTGAGCTGGGTGCGTGGGGTCACTTGGTGGCTGGCGTGGCGGAGCATCAGTGCTGCTCTGAGTCCGGCTGCGACTGGCCTGCAGTTATCGACATAAATAAAAACTTGGTGGTCTAAAAAAAATTGCCATGGTCATGACAAAAAGGAGGGGGGGGGGGGGGTCAAATAAGGAGGAAAATCATTGAAAGACGGAAGGGAGAAAAATGATGGGAGGAGAACAAAAAGGAGAGGTTATGACAGAGAAGTATTAGAAATGGTTAGAAGAAAAGAACTGAAACTGAAAACCAAAAAAAAAAAAAGAAGACAAAGAAATTCTAAAAGACGGCGCTCCGGTGTGCGTTAAGGAGTACAGGGACAATGGCGGATTGTCTGAGCACCCACAGCTGACTAAAGCAGATCCAAAGTACTACTGCATGTGCCCTACTGCTTTCTGGAGGCATGTTTTGGAAGCGCGCTTACAACTAAGGGACCAGGGTGAAGGACAGGCAGCAGGCAGCAAACACATGACAAGAGGAGAAGCGCAGACCCACAACCCCACTAGCCGGCTCACCTTCTTGGCAGACAGAGCCAGTTTCTTGGCGGGTGGGGGGGACATGGTGCTGGTGGCTTCTGATGTGATGTTGTTAAGGGCCGGGGGTTTTAGCTTGACAGTCTTCTGCTCCTCTGTGCCCAGCCGGTCTGCACTCTTGGCTGGGGAGGCCATGCCGTTGGAACCCGTCCTGGGAGCGGTGGAGGTCTCTCCGACCGGAGCACTTTTAGGACCAATGGAATCCTGACAATAGCAAGGCGTATTGTTCTATTCGAATAATATACCCACATCAAATACTTTGTGTCCTGTGTTCTGTGTGTGTGTGTGTGTGAGTTTGGGTGTGTCTGTGTGCATGTGCGAGTCTGTGTGCGTCTGTAAGTATGTGTTTCTGTGTGTGCGCGTACCTTGGAGTCAGAGGTTTCCGCTGAGGACGAGTCTGACAGGGACTTGAGAGAGGTAGATGCTGCCATGCCCCTGCCCTCGCTCCCACTGTGCCTCCCTCCGTCGGACCTCGCCACGCCGTTGGAGATGGCAGGGGTGCTGCAGCGGGACTGCGCCTGGCTCGGGGCGAAGGGCTTCTTCAGCTTTTTGAAGGGCTCCTCGATCATGGTGGGACCCCCCGGTACTTTGGGGGGGCCATAAGCAGAAGATATACCGTTGGACAGCTTGGGCTGCTGGATGCTGACACCGTTCCTAGATATAGGAACACCCAAACCCCCGTCCATGGACTGGATTTTGCGCAGCTGGGCCGGTTCCAGCTTCTATGGTGGTTAAAAAAGGTAAAAAATAAAACATCAGAAGATTAGATTATTATGCTCCAAAGGCACTGAGAAAATGGATGGATGTTCCTGCCATGAGGCCCCATACCTTGGTGACCTGTGGGGAGGAGAGGGGCCCATTCAGGTTGGTCTTTCTCAGCTGCTCAGATGACATGCTGTTCTTCCCAGAATGCATTATTCCCTGCTTTGTGATTTGCCCATCCACGTTCTTCTTGGTGTCCCCAAGCCTAAGAAACAAAAGAGGTTGGGGGGGTGGGGGTAAGTTCCCAATGATAGATGGGAGTTGAATAACCAGACTGTCCACAGTGACGAGATCTTACCTCAGGTAGAAGAGAACATAAGCCTGCTGGTTAAGTACTACTTTGATGTTGCTAGAATGGACCATGGAGTCATTCATCTGGTACCATTGACCATTACTAGCCTAAAAGAGCAAAGACAACAAAGGCCTTTCAGCAAAACAATGGGACATTAATAAAGAAAAAGAGCATTGCAGAAGTAGCAGCCTTCAGAACTTCCAAACAACAACAATCTCAACGAGAGCCTCAATCCATTCCTTACCTTGACATAACAGTAGTAGTGGCCGGCATGGCAGCTGTACCCAGAATGCACCAGGACAGCGTAGAGGCCGTACATGACGGGGTCCCCGGAGCTCTGAGACATGTAGGGCCGGATGTTCAGGAACTCGGGGTAGCCCACGTCCTTGGTAATCTTCCCTCCACTGAAGTTGGCGAACCTCTTGAGAGAGACGGTCAGCACGTTGGACGTCCGATGGACCGTGAAGCGCTTGGTTGCCGGCACCTTCTTCTTACACCTTGGGGGGGGGATGGACGAGTGAATGTGAATTAAAATCAGAAGCCTGTTATGTCATTTGTTTGCACCGTTAAAATGGATGCGTTGGATCTACTTTACGTACTTGGCACACATGTAAGCATTCTCTCCACTAAGGACATCAGGCTTGACAAACAGTTCAAGAGCTCGCACGATGTTTGCTGCTTGCTGAAAAAGACAGACATAACACCAGTCAACACATGCAGTCAAAGCTAACAGACTGGAGCCGACTGTACGACTAAGGGAGGACTTACCCGAATCTCAACAGCAATGTCCAGGTAAGGGTCGTAAGTGTCTGACACACTTTTGCAAATGGAACACTTGACTGAAAGAGAGAGTGTAGGAGGGGGGAATTATGATCCTCCGATTTTAACTGGAAAAATTATTTTGGGTATCATTCAGAACAGCGTGTATTGCAGTGATATAGTATAGTATAGGGTGACGTACCTCGTGACCTGAGATAACCTCCGAAGATCTGGTGGACCAAGGTGGTGGCCTGTGTCTGCCTGTCTAACCTGCGGACAGAGAGGGAAAAAGAGAGACGGCAGGAGAAGTCAGTCCTTATGTAACCACACAAGACACGTGACCTCTGACCCCTTCTGACAGCTCTCAAACCCACATTCACGTGAATCAGGGCAAGCTTACTTGGGGTAGCCATTCAGACAGGCTTTCTGCATGGCATCGATGGTGTAGCGCAAGAATTCATGAGCGTCCTCCTGGCTCCCGAAGCGAAAATGCCTGGCGATTTCTGCAGGAACACACAATGGCACTGTGGTTACCTTGGCTGTCTCTAACACCCGACACGCGCCTGACACTGATACAATACTTAACCTAGTAACCTAATATTTAACTAATCACGATTACCTACATACCTACTCCCGCCCAACCCCCCCCTCCCTGAGAGCAAGGAGGAAGACAAAGGTATACGTGTGACCTGCTTACAGAGGCCCCAACCACCACAGACTGAGAGGGGGTGGTGGGCACTGAACAAGAGACAAAATGCATACAGAAATCAAGACAGTTTTTTTAATATATATATATATATATATATATATATATATATATATTTATATTTAAAAAATGTCTTCTGAAAAGGATCTTTTGGAGTAAAAAAATAAATAAAAATGTCAGCAGAGTGGACTGTTAGTCTTACTGCGTCTATGGTTTTGTGCTAATGCTGCTACTCCCTGTCCCCTCCGCAGTCACAAGGAGACCGAGAGGGCAAAGGAGGGAGGCGGGAAAGGGGGAGGTGAACCCAAGAGGGGGGAGAGGGTACTGCAGTCATACATTAGGGAAAAGGGGGGTAGGGAGAATGGGAGGGGCAAGGCTGTGATAGGGGTGTGGGAGCAGTGGGTCGGACTCGGGGAGAAGGGGGGGGGGGGTCACAGCAGTGGGCCCTGCAGCTCCTCTAAGGCACTGCTGCCGTCACTGGCTACTCTGACAGCTCAGTATGTCATCACTGGAGGCTCTCGGCCTGTCACCTCTGCTGGGAGCCTATTGTGGCCGATAACATCAAAAAACTGTATTTATTTGTATTTGCATCATGGCCTGTCTTATAATAAAACACCCCAAATGAAATGGGCCCTATGATCTGCTGTGGTGACGACATTCTTACTCTTCAGGTCTCTGATGAAGGAGACAGGCTTGATGGCGTTGCCCGTGTTGGCAAAGGCTTGGATGATGTGGTTCTGCATTACACACATCATACAGAAACCTGACTGGTGGCCTGTAACACACAGGAATCATTGGGCATTGGATAAGTTGGACAATCACTGAAGGGGTCACAACTCAAACAGTAAATCTGAGGAAGGCAGAACTCACTTGGCACCGGTATTCAACTGCTGCCAGTGGAATTATTGATATTGATACTTTGTATAAATCTCAATGCGGGACAAATGAGTTAGCCTGTCAACATAAGTACTCTCTCGCGCGCACTCTCTACTCACAGGCACGGCTGTGCTCCTTAGAGAGAAGGTAGTTGGCCAGGGGAGGCGTATAGGTGAGACACTGCACCGTAGAGTTGAGGAAGCAGGTGTTGCCCAGGTTGTGGAGGCCGGCTCCCACTCTGTAAACACGCTCCCATCTCATAGACAGCCTGTTCCCAGGAAACAGCATCTTCTGAGGGGCCGGGATCCCGTCGCCCTGGCCTCCAATCACATTCTCAGACACTGTCGAAAGAAGTTCGAGTTCATTTGCAGTTTTTAACAAGTGGAATAATTCTTCTTTTTTTTTTATCATGCTCTTAATGCGTTTCTTAGCAATCTGACCTTAATCCCATATGGCTCGAATTATCGACATAATCATTCATCTGTGCAAACGAAAACGCCTAAAGCCATACACGCCAGCCTACTGCTTATTTGTTGTAAACATTTGAGCAAGGTAAAGGCACCGTACCTTGCCGCTTGATCTGGGCAGGTTCTAGGGCCCTGTGTCCCGAGGCGCCCTCAGTTCTGGGGTTGAGGATCACATACTTGGTCTTGAGGCTGTCCAACTGGTAGGAGAAGCCCTTGCTGGCAGGTTCAAACTCAATCTTCTGTAGAAGAACCTTCTTGGCAGAAGAGGCCAGCAGTTTGTTGAGGTCGCCCTCATCGCTGGAGTCCTTCCGTCCAGGTTTCAGGGCCTCCTTGAGTTTGTCCACTATCGGCATAGTTGGTGCATCACTGTGGGTCAGACGGAAAACGTCCACATCATTTGCCATTTGTCAGACCTTGTTGATTTAAACACATTTGTAATGATCCGTGTCTGAACCCCAGACTCAAATTCTCCTGAAATAACCCTTTTTTCACAATGAAGAAATAACAGCTGAGGTTATTTGTGTTTTGTATAACAGTTTACTGTATGCGCCCAGGCCCAGTGCTGTGAAGACATGGAGCTGACCATATCACAGGAACACATGTAAGTGCAACTGAGGAACCAGGTTGGGGACTTGGCACCTGTCCATGCAGTTATGCAACAGAGACAAGTAGGCACAATGTGTGGGAGTGTGTGTGTGTGAGCTCGGGAGTGAGTGAGTGAGTGAGTGAGTGAGTGAGTGAGTGAGTGAGTGAGTGAGGGAGGGAGGGAGGGAGGGAGGGAGGGAGGGAGGGAGGGAGGGAGGGAGGGAGGGAGGGAGGGAGGGAGGGAGGGAGGGAGGGAGGGAGGGAGGGAGGGAGGGAGGGAAGGGAGGGAGGGAGGGGCAGTGGGCACAGCTGTTGTATCTGCCGGATCAGACTCATGTTCTTTGCCTCTAGCAATGAATCTCTCCATCGCCACTCTTCTGTATCCACGGCCACCACACATGAAGAATTTTCTGTCATACTGGTTAATGTACTCAAATCCCTTCCTGTAGCCTCACTCTAATCATTCAGTTGTAGGCCCAGGAATTGGCTTCAGATCTACAACAGTAGAAAATAGAAGAGAAAAGACTGGGCTTCTAAACTCCTGTACAAAGATGGTTTGGAAACAAGAGGGTGGTTATACTGTACTGTCCCTTTAACAGTAGGCCCCTCAACAAAAGTGCGGTGTCTGTGCAGATAACAGGGTTCACGTTTCCACAACCACCGCTGCTTGTGTCAGCCATTTGGCCTGTGAATGACAACTGAGGTGTCATTTCCGATGTGTGTGGTAGCCTGCTGGCAGACTGGGTTCAATGAAAAATGATGACTGTGTAGTGACAAACATCATTCCGTATATGCCTCAATCTCAGTTGTCACTAAATTCATTGCAAATATCCAAATACAAAAACAATAAAATAGTTTGAATCAGTGCAGTAACATAGACCTATATTGTCTGAGTGAAATACAATTTTCTCCAAAAGGCAGAAATTGTCCACAAATGTAGGTTCATAACATGCATTAGGCTGAGCCTGTTGACTAAAGCCTTTAAAAAAGGTATCGGAAAAGCTACAAACAATCAAAAGCTCGAAAGAACCGAAAACCACATACACACACACACACACACACACGCCACATGAACAATTTATACTCCTAAAATCACCACCAGGGCAAGAGGGAGAGCATCAGAGCCTCACTTGGGAGCGTGGACAGTGACGTAGTAAGGGTGGGAGGGAGGGCTGCACATGCATCGCATACACAACAAGGGCACACTAACCTTCATGTGGCGATGCTGATACAATTAAGGATGACATAGCTCACAGGGAAGTGGCACAGCTGACTGCAGTGACGCAATAGGATGACCACATGTGTAGTTTACACACAAGCCCGAACCCAAGAGAGGCCTGTACTATTGACTAATTTAAACCTATCAAGTATTGACTCGTGGACTATTTAACATGAATATTAATGAAAACCTTTAATACCCTTTTTTCCCCAATGAATGGAATTGTTTACAAGGATCTAATAATAAATCAAATTAATCCAATGAATACACACAATAGTAAAATGGACAATGATGCATTAAAATTGGGCAATTTACTAAGCCACGTACTTATTTAAACAGGTATATTCAGGGATGTTTAACAAAACAGTATATATAAAAAAAACATGATTTTAAATTTATATATATATATATATATATATGCCTAATGATACTTGATGAAACATGTAGTTCATGCTTTGCAACCATCAACCACTCCTTGTCATTTAACAAACATTCTACTGTAAATGAACCACCAAATAAGTGACAGTACACTAATGTGTTGCCAGACTGTAGAATCTAAATCATGTATTAAACACATGTTTAATAGACGGGAACCCATCCATGCCTAGGGGTACACGTGCATTTGGAGGTGTAAATATAGCTAGTTCTATAAAAAAAAAAACGCCAGCATTGGTAAGCGATGTGACAAAGTAACACCCACAGTTAACAGGAATGTAGGAACAAAGTAAGCTTTGGTTGATTTGGCCAGTTGTCCACACTCCACAACTCGTGGATCTAGCCATCCATCTCAAACGCTATGACCAATGAATGGTACACCACACTAAATCTAGTTAAATGGTTAGTATGTAACCTATAGCTAAGCGGGTTTTAAGTAAATTGCCACTTGACAAAACATGTGACTGCTCAAAGAATGTATTACAAAAAAACATTGCAATACAACTAGATATTCATTATTTGATAGCTACGCATCCAGCTAGCCTAGCTACCTTACGTTAGCTTATAATAACACTGCCGTGAACCATGTCTGAACCGTGTCCCATGCTCTGGCCTGGGATGTGATTAAGGTAGGTAGCTAGTTATTGCAGCATAGCCATAGACATCCCTCCTACTAGCTAGGATAGTAGCAGCTAGCTAGCAGTAGTGTGTTTACAAGCTAGTCAAAAGGCTACGTTGCTAACGTTCGTCTATTCCCAATAAAGTACTGCTCTTCACTTTGGCTGTATTGTTTGACAATAGCTTAACGGTGACCTATGAGACAGATTGCTAGTGTTAAACGTTTTGTAAATGTCAACACGTTGCAAACTAGATAGACAACCAGGTAAGTGCATGTACTCCCCACGCGGCAGCTATGAGTGCAATGTGAGTCACGGGAGGTTAGCTCGTGAGTCGCCAACAACATGCGGGCTAGTGGTGGCAGTGACAGTGGGTTTTGGTTCGCAAACTGCTAGCTAATAATAAGTGCTGTATGTGGTACATTATAGAATGACATTAGCTTCAGACCACAAGATTACATGTGCTATTTATAATAGTTAGCTCAATAAGAAAAATAGCTAGCAATTTACATTAATGGCATACTGTTCCAACAGCTAATTTGTAGCTACTTTACTAACGTGGCAAAAACGTCGTCTTGATGTGCTGCAATGAGGTTAGCGAGCTAGTTAGCTAGCGAAATAGATTGTAGATAGCTACCAAACCTCAAATTTGCCGCACTTAAATTACATTATTAATACAATGGGACATTTTGTACATTAATTTGCCAATCGTCATATCTATTCTTACTCACCGAAACTCACCTTTCGTTCAAACATACGAAACAATTTACTGGTAGGCGATATCGCTCTGCTCAGCTACAGTTCCGTCATTTTGTTACATTCTTTCGCCCATGCTGCATTATGAGAAGGGGCGTGAGCACAAGTGAAGGACAGAATTGTGAAGCCAATCAGATGCCGAGCCAATAGTACACAATTCATTCTCTCACGTGAACAGCCAATAGGTGTCCAATCCTCCGCACTGCTGAAGAAGCAAATATCGTTCAGAAGACCATTAGAACATTTTGGATTACATTGTGATACTGTATCCAATGCTGGTCTATCATGTCTTAAACTCATTATGTAAGATTTACAAGTAAGACTTACATAATGTCATGTGGACATTACCTCTCGCATTGCCATCGTATGTCCTTGATTTATTTTATTGCATGCCAAAATGATAAACGTTTTTTTTTAACTCATATATGCTACCATTTACCATTTAGTAAAATTAAATTCTTTCTTTAAATCATCGCACACATTTCTTAGAAAAATCATTGCACACATTTCTTAGAAAAACATAAATCTGTGTCTGTGCACTGTCCTCATGGACTGACCATAATGCAGGACGGCCCTACAGTGTTGGTGCAATCGCCCATGTACTCCGAAGGATGGCGCGCTTGCTTTATGTCTTTCGGTGTGAAATGCACGTTTTAGGCAGTGAATAATACTGTATTTCTGATACCGTTGGTGGCTGGCTTTATAAGACCACTGTTACCACAAAAATGTAGGAATGAAGAAGTAAAGGAATGTGGAAGCTATCATGGTGTACATGCAAACATAAACACAGGCAGAAATTTCTTCCAACACTTTTATTTACTGTATTTTTTTTTTGCAATTCTCTTAAAATAACATACCATTTTAATTGATTCAAGAAAAAAAAAACGTATTCATGCAAAAAATATGTCTTATCTTTACACAAGTCCCATATGAATCCTGCACGGGACATCTCCCATTCTCATGTACCTCACAAATTCAAGATAGATTACAGACACAAGAATACAGAATCAATGCCATTAAAATATAATTCTGTTGATGCTTAACAGTGTCCCCAGATGCTACTTGGGTAAAATGTATTTTGGCTTCTTTTTTATATTTTGGAATAATTAGAATATCTGTTAAACAGTAAAGGAATACACCTGATAATGTGCTGGCCAACTGTAGTCTGTCAAGTACAATTTTGGAAGGTGGTTATACATACATTACATATAATATATGTAAAGGTCAAGGGAGTGAAAAATGGAACATCCCGTAATCCTTTATTTGATAACGCACTAACAATGACTTTCTTCATAATTAAAACAATGCAATTTGTAAAATGGTCAAATGAAACTTCCACCTTCCTTAAATAAAACATTCTTTCAACAATTGTAAAGAGACAGCAATAAACAACTAACACAAATGACTAGCATCACAGATGAAGTAATATAAAAAAAAGTATAAAATAAAACTGGAGGATTCAATCCCCTTAATATAATGAAACACTAAAATGCCTATGACAAAAACATAGCACTGAGTTGACCTAGACAATCAGGTTTGCCATGTCAGTTAACAGACCATGTAAGGGTTTTGTTCATTATTATTATAAGTAGATAGACCAGTAAATATAATAAATGAAGAGATTAAGCCGATATAGTGACTACAACGGAGTCATCAGTGTGGCCTTCTTTGTGATACCACACTGCTTTAATACATTTTCATCCCACTGAAGCAATAACAATGTTATAAGTCCTTAAGCAAAAGTTTTAATCTGTTTGTGTGTTTCTGTTGGCATTAAAACAAATCTGTACCACTAGTGAAAAACAAATAAACTAAACTTCAAGATAGAAGTATATATTTTTTAATATAAATTCATATCTGAGCACAACAACATGGAACAACACCACTATTTAACACTTTGGATCAGGTAGCTAGCAATGAATAAATGGCACATGAGACCTGGAAAAGTAAATGAGATGTGTATTTAAATTGTATTTGACTTGTACAGTAAGTATTTAAGATATGTTGGGGTTGTTGTGGTCAGAAAGTGCTATGTTCATTGTAATTGTCGCCTTAATACATATATTTTTTTTATCTCCTGGTTTAACTAGTAAATTCACCCTGTGACATCCCAACTGGGCCAATCTATACAAATTGAACGACCTTGTTATGAACCGCAATGTTATGGTTTCATCAAACATTTTTTTTTTTTTTGGGGGGGGGGTTAAAAGACAGGCCTATCCAGTCACATTGTGAGTGAGGGTGCGATTGTGGAACTAGGGTTCCTCGATGTCCATGAACTCCTTCTTGGGGGGTGCAGATCCTCTGTACCAGGCACAGGAACCATCACTCCTCTTGATGCAGGAAAAGTGTTTGGCCTGTGGTCCGCTGATGCTCTTCTCAATCACCCAGTCTGTCCACAGACACTCCTCCGGGGCGCTGATCATACAGGGGATGGAGGTGCACCGTGTGATCTGTGGAATCAAGCATTCACAGTCAGTAATCAGACCAGATTGTAGTACGTTAGTCCCATTTATGATCTATATGTTATGTTTTAAATGTTCCCAAGTAAATTAGCCAATATTTGCAAATACACTTATGTTGTGCTATTCATTTGTGGTAAGAGTATTCCGGGACATGAAGCCATGAAATAATAACCGTTCTACCCCGTACTGTACCTTGCAGTCACAGCCCATCTCATAGCGCTGAGTCAAGCTCTTCTTCTGTGTGGCACTTAAGGCCTCCCAAGATTCGATGAAGTCACACAGAGTCACATGCATTGTCCCATCAGTCTCAAGCTTGCCTGCAGGTATAGAATAGTCCAGAATATGACATAAAACATACAAACAATAGGCGCACTGTTCAGTTTCAAGATAATTTGCCATTTCTAGCAAGTATGAGTGCAGGACCATTGAAATTCTTTAAAATAATAGCACAATAACTTCTGTGGGAGGGGTACAGTCAAGTGCATATAGGTGTTAGATTGTGTCACACCTGTGAAAAGGTACTCCTTTTTTCCATTGGTCTCCAGAGTCACCCCACACATGGCTGAGGAGGGGGCTGTGAAGATTGCGTCAATGTCCCGGTTAGGTCCTTTGAACATCTACCCAATCATACAAAGGAGAGAAAGATGGGGTCATTTCAAACATGAATACGCCATATTGAATGATCCACTGAGACGTTGTTTGAGGAAATAGGATTAAAATACCTTGATCTGTTTGATGTCATACTTGATCCGTTTGATGGGGTTGCCGTAGATATCGTTGCCAGAGTCAACCTCATTGCCAGCAATCACTTTTGCCCTGATCACTAAAAGAAATTGGCAAAAGACATGAAATTTCAGTACAGTATACGGTGCATTACGCTGGCATGGTATATTATCTAGTAGTGGACATTTCAGAACATTCATTTACAAATGAAGCACAAAGAAAATTTAAATCGGGATGAATGAATGGTTAAATCATCTCTGGTCTACCATTATTATTGGAAATCAGAAAAAGAGGGTAAAAGGCCAGAAAAAGAGCAAAGAAAAAGATAAAACAATGGTCCACAGTCCCTTTTATACCCAACCATCAACTGTGAGAAACAAATTGACCACATATTGATCCTAATCAGCACACATTGCTACCAACACAAGAGGTCACAATGAAGTGTGAAGCAAAACCGACTCCAGAAACTCAAGTCTTCAGCATAAAGAGGTGGGGGCAGAGTTTATCCAAGCCTATACACTGAATTATGGGATCCCAGTCAATCTGCAACCTTCCAGGTCTTACCAGACAGACCACAGTAATGACCAGACTCAGCACACTGTACAGTAATATTTGCGCTACTGTTCTAAACAGATGACTAAGTGATTTAGCATATGTTCTTACTTGGTGTAAGCATAGCTTTAACTTCATTTAATCTTGACTGTGTTGTGTTTTTGCATGCCTGGTTTTGCTATGGTGTCCTTGGTTTGCAAAATTCACAGGTGCCAAGAAGACCCAGGCACATGAGTGTTTCATCAGCTGCAATCAAAGAGAGGAATGCAGCCTGCCTGGTCCCAGGCTCCTGGGCAGACACGGGAGGAAGCCAGTCAGCACTTTAAAAACCTGAACTAGCCCTAACCCCTAGCCCCCAGGCCCCTCCGCCTGCCTGTCTGTCTGCCTGGCTGTCTGTCTAGGTGAAGGTGCTGACATGCAGAACAACACCCCCAACCCCAAACACACACTCCTTCCCCCATCAATTTGTGATTCAGTCAAGATCATGAAATGGCAAGCTTTGGTTGATGTGGATGAAACGGTGGAAAAATAGTTAGTGCAAACCAGATGCGCTCTGCTCTGTAGTGCCATACTGAATACTCAACCGAAGTTAGTCTGTTAGTGTTCAAACGTCAGTGATGTAGTCTGCCACAGTAGTACCACGGTGTTTACTGGCAGCACAGGAAAGGGCGGTAACAAAAAAGGAAGTGACACACTACAAAGTTTGAAGAAGTTCATCCTTATGTTTTCGAAGGGTTGAATTTAGCTGTGAAGTGATACAAGGGACAGGGATAATGTCAAACAGATGTCTAGTTTCAGTTGGGTCTCATGGTGGCAGCTGTGGCCAGCCTGGGAGCTGCTACCTTACCAAATAAGATCCTGCTTTGGAGGCATTTTTTTATATTTTGACCAAGGTATGAAGCTGGGAGCCATATGTTCCCTGAATCCATTGCAATACAGGCTTAGAGAACATCTCCTTTTAAGGGTTTAAAGAGTCAACCATTACAAGTAGCAAAAGAAAGGGAAGGACAAAAAAGGGCAAAAAAGATTGTACCAAGAGTTGGGATTAGTGAGAGTGATGGATTTATTTGAGATATCAGCATGCAAGGAAGCAAACATAGGTAGTGACATGCATAATAATCACAATGCAGTGGTAGAATGATCATCACCATTTCAAATGGAGAGATGGGGAGGATGAGCCTGCATAGCAATATCATAAACCAGCACGGTAGCAAGAAAGGTGGAGAGACAGGGTAAAAAAGGGAGGGAGAGATACAGAGTAAACAAAAGAGAGGAAGAAATGGAGGGGGATAGGGAGAGAGAGAGAGAGACAGAGTGACAGAGACAGAGAGAGAGAGAGAGAGAGAGAGAGACTGAAGGGAGAATGAGAGTTACAAGCAGGATTCAGTTCATAGCCAGGAAAAAGCACTAAACTCTGCTCCATCCAGACTTGCATGCTTTTCCGTGTGCATCAGAGTTGCTCTTAGAGGGCAGCCATACAGACCTATAGAGACTCCTCACATACTCCCAGACAGGAGGACAGAGCTCCTTTTCTCTGGGCCACACACACCGGACGCCAAAGGTGCCCTGGCAATACCAAAGTGCACTCAGTAATCCCCTACAATAATCAAGCAACACACACACACACTCAAGAACAAACACACACCTTTCTCTCCTTTCTGCCACCACAAAGTGCTCGAGTTACTGCTATGGGTGGCACAAGTTTCAAAGAAAAGATAAATAAATAAAAAAGTCCTTCAGTTGCAGTGGCAATGGTGGGAATCTCTTCCTTGACTGCGCAGTATAACCTTCAGTAAGAGGAAAGCCCAGATCTCTACCCTGCTATTGTAAGTAGGTCAGGTGAAACTATCCACATGCAGAGCCAGAGAGATGGATTGGTTCCTCTCTTGCTGCTTTGCGTGCTGCAGGAGACAGACATGAAAATGCAATGAAAATGAGGGGTGTACGATAGTAACTGCAACCTTGGTACAGTCATCATGCTCTGCACTAACAAATTAGGGACCAACCACATTAAGATTTACAGTAAGATGATCTTGACAATCTTGACAATCTTCTTGCAATTCCTTCAAAGAAGGACAGGATTCTCCTAGTCTTACATACTCATACCAACATAATAAAGCCATAATATTTTAAATGAGCTTCAGCTCCCTGTGTGACTGAACTCCAGTAGCCATTAATCACATTACTCAGGGTGAAGCCAGTGGAACATTAGAGCTGCTATTGTAAGCCTCACAGCCAGGATGGCTCTGATAGGCCCCAGGGGGCCTGTTGAGGCAGTGTGGGGTTGACAGTTCATCAGTATAATTGGATCTCTGATGAGAAGTGTGTTAGACACTCGCTCTTCATCACAACACTGGTCTTGGGCCATAACAGAAGGTGAGGAACAACACCAGCTGGCATTATATGTTTACAATCAAATTATAATAGCTAATGTACTGTAATAATGACACGGTAAAGTCAATCTGAAAATCTATCAAGGAAAAATAATCAAGGATACATTCTAATTGCTTATGAAAGTCGTGACTTGTACATCTTTCCATTTTGTGGTCCCTGAAAAGCAGCATGCATTTACAGTAAAAATCCTTGCAACATTTTTTCCAGTTTTCATGTTAAACCTTTGGGGACCAGTAAAGGACTCTTCCTATAACTCTCCCAGGCTAGGATGTCATTGAGGCATTCACAAGGCAGCTCAACTGTGAAGAGGGTAAGCTGACTAGTACGCGTGTACATGTGACCCCTATGTTAACCTCCAAATACCAGTTGAACCTGTGGTACTGGACCCCACATTCAGTGGCAGAAATACAAACTTTCCAGAAAACATGTTTTAAGGAGATGATTTGAAGACTGTTGGAAGTGTTAGAACTGTCGGAGGACTAGTTTTATGAAGGCATTTCTGAACTCAATGTTAGGCATGAGTCTACAGGCTAGACAAGGACAGAAATGAAAGACTAGAAATGTAATGTCTTCCAGACAATTTATCTCTGCAATAGATAAACAACAACCAAGTGACAGATCAGGGGAACCAATGTCAAATCTGGCACAGAGTTAATCTGGGTCAAAGAAGGATGATCTGGTTTGAATGTTTCATCTATTTACACAGCTTGAAAGGGCTGGACTTGTCAGCCTTTCCAAATTTCAAATGGCTAGCGTTCCTTTTCCAAAACCCTTTAGTACACACCCATCCAACTCAGCACGATGATGCAAACAGCATGATGAGCATAACATCTGACATTCCGGAGCTTCAGGCAAAAGCCATTGGGAATCATTTGAAATCATGAGGATATAGTCTAATGATTGAACAATTATTTGAATGCTCCATCTTATTACTGTTGGACATTTCATGACTCTGTTATACTTTGCCCCAATATTTCCACACTTCCCAAACAGAGATATTAGGAAACAGGTTCAAAGTGGGTCATCTTAGTCACCTGGCATCATTTCTATTTGTTTGGGTTGGCAGACAAGAGGAAATGGCACCTCATCAAATGAGATCTCTGGATTTACAATAATTACATTTGTCCAATATAAAAAATCATTATGGGTTAACCTGATCATGGAACATAACTTGTGAAGAAAACAGTTAGGCCCTCAGGTTCCAACAGTGATTTTAAATCTTTCTAATGGCTATCATATTACCAAGATGGGTTTTTAAAAGCTGCACTTTGTGCCAGGAACTCTCATTTGGAACTTGCAGAAACTCTTAAGTCAAAATGGTAGGTCATGCTCTCAATTTCCTCTACACTTAACAGACATGTCTAAAATCTAAGGTTTACTCAATTCAGAGATCGGATCTGTGAGACTTGTATGGTTATGAAATACATACTAAACTCTGTGAATGGAATTTAGTTCAATACATTGCAGAATTTAGAAGAACATTTTAAAATGTCTAATTCTTTTGCTTTAATCTTAGAAACAAGACAATATTTTGTTTTCATCTCCAGTGCCATGGAAACATATGGCAGACCAAAACTTCAGAATAAGTAAACTGCTGTATACATACCACAGTCTACTCACAAGGGGAAAAAAAGACAGTCAGCAAAATCCTATTTGAACAAGCCAGTCCCTGTTAAGATTCTTGTTGGCATTATATGAGAAGCCAAGCAACAAGCAGTGTTCTGTAGCTGGTCAAATTGCGGTAAAATATCCACACAGTCATTTAAAATATTATATCAGTATGAGGAATTACATTTTTAGGGAAGGTGGTAAGGACAATTGCTTATATTTTGAACAGTATACACTATTTTACATTATGGCAAGCCCACTATATACTGTACAGCGTTCTGTTAATCCACCATATTACGTATGTATAAAGTGCGTCGGTCGTTTATTACTTGCGTTTGCCACAAGGGCATTTAGTTTGATTGACTAATGGGAATACAAAATGTATTTATTTTCACACACTGAAGAAGCAGGGTATACTCTGTGGGCCTCTCTACAGGTGGTGAAGTTGCATTTGAGTAGGCCTTCTTACCTGCACGTCAAAACGGAGTCACCTGGTGTCACTTTTTAGATTAACTATCTCCAATACATTTAACGCTAGTCAATACAGTTACGACTTCAGCGAGATAGTTTGTGCAATGTTTTCACAAGTGACTGAGACTGATGTGTGGAATTAAACGAGTCGAACAATAAATAAAACAAAAAAAATTACGTTGACTTACCGACGTCTGCATTGCAAAAAGCCTGTTGAGGATGAGCAGGGGAGCAACTGCAAGCCTCTGCTATTTCTTCGACCCGCCAAAGGAATAGGAGGGCTAGAGTAATGTAGCAACTGCTAACTGTCCAGGTCATTCTTAAAGTGTTATTATTCAGTAGGCTGTATACAAAATGAATGCAGTTGTATAACTGAAGAATATTCAACACACTACAGCTAGCTAAAGAAAATTTGAATCACGATCTCTTCGGGGTTTTCAAAGAATCGAGAAGTCTACCTTGCGTGTAAACAACAAAAAAGGTCCACTTGTTAAAATAGAATAGACGTTATACATCAGTACGTGTCAATTTCCACTCAAGACTGCGCCTACTCAGTTTGCCTGCCTCCTGGAAATCTGTTTCCTCTATCGTCGAGAGCAGTCTCTTTTTATTACTGCCTGTCTGAGCTCCTCCCCCAGAGAAGACTCGGTGAGCTCTCAGAACTAAAATGTTTAACTAGCCCACGCAATAACATTCACATTTCATGAATAAGACGCATTGACGCATCAATACGTCGCATCAACCCTTATGGCCTAAATGGACATCACATGTAGGCTACAGTATATCCATTTCTTCACACACTGTTTTGACTGACTTGATCTAATTACAGTGGCATTTTTATTTGCCAACAGCAGTGTTTTTAATAAAAATCATAAGGCTACTATACCTGACAAACAGATACCTTGGTGTCTGACTTTATATTAAGTCTGATTTTATACATACTTAATATTTGTAATTAATGTTCTACCAGTGGACTGACATGCCAGGGAAACCCATATCTCTGTAAAATACCTTTGCAGTCCTTTCCTAGTGTAGCATGGGCAAGCAAAAACACACAGTAGCTAATAAGAAAGCGAAGACACCGCAACACATGGAAAAAGAGAGAGACAGAGGGAGAGAGAGAATGAGGGAAAGTGAGGGGGACTAAGGGAAAAGGGGTGACATCATCCCATTAAGTTAATAGATTCAATCTGTTAGCAATTCTTGTAGTGTAAGTTGTCCAAGCTCTCCTCCCTTGAGTTAGACCGCCATACTGAAAGAAACATTATGCTATAGTCAACTTCTTTTGGACATTTATCATCTGCTACTAATGCAGTGGATAGTTCTTTTGTTGGAAACTTCACCACAGCAACATCTATTCAGTAAGCTGAGAGTTAGGGTTTGTGGCCTCCAGTGTTATTTCTGGCCAAGAGGATGAGATCCCTGAGAGTGCATAGTGAAGGCTGACATAGTGAGGGGACAAAGCAGAGTGAATTGTATCTGCTGTGGTCGCCTTGCTTCACATCTCTGACATCATCTTTGGCCACAGTCTGTAGGTCCACTGGGTTCTCCAGTAAATATTTTCTCTCTTTTCCACAGTTTAGCATTTTGCTGGGTTTCTTTTCCACAGGTCAGTTTTTACATACATCTATACCCAGGAGCAGGAGGAGGGTAGAGGGGAGACAGCTCATCCAAGCTAGGTCTGAAGCGGGGTCATGCTTCATATCTAAACATCTAACCCACTCTCTTTAGTAATGGTATTGTCTGAAAGGGAAAACGGCCTTTCCTCAACCAGCATTATTCATTCCACCTCTGGTTAAATGCCTTTGCAGTGATTAACTTTAAGTGTCATTAAGTGTTTTGTTGTTTTGGTTGGCTTCCCAGGAACTTCCTCTGAGACCATGGGCGTACAATATCCCCGAAGTTACTCTCAGAGGATAGCGTACGTCTAATATGAGCAGTGTATCCGTAAGGAGTAAATGAAGACAACATGAAAGGAAGTGGCGTCAAAGATCAAATGAGTCCAAAAGTGCCTTGTCTCTGTTCTACTGTGTGCCCAAAGCCAACAGGAAACAGCACACTCCTCTATGTCTTGGCAGTCGAAACAGCCGACTTCCTCTCGGTTGTGATGCTGACTGGTCTAGTGGGCTCCATCTCTACCTCTCTCCCTCTGGGATTCCAGCACTTTCATACAGCAGAGGAATGGACATGTTCACAATTGATAAAATAAAAAATCAATGACGGGCAATCATTTGGGATTCCTACAGAGGCCTGTTAGGTTAAGGAATACACAACAAACGAACAAACCAAAAACAGACGGCATGAGATGCAACCAGCCTCTTTATTGATCTATGTAATTGTTTGTCTTCAGGTTTTCATTTGAACAATGAGGGTAGACTGGATTGATCAAATAAGACACATGGTAAACACCCAGAGGGGCTTGGGAATGGTCAGACCTCCACAGACCCAAATTATAAACTGGCCAGGACAAGAATACTCTCTGAATAGAATACGTCCGGTAAGACGGAAAAAGAGGGTCTCATTGTGGGTACTGGTGGGTGTGGTGGCAGTGACCCACATCCTCTCGCTCCAACCATCTTTTATACATAAGAGGGGATTGCCATGGCGACCCGAAGTGACCACCACCCTGCCCTTCATCGCGGGTCTCCTACGAGCCTCACCCTACCTTCCTCCTCCAACGCATTCTTTCCATTTGAGCCATATCCCACTGGACAATTCCCATGATCTTTCAATGACCAGCTAAGCTTGTGTGGTTGTGGGGGAGGAGGGGGGGGTTGACCTCCTACCCTCTCACCCTCTGTCTTCTGTTGCTACACACTAGGGCTGAGTTTCCAGCTTGAGTGTGATGAGGAGATCAGGAACATTTGTGGTGGTGCAATACCGTCAGAGGCCTTGGTCAAGTGGTCCACTGCCCAAGGTGTGGCTGGGCTACAACAGCATGAGTCACCATCAGCCTGATGATTGTCTCCAGTGCATCCTTAATCCAAGAAAACAGACACGGCTGGATTGTAACAATACGCAGCCTCCATTTCACAATGATTATTCACCAAACGGAAACGTTTCCTTTTACAAAATGCCTCATTGTGGCATGCTATTACAACACCCACGTGCATTTAGTTCAACCAGGAAATGACACAATGACAGGGAAATGCAGTAATATATTTTTCCGGACAGGGCTACTACTTGACCTTTACCATGAACATCAAGAGTATGATATTGCGTAAGTGGACATGCTTTACATGAGGAACACAGTTTGTCATTACTGGAACACACATCCTGAAATTTCAAAAGATTTGTGTACATCTGACCTCCTGAAACACCCCATAACCCAGGGACAATTACAGTATTTTGCAAGATCATTTTCATAGCAAAACAGGATCTTATCTGATGTGGAGCTTATGAACGTTGTGAAATATCACACAATCCCTTTCTTTCTAGCATGCAAACTGCCATCTCTTAAGATGTAAGTGGAAGAGATGTTCTCTTATCAGTTTATTTGCTCAATCCACTATCATATATTCTGTTGCCATAGCTACAGTGTGTATCATGTTCTAGTGTAAACACTTCACACTTCATCCCCAGACACGACCCACCTCTGATTCACTTTCCTTTTTGCACTTGGTGATGAGCAGCCTGCCCTAGTATGCATGCTTACGTGTTCCAAACTCATCTTGACTGGAAGATGATATCATTCAGCGATAAGAGGACAGTAGTCTTTTTAATGAGTTCCATCTCTGTAGACAGGCAAAAGTGATAGTGACATGGTCTGAGAGAATGGTCTTCAATTGAAATGTTGTGTGAATTGTAAGATCTGTACTGAATGAATCTGTGGTATTATATACTGTATTTGTACACGTACAGTGTTTTCTGGTAGCAGAAAGGACATGTGACAGATGTTTTGTCACAGTAGAGAATGACCAGCTACTGACAGAGGATATCAGTTCCCTGCCGAGATTCCACTCCAATAAACCAACCATTTATTTGTATCAGAGGGTGTCAGATAATTCAGGTTGGAGAGAGCATGGCCGAGTCGTTTGTTCACAAATGACCTACTTAGTTACTACATTGTTGTATATTTTATTTGTGTGTGGTGTTTCAGGTTCTTTAGTGACTCCCTCTAGTGGCTTCTGTGAGTGTGGAAGAAAAGGTCACATGATGAGGGAAAATAAACTTTGTAGCAAAAATACGATCCACATTTCAGTCTATTCCAAATGCCTTTATTCAGATTAATTTCATATAAATGCTGATTAGAGAAAATAAACATTTCGATTTTTTTCCTGCAACAAATCAGTGTAATAGGTATATAAACATCACATACTATATGCTAAAATACCTATGTTCTACTGCTAAAAGGATCACTGTCCCAATATAATCGATAAATGGGTGATTGATTGGTGACATATGTCAGTCGTTTGATTGGTGGCAAACTGAGAACCCAGAGGTCTGAGTGCTTTCTGATTAGAAGTACTCAGGTCTCACTACAAAGCGGTAGGCATACTGGTCATCAGGGCAGGGGTAGGCCAATGACTGGCTGCTGCTATTATTGGGCACCAAAGCCAGGTTGTCCTTGAAGTCTTGGACATGAGACACATACTTTTCCTTACACAGTATCAGCAGCCTGTTACTGTAGCGAATGGTGCTTTGGTCTATGGTATTTCGGGTGGACAGTTTCGCTGCGGGAAGGGACTCACAACTTGGACATTGTTGACGATTCAGATAAACATCTGCGGTCCAGCTGATCTTGTTGTCCTGAAAGACAAGGCTACTGTGGACAGGAGTGCTGAATGATTTAGCTGTGTTCGGATAGTATTCTTCATACTGGTAATAACCTCTTCGTTGATTATACAACTGTCTCCTGTATGGCGAGTCATTTTTGGTATTGTTGATGTTGAGGCTCCATGGTTCAGCTGTGTAGATCCTGGGTTGGTAGTCAAACTCCTCCCCCTTGAAGTCTGCATGCTTCTTCAGCTTGCCAAAGAGCAAGACGTTAAGCTCGAACCCCTTCAGCACGCCGTTGCTGTACAGCTTCTCGTGGCTCTTGTACAGCTGAGAGGTGAACTGCAAGTCGTAGAGCTTCTCAGCAGGGATCATAGGAAAGCGGATTTGCCCCAGCAGGGCATTCTGGTCATCCAGGTCGACTGAGTTTTCCCTTCCTGAGATCCAGCTCTCCAGGGCCTGCAGGAGGAAAGCCTCATCTGGCACCACCAGGTCCGAGCGAGACAGAAGGGCCTTCAGCGCGTTTATGGAAAGATCCATCCAAGCAGGGGAGCTGGTCAGATCCTCAAAGTTCCAGGACAGGTACTGAAGACAGTTCTCCTGGAGCACGAGATCCCCAGTCTCCACGGAGTACTGGTAGAGGGCCACCTGGGTGTGGAAGGTTCTGTCCTCAGGGAGCAGCACAGTGAAGAGCCTGCCGGTATCCTCCATCAGTTGGGTCACCCCAAACTCGGAGGCCAGCTGATGGAGGCAGTGGGCCGAGGAGACAGTCACCTCGGTCTGGCGAGTGTAAAGGTACCTGAAGAGACGGAGAGATGAAGACCGACAACTACAAACGAGATCCAAAGCCCAATATCAACGTACACGTCTCATCAGCAATATAGGATGGAAATCCGTCGTAGGAAGAGAAATGTTTGGTGGGGACTCTACTGTACCTGATGAAGCTAGTGACATATGTCTGACAGGGCTGGCTCACTTCAATGGTGAATTTTCGGGCTCGAAGGGAAACATTGAACTGTGGGAAGAGGAAGAGGACCAGCCTGTGCATGCAGATGTGCCTCTCCTCCATCTCTAAGGAGCCATTATCCAGTCTGTTCCCAGTAGGACTCTGGACCAGGATGTCCACGTCACACCCCTCCCCAGAATCAAACAGCTGGCCCAGCTCCTCAGACAGGCCACGGCGGTGGTCCAGCAGATGGACTGTGCTGCTCATATTGCTGCCTGGTACACCAGGTGGAGAACAGGAGTTGAAGTAGGCACAGGAGAAGACAGAGATATTAAGTATCATAATCCAGGACTTGTGTCAAAATGTTTCTGGCTCATTATGCATGTGATGTTTTCTCATGTTGTAATTTTATGGTGTTTGTTTCTTTCCACAAGGGGGCGGTCTTGGTTCTTTTTTTTTTTGTATGTGGTGCTTTTGGTTCACAATCAACTGACTATTAAAGCCAATAAATCAAAAAAGGATTGTGTACAGCTGAAGTTCCATGAGCTTACTAAAGATGTTAAACACTGGTTTGCTGTGTTGGTTGTTTTCATAACTTTACAGGACTTGGTTGAGTTAGGATTTTGATAAGCTTTCTCACAGAAACGTGATGTTTCAGATGCATGGTGAAGTGTACCTGTCTCACAAACGACCCCAGCATCTTCCTTGTGGGAGCAGTCTGTTAACGCCCAATCTTTGAAGGTACAACTGGATAAGGATTTTTCTGTTCCTTTGCAGTCCATATCATCCAGCCAGATGGATCCAGAACCTTTCACATAAAATAAGACAATAAAGTAAGGAAAGACAATAAACGACTTTCACATAAAATAAATTGTATCCGGTACTGCATCAGTTAATGTATTGTGTCACCTGTATACATTATTTTTCTGCATTCCCTGTTACTGTTACCCTGTTACTGTTACATGTAATAGTACTTTCTTAACTCACCTGCTGTAACACTGCAATTTCTGCTTAGGGATGAATAAATACCTCCCTACCTATATGCCATACAAGCCAAAACGTCTCCCTACTGCCCCATGGTGGCCGAACGGTGTAGGTAACGTAGGGGAGATGCTTGCGGATGACTAACCCTCTCCGTAGGTTCCTCCAGAGACTGCGGCTTCAGCAGCAGGGAACTGCAGCTGCCGACACACCACCTGGGCCTCTGCCAGGTCCCAGCCATCGTCACACACCGTTCCCCATTTGCCGTTGTGGTAAATCTCCACTCGGCCCTCCGAGAGCACTCGCCCCCCCACCAGCCTCACGTCGCCCTCCAGGGGAGTCCAGCCCGAGCCTCTCGCTGAACACACACAGGGAGAATAATAATACATTTTATTTGTATTGCATTAAAGAGGGTGGGGCCCAGCACAGAGCCCTGAGGGACACCGCAGGTGACGTTATGAGTGTGTGATTTGGCTTTGCCCAGGGCGAACCGGTAGAACCTGTCATGCCATACTCTTTCGAACAAACGATTCAATTCTATCTGTTTGCATTCCATTAGAAAATAGCCATGATACATTTATACAGTGACATTCATATAATAATGATGTGTGCCATGGGCTGACTTACTGAATAGGCTTCCTTTTTGAGGGACAGAGTCTAGTCCAGAGACATGAAGCAGCAACAGCAAAAAGCACCAAGGGGAAATGATTGCACAAGTCTGCATGTCTGTCACTGTATGTGGGCCGCTGACACAGGCAATCGAGGAAAAGGGAATTGAAAGTTATTCTTTTCACTGCCCTTCAACTGTGAAGGACATTTAGTTGAGTGTTAGATTTTTAATTCTTAATCATAAAAAATAAAAAAATGTTTAAACAAGTATGTTTAACTTCTTTTTAACACTAGAAAATAATGATACATACACACGACCCATCAGAGATAGATTGAAGAGTCACACAATGCATTCATTTTTGCAAAAATGCATACATGCAATAAGCCAATAGTTGGCTAAATGATGTGCAAAATGCAAACTGATGTGTACAGTAGTATAAAATACTTTCTACTTGTAGGACCTTCTAAAACACCCCCACTTAATAGAAGATCATTACATTGAGATATTGTTAAAATACCTTACTTCTTGATAGCCGTACAGTAGCAGTCGTCTCTCTTCAGAAACGGAGGCAAATTCACAGAGAGCTTACATGCGCAATGGTTGAGACGGCAGTTCAGTTTAGATTCAGTTTCGTTTCTTACAAAATTGCACAATGAAGGCCAGTTGATCAAGCTACAACTTGTTTGAGGTGGGAGGGCAATGTTTATGATGCATTAACTTGGATCCAGTCCCAACAAATGAAAGACTCACAGAAGACAGGTAAAGACTTTTACTTAAAAAAAACAACCAGAAATATTTTGTTATTGAGAGGGAAGAGTTATTGTGTATCTATGAGATCTCTCTCTTTCTCTCTATGAGAACTCTTTCAAACATGGTTCTTTTCATTTGAGTTTTGCCTTCACTATTTCACAGAACGTACAGACCCTGCGGGAGTATATGATTTGATGCAATAAAAAGGAGAGCAAACAGTGCCAATGTACCAAGACAAACCCATCCCAACTTCATGTAAACACACAGTATATTCATGTTGTAATTTGTAGTTTTCTTCAATCACAATCTTAGATTAATCCACAGTCTTTTGTACATTCATTAGAGTCTGCAGTACTATTGAGGGAGATGGACAGATGGCCAGGGGGAAGGATGGAACAAGACATCTCTTCCCGAGGTGGCCTCGTCCATGCTCCCATTCACTGATCAACAGTCACCAGACTTCACACCCAAAACAGACCAACTTGATGGCATCCAGGGGTCTGAAGGATAGGACTGGGAAAGATGCGTGTTTGGTGTGAACACCTCTTTTTCCCGCAGGCCGTCAAGGCAGTGTGAACCCCCTGTCTTCAGAATAACAACCATGTTAAATTCAATAACACTCCTGGCGACATGTGGCGTGGGACAGTCCGAATCAGCCTGTGGTGCGCTGGGTTGATGTCACTCTAACATGCCAGCAGCGATCCAGTCACCTTAACATTGAGTGACTGGATCGAAAAACGTCACCAGCTCACAACAGCATGGCCAGGAAAGCATTCAGCGTTGAACCTATATGAACTCCACCCCCTCGTACTTCACATCCCCTATCTTTGTCTCAGGCATGAGGAGGCGGCCGTCCAGTGTGAAGGCCATGATGTAGGTGGCGATCTTGCCGGCGTCCTCCTCCGACTTGAGGGCCAGGACGATCTGGTCGTCCATGTCTGGGACAAACTTGAAGGAGGAGAAGCCGTGGGTGGGGTTCAGCGGGCCCACGCGGCTCACCGTGACGTCCTCGAAGTCGGGCGAGCAGCTGAGCACCAGATTGGTGCCGCGCCGCTCGTCCTCCGTCTCGTCGTAGCGCTGCTCGCTGGCACGGCGGGGGAGGAAAAACCAGCGCTGCAGGCTGTCACTCCACGCAGCGGACTCGTGGATCAGGTAGCCTAGGGAGGAGGGGTCGAGGAGGAGAGAGAGAGAAAGACAGAGGGGGGGAAAAAAAGGTTTTGAAAAGGAGGGTAACGATTAGAGTGGCGGGAAGGAGGCAGGGGGAAAACCAACAGGTGGGATTCGCAACACAGTTATTCTAAAGACAATCTGATGAATCATTCCAATATGCAGACCATACTATGTATCTTGGCATGATGTGGCCAGCTACTACCCAGCCCTGGCCTCAGCTCTTACCTGGGGGTTTGATCCCCACTGCAGCCTTCAGCAGGTTGTACATGGGCACCCAGTTCTGGTGCTGAATGTCCCCATGAGGCCCCACCACCTTCACCCACTCTGGGTTGTTGTTGACAAACTCCCCTGACGTGGTCGTCCACTCTTTCCCCAGACCTCCCACGTACAGATGCTCGTCCTTCACGGCTAGCCACTCTGCCTTGAACCCTGACAGTGACAAGACAGTGGAGTTAAGTGTCAATAGGCAGATCAGGTTAATGTACTTAGGAATGACATGCTGGACCTGATAGTTTCCTCCAGGAACACATTGATTCTTATTGAGGGACTTGTTGGTCTTGTTGGTTAGTTGTAACTGATTTTACTTCTTGTACGCGCTGTGAATTGTATTATTGTTGCCTGATTTCCTACACGTACACTGGGACTACATGCTCTTATGTTTCTTCCCATTGGCACTTATTTACTTTCCACAATGTATGCTTCATGTTTTGGCTGCCCACAATGTTTTGGGGCTATCTCGTTGTGTATGATCATTGACCTATGCACTTTTGTAAAGCTCTCTCTTGGGAAGTCGCTTTGGATAAAAGAAAAGCATCTGCTGAATGAATAAGTGTCATGTAAATGTTGGCCGATCGTCCGAGGGAAAAAGAGATTGTCTCGTGATTCGTTCGTTTCCATACTTCTAGAGCTTCACTGACCTTTGGCGACAGAGCCATCGCCGTCGGGCAGGATGACCCAGGGCACGGCGTTGTCCCCGTCGATGTGGTACACCACTCCCGTACGGTCGTCCACGGTGTACAGCTTCCCGTTGAACACCACCAGCTCCGACAGCTCCATCGCCCTGCCCTTCTCCGCCAGGTGGCTCTCCAGCACCACCCTGTCCTGGTCCCACTCCACCGACACCCGGTCCCCGCTCGGGGACACCAGCAGGTGGCCCCTCCGCATGTAGCTGAACCACGTCAGCTTCTTGTCGCTGCGAGAGTCCGTGTCCAGGTCGGCGATGACGGCGATGCGGTAGCGCGTGCCCCGCGCCGTGCGCTCGGGGGCGCTGAGCGGATAGGTGGCGTTGTAGCCGTCGGCGTCGACGGCGGTGCGGCTGCTCCTCCAGCCCCGAGGGCTGCTGTGCTGGGGGGAGACCAGCTGCATGTAGAGGAGGAGGGCCAGAGCCAGGGCTGCTCCCACCATGACAATGGACCTCCACTTGAGGCGGAAGCGAGGGTCTGTGCTACTCGTCATGGAGGCCAACATGGGGAGTCCTCCCACGGATATACGCAGAGGGGTTAGAAGATCATTCTGATCCGCATGGGAGTAGCCTGGAGGCACAGGCATGAGAGAGGGTGAAGGACCTGAGAAGTTAGAGGAAGAAAATAGAAAGTCAGTGAGAGTTGGGCGTGCCGGTGTCTGTCTGCATTGGCAGACTTGGTTTGAAGAACTCCTGTTCCATGATGCACTATACACTGCACTTTTTGTCTCAAATTTCAGTCCACATCTTAAGGTATGCAATCATTCCAGATTCAAAGTGTATGCAACGATTCAAAAAAATAGTTTGACCAGGAAAGCCACATACTGTGAGCTTATTGTTATGACTATGATTACAGATTGTTAGTGTAATACTAGATGCAGCAAAAAACGCTCTTCTTGGAAATGGCTTGAAATCAAGACAGACAATAGTCTAACTACTAGACAATCCTTTCTTTAATAATAATAACAGTATTTGTAATGCACTTTATATTTAGCTGAATCTCAAAGACCTACAGGTTAAAAACAAGAAAGGGCACAAATAAAACATGTAGAACAAATAAATAAATAATAGGACAAATAAAAGAGGTTAAGAATCAGCCAAAGGCTCTGTTAAAAGGGTGGGTTTTTAGGCCACGTTTAAAAGCAATTGACAGGCCTTTAGGGAAGCCAAACGTCAAATTAGTGCACAAGAACTTAGCTGTTAAGTCAAAAATGTAGTTTTCTGATATTTAAAATGGAACCTGTAAGAACTTAAAATGAGATCACCTTACATGTTCATCCTAACGACGTCTGTTCTTTAGAATCTCCTCTGGACAGAGCAGTGGATCAGATTGTTAACTATCTCTTGGAGAAGACTGGTTTGCTTTAGCAGTTCCGGCTCAAGTTAGAGATTAAATAGTCGCGTGTCAAGCTAGGTAGGTGAACCAACAGGTGTTCAAGGGAGTGCCGTGTCTACGTGGAGTATGGGAGTGGCCCAGTTGGCCCCCAGAGTAACAGCCATGTAAAACAAGAAAGGTGATTGATCACATAACCTACGTTCAATCCACTCTCTGGAGTTTCACTTCCTTATTTTGGTACAGTACAGTAACTTACAATTTGGTGTTTTTAGTTTAATACCGTCTAAACATACAAATACTAGGGTACTCGGGGAATTGATTGAACAGTTATCAAGGCTCTCAACTAAACTTCCATGAGCTCTCCATGTAGTTTAATTCCAGAAATGTCACATTCTCCAACCTGATTTTTTTTCTGAGCAGCACTCCGCCCACTGAAAGGCTCTTTCATAGAAGGGCCCCTATCCAAACACAACTCCATAGTGTCACCATTAGGGCTACTCTAGAAGACACAGCGGCTGGTTCCAAATAGACTTTCACTGACAGTTTAGCCTACTAGTTTAGCAGCCTATGGTCCAAGCATCTAAGCACATGCAGCATCTAAGGATTAAGCTTTTCCTCAGACAAGTTCCAGTCCACCAATATAAGATATTTTGTTCCACTAAAAAAATCATATAATCTCCATGCATGTTCTCAGATTAGTTGTGACTGAAAACAAAGTTCTGTTTCTTATTTTGGCCTACCCTTCCGTCTCCTCCTGCCAGAACGCTGGGCGACTGTCATCTTTCAATCAATCACGGACAGAAACAGTTCAGACACACTTCCTATACAGCCCCTGTTCTTTAAAGCACTGAGCTGGGAACTGTTCAGTTGAAAGTGTGACTTGACTGTGGCTTTTCTAAGTGTAATCATGACTCAGGGCAATACCCTAACAACAACGGTGAACTTTATGTAGACTTGGAGGATTATAATTGATTAACCACAAGTCCGAAAGGGCAAACCTTTCAATTTAGTCAGCATTGCAGGCTTTTTCACAAGACCTTAATAGACTAGTTTAGTTACTGTTGTGTGGGGTTGGAACAATCAGTGACACCATTGTCTATTTTTTGTGGCATGCACAAAAGTAAACGGTCTAAAATCAACAAGTATCAGTTAACAAACCTTATCACACAGTACAGCAATATGTGTTCACGCTATGACCAGTCCAAACCCAGGCATGGACAGCTTTCTGGGGGTGTGTCTGTGATGCAAGGAGAATGCCAGGGACTGTTCAGAAGAGAAGTACAGTTGCACAATATTATAAAAGGTGAAGATGTAGTAGACACCAACTACAAAAGGCTTCCTGAGGCCAAATTGCTGACATTTTGATCTTCTGGGGAAAATTCCACAAAAAGGTGAGCTTCAAAGCCTTTGGAAGTGCCATTTAAGCAGAAAGCAGGCAGGTGACACCACAATGTAATACACCGAATGAAAATGTAAATGCAATATGCAACGCATGATGGTCCTTCGTTGCCTGAGCTGAAATAAAAAATGCCTCACACACAAAAACGCATATCCCTTTTAGGTGAATCCAAAGAGTAGGGACGAATACCTCAATTTCAATTGACTGATTTACTTAAATGAAATCTGAACATTTTTTAAAAAAATTGTTGCAAGTTGTATTTTGACTTTCAATCAATACATCTAAGAATGATGACGTGGTCCGGGGTGCTGACAGCTGATGATGCATGAGAACAGCCAAGTTCCTGCTTGAAATGAATTAGATGGTTATAGCTAGCTAATAGCTATGGTTTTGTTTGCTCTTCCTTTGAGTATATAGCTACCATTGTGCCAGCCATCTATAGCAGTTATAGTTACGAAGCAAAAGTCCCTTCATATGTTCATTTTTGTTGTTATTGTGGGGGGAAAAAGTAGGCTAATGAAATGGTTCTGGTGCTCCTAGCTACACTGTAAACTGTAGCCTTTACTAAAGGCTTTAGGTCCATGGATGGTAGCGCACTGCAGATTACACCAAGCATGCATTCTCAAAGAATAGTAGACGGTCCAACGTCAACAATACTTACTACTTTAGATTTCCCAAATAGTCAAGTAATATGATTGGAGTTGACATAGTTGCTCGGGTATGGCGCTCTGCTTGCAACAACTATTGATTTACTAGCTAGCAACTCCCTCACAGCGTCAGTCCGCTCAATTCACATGTACTGTCGCCTTCTGATTACGTCACAAATCGTCTTCCCAAGTGGTGTGCGTGTCTTCTGAGTGCATACAGAACCACATTGCCAACATATACCTTTGTGTATGAGTTAATCGGACACATTGTAAATCATGTCTTTAAGAGTAGACAATGAAATCAAGAAAAAGGTAAGGCTGTTTACATTACTAGCTCGCTATCTTGTAATAACTTTCTTGTACGCCAGAGTTGAGAAATGATGATGCTTGCAAGGCCTGAATGCATGGTCAGTGAGCTAGCTAGCTAGCTAATTAGCTAACAGTTCTAGCCGGTAATGTTAACCCGTGGTCTGGCTTGACAGAGGGTTGCGCAATATCTGGTAGTGAATACGAAATAAAAGTTATCTTGCCGATTTGTTTCTTAAAACACCCATACATAACACAATTATCTGCAAGTGCGCCAATGTTTTGTAGCTATGCCATTAGCTAGCCAGTGTGGCAATGGAAGTGAGAGTCATTGGCTTCAAACAAACTTGCTGGTCATATCTTAACTCAAATTACCTCCATCTCACAGGTCGATACTTTCAGAGAACGGATCACGGGTGAGGTGAGTAAAATTATGGACTCGTCAAGCATCGTGCAGCTATTCAACACGTGGAAGTCTCGCAAAATCACCTGACCCGGCGGCTACTGCATACTAACGTGTGTGCCAATGCTATCCGTTTTATTTTGTAACTCAGGCTGAAGACTTGGTTGCCAACTTCTTCCCGAAGAAGTTGTTGGAACTAGATGGTTTTTTGAAGGTAATATAATGGATTTGTTGCTATCACAGTGAGCAAACACAACACACAATCTGCTACCATTACATTTGTTGAATGTCATGCACATGATCTTTGATAGGCTGAAGATTCCTTATATTTACAAACCTAGCTCTTGGTTTCAAGGAGCCCGTATTTAATGTAGCAGACCTGAGAGACATCCATTCAGAGATCAACTTCAAAGTGCCAGACCCAGTGGTCATCACCAACAGTCATGATGGCCTGGATCTGGTGGGTGTCATTTAGATTTGATCTGTCTGAATCTGATCATTGGATACCACGTTTTCAAAACAACAAATTAACTTTCAATTCTATCTCCACAGCAACATGCCAAGAAAAGGAAACTAGAAGATGGAGCAGCCGACGAGAACTGCCAAGGTGAACTCCTGTGGAGCCTGTCTGAAAATGTTGACTTGGCAGCAGTGGCTAGTGGTGGATGTTAAACTGATCACTTTTGTCCTTTGTCTGGTTCTGTGTGGTGGTTAGGGGGTACCAAGGTCTTTGTCATGCCTGAGGGAATGATGAAAAGCAACGGTCAGCTGGTAGACCTGATAGAACGAGTCAAACCAGAGATCAGAACGCTTATTGAAAAATGCAACACAGTAAGTCCAACATGCACACACACACACACACGAAATGAGAGATGACATGTTATTTCCTGTCCATTTATTTTCCTCTGATTCCTCCGATGTCACTTAGGTCAAAATGTGGGTCCAGCTGTTGATTCCCAGAATAGAAGATGGGAACAACTTTGGTGTCTCTATCCAGGTAATCACCTTTCCAGCTGTGGTTCTGTTGGATAGATGTCTGTTTAGTGTCTCAATGTTTTTGTTGTCTTTAATACAGACTCCTGGTTACATATATCAACTTTAAACGGAACATCTATACTATAAGGAATCTTTTTTTTATGGATCAAATTATGGATAGACAATATTTAAAATGGATACTTAATTACGTTTTGTTCGATGAATTCATGTGTTTACTGATGCAAAGACTCTGCCTGCACATTGCAAATGTGCACAAACTCCAGTTAAACCAACACCAAATCAACTATCTGACATTATAATCACCAGCTGCATCATGATATGTCTCACCGACATCTTAATCATAGACTGCATCATGGACACCGTGCACTAGTGATTCTAATGCTGCAGATGACATGCTTTGTATTTCCCACACTAGAGGGCAGAACTGTTCTGACGCCCGTTATTACTCGTTAGGATAGTGCCTGTAATAATGGGTCCTTGTGTACTGTGTCTCTATAGGAAGAGACTGTTGCAGAGCTCAGAACTGTTGAAGGGGAGGCTGCCTCTTACCTGGACCAAATATCCAGGTACCTAAAGAGTGATTGGATAAGTGTGTTGAATCTTTTTAAGACGCATGCAGTTCTTCATGCATTGGTTTGTCTTTTTTTATAAATTTTTTATTCCAAAAAGTTGTCAGTCCTTTCCAGAAAATGTGATTTCCACATTTAAATTTTTTTCCACAGATATTACATCACCAGAGCAAAGCTTGTCTCCAAAATTGCGAAGTATCCTCATGTGGTAAGAGTTTATTTTATTAATATCCTTTTCACACTGAGAACCCAGGTTTTACCTGCAGTATTTGAAGTGGGTTCAACCAATGTCAGACTCATTCACACTAAACGGTATGGAAATGACCTTGAGCACTTGTTTAGTCACCAAGGCCATGGTGGTAATGGCCTATTTGACCTGCTCAACATTCCTGATCAGTCTGGGGGTGCAAAGGTGTAAAAAGCACTTTTAGTTTTTGTTGTTGTCCCAGAGCTTAGTTGCTCTTTTAATCATTGACCACCCCCCACCACAGGAGGACTATAGACGCACAGTTTCAGAGATTGATGAGAAGGAGTACATCAGCCTGAAGATTATTGTGTCAGAGCTGAGGAACCAATATGTGAGTGTTCTCTACGTAAATTACTTAGACAGTACCAGACATTTTAGTGTATTTTTAGGACCTCACACCATCAATCTATCTCGCTGCCCGTTCCTCCCTGCAGACTCACATACTTTATGCTCGCAGGTGACTTTACACGACATGATCCTGAAGAACATCGAGAAAATCAAGAAGCCGCGAAGCTGCAACTCTGAGGCCCTGTACTAACCTTCCCTTGCCCAGACGGCCACATTGACTAGAACTGGGACATGTTCTTCTCAAGCTGGACTATCATCCCTCATCCACAATAAAGTGGACTATCATCCCTCATCCACAATAAGGTGGACCATCATTCCTCACGCACATTAAACTGCCATGCAGCAGGACAGTTGACTTCCCTGGGCACAGACAGGCCCTGCATCCCCATCCCATCCCCTGCACACTTGACATGATTTGTAATACCCTCCCCCTACCTATATGGTTTAAAAAGTAAGTAAGGCATTGGTGTCAGAGCTCAATGCTAATTCCACTCTTTGCCTCTTTATGAGAGAGTGCACAAGTGCTTTAGCAGATAGGATGAAAAGATAAGCCTTGAGTCTAGCTGATCAAGTTTGCCATTTCAGAATTGTCTGGTGGCCCTACTCTGAGAGTAGGGCTATTCTACAACCCTCTACATACATTTTCTTAAATCAATGTGTTTTTCCCAATGGCCTGTAAGAGTGGTTGCATAAGGTGACTTATTATCCACCAACCAAGAAGAATTTAACTGCAAACTTGACTCCCTACAAGATTTGTGGGTGCCAGATACGGTGGTTTCGGTTCTTGTTGTCTGTCCTCTTTACACAGGTATTTTATTTGTGTTTGTCACAAGTACTTTTATGTCATTGGTTTTAGGTATCTGAAAGGCTTCAAGGTCAAGTGTGTGTGTGTGTGTGTGTTTTTTAGTTTTGACCAATTGTGTTGTGCTATCTTTTGGATGTAAGGGGGGGGGGGGGGGGCACCAGACAAAGAAAACTCTGATATTTCATATCAGATGGTGCAGTGTGAAGTCTTATCTCCATCTACCAATTTTTGATTTAAGGATAAATATTTTACTTAATAAAAGTATTCTTTTGAGAACGTGTTTTTGTTTCTTAAGTGGTCTCTGTCATTTGGCAACCGTTCTGTTCTAGTTATAAATACAGTATATTGCTCCAGAGCAAGTGAAAACAATAACAAGACTTACATGACTTGTAAAACAAGCAAATTGTAATTAAAAGCTGATTAAATCTATATTCACTGAACCAAGATTAGGAAGGTTCAGGAAGATACAGTAAAGTTCAACCTGTACCTTGCTGGATACAGTACAACTATGACTGTTAGGAAGTTCTCTAGCCCTCCAGAGTAACAAGCCCCCATCCTTGTAATTCATAAAATACCCACAAAGTGTCATAAAATCATCATCGGAGGGAGGGAGAAGATTCCAATGAAATCTGATAATTCCAGGAATCTGTATGTCTGTCTATTCTTTAGAATGGGATTTTTAGGGCAGCGAGTTTCCCACGATTATCTCGAAGAACAGGTAGAATGCAGAAAATCCGCAGCACAGCTCGAACCTCTCCGATAATTCTCGCAATCTGCGTCTATCTCCCTTTGACCTCCTAATGTTTTGGCTACCGGCAATGTTTGGGGATATTTCGTTGTTATGATCAGAGTGACCTATGCACTTTTGTAAAGCTCTCTTTTGGAAGTCGCTTTGGATAAAAGCGTCTACTAAATCTGCATAAATGTAATGCTAAAGACACATGGGTAAATAAATACAAACTATACCAAAATCAACAATAAAATAAATAATTAAAAAGAAAGTAGCAGATTACTGGATTTTCTTTATAAAAATGAGAAAGAGCAAGAGAGCGCGCGAGAGAGAAAAGCCAGGGCTGGTCAGCAGGTAAAGAAGTCAACTATGATTTGTTGCAGCTTTAGTTTGAACATGTAGAGAGAGCGGGAGGCTGCCGTCACCACACCTACATGCAGCGGAAGGCTGCCGATCCCACATCTACCTCCCAACGATCACAGCACCCACCAGGACAATGACCTGTCCTATCTAAGGTGAATTATTTCTGACTGGTCCATACATGCCACCAGGATGATGCCTCCAGCTTCGCCAGTAGGCGGCCAGCTTTCGAGACATTCGCGGCCGTGCCTCTAGCTGCTTATCATAGGCAATCAACGCCAATTAAGGACAAACCCCTTAAAAGGGGCAGGTTCTCGGGGAGAGAGCGCGTGGGTGTGTTTGTGATAGCCTATCACAAAGCTGTGCGAACAGCTTTTTTATTGGAGTCATTAGCCGTGGAACCCCATGTGAGCACGGGGAGAACATGCAATCACAGGCGATTCTAGGATCAAACCTTTAGGGGGGCACAGCCCCCAATGAGAATATGACAGCAACTTGTTCACTCTTCTGTCCTCTTCCTAAAGGTGCATGGCGACACTGGATATGAAACCAGTTTAAAGCCCTTTTGAACCTGTAATTGTTTGTCATCTGTCACTAACAGACACGTTTGCAAACTCTTACCTTAGAGCACAAAAACTTATTTAAGATCATAATAATTCATAATTACATTTTTATTTTTAGGGATGCTGTGATAAAATGTAAGTGAAAATGAGTTTAAAATCGCCACTGCACTGCGCACTAGTTGACATAATCTAAAGTGTAGACCTACGCATGTGGACTGAGGGCTGTTAGCATGTGTGCAAACCAAATTCTGTAAGTTTCAAGAGGGAGTTCTGGTTCGATAAGACCGAGTGGTGGGTGGAGCTCTTAATTCGTCGTTGGTTCACATAAAAGCTACGCGCATATGTTCATTCCCAAATATTACATCTCCTAGATCGTCTTAAGCGTAATGGTCGCTCAGAGAATGAATTCATTGCTGAAATGGACAGCGATACTCATTTGCCTATTTTCCTTTATCCTAAACATAGTGCTAATATGCCTTAATTCAAATAAGGTGCCAAAATGCACTTCGAAGCCGCTTCATCCTTTGAGGGTCCAGCACAACCCGCGCAGCTCCGTCTTCGCCGACTTGTCTGCAAATGAATATCTCCAAGTGCGCGACTACATGCTTAATCTGCAAAACGTGGACATTTCGAATCTTAGTCTTACCGAGCCCTCCAAAAACTTCTTGTTTTTAATTGATCTCTCTTTGCCGAAGAAAACGGATGCCCTGCGCTACCTAGATAGTAACGGGCCCAAACCAGTAAGGGAGGCGACCGTCGTGGTGTTCCACGGCTGCCATGGAAACATCAAGGAGTACGTGGTGGGACCTCTTCCACATCCGAAATACCACCAGGATGTCACCATGAAGAAGTATAAAACCGAGTTGCCTATCAACGCGCGAACAGTCACAATTGGGGAGTATGTCCTTCTTTTTCAGTTTCTCGACAAGGAGGTATTTTCGAAACTTGGCAAAATCATGAAAGAAAGTTTTGATGTCAGCAAAGAAATCAGCAAAGAAAAGAATTTGAATGCATTTGAGGGAATGCCCAGAGGTGTCCAGTCGGGCGACAGACAAACGTGGATATCTTTTTTCAGGGATTTGAGCGGGATGTACGTACACCCCGTAGGATTCGAAGTCTTGGTCAACCACAATAGCACAGACTCATCCAATTGGAAAATTGAGAAGGTGCTTTACAACGGAATATATTTCAACAGTGTGGAGGACCTGAAACAACAATACGAGTCAGGGAATGTAGATAAAATTGTCTTTAAATCTCTTCCAAATTATGCATCGTTGAAACTCAAAAGTAAACCAACAGGATTGAGCCCACAGCAATATTACGCACAAGGCAAACGCTTTAGTGTCCAGGATAATCATGTCATATACCTTGACTGGAGTTTTGCATTTGGGTTAAGTTCACTTACCGGTATGAGAGTTTTTGACGTAAATTTCAAGGGGGAGAGAATAGTTTATGAACTAAGCGTACAGGAGGCAATGTCGGTGTATGGTTCTGTCACACCAGGGATGATTCTGACAAAGTTTCTTGATTCTAGCATCGGAATAGGGCGCTTTGCTCACGAACTCGTCCGAGGAATAGATTGTCCGTATGAGGCAGCATACATTGACACCTACCGATACATCGACATTGGTACCCCCCAGCGATTTAGGAATTCAATATGCGTTTTTGAGCACAATACCGGCCGTCCTCTCAGGAGGCATTTTTCTGACTTTTTTCATAATAGTTATGGCGGACTAGTTAACAGCGCCTTGGTGTTTAGGACAATCACAGCCATAGGCAACTATGACTACATATGGGACTTCATCTTTTACCAGAGTGGTTCAATTGAGGCCAAGGTGCACGCCACGGGATACATCTCTTCATCTTTCAAAGTGGACGGCAGTTTAAAATACGGCCACCAGGTGGCGGAAAACACAATTGGAAACATCCACACCCATTTCATCAATTTCAAAGTTGACTTGGACATATTAGGTGTGTGTGAAAATGAAGTTTATAGATGCAGTTGTTTGTCATGACATTTGTTTGAGTGAGTGACAGAGCGGACAGTAACGTACCATCGTAAGCACCAGTATCTCTTGGTTGCTGTCCAGTAGAGTGTTTCATTAAGATGAAGATTACCTCTATTGTTACATTTAGCAGATGCTCTTATCCAAAGCGACTTACAGTAAGTACAGGGACATTCCCCCTGAGGCAAGTAGGGTGAAGTGTCTTGCCCAAGGACACAATGTCATTTTGCACAGCCGGTAATCAATCCAGCAACCTTCTGGTTAATAGCCCGATTCCCTAACCACTCAGCCATCTGACTCCCATTAACTCTATTGTTAGTCCCATACTACTGGTGTGTCAGTGTGTACACTTAGGTGTAGTTTCACTATTAGGATAAAACAAAGCCAGAGCATTATACTTAAAAGTTACCGTTCACGAAGCATTGCTTATTGACGTTGAGTTCAGTCCTTCGTTTACATGATCCACAGGCGTTAAAAATGTGTTCCAGACCAAGGACATGAAGTATGAGAAGGTGCCACTGCCCTGGAAGCCAGAGCGCTCTGCCATGGTACCACAGTTGGTGGAGAAGCAACTGAAGACGGAGCAGGAGGCTGCACTCCGCCACGACTCCAAGATGCCACGCTACCTCCACATTGCCAGCAATCGCACCAACCGATGGGGCCACCAGCGTTCATACCGCCTCCAGGTGGTCACCTTCGCTGGAGAACCCCTTCCAGAGGCAGAACCAGAGGAGAAGTCTATGTCTTGGGCTAGGTGAGGACTCTCTCCCTTTTAGATGTCTGAGGTGTTCAATTGGGATCTCTGTTTCTAGGGTTGATGGTGTGACCCATGAGCGGGATTGGTATTGCTCAGTGTTACACCATTTGAATGCCAATCAAGAGGTTGAGGGTTCAAATCCCATCTGTATATTGCCTTGGATGAAGGCAGCTGCTAAATAAATAAATGCATGACATTACATATAAGTCTGTCCTCCAGTCTGGGGTAGAAACTCTTTCCCTGACCATGGCTTCTCTTTCCCTTCTCTTTCTCTTTTGTTTATAATTTTGTACTACAGGTATAAAGTGGCCATTACCAAGCACAAGGACTCAGAGCAGACTAGTAGCAGTCTGTACAATCAGAACAACATCTGGACTCCAGCAGTCGACTTCAGCAAGTACATTGAGGACAATGACAGTATCGAAAATGAGGTGTGAAATTCATCATGAAGGCCTGTGAAAATAATTTGTATGGCAAGTTCATTGAGTTGGTGAAAGTAAGATTGCAAAAAGTCACCAAAGTGTTTTCCTGTCCTCCAGGACCTGGTTGCCTGGGTAACCGCTGGCTTCCTTCACATCCCTCACGCTGAGGACATCCCTAACACAGTTACCGTGGGGAACGGGGGCGGGGTCATCCTGAGGCCTCATAACTATTTCGATGAGGACCCATCCATCCACTCTCAGGATGGGGTGTACATCGCACCTGGCTCAGAGGAGAGCTGTGAGAGCAACAAGATGGCCTGCTTGGCTCAGGACACCTGCAGCCCTGCCCTCGAACCCTTCACCTTCCATGGCTTTGATGGAACAATGAAGTTTGAGTGACACCCGCTAAATCTGCTGGGTACACTTGTTTAGCTTGATTTCACATAGAGATCTTTAAATGTGTGGCCAAGCACAGTTGCTGATTGCATTTTAAAGCTTCACATCTCCAAGGCAGTATAAGGATGATAAAAATTGACAATTTTAAGAATAAATCATACGTCAAAATGACAACGGGAATAACAATGTATTCCTTTTAGGAAGTAAGACATCCTTCATTTGCACCTACTAATTTGAACATTGTTATGCATAAACATAGAGACGATTTATCTCTCACATTTTATTAACTCCAGTCATCCTTATAACCACTGCCTACACTTTTTTATTATTCTTTATGGCACTGACTAATTACTAATTTTAACATTGTTATGAACACCACATGCTTACATGTACTTATGCAATAACAACGTAGACGATTTATCTCCCACATTTTATTAACTCCAGTCATCCTCACAACCACTGCTGACACTTTTTTATAATTCTTTATTGCACTTTGAATTTTTTCTATATTATAACATTATTGGTTGGTTGCCTGTGTATAGATGCACAATATTATTTGTATTTTAACAGCTTATGTTGTATGAGTCCAAGACAAATTTTCATCAGAAAAATAACATCTATCAAAAGTGTGTGTTTGATATAGGACACATCATTTTTGCTTCTACATAGTTCTTTTTAATTTCACAAATAGGGGACAGAAGTATTTATGTAAGAGGGTTTATAAAATAAAAGCAGTTTGTTAAAATGGTCCAGACAGCAGAATTCATTGTTTCTTTTACGGTCTTTCTGGGACCTATATATTTTCTAAAGGAAGTCAGAAACATAATTCAGACGAGAGAGGACCAGTGAACTCCTCACCCCAACCCCTGACCTGACAAACTAAATGCACCAAAGGAATTGACTGGGGAATAGGTTTTTCATCTATTTGTGTATAGTGCAACAAAAAAAAGAGATTAGCATGTTTTGAATTAGTTTGTTCAAGGTATCATTGGTTCACTCAAAGTTAGTTTTCCCATCTATAGTAGAATATTGTCATGCATTTTGTCCTTTCTGTAAATAATTCAGGATAAATGGCTTCTCTAACCCCCCCACCCCCTCTCTCTGACTCAGAGGCCGTGTGTTAGGTACATTTAAGAGACATCAGACATTTGAGGAGGAGGCATTCTGGAAATTCAGAGACAATTCAGAGAAAAAAGAGGTTCCCGAGTAATAGTTAGATGGATTTGTCCTGCTCAGTAGTTCACTGTGAGCTGAGGAGCTGCATTCTCTTGAGTACCAAGCACACTTTGCGAACGTGTACTATAATCCAGTAAAGCCTTTCTGAAGAGATTCAAAGACCACTTTGGGAAACAAGACAGAAAAAAGAAATACTTGAGAAAATAAACACAGGAACTGCATTCCGGATTCTTTAAAGTATGACCTTTGACCCTTCAACCACATTCCCTCTAGTAGACCGGAGATAACAGCATCTGCATTTGTTTTATGGATAGTTCCCAAAACAGGTTTACCCCAGATGCAAAAAATGACTGAAATCCTCAAATGCTGCTCCTGGATCAGTTTTATTGGTCTCTCCCTAAGGGTTAACATTCGGATTTGTGGAAATAAAGCTGAAGTAAGTTCAGGTCACCATATCACCTTTAAAGGGGAATTGAAATAACAATAAAAAATCACAAGGCCATTTAAGCTTGATACAGTTGAATACAAAACAGTTTACGCACCATTAGTGTCAACAGAGAAAGCTGCTCTGTTGTAACTTGGATAACTGATCCAAACTAGAGCCAAATACCTCAAGGCCTCAAGGGGATAAACAGCCCAGACAAGACTTGGCTCTGACTGGGAGAGAGTGCAACCAGAGAGCCTCCATATTGGTTGTGTCTAGAAAGAATCCCACCATAATAACAACACTATATATCTCTGTGATAGAATTGGCAAGCTGCCTGGACAGACTTCAAGAGTGGCTTGCAGGTCACACGCTACGGCTGACCCCGGTTTGTCTGTTCTCAGGACCAATACACAGTGTGGTAAAGGAACAATCCTGCCTCCCAATTATCCAAACAAGTCGATGGACTTTAATAGATTATGCTAGAATATCTAGGAATTTTACCAGGGTCGAGAGGTTACATAGAGTAATATAAACTGCGGTGCATAATTTGTTTTTCTGTATGTTAACAGACATGGAGATTAACACAGAATGTAACACTGGCCCATTTGGATTTGCTCCAGAAGAGTCTATAGATGTTCAACATCAGTAGACTCACATGATGTTTACTTCTAATCCCACTCATATTGCAGATTCCTCTTGTACCCCTTTGCCCGGCCCCAACATACACAACCTTAAAACCAGGCTGATAGACACCCATCAAGCAATGGTGTTAGTTTAGTACACAGTTGGTCAAAGTATATTTCCAATCTCTCTTAAAGGTGCTATGTTAGATGTCAGTTCCATCCCAGTTTACACGTATCCTAATAAGGAAGGCATTCAGAGCAGGTATATAAACAACAGGATTAAGATTTAGACCAGAGGATCCAGCAGTGCTGTGTGTCTGTGCGTGTTTGGGAGAGAGAGACATAATTAATCGGGTCCAAGATGTTTCTCAACAGGCTGTCAGACTCTGGGTGGAACAATCAGATGCATTTGCATGAGTGTGTATAGTGTGTACGTGCTTGCATGCTTGCATATGTGCGTGTGATGATTTATAAGTCTGGGATGTCTACAATCATTAACTAATGGCTATGATCACTTTTTTCAAACACACACATAGAGACACACGCGACCTGCACCATCTGAACATTCAATATTTGGATAAGTGTGTGTTTTCTCTCTGTCTTATCAGTGGGCTCTGCAAGGACAGATGGTGGGGTGGGGCCAGTGTGCAGAGGGGATGTCCTCCATGCTTAAGACAGACAGGATGTGAGAGATCTTAATGTAGGGTATGTTATGACACCATTAAGAATGGTTATATAACTTGTATTATTATTATTATTATTATATTAACCAGGAGAGAATAATATATGAACATGTTCATATTCTAAATACCCCTGCACAACCCACTCATAACCAGCTCCCTTGATCTTTTTATAAGGACAGCAGAATATATTTCTTGTTACTTTCTTGGGTGGGAAGACGGGGAAAGTTGTGTTGTGTGTGTGTGTGTATAGGAAAGAGGTGGGGTGGGGGAGTGGGACATAGTCACATAGACACAATAGTTATTTTTAGCTCCCAGGACAAGATCACGGTTTGTGGAGCAAACAGAAAATAGGCTTGTTTTATCCAGGCGAGGCCACAGCCAAATAACGTGTCACCGTGGAAACTTACCCCACTCGTTCCAGGTGTCACAGGGGTGCACTCGGCCAGACGTAAACAGGATGCACCCCTTCGGAGCCCGTCCCATTTCTCCATCTATTTTCTCTCTTCCCCTGTTCTACTTCTTTTGCCCACCTCCCAGCCTACCCCGCCACAAACTAGAGCTAGCAGGTTCTCACGGATGCTAGGTTCAGTCTCCGGTTCATGTTCCTGTCCAGATGACAACAGGAGGTGCACGTGTCCGAGGTGTGGAACTTCCATGCTGACCCTTTTTCTTTGCTTACAGAAGGTAGTGGTCATCCAGCGGTGAGAAGAGGTCTGGAAGTCAACCATGCTGGAACAAAAATTAACAATTCCCTTTTGCCATTGAAAACGTATTATGGTGTAACGGTTAATAACATCATAGCCATTCGAGGCTAGTCCTAATTAATCTTCCAGAGCAGTTTTTTTTTCTAAATACACTTATTTAGTAGAATGACTTTCATGAATAGTTAGTTAGTCATTTAACTCTGGACGCTCTGGATAAGAGTGTCTGCTAAATGACTAAATGTAATTAGTTAGTAGTTAGTTAGTAGTCCACAGAGCTAAGTAAAATGTCATGGTGTTCAGTTAAATAAGCACTTGCTACTTTGTGCTTAACCCATTTTATTTTTTAATTACTTAACACTGTAGTTGAATGAAACCACAAAAAAAACGTTTTCAAGTAAATCCACGAGTTTATTGTTTACGGTGTACTTTCAATAAAGAGTGAATTTATTTTACATTGAAATCTGGGACGACAGGTAGTTCCACTAAAACAATGATTGACAGCAGGTTCCCTGTCCAGTTTTCCACACGTAGTACATCCCAACTGACAAATTAAATGCGTCTGGGGAAAAAAAGTGAACTGTTGCGCTGCAGGCAGAATGTTATACATTTTGATCTAAGTACAGTTTCACAAGCACCAAAAAAAATCAGTGTTTCTTTGAAATGGGCTGAAATGTGTTTTCATGTTCCATGATGACCCATTGTTTGCAGAAATAATAGTAAATATTCATCTTATTCTATGGGGAAAACAAGAGGCAAGTGGAAAATAACCTGATTATGAGTTGGACCTGTCATCCATCACACCTCTTATCTGGGTCTCACATATAGCTCTCAATACCCGGACAGAAAAACTGAGATTTAGAGGACTGCTGGGAAGTGATGCCCGACAGAAGAGCCTCTTTGAAATGGCATAGATATGGCATAGACACCTTATGGTGTGTGAGACTGAATGGAAATGGAAGTTAATGGTAATGATGGCAAAAGAGTGTGTGCATGCGCGTGTGTGCATGCGTGTGTGCACTGCGCTGAACAAGGGCACGTACTCACCCACTGGCTGCAGTCATGATGTAATGTTTACCCCCTTCTCTCTCTCCTCCCCACTCCAGTTTAGCAACTGGGCTTGGTGAAGTGGCCAGGTGGTCCCTCTGGGTATAAAAAGGGACCAAGGTAACAGAGCAGCAGCACATTCTACAGCCAACCAGACACTAGTAGAGAAGCCACACTTGTCTTTCTCATAGACGACTTTGGTTACTTAGGGTTAGACCCAAATCGTAGTTTTAGCAGAGAGTACTGAATCGTAGATACCAGTGAAGTACGTTTTTGAAAATATTATATATTTGGAATTCTGGCTGAAATAGTGAACTAGCAAAGGAGACATGGATGTTGTCCATGGTTATGGCATCAGTGCCACCCAGTATCTCCAGGTCCATTACAAGGACACACAGGACTGGTTCCTCCTGGTCTCCATGGCAGCTGACCTGCGGAACACCTTCTTTGTGTTCTTTCCTGTCTGGTTCTATCTATGGGAGCCTGTGGGGGTCAAACTGGTCTGGGTGGCAGTAGTGGGAGACTGGCTTAATATGATCTTCAAATGGTGAGTGATCACAGACTCTGATGCTTTAACTAATGAGCATTACAATGTTGAAATGATGATGATGATGATGATTATGATGATGATGATGTTATCACTGTGACACTGGTTGATGTTAACCTTATACTTATACTTAACCTTATATTCTTCCTCAGGATCCTCTTTGGAGAGCGTCCTTACTGGTGGATACAGGAGACTGGTTACTATGGTAACTCATCTGTGCCATATATTGAACAGTTTCCCATGACCTGTGAGACTGGTCCAGGTGAGTCTGAACTGGCTACTATGTTAACAAGAACAAGCTGCTGGGTGATTTGTTTGATGATGCCAAGTGTTAATCCCATTGCCTCCGCAAGCGAAAACATTATATTTTAAGTACTGTATACTTATGAAGTTAAGTACACTCTTTATCCACTTTGGCCCTTTGGAATAAGATAAGATATACCTTTATTTGTCCTACAATGGGGACATTTGGGCATTACAGTAGCAAAGTGGACAGAAGAGTATATAGAAAGAAATAATAACAATTGTACAAGATATAATAATAATAATAATAATAATAATAATAAACATCAACGTGATTAAACTATAAGTTTTATTTGTTAAAATTGTTAAATGTAATCAAATCCAAAGCAGTTCACAAGGAAAACTGACAATTGACACTTAATTTTCTTCTTACAGGAAGTCCTTCAGGTCATGCCATGGGGGCTGCAGGGGTCTACTATGCAATGATCTCATCGCTTCTTGCAATTCTGCTAAGAAATTATGGAAACCACATCAAAAGCTGGTGAGATGTAAAATCAAGAGATTGCAATGTAGCGAGAAAGAGACAGAGGAAGAGTGTGAAGGAATGAGATTGAGAGAGAAAGCAAGAGAGAAAGAGAGGCAGAAGGATAGATAGACAAGGAGAGAATGCCGACCCCAATACCTTTGTCTCTCCTCAGGTGTGTCCGTGGGCCCCTGTGGATGATGTTTTGGTGTGTCCAAGTGTGTGTGTGTGTCTCCAGGGTTTTCATAGCTGCCCACTTTCCACACCAGGTCATTGCTGGGGTTTTCATTGGTAAGTAGTAGTATCTACAAGCTGTTGCTGTTAAAAATACTGACCCAAACACGCATTGCAAAACTGTGAAACTGTCACCAGGCATCATCGTAGCCGAGGCCTTCAATCACATCCAGTGGATCTACGGAGCATCTCTGAGACACTACATCTACACCACACTCCTTCTGCTCTCTGTTGCATTGGGACTCTATCTGCTCCTGAGGGGGGCGGGAGTGGACCTGCTCTGGACACTGGACAAGGCCCAGAATCGGTGCCTCAACCCTGAATGGGTTCACATGGACACCACGCCTTTCGCCAGCCTCTTACGCAACACTGGCACCTTGTTTGGCCTCGGCCTGGGACTTCACTTACCCATCTGTGCAGAAACAAAGAGAACCGAGGGGGGTGCCACCTACAAACTTGGCTGTTTAAGTGCCACACTGGTTTTGCTACATCTGCTCGATTATTTCCGGCCGCCTGCACATAGCGTGTTGTTCTATCTGCTGTCTTTCTGTAAGAGTGCCGCCGTACCCCTGGCTACTGTGGGGATTGTACCCTACTGTGTAGCAGCGGTGTTGGGTCAAAACAAAAAGAAACAGTTATGAATCAAATAGACATCCACTGAGGCCTAGAAAGACCTTCTGATAGTGAAGGTGGCTCCAAGGACTGCCATTTGGTTGAAGTGTGCAATTTATTTTTGCAACAACACTTGTGGAGTTATCCACTGACTGCAAGAAAGTAAAATCCCTGATCAGCCCTGTCTTCACTTTGACTTGGACAAACTGTTGTATGTGCGAGATGACAAGAGGCCAGAGAAGAGCAAGTAAGAGAAACAGCGTCAGCCTCAGTTCAAAGACGCGGATGAGTTGTAAATGAGGGGTGCCTTGGTGAAACATGAGGTAGGCAGAAGTTGCAGAGCTACGGTAAGGACAAACCCCACTTGAGTAGAAATGTTGAAAAGGTTACTACCTTTCACGTGGACATTGACAAGCTCTGCCACAGAGCAACAGAAGGCCAGCATTTTAATGGACTCACCTTTGAATTAGTGGTCTAATAACTACATGACAGAGTGAACACAATGCATTAATGTTGATGAGGAACAATCTCACTGTCTAAACATTAACAAAGGTGTACGACAGGGGTCCATTTGAGGGCGACTTCTTTTAGTTCTACGTAACAATTTCTTCTTTTTTTCTGTAAATTGTACTTTTATGAAGATAACACAATTGTGATTTAAAACAACAACTTAGTGACCCAGGTCATACATTGATTCCAAGCTGACAATTACTGCACGCACTGTAAGAATGTGAGTTAACTCTATCTGTTGACGATCACAAAGCTTGCACATTTTCATTCACTAAGCTGTCCTCCAGGGACTACCCCTCTAAATCAGAACATTTATACAACTGAGAAATGGGACTGGGTTATTCTAAATGTTTCTCTGTGTTTTTGTTGAATTTATTATGTGCTTATTTTATGTCTGTGTATTGCTTTTTTGTGTAATAATATTAATGTAACTAGTCTACAATGTGGTTATAGGTCTGCAGGTTCTGAGATGTACTTCTTTCTGTGTGAATTGGTGAGGCTTTTGTGGAATAAATAGAAGGGCTTTTTGACCATCTGAATTGAAATCATAAATCACACATCACATATACTGTTTGTACATATTCATCACAGTCAACAGACATATTTACAGTGAACATACAACCACGAGAGGAAAAATTGACATCTCATTTCAAACCTATATACATGATCCAATACTGGCATCTAGTGGTCAAATTGTAACGTGTGGTTGGGGACTTGGTTTAATTGTGGATGTATATTTTCATCTTACATTTTGTATAATTGTTCAGATATCAGATAGACTCAGATATAAATAAAGATATATTAATACAAAGTATCTTTACTTTGGTATACAATTGTTCACTGTTGTGTACTAATACTATCCTGAGGGGGGCGGGGTTTTCAGAATGCAGTCAGTAGCTAACGTTTACAAACGTTTGTCTTTTTGAACGCAACCCGGAAGTGCTGACAAGGAAAGATTGTTGCGCATAGTTGGCCCCATCGGAACGATTTTTAAAGCTAATTTATTAAATACGCAATTCTCTTCTGTGTATATTTTCACTGCTACTATCGGTGGGATACAATCTTGTAAAATAAACTCCTGCTGAAGGGAGACATGCCTCGGAGAAAGGTAAGTAATGTCAGCTAGCTGGCTGGCTACTGTACTGGTAATTACGTCAAAATTATTATTGCTAGCTACCTAGGGGGCATAACGTTAGATAAATAGTAGATTAACAACAAATTAGATCAAACGATCTTGCCGTTAGTCCAATGCATTGGCCACCGACTATGCAAACCCGTTCATCTTAAATTTAGTGCAATGCAATGAATGTGCAAACTTTGCAATTTAATGTTTACTTGTATGATAACCATTTCAGTTGGGCGTTTCTTGCTCTTGATGCAATGAAGCATCTTTGCAGTGAGTGTTTAAAACAAGCTAGCATAATGTTTTGGCGTAAATGGTTGTTCTTAACTGGTTGCCTTTATCTACATTTGTTTGGACATCTTTATATGCATGCTCTGGGCAGCAGCATTTGCACGAGCTATATGACAGCTAGCTAGCCAGGCAAGGATGGAACAGTTTGTTCCTTTGCGAGGAGGAGGAGCCGTTTCCAAAATGATGTGATTGGATTGAACCAGAACCAACGTTGTGCCCGTTGGTTGAATATTTGGACGTCCTACGTCCTTCATTTACGATTGGTTTAGGGTGAGCTCAAGCGTATAAGCATATTTTGTTATGTTGTAGGCCTATAACTTAAAAAAAAAAAAAAACAATCGTGGGGTTCCTTGTTTATTTTGGTAGTGTGGGTAAATATATATAATATGGAAGTGGTAGCGGAGCACCGCTGAACAATTCAAAGTGCAACGAGCATCCCCACCAAAATAGCAATACACACAAACCTACTTTTTGTAAGGTTTCATTGAAAGAGGTCTGTGGAGTTTCGTCGTGCTTTCATAATAAGAGCTGTTTTAAGTCAAGAATGATACTTCAAGACTATTTGAGACCAGATATTCTTCTGTACCTAGTGTTTAAATCTGTCCTTTTCAAACATGGTATTTGTACTGTTTGATTATATCATCTTAGCCAGTAAACATGGGATAATCTTTGAACAATCCTATGCTATTTTAAATTACACAATTTGTATAAATTGATATTATTTTAATATACATTGCATGTTGTAAACACTTCATTAATGTACTTCTACTTCACATACCCTCTTCTCGTGTCCATCTTTTTGTTGTGTTCTAAGAGGAACGCTGGGAGCAGTTCCGATGGAACGGAAGATTCGGACTTTTCTGCGGATCTCGAGCACACGGACAGTTCCGAGAACGACGCTCACAGGCGGAGGAACACGCGCCTCACCCGAGCTTCGTTGCGACTCAGTCAAAGCTCACAAGGTACTGTCTTTTTAAGGAATTAAACAGAATAATAAAGTCGATGTAAAGACTATAATGGTCATGAGCCCGTGTAGGCCCCATTGCTTTTCTATCCTGCTTAGATATAGTCTACTCTAGCAGATAAAAGCAGTGATTCCTACACTCAAGTCAAATTTGAGATCAGAAAAAAAAAAGTAAGATAAGAACTTCTGTATTATATTCTAATATTCTGTCCATTGACAGTATATAGAAATGGTCAGGGGGTTATATCTTTTTCTTTAGACAATAGCCATTGTCTGTGTGCTGTAGACATTCATAAACTGTGAATAGGAACAAACTGATGAACCCTCCCCCATGACCCTTTAATATGTCTCTCCATAAGAGGGTGACATAGTTTAGGGGATGCATTCAGTTGTGGCAGAGCTGTCAATACGAATCATAAATCATTTAGGACCCTTGGGGGAGGGGAAGGGCTGCCTGAAGACTCCTGTTTAAAAATGTGTTTTTAGATTCCAGCCCTGCCCAGCGAAGCCCATCAACAACGTTGGGCCCAGAAGAGGTGGTGGTCTTTTCTGCCCGCAGAGTGACCCGTAGCCAGCAAGGGGCATCGGTCGCACCCAAGAAATACCCCCTGCGCCAGAATCGCTCCTCTGGGTCGGACACGGAGCTGCCTGGGGATCTGACAGAGAGGGGTAGGAGGCTGGAGGCTGGAGGAAGTTATAGGGTTGAAAGAGGCTGCATGGTCCCTCTGCTGTCAGTTATCTGCATATGCACCATGTTGCCTATCCTGATGCTCCTTTGTATTATTGTAACCATTGCTGGTAGGGTTTGTATTGTACACAGGGTTGTTAACGTAGTCTCTCCTCATTGGCTCCACAGACCAGAAGCAGGGTGCGGACCAGGACGAGTCTCCACCCCGTACGCCCACAGGCAACGCCCCCTCGTCTGAGTCAGACATCGACATTTCCAGCCCCAACGTCTCTAACGACGAGAACCTGGCGAAGGAGCTGTCACTCAAAGACTCTGGTAGCGACCTCTCCCATAGGCCAAAGCGGCGGCGCTTTCACGAGAGCTACAATTTCAACATGAAGTGTCCCACACCAGGATGCAACTCCCTGGGTATGGGATCGGAACCATCGTCCACCCACAATTCTCCATTGCTAATACACGACTAGTCATTTTTCTGTCTTGACTCGTCTTTTCTTGCTCCGTCTCTCAGGTCATTTGACAGGGAAACACGAGAGACATTTCTCCATCTCTGGCTGCCCTCTGTACCATAACCTCTCTGCCGACGAATGTAAGGTAAAAACACAGTTCAGGATCCAGAGAGAGCTGCAAAGGGGTCGATTGGTTTAAGTTGTCGTGTGTTTCGGTAAACGGCATGTATCTTACCAGGTGAGGGCTACTTCTCGTGACAAACAGGGGGAGGAGAGGACTCTGTCACACAGACAGGATGAGAATAGACACTCCACACGCCACCAGGTACAGATCAAAGCCAATCATCCTTTTTCTAGTGGCACCCACTCTTCAGAATGAACCAAATATGACTTAGATCAGTCATTCAGACAGCCATAACATAAATGGTGACAATGTATTTCCGCTTCCCGCGCCCAAGGCTCCGACCGATCGCCAGCTGAGGTACAAGGAGAAGGTGACGGAGCTGAGGAAGAAGAGGAACTCTGGCCCTCTCAAGGAGCAGAAGGAGAAGTACCTGGTGAGTGAGTGGGGGGACCTGGTGACACCCAGGGAAATGTTGGACCAAAAAGTCTTTGTAGTTCAGTCAAGACAATCACGTGTTAGATTTGAGCATTTATTGATACCATGACATGGACATGGGTTTAATCTTGGCGAAGTGGATAATCTAAGGGAAGCACTCCCTGCCTCCTCGATGCGACACATAAATACACGCATGACATATGAGGCAGGGAGCAATAGAGACATAATCCCCCTGACGGATAGAACATACAGACAGCAAGGGGGAGAAGGGGATGGTGGATAGCTACAGCAGCACTGATCATACACAACTGAGGTGAGTGTGTGTGTATCCGCGCGGCCTTTTGAAGCCGTCTTATCGGACGTGGCCCAATGGGCTTGTGCTGGCTAACACACGTGTGGTAATGAGCGGATGCCGCCCCGATTGCCCTGCCTGAACTAGCTTCGCTCATGTAGTACATTTACATTGCACTGCAGTGTTGAAGAGGTTGTATTGGAGGTACAATCTGTCCTCTTCTCCGCTGTTACCAGGACCACCGTCAGATCCATGGAAGCCAGCGTGAGCCCCTATTGGAGAACATCACTAGTGATTACGACCTGGAGCTCTTTCGAAAAGCCCAGGCACGTGCTTCGGAGGATCTTGTAAGAGAGAAAACTCATCACCTTTCCTCCCACCTTCTCCTCCTCCTGCTCGCTGTCCCTCCGTCTCAGTCTTTTCTGACTGTATGGACTCAAAGGACACCCAGACGCCTCTCTCTCAGCACTGTCACGTTGGGGCAGTGCATTCTGGTTGAACTGGCCAGCCACCAAAGGTGCTGCTAGCTAGTGAGGAGTTTATTGGAAATGTGTGTCCCCCATCGTGTTCAAGCATTCAAACAAACTGTTCAATGGCAGTCTATCTTAAGGAACTTGAGTTCTCATTTGGGTGGTAATTCATTCTCCCCACACTCTCTCCTTCCTCTCCATTCAACCGTTCAGACTTCAGTTGTGTCTCGTCATCCTTTTCTCACAATTTTCATTTTGTAGATGGGCTTTCTCTATCCTTCCTACACAAATTCCAAAAACAAACACACTCATGGATATGGGACATTTAGCATTTGAACCCCCCTCCCATGTAACTTTTGGTCATTCCTTCCTCTTTTCCTTCTCGTCCAAATCCCCCCTCCACTGTGTCTCTCTTGTCCACCCTCCCCTCCCCCACACCCCCCCACCCCTTCTGTTCTGGTCTCGCGCAGGAGAAGCTGCGTCTGCAGGGTCAGGTGGCGGAGGGCAGCAACATGATCAAGACCATAGTGTTTGGTCGCTACGAGCTGGACACCTGGTACCACTCGCCCTACCCAGAGGAGTACGCCCGCCTGGGCCGCCTCTACATGTGTGAGTTCTGCCTCAAGTACATGAAGAGCCAGACCATCCTGCGCAGACACATGGTAAGACAAATCACTGTGGTCAACTTGGTGTTTCCTTTTGTGTTTCAAATGTTTTTTTTGTGTGTTCCTCGGAGACGGCAACATTAAAAGTACACTTGTCTGTAGTGCCATTTTGATGGGAGCAGTGTATAAATCCTCTAGTCTGCTCTTGTCTAGGCCAAGTGTGTATGGAAACATCCTCCCGGAGATGAGATCTACCGCAAGAACAACATCTCTGTCTTTGAGGTTGACGGAAAGAAGAACAAGGTGAGAGAGTGCCCTCGCTTCCTGGGTCATCTCAAATCACTCTGTTTGACCTGTGCACTTCTTGTCCTTGATTATCTGCGGCACTTACTCTGCACATGTTCATTAAGAGCACCTCATTTGGGGTGAAAGTGCCTGCTAAATGATCGGTTAAACCGAACAACACATAGGTCTCCTCCATCAACTCGGGCATGAGACACTGTTGACTTTGAAAATCAAGCTAGTTTTGTATAACAAAACTACTGTTCTGATTGACCTGACTGGTATCTTTCCAGATCTACTGCCAAAATCTGTGTCTTCTGGCCAAACTGTTCCTGGACCACAAGACTCTGTACTATGACGTTGAGCCGTTTCTCTTCTATGTGATGACAGAGGCCGACAACACTGGGTGTCACCTGGTTGGATACTTCTCTAAGGTGAGGACAGGCCTTTCGTGTGAAGTCACTGTTTTCAGGCATAGACAAAATCGCATTCCAAAGAGACAGAAATGGCGGTATGAATTGAATTCTGTCTTGCCATGCAGGAGAAGAACTCGTTCCTGAACTACAACGTGTCTTGTATCCTCACCATGCCTCAGTATATGCGACAAGGCTATGGCAAGATGCTCATCGACTTCAGTGAGTACCAGCTAAAGAGTAGCACTGCTCGGATGCTGGGTCATGGTAGTGTGTCTTATCTTGTTATTGTAGTTGGGTTTATTGAGCCTCTACCCGGGCTTATGCAGGTTTCCCTCTGCCAGTGATGTCTGCTTAGCGTTTTCTTTTATCTGGTCTCTCTTCACCTGATGTCCAAACTCAAACTTGGTCTCTCTAACTCTCTACCTGGTCTCTCTAACCCTTTACCTGGTCTCTCTATCCCTGTACCTGGTCTGTTCAACCTTGTTCTGGGTCTCCATTCAGGCTACCTGCTGTCAAAGGTTGAGGAGAAAGTTGGCTCTCCAGAGCGTCCCCTGTCTGACCTGGGCCTCATCAGCTACCGTAGTTATTGGAAGGAAGTGCTGCTGCGCTACCTCAACAACTTCCAGGGCAAGGAGATCTCCATCAAAGGTCAGCTGGAAGTTCAACCCCATATTCCTTTTTATTTGTACATGTTTTTCTTTGTTTTTTGTTTTTGTCTTAATTGCTGTGGAACATACTCTTGCCACTATATATATAGCTGTTTGTCAAAATGAATTGCCAGAATTGTAGTTTAACAAGCCAGCTGTTCAGAAGTCAGTGTAAGGCTTGTTTATTATTCTATTTTGTGCAGACCGATACATTATGGCCAGACTCACAGACAGTCATTGGTCTGACATGGTTTGTCTCAGATAGAAAGATGGTACTGCTGATAGGAGTGACGTTTGCTTGTTTGCTGTGTGAATATTGGTTCACCAGTTGTCATACTGTCGGATTTATTAAGCAAACCAGCAACAGCAAGCTTAGAGGTTTAAAAAATAAATAAAATGAGCTTGACGCCTAAGATATTTTTCATATATGTATTGCTGCCAGAGGAGTACTCTCTGCCAAACCCAACTCACCCTAACCTCTCCCCAATGTCCCAGGTTAGAGAGGGCCCTGAGGTTTTTAAGGGCTGTTCCATAGTAGAAAAACAACATTTTAGACATTTTAAATGCTGTATGGAAACCACAATGGTCACCTCCTAGCACCTAACAGACAAGGCATGCTGAAATATGCACAATTTTATTGTATGCTAATAAAATGTATTTGTATACTAGAAGGAGGAAAGAAAACATCAGGGGGATAGTGAAAGAATGAGGCTAACCAACTGACTCTTGTCAACAATTCAGTAACGTTTAATCTTAATAAAACATGATCATTTTGCTGACAGGGATGTGGATCTGGCTTAGCCTGGCTCTGCCCTCCTACGTACTTCTGCTCAATTTGGATTTTGTTTCTGTACTAGGTCTGGCCATTTGGTACGTAAGTCAGATTTTGCAGGTTAATTTTTAACCGGCCAATCAGCGAACAGAGGGAGTGGCTGAGAACGATGACGTTGAAGTTGTGCGCTAGTTTGTGTTGTAGTTCCGTAATGGGGGCGGAGAAAGATGTGAGCAACACTGCCGAATATCTATAAACTAAAGCCGGAGCAAGAACAGGTTTTGCTGAGTTTTGTAGGTGGCCATGATGTTGTGGCCCTCCTCCCCACGGGGTTTGGGAACAGTTTGATTTTCCAGCTACGGCAGCTAGTTCTGTTACAGTAGTGGTGAAGGAATTGGCTAATGCGAACGCTAGCGATTGGTTATGGTAGATCAGAGTGGCTCTGGGTAGATCCAATAGTTTTAATCTTCAACAGACTACCCGCCTACAAGGAAGTCAATGCTTGTTAATGGAGCGAGGTCAGAATATCTGTACAAATGAAATGTACGAAAGTCTGGTTAGGACCAGGCTAGATCTGGCTACTCTCAGTCCTCAGAATTTTTGTTTGCCGTTTGGGCAAATATTGCAGAATTTCACCCATATGGTAGTAAGGAGAACATTGTGATTTAAAACGTTTTTTTACCCCCTTATACCTCCGCTTGATGTGCCTGTGATTATGTAATAGTGTAATAATGGAATTATGAGATGTTGATTTGAGGTCAGTTACAAGATGAGGGTTTAGACCCTCAGTGTCACAGGGTTTAGATTAAAGTAGTCATTACAGTGATCACTATATGCATCTCAAAAGACACTGGTGACCCACTGAAAGGACGTCATAATGAGTGTAATGTACTTTATGTGCTCTAATGAATGTCGAGGAAATGAAAGATGGTATCTGGCCTTGGTGATTTCCAATTCGGTTTCAGCCGATGACTAGTCCAGACATAAGTAGACATTGGCCGTGTAGTAGACGTTGACAGTGATCTAATCTACTTTTCAAACTAATCAAAACTCAAACTGTCAAATTGTAATCTTCTCATCAAGTTTTGTCTGATGTTCTGAATCTGATCCTCATTTTCCAACCTAGAGATCAGTCAGGAGACAGCGGTCAACCCAGTAGACATCGTCAGCACTCTGCAGTCTCTGCAGATGCTCAAGTACTGGAAGGGAAAGCATCTCGTTTTAAAGAGACAGGTAAACACACACACCATTTGACCAATAATTCACTAGTGCCATCACTTGGAGAATAACCAATAGCTTAATTATAACCACTGTTATCCTCCAGGACCTTATTGATGACTGGAAAGCCAAGGAGACCAAGCGAGGCAGCAGCAAGACCATCGATCCCTCAGCCTTAAAATGGACGCCACCGAAAGGGACGTAGATTGGCCCACTGTTCCCCGTGTTCTTCACAACACTCTCACTGAAACTACCCAGACACTCACTACCCAGACACTCCAGACCAGAGCCTGGAGTTCCTCCTCACATCAGGATGGCCTATTTCACACACCTGCTCTTCATCCCTCACTAGAATGTTCCTTTAGAGTTAGTCATTTACAATGATTGTTTAGTGTAAATTAGGATAAAAGGATATACGTTCTCAACAAAAAGCTTCTAATGCTTCACAGTCACTTAGTTTCAGTACTCTTAAAGGTAGGTACATCCTGATAGTGAGCTGATTGGATCCATACCTGTGCTATCCATCCGCGCAAGAGCCGCTCCATACAAGTGTTAGTGAACCATAGTGAACCAGTTAGTAGGCATGTAGCTATCTATAGCTGCCAGTGGACATGAAATTCTTCCACTTTTAGAGTGATGTCAGCAGGACAGGAGTTCCCTGGATGAAATCATCGTTCTGTGCAGATAGCGAAGGGAACCTTGTACCTCACCGATGTCTCACCCTTTGTTTACACTTTCCACAACCTTTCTTTCCTCTTTTTTGGGGTCTACCTCGTACATTTTACCACTGTTTTAACTCCTTCGGTTTAAGGCCAGTTTTATACTTGTTTCAATATTTGTTTTATATAAATATATTTACATGAGCCGAGGTCAAACAAGTTGCTTTGTTTGGATATATTTAAGCGATGAAGATGTTTGGCAAGACAAAGTTTATTAAATAGACACAGGACTGGATCCCAAGCTATACTGAAAATATTTGAAAAGTATTTAATATCGTAAGATGACATTATTTGTGCAGTTTAACAGAGGAACAGACAAACGGGCACACAAGAGAATAAGCAATATTGTAAAAAATAATTATTTCAGTTTTATGTTCATACAAATTAATTGAAATGGGTGTATGAAAAGCACTACGTGCATTTAAAAAAGTAGTGATACTGATTATATTAACCATTTCCAGTAAATGGTTTGTGATACAGTAGCCTATAGATTGAAAACATATTTTTTACATATATTAATGGATATGTATTGCCTTTATTTTGTAGTGCTTTATGTACATCCATGAATGTTGTATGCCACAAGGCTGTATGGCTTACACGTCCTTGTTGTAACTGAAGATAATGCCTTTACAGATCATTTTGCCTAAATTCATCACACTAAGCTATTGGCAACTGTTGAGACCCTTCACTACCGCATACATTTCTCATCTTTTATTTCCTGTGACGTCCATCTCCACCCAACCTCTTGGCCACTGCCTTTTATATTTGACCTATTTGCCTTCCATTGTGCTCTATAGCCTGTTCTTTCTCAATGCTTCCTTGTGTACCATTGGCAGCTATAGGTACCCACTACATATTTGTATGTGTTTAATCTGGTGGAATATGGAATAGCACCTTCATCCAGTGTTCTAGAAAAAATAGGAATTTTATTCATTCTATAAGCTAACAAAGGACAATTAGACCGCTGTAACCTACCTACACACAGTGAGTACTGGTATATCTATATGAATGATGTAGTAGTGCAACACCCATATATTGTTCTGTTGTCCAGCTGCTTTTGTACTTGCTTCCTCTGTCCAATAAATACAAACGGTGGAAAATAATTGAAGGTCTGATTGTCCTCAGTGTTGTTTACTGCTGTCTGTCTCTTATGTAACATGAGGTGGGTATAAATGTTTAGAATCAGATCCAATAAAATGTAAAGGGAAACAGTAAACATTTTATACGATTGTTTTATTAAGGGATTAGGTATCATAAATGCATGTAGCCTTGAGAAACTGACAAGACGGGCAGAGTTAAGTTTTCCGGACTTTCATGAAGAATAACTTAGTGGCGTAAATACATTTTTATTTAATCAGCCAAATTATATCTAACAGTTTTTTAAAGAATGTTTTTGTTCTAAAAATGAGAAACAGCCAATTAATTCTGCCCCAGCCTAATCAGTTAAAATATAATTGGACAATTGTTTACTACATACTTACACACAGCATTGTTCAATACATGATGCATATCTGCCAAATACAGCAGTATGTTAAAACACAAAATACATCTAGAATAACAAGTTAGTTAACCTAATGTTATCTAGTTGAAACATCCCTGATGCAGTTTACAACAAAAACGTTCACGTACATTTTTATCTGCCAACTAAACTTACATGCCTTGTTACCTCATGTATATATTGGTCAATCGATTGCCTTAGTTGAATTCAACGTTTGACCCAAAATTACAGTTGATGAATAATATTTTCTAATAGAATTGCTTGTCCCACTCTTCTTCCATCTCTGCAAGTAGATACAACATTTACAGATGAACAAACATTTTCCTGAGAACATTTTAATCAAATTAATATCCTTTGATATATTACATGTGCTAAATGCTTCCCCCCACCTCCACTTAAACTCCTTCTTCCCATGAGTCCTACGAACATCTCTCCTTTATTTCCTTTGTGAAAAAAACGATGAGAATGAAGGACAATTATGTTCAAAATACAAATTCATTTTAAGCAGTAAAATTATCATATTTATATCCGTTGAATTCGTATATTTATAAATACATACTTTTCTTATCCAGTCGCACGGGTTGAGAGTCTTCTAAAATCAGATTTGAAAACGAATTCACAATCACAATTCACAATACACAATCATCATAATACTCATCATTATACAGTTTAATAACTGTAAAATGCACGCAATAAAAACGCTTTACGTAAAAAGGGTTCCCAGACAAAAATGTTATCTTACCTGAACTTCGCCCCATAAGTCCGTGGAACTGTTGAGATTTAGACCGCTTAATGAGATCTGCTAGGCGGATAATCACTCCTCTCTCCGAAGGGTCACCCTTCACAATCAACACAACGTCCGCTCAAGATCAAATTAAGATTTAAGTATTAAGATACAGTAGTTAAACAGTCCACCAGATATCGACATAAGTTTTAGGAAACAAGTTTTATCAAGTTAACTATCAATGACCTGAAGCTTCAGAAAAATATAAAGGGTTTTTCTCAACATTCCAATTAGCGCCCACACACACAATGGCTGCTGTCCAAGGTTCTGAACCAGACCTAGAAGTTGTTGCGAGTTCCAAAGCGGTGTTAACACTTGCACTCTTTACCTGCCATTTCTCAATCGCCCAGACATCTCTTGCTTCGCTCGAAGCCGGGGACCCCAGAGCGCCGTACACCTGGATCAAGACTGCAATAACTACAACCCCACATTTCAGAACTTCCATCTCCGTAAATGTGTTCACACTGACTCAACAAGTTCTAAAATTTTCAACCAACTTTTGGAAACACGTTTCTCTACGGCCTAATCAAAGTTGAGGTCTCAGCTTTTAACCGTGATGTCTATTGAGTCACATCTGCATTCAGCTTTTATACCAGTAGATGCTCCGCCCTGCACCACATAAAATATGCGTTTCTTCTCACGTTTGAAATAGGCCCCACTCTTGTGCGCAACTGGTGAGTAAACTAATTGTTTGACACCATCTGATCCATTCCCAACGACGATAAATGACACACCATGACAATGTATTGTTCATCTTTTGTTTATCTAGTTTAAACTGTACACCTCTGACGTTCCTTTCCCATGTCCGAATACAGATGAATGATAACCGGGTGTACAAGATAAAAGTGATATCTTCAGTAAAAAGAACAGGAAGCATTCGCACTCATGACTGAGGATACTCTCCTAGACGTTATGTGACCTAACAGTAACCATAGCCAATTTTACAAAATAAAAAATTGAATGACCACATTTCACTTTTTTTACACTGTGTCAGTGTCTTGCATGTACCAAACACAATGTATAGCGGAAGTCATACACAAATCACACCTTATGTATATCAATATATGTTATATTGTGTATACACTATGATACACACAGACACACGCACAGACACACAAATTGTGTATGTTCTTCATTCTCCTAAGCTGATGAACCTCTTTTCCATGACATACAACACGATGTGACTGGTGAGAACTGTCCAATCCGCACAGAGCCATGTGTCTGCTCTCATCATCCTCTGTGTCAGGTGTCCAGCCTCATTCCTCCACAGTGCACTGGGGTCAATGCTGGATATGGATGAGTGAGATGAGACTGTAGCTCTCTGCCCGGATCAATTCCACCCAGGCCTATTGTAGAAGGCCGTTTGTCTCTCTCAGTCTCTGGATAAGACTGCAGATGCATAGGGGGCACGTGGTTAATCTTAGCTATACTGCTGTCTCATGTCTGAGGACACTGAAATTGTCTGATGAATAATAGCTTCAATCATATTGTCCTCATTAGCAGGTATTGACATTGTAAAACAGGAACCTGTTAACATAATGCAAGTCTGCAAGTGGATGGAAGTCTAAGTTTTACGTGGTAACCCCAGATCCAGTTGCAATCAGGTCTCATTGTCAATCAGATGCCATTGACAAATCATGGACAGTGTCAATGAGGGGGCAGCACGAATCATCCCTTGATCAAAGGACATCATGAAAAGATGATCAATAATACTGCAGACAACATAGGAGGTAGGACTTCAGAGACAGAACAAGAAGGAATGATGCGGTTCATTCTAACTGAATAAAAATTGAATTGAATTACCCATCGCAGTGCCAGAGAATAAACTGTTTAGTCATTTCGATCATGTCTTATGGAAATTAGTTCCCTACTGTGATGAGAACAAAATCTCAAAGCTTTCATGATACAGCCATCAAGGTATAATTTCAATCAAGGAAATAGTTTAACTAATTAAAGTTAGCTTGCTGACTCAGTTTTCCTGATGTATAGATGCTCTTAAAATTTAATTCAGGCCGTTTGACAATGCATAATTAAACATATACATATGCAAAACCAAGGGATGGAAACATCCGGATATTCTGAGAGATTCTGTTGTTCAGTCTTCCATTAAGCATGATGTATTTGTTGTATTGAGTGTTCTTATCTCTAATTAGACTACACCTGGCCAAGTGGCCTTGGCTTCTCTGCACTTTGGTGGGGACATACACAGTCTAAACTTGCCCCAGCACTTGCTTCATTCCAAGAGACTCTAGATATACAAGTATACATTTCTTTTTTTGTGTTAGTTTATTGCTTTAATATGACCCTTCTACAGGTTTATTGTAAAATATTTGTGTCTTGTTATATACCTGCAACAGACTTTCAAGGCTGAGGCTGAGAACAAGCACTTCATTATCAGGTTTAGCAGAAAGCAAACATCTGACTTCAGTCTAAAAGCCTCTTTATTAGTTTAAATGATTTATAAGAAAATCCCTCCCCCCTCACCCCACCACAACCCAGCCCCCTGCTTGACATCTCCCAGTTCCCCATTGTCTCTTTTTCTCTTCTTCTCTTCATTTATCTCATGTAATCTCTCTCTGTTTCAGGGTCTCTCGGTTCAAAATGTCCTCTTCCTCCTTCCTTTCCACTTGTTCTCTCCTCTCTCTGTCTCTCAGGTGTGGGAGCAAACAGGCCTCCTGGTTCCAGATGTGTCCCAGTCCAAGGGAAATGAAAAACAGTAGATGAAGGTCAAGTCCAGCCCCCAAAGATGCAGCAAGACAGAGGGATAGTGAAATGGAGAACTTATTCCTGCATTACTACCAGCCCTAAGGAACAAACTAAACACATTTCAAATCATATTGAACCCGGAAGTGTACACAAGCTATCCCTCTCTCTCAGTTTTGAATCCTAATGCTATTTTCTGCCACAAAGTAATATCAGACAGTTGGTCATTGTAGGCAGGGTTGGAAATGACCATCTGTCTCTTCCTCAACACTCATTCTGTCAGTCTAACGACCCCTTCACCCTTTCCCCACCCCCGTCACCCTTCCGACCATCACCTCAATCAGGCTCCTGATCAGACTCCTATTGTTGTATTTTTCCCATTATGGTACAGTGCGGAAGTGACTGGGGAGCACTTAAACTGAACTAAAACCCAGAATTGACCAATATATTGATGTGGTTCCGTTTGTCTTTGAGTACACTATAAGCATTACATTACATTTTTTTACATTACGTTATTATTCATTCTTCTTCCTCCATTATCTGCAGGATGTGGAAATGCTTAGGAACCCCTGTCAGGTGAATAAGTAATAACGGACTGAGAGAGACAAAGAAAAATGTGGACACAGTCAGATCATGTTTCTCCATAAAACACTATGTTTGCACGTGTGTGTGTGATTGTGTGTTTGTGTTTGTGTGCGTCACTAACGCCCACATTCTCTTCCACAGATGGGCTGGATCTCACGCTCTGACAGATTATGAGACTGTTAGCAACACCTACAGCACACCTTGTGTAGAGCTGAGCTTTTAAATAGAAGCGAACATAAAACATCAGCCCTTTACATCCCCACTGCACACAATCAGCCTCTGTGTGCTCAACTCATAGACTTGTGAAAGACATCATTGTGATCACGATTAACTGTGACAACACCACAGTTACTTTGATAAGTAACACAGACCAACCAGTACAGCCAGCACACTGAGAGTAAATTAATGACTTACTTAGTTTGGCTAAATGATAAGGCTGTTATCATTCAACCGAAGGCCTCACATAGATTTTGTCCAAAGACAAACGATATGAGGATTGAACAGTTGCTCCAACTTTTAAACCTATAAAGCTGTGATCCTCTTAAAAATGTATTTCAGAACCCATAAGTTGCATCTATCATACACACATCCTTCTTGTAATTGTGATTCAACCATTGAAAGAACGGTTGTTCCACAACACCGCTAATTTGTACACCAGACCGTGTTCCAGAGTACTCCAGTGTTGGTTACCTTCTAAATTATTCACACTGATATACTTGTATAATAAACCACTGCATACTATTCCCATACGTTGTCCCATAGATGGCCTGGAGCTGGGTGAGCTTGTCTGAGTTCAGCACAGATAATGATTTGGAGGTGCATCAAATAAATAGTTTAGTGGAAACCCCTGACCAGTGTTCTCCCTCAAGCTGCCTTGCTCCTTCTCTCACAATTCCCTGCCCCTCTATAAACCAGTACCCTATTAATCCAGACCCCTGCAAGGGTTGTGTCTTGAAGGCTGTTCCTATTACCAGACGAGCTGTTTCTGTGGAGTTTACACAGAACCCTACATACAGGTTAGAAAGACACAAGGATTTAGAGGGAATATGAAAGCCAGAAACTAGGTCCAAAACCAAATCTAATCTAATCAATAGCAATTATTGGAGCACCACAATTGAAATAGTTACTGTATGTTTAATTTATTGCGCCCAGTTCACCAAGCTCATTAGTTCGGTATTTGTTTGTTTTTTATTAATGGTTTTAAAGACATTATTAGCATGCATAGTAGCGTAACGCCACTTTATAGGTATGGTGCCCACTGCGAAGTTGAAGATGGCACCAACTCGCGCACCTGCGAACAGTATTCCTGTATCTCCATGACGACAACTAAACAACGCCGGGGTGCCAAACTAACAAGGGCTAAAAGGAAACTTTTGACCCGCTTATTTTATAGCTGCTTGCTACGATTTTTCTTTACGTTCGGTTGCCTATTTCCCGTGTATAAATGCCACCATCGAATAGCAGTACTACTTAAAACCTCTTCGTTTCATTATTAAACGGTAAATGTATTTTGACTAGTTCACAGCAGTGACGTTCTTGGAACGGTTTGCAAATGGAGCTACAGAAGGACAGGCTGACAAGCAGTGGAATCGGACACATTTACACGCAGCCTCCGCCATTCTTTGTCAAGAGTCGCAAGGTTTGTGTTCACAAAACACGTGTCAACTGAAATAAATTAACAAAAAATATTGTTTATTTAACTCTTACACAAAAGTATTGGATAGAATACCCCACCATACACAACTTCATACACATTTCGGCTGCTGTGTCTCTCCCCATAGGGATTGCCTCTCCCCCCTGTCCTCCAGGGCTTGCCACTGGTCTCAGATGCGAATCGCTTCTCTGTCACTTCGCGCACTGATTATGACAGCAAGCCTCTTACAGGGCCACTGGCCACCACACGGTACCCACGGGCCCCACCACACTGGAACATACATTACATAAATGAGCTGGCCCAAAAGGTGAGGTGCACATACATGCGTGCATGTGTGTGTGTTTCTCTGTGCGTGTCTTTGTCTTTGTGTGCATGCATGTGCATGTTTGTCTGTGTGTTCGGGTGTGTGTTGCATGCAGAGGTTGACTTTATCTCATGTTGCAATATTCAAAAACATGACAATGTTGTTCTCAACTTGAATAAAGTGTTTAACCTACATACGAAGTGTATACCTGCTGGATGTACCAACTAAGGTTTGAGGCCAGAGATATCCAAAGCATCCTTCTTTGCCCTCAGCTAAGGAATAGTGAATCGGTCCGTTTGCTCTCCCGACCAGTGAGTGAAATGCAGGACAGCTTCAAGGGCCTGGCAGCTCAAGAGGGCCCCCAACTGGACAACTATAACACACTCAGGGTGAGAAGAAGCATATAGCCATCTAGAAGTCAGATTCTCAGACTGTGTCTGTAATTGAAGGATGGAAGTGATAAAATGTCCTTTCCTGAGTCATGTGACTGTTTATTGTTGTGCTATGTAACTGCATGCTTTGCACTGTTTGACCACTGTTGTGTTGTGTTTTTTTACACCGTACAGTGTTTATGCATGTGATACATGTAGTATTATTATTTACTGCTGGCTGTATAACAGACTACCCTCTTGAGGATATTAAAGACAATCTCCTATACTTTACTACTCCTGAATGGAGTATAAACTCTATGTCTTCTATATTTTTTTCTAGACAATTCATGGACAGCTGAATCATATACCAAGTTTAAGGATTCCATTCGTCAGCACTTCTCACGAGGACTACAGACCCTATAGCAGGTGCCTTTTTCTCCAGAGAGTTGGGGGGGTGGTATTATTGTATATAGTATGTAGTCATCTCTAATGACATGTATTTAGATGGAGATATAAATAGGAACCCAATGGATAGGAATATGTAAGATGGTTGTTGTGTAGAGGGAGAGTCAGATTCGCAGGTCGCAGTTGTAAATGAGAACTTGTTCTCAACTAGCCTACCTGGCTAAATAAAGGTGAAATTAAAAAATTACGGCCCCGTCCTCAACTTCTAACCCCTCTGTCACCCTCTCTCGTTCTCTTGTTCTCTCTCCCACCCCTCCTTCAGGTCTGAGATCACCCCCCCCAGCCTGGATGCCCTTCCCTCCCGCCTCGGCCTATTAAAGAGCTCTGCCCACAGCCACCTGCCGCCCCAAAAGGCCCCTCCCAGGGTGTCCTGTGGGCCGCGTTTGCCCCCCCCTGTTGTGACACTGCCCTATGCAGGGAAGTGCAGTGTGTACCGCAGCTCTTTTACTGTGCCTGCCCCTCAGCTTGGCCCTACTGGGCCACAATCGGAGGCCATGGCAGGGTGGGGGAGTGCGGCAGTTCAGGCCAGGGATGGAGCTGGGGGGGGCCAAAGAGGGCTCCTCAGGAGCATCCTGGAGGTCCCCAAGATGTACCTGGCAGAGAGCCAAACCTACGGAGGGAAAAAGAAGGTGCTGGTCTGAGGACGAAGGGGCCACAATGTTGGGGCCACAATGTTTGAGTTCAGAAATAATGTGTTAATAATGTGTCTCAAAGATTATCACTGTTGTTTTGTTTTTGTGTCAGCAAAAAATAAATCACATTTCTCAAATGACCATGACTTCTGTTTCTCATGTGTCAATGTCTTTTTGATTATCAATGCAATGAGATGAGCAATAAACACCCTGGTATCATTTGAAGATGGCCAGGGAGGTCTCATTGATTTATCGATGTAAGGTGGTATTATTATTGGACTATTATAAGCAACAGATTAAAAAAATCATAATAATAGTGATGGAGGGGTGCCCACATCTGATTAATTCTTCTGTCAGTAATTTAAGTGTGTGCTTGTATTCACCCACACCGCTAACACATTAGCCAAATCCAGTCCAGTCCCAATGTGTGTGTGTGTATGTTCTCCCATATCTAGATGGGGAGTAGTAACCTAGAAAATAACCTTGTGTATTTTGATCAGAGGACTCAATGCTCTGGTTTAATCAAGTACTCACAACACACACTCATACACATGCACACACACACACTCATACACACTTGCACTCAGGCAGACACACAAATTCCATCAGTTACTAAAACTCATGCAGGGCCTTAGAATAGACAGTGCTTTGGCTGTGCGGCACACACCTGTTTCTAGTATAATGCTGGACTGTTCAATCAACAGTCCCATTGTCCAGCCTCACAACCTTCCAATCTTCTATCTCACTCCAACCGCTAAGAATAGGTTCCATCAAGTTCATATGTGATTTGGCTTAACACAGTTATATCCCTCCTTCAACCCCTCCTTCTTGCTCCCTCTCCCTCTCTCTGTAATCCCTGAGCATATAACGCAGGACTATAAAGGGGAGGTAATTAACCAGAAAGGGCAGTGTTATTAATTAGGTTTCCATGAGAGATGAGTGGAAGGGAGAGGGGGGTGGGTTCAAGTTATCTAAAGGATATTATTAGGTCTAAATAAGGGAATAGACTGACTGGAATCAGAACTGACAGGGCTTCTCTACCAAATCTTCTCACGTCTCACCCTCTTTCCTATATCCTTCTCTACTTTCTGTGATTCTCTGTTCACCTCTATCTCTCCCCTCCACTCTCAGACTGTATTTGGAGGACATAGTTTATAGGTCAAGTGGTCAATCCACAAACCCTAGTGGATTGGTCTGTGTGTGTCTGTGTGTGTATGTGTGCGGGGGGTATTTTCCACTACAGCACTGTATCAACTGTACACAGATTACAGTAATTTATGATCGAGGATAGCTGCGTTTGTAAATGTGTATTTGTGTGTGTGAGAGAACGCTTCTCTCTCTACCAAAGAATTGCTCCAGGTCATTAATTTCCTGTCGCAGAGTCTGTGCGCTTGTGTGTGAGTTTGTTTGCCTGAGTGTTTCTCTCTATTCTCCCTCTCTATTTATTATTCATCCATACTGTACCTGTCTCTCTCCACCCCTCCCTCTCCCTCTCGGGTTCTAGCTGCCCATTCATCAACACTGTTTTTGGGAGCAAGAAAGCACAGCATTCATAGTCCTGACACGGGGAGAACAGAGAGAGAGAGAGAGAGAGAGAGAGAGAGAGAGAGAGAGAGAGAGAGAGAGAGAGAGAGAGAGAGAGAGAGAGAGAGAGAGAGAGAGAGAGAGAGAGAGAGAGAGAGAGAGAGAGAGAGAGAGAGGAGAGAGAGAGAGAGAGAGAGAGAGTAAGTACACATGAGCAACCATGAACAAACAATAAAAACAGACACACACATGCACACATTTCTTTATCACAATGATATTTTGTACATTGCTGATTGCCAAGTTAAAATAGGCAGTCAATTATTACGTCTGAATGATAGTGAGGGAGTGTGTTTGTGTGTGAGTGTGTGTGTGTGTGTGGGGGGGGGGGGGACTGCAGTATTTTCTGGGCCCGTAGTACTCATGTATGTCCCCTAGATGTCTCTTGTGCACTACATCGCAGGAGGTGGGGGGAGGATAATGGGAAGCACTGCAGAGCAAGAGACAGAGGGATGCAGATTCAGGACAGCACACAAGGCAGTCAGATACTGATGTAAGACAGATCTATGTAGATGGATCTCATCTCTCCCCTCTCTTTTTCTCTCTCTCTTTCTCTCTCTCTACATCCTCTTCTTTGTCTGGATGCAGTTCCTCTACTGCATCCTACAACATTCCTCCTCAATATCATTGTTGCTTCTCACTCTCCTCTTACAGGAATATGTTCTTTCTCTTTTTTTGCTCCTCTTTTATGTCCCACACACAGTCCCTCCTCCCTCCACTACAATCACACCATCCTTCTCTCTTTCTTTCCTTAACCCTTTCCCTCTTTTTTGTAGCAGTGCATTTGTTCCCCCTCTTTTTCTATCGCTCTGATTTCCCTTTCTCTCTTTTTGTCTCTCTATGGCTGTCTGTCTTTTAGTCGCTACCTTTTTGTCGCTCACTCTTTTGCTTCCTCCCTCCCTCTCTTTCTTTCTCTTACTCTATTCCTTTCATTCCCTCTCTCTCTCTAGAGATCATGTTTCCCAGATGATTTTCTTGTTTTCCAGTGGAAGCTTATTTGCTCAGTCAGCATACCTTCCAATTTATCACTGTCTATTACTTTATTTCTCTTTTCATCCCACTCTTGTCCTCCCTCCCTCTCTTTCTCTCTCCCTCCGTCTCCTTTTCACTCCCTCTATCTTTTTTTATGTGTGTGCCAACATATAATGTATAATTGACCTGTATAGCTTTTTTGTTACAAGACTATCAATGAATTTTTTTTCCTCTTCTTCTTCCTGATCCTCCACTATACTGTCTGATGGTGCAATGTCACAACTTCTTGTTCGGTTGTTCGTTTAGTCATTGTATTAACCTGCCTCAATAGAAAGTGTGTGTGTGTGTGTGTGTGTGTGTATGTGTTTGCTTGTGCATGTTCTGCTTTCTACCTCTATCATTCTCATACGGTGAAGGACTTCATATCACCTTAGTCAGCATGTTAACTTAATTAACTGAGTGTGTGTGTGGGGGGGAGAGAGAGTGAGAGAGAGACAAAGTGAGAGAGATGAAGAGAGAAAGAGATTGTGTGGAAGAGAGAGAAATAGTTTATTCACCTAGTCATCATACAGGACAGAGCTATCGATGGTGCTGAAATTTACAGCGAACAATTTAACGTCTTTGTCTAGTGTAAGATCTCTTGGGTATGATCATTCAAATGACTGACATTACAATATTTAAAGGAGAATGTCAGGATGTAATGAATCAGACACAGCAGAAATTAGCTTAAGTTTGATCATGTTGGTGAGCTACAATGATAAAACTTGTAATTATGGTTTGTAATATATTGTTACATGGTCTAAAAAAGATAAGGACAGTTCATACCTTAAATAAGTATGATTTACATTAGTAGAGTCTATGTTGTGATGTCTCGTAGATGCATTATTATTGGCATGAGCAATATTAACACATGACCGTTGTCAAGGCATTGCTCATCACAAAACTTCCTAACCAAACACATAAATATCTTGTGATACCTTTTCCCCCGGCTGATGCAACCAGATGTCGCTTGTGGTAGGATTAAGAAGCTGTCCATGGCACTAAACCCAACCGCAAGGCGATTCAGACCTATAGGACCAAAGAAACTGCAGGCCTTAGCCTACATAAATATTCCCTTCATCTCCCTCTCTACACTTAGAATCAAGCTGCCCCCCCTCCCTCTCCCTTGTTCATCAGGCTTCCCTCCTCGTTGCTGGACCCTGGTGTGGCAGTTTGCCCAGACTTAATGAAGTGGTGGTATGAGATGGCAGCACAGAGGACATCAGGAGAAGAGAGGGAGAGAGGCTTTGAACTAATGGAGAATAACAGGGACAGAGAGAGAGAGAGAGAGAGAGAGAGAGGAGGGGGGGGAAGAGGTAGAAAGATGTGGGAGATGACACAGGGAAGAGAAAGGGCACAAGGGAGGAGAAAGGACACAGGGAGGAGAGATGGGGAGATAGAGAATAGATAGAAGTAGACTTAAAGGAGAACGGGAGAGGGGAAAATGGCAGTAAATGTGATGAGTGAGGCACCATCACTGGAGCAGGTAAAGGACATAAACAGAGAAGGGGAGAAAATTCAGAGATAAGGAACAGGAGAGAGGGTGACAGAGGGGACGCTACTGAATAGAGAGAAGGAATCTCATCCAATGAAATCTGATTCCGTTATGCGGAACTGGAGTGAGAATAGGAGGGAGGAGGGTGAGTGAAAGAGAGAGAGAGAGTGAGAGGGAGGAGCAAGAGTTGAGCATGTATAGTACTTTGAGTGTAGGGTAAGGACAAAATGTGACTGGAATGACAGGGCTATTCAGAAACCGAGAGAGAAAGACAGAGTCAAAGAGAGGGAAAGACTGCAGAGGTAGGTTTAGAGACAAAGTAAGAGAGAGGCAGTCTCATTCTTGTTTTCACTGCAGCAGAAGACCATTCACTCACTCAGTCCTGTGCTCTGTTTACAGTTCACCTCTCTCTCTCTCTCTCTCTCTCTCTCTCTCTCACTCTCTCTCTCTCTCTCTCTCTCTCTCTCTCTCTCCCTCTCTCTCTCTCTCCCTCTCTCTCTCTCTCGTGTGTGAGTGTAAGTGTTTTCACTAGAGAGCTTGAAGTCAAAGCATCGTGCAGAGTGAACGTCCCATGGACATATAAGGGGTGAATACAGGAGCTACAGACTGTACTGAATGGTTGGCATATTAGTCCTGTACTGAGGCATAGGGAGAAGAAAAGATAAGGGGAAATAGTGGTGCGATGGAGGGAGAGGAATGGAGAGCGCAACAGAATTCAAGAGGGAAAATGAGAGGAGAGAAAGAAAAAGAGAGAAAGTGAGAGAGAGCAGGTTACACTAATGGTCTGCAGTCTTTTCTCCCCATTTTGTGGAGCTCAGCAAATAATCGTTCTGCCTGTAGCCACCCCCTTCCCCTCCTCCCCCTCTACTCTTCCTTCTCTCCCATTGGATGGGCCGGAACTTGGAGAGGGAGTGTGATAGAGAAGTCGATGGAGGGAGGAGGGAGGGGGTGGGCGTGAATCACTGTCATATTCATCTGGCTCTGGTCTAATTGAAGAAAGTGTTTTAGTAGATTGGAAGACAGTGAAAGGCAGAACAGAATGTGTGGGGCTATGCTGAAAAGATACAGGAGATGGGGAGAGAGCGGGGGGGAGAGAGATAGGGAGAGAGAGAGGCTGAGAGAGAGAGAGAGAGAGAGAGAGAGAGAGAGAGAGAGAGAGAGAGAGAGAGAGAGAGAGAGAAAAGGCTATGTGTGTGTATGTGTATTGCTATACTGGTTGGTACTGCAAAGTTGCCTCCACTCAGTCATCTTTTCTAGTTCTGATAGATTACTGCACTCAGGCTATGTCTATGGGTCAGAAGTGTCTGTTATACCTGTTTATTCTGAAATCGCATATTATCATGATCCCTTTCACTGTCGGTTGAGGTCCCACTACATTCAAATATTCAAAATTAAAGAATTATAAATAAATATGTACTATGGGAAGCGATACTCGAAAATACTTTCTTTAATTGAACTAGCCTTTGAACATGAACAGCGGGAATAAAGGAAGGAAGGAAGAGTATGGAATGAGAAGGGAAGTGAGGAAGGCAGGCAGGCAGGCCAGCTCAGGGTGTGGCAGAGGAGTCTGGGCTCTCAGCCGGGCTTCCCAGAGCTCAGCAGATCTCCACGAGGTGCCTGGGTTGCAGAAAGAGACTGGGGAGCGATGTGATTAGCTGATGGAAATCAGCTGTGTGATACTGAGAGAGTTGAGAACTAGGTTAGTCTATATGTAACTCAATTTTAGCTTCAGTAGTTCTGATGCAGTCAACACATTTTTCTTTGTTTTTGTTTAAATAACTACAGTTCCTTTGAATTGTTATAATAAGGTTGCTCAACTTGTTCCTGTTTGATATTTAGGCTCATTCATAGCTACACATTACAATGCCCTAGTTTCCCAAAACACTTGCTCTATGGACTGAGCAAACTACAATGAAGTTCAATTCGAAGGTCAGATGCTCCTTTAGTAAGTTTTCGCAACACTGTCAACGTTTGTTCATCTCCTGTAACCTTAGGGGTAGTCTACTACCGTAATTTGGGATGTTTTCATTTTGCTGAAGAAAATGAAAATTATGTTCAACTCAATCACGCGTATAATTATTTATACCTCTCTCTCTCTGTCTCCCTCTCCCTCTCTCCTCTCTATTTCTGACTCCTCCCACCCCCTCCCACCTGCGTTCTCTCGCTCCTCTCTATTCCTTGTCCCCGTCTCTTCAGTTCGGTGTGTGCCTCCTCGTTGAAAGGACGCAGGGGTGGGAACAAGTCGTCCAATAAAGCATGTTACACTGCAGACATGACTTGTGCGCCAGACAGCGAGAAAATTGTGATAAACTGTGGAGGGTTGCGACACGAGACCTATCGGAGCACCCTCAAAACTCTCCCTGGTACCCGCTTATCATGGCTCACCGAACCGGACGCTTTTAGCAACTTCGACTACGACCCCAAATCCGACGAGTTCTTCTTTGATCGCCACCCTGCCACCTTTGCTTTCATACTCAACTATTACCGCACAGGAAAGCTGCACTGTCCCAACAATGTGTGCGGTCCGCTCTTCGAAGAGGAGCTCGCCTTCTGGGGCATTGACGAGACGGACGTGGAAGCATGCTGCTGGATGAACTACCGGCAACACAGGGACGCCGAAGAAGCATTGGACAGCTTTGAAACCCCCGAACCGGAGCTTCCGGATGACGATCCAGCTTTGACCGGAGGCGACGGGGACCTGAAGCGGCTATGCCTGCAAGAGGACGGCCGCAAGGCCAGTTGGTGGGCTGTCTGGCAGCCCTTTATGTGGGCACTTTTTGAGGATCCCTATTCATCCAAACAAGCCCGGGTAAGTCCCCCTGAATTTGCATGACCTAGAATTGAATGGAATGGCCCTATATACGGTGTCAGGTGGTCTAGTAACAATTTTGCCTGCCTGCGTAATCACGTCAAAAGTTATTCCCTAACTCTAGTAGCCAAATGCATTGCTTCTTACTAGGAGCTGGACTTCTCAAAAAGTTAGATCTACGCCGTCCAGTGTGGGACTGTTGAATCTGAAGTGTTAAGGTGCACTGCCTTTCTGCCTCTTAGTTCGTCCACATACCCTCTCGTTCTCCTTTTTCATTTTACGCACTACTCCTGTTATGGCTGCGACTCCAGTTTACTGCATCCCCCCCCCCTTTCCCATGCTTGATTAAATCCTTTTGATTGTTCGTCAAATACGACATATCATATATATATATATATATATATATATAATATACTCCCGATGACCGCATACGTCTCTTTTAGCGCATTACCTCGCGCACTTGTCTACCGGTCACTTGGCCTAACCTAGTGCGCATTTCTACATCCTTTCCTTTCTCTCTCTTTCCATCTCTCTCTCCTTTTTTCAGTCTCTCTCTCTCCCTCTCTTGTTAGCTCCCTCTCACTGTCTGTCCCACTCACTCTCTCTCTCTGTCTCACTCTATCTATTGGGTGATCAGTCTCTCTTCCTATGAATACCCCCCCAACATTCAGGTGAACTGGCAAAGATTAACATCCTTATGCAAGCAAGAAAACTGTAGTCCTAATTTGGAATGACTGCATGAGTAATCCTGTTGATTGAATTGTCCAGCGCATTACACCACAGCCTGTTTGGTGACAGTGCTTAGTTGGAACGGAGGTCATGCAGCATCAAGTCCTGGGGACCCATCTCAATGGTGACCTTGCAGAGACCTGGAGCCTTGTAGGCCCCCTGAACTCATGCAGGCACTGGCTTTCATTCAACAATCTATAACTATTATAGTGTTTACAGGATCTATACAGGCCACCAGCCAGTTTATGTTACCGTTACCGAATATACCATATACAATTACTTTTAATTGATGATTTCCAGATTCTAAATGTGTGAACCTAATGTGTTACTTGTTACAACCATTGTTATGTGTGTATCACACCTGCAGCCAGACAACCATTAACACCTTCACACATTTGCACACAGTGACTGTGACTCTATGTCTACCAGGACACTGTTCCTGGTCTGAAACAGGGTGAGCCAAGTGTTAGGAATAGGCCAGACAGGAGTCATCAACGTGAGGAAGTTATCCTCATGGATGGAAAGTGTTTGACTGTGAGCGTCTAACTGATCCAAGGGAGGTATAGCTTTCATTTAGACCTTTCAGCACCCTTGTGTTGAAGTATGGATTGGGACCAGGAGAAATTGAGGCTAAATCTAAAGAGGTACGTATTCCTAGCAGAGCTGAAGCAAGGCGGATCTGTTGAACTGAAGCAGGTAGGAAGGCGTGGATAATACATGCTGTACACCAATATAACAGGCCTCGGTCAATATAGCAATGTAATCGGTTGTTTGTTTGTGTCAAAACAGGGGAGATTTGACTTAATGTGCCACACTAGCATACAACGTTTGTTTAACATTCTCCTTTAAATCGTTTTTACACCGTCTCATGGTATGAAGTCCAAATGTTTCTTCTTACTCAAGAAACTCATCACTCATCATCTCTAGTCCTCCCTATTTCCTTTCTCTCTTCCATCCCATAATATGCCTCCACAATCCCAATGCATAGTTTTCTCTAAAATCCATATCAATTAAACAGAGACATAGACTAGCTGTGACCTGGATTATTGTTAAAGTGTATTCCTTCATTGACTCGGACCCAGGAAGATGGCACATTGACCAGTGGGTGTTGACTGGTTCCTAGTTTAGCCTGGAGAGATGCAGGGTCAACAGAACCCATTCATACCTCTGTCATGGACCAATCAAAAGGAAGGCTTCCTGCTCTGCTAAAAACCAGTGGGTGGACGGTGTAATCCATGTGTCCTCCTGGTAAAGAGGTTGATTTGGATTTTAAGGGTGACCTTTTGGTCACGTCTCCAGTGTAGAGGAGGTCTGGTCTACTGTAGAGGAGGTCTAGTCTACTGTAGAGGAGGTCTGGTCTACTGAGAGGCATGTACTCCTACTAATCTTAGAGGGATCTGGAACCGGCATAGAAGAGGGGAGGGAAGAGTGATGGATTTCTGGCAGCTATGACAAAAGATGACAGATGACAGAAACATGTTTTCAATTCCAATCGAGCTGATCAGTAGGTAGGGGCAGGAGTCCTTATGAATCCACGAAAAAATCTTAAATACCGGCAATGATAAACTCTGAGCGTGGAATGATAAACTGAAATAGACCAGAATTATTTTACACCCGGGGATGTGTGATGTCTTATAAACAGGGCTTCTAGAGGAAATCCTTCAATTGCATCGATTATATAATTGACAGAAGATGCCCCCGAATCCGTTTGATTCTCAGAAAGCTGCTCAACTGAAGAATGTAGTAGCGGGTAGGCAAAATGTCGTCATCACTTTTCGGTGCCACCAGTGAATCCTTCTAACTCTCCATCACCTGTGACACGCTAGCTGTTTTATTATCACGGATGCAGGGGTGCGCGCTGGATTGCTTATTATCGTTTCAGAGCGCCCCTCTTTTTCCCACTCCCCCCTTTCTTACTCCCTCCCTCCCCCTTTCTCTCCTTGTGCTATAGCGTAGCACTGCAGTGCCGATAGTAGCTGACTGCGCGCCGATTTCTGCTGCAGCGCAGCACGAGGAGCAGCGGTCTAAAAGAAGAGAAAGAACGAAAGGGGGGTGTTGGGCTTGGGGGATGTTTGTGCTAGCCCTTTTAAGACTTCGATCGGGAGTAAAAGCACTAAAACTATTGGATGGGGTCGCTTTCCTCTCTTTCTCTCGTTTTTTTTTTGCTTAGCCTCGCAAGCTTGGATGTGCGTATCCGTTTATTGATTAGACCATACATCTCCGTCGGCCCATTCACGTGGCTGTCTCCTCAGAATGGTGCTCTTTGTGAGAGAACCCCCCCCCCCCCCCCCCCATACACACACACACTCTTTACGCAGCGGGGTGTGCTGGCAATACCCTAATCTTAACTGAAGACACTTCTAATCTACACACACGAGCCACAGACACGAACACACATGTAGATAAGAAAAACGTATATTATGCATGGCATATGTGATGCCAGTGGTAGTTACTGTGAGTCACTTCAGAGACTATATGTGTCATTATCTCTGACCTCATTTTATTTCCACAGGCTAGGCTTCTACAGGTTAGGTTGTTCACCTGGAGGATGAAGGTCCTTGGTCCAATGCTCATTAGCCATGTTGCGCATGGTCCCTTATAGCCATGGGCTTTGAGGAGTACGGTACTGCACAGGTTTCTCCGTGTACATTAGAGGGAGTGGATAACATTTGATGACATGTCAAAAAAAAAAACGTTTAACCTCTGTGTGGTCCTCTGTCCTCGCGCCCTCCTCCCTTTCTCACCCATCGTGATTAATGGTTCGATGAAAGAACACGGGGCTCACTGTAGACCACATCAGTAAATACCCATGCACCCCCCCCCCCCCCCGAGCATTACATGCTATAGCGTGCACGTGGAAGACACCTCTCTCTCTCCCACTTCACAAATGAGGACGTGCACTGGACTGCACAAGAAACTCGTGCTTACTATTACATACAAGTGAAACCCATTATATACACAATCAGCTGTTTACGTTTGTTGATGTGAAGAGGTAGCAAAAATCACACTTGCATACACTGGAATAAACTGCAAAGGTGCTGTTTTGTGAAAGACTGCACCGCAGTACTTTTGCACTTGTTTGCGGTAGCCTGAGGTTGCATACAGCGGCAATATGAGCTGGAGGCGTACGTTCAGAAACTGCCAGGGTCGGGGAGCTGTCCAGTGCTGAAGTGGCGCGCAGAAGTTTTTGATGGAGGACACGGTGGGGTTTGTGCAGCATATTCAGTTGCAATGCGATCATCAGCCAATAGTGGATAGGTGTTGATTCTGTGATTAGGATCAGCTCAGCGATAGTTGAGTCTTATCATTGCTGATTTGATATTGCCAGACAACCCTGATGTTACGTCAAGGCTGCCCCTGCAAGCCAATGGACCTTAAGTTCACGACACCTTGTCCTATAATTCCATACTCCATGCCAAAACCTAAACGATGGGCAAATGGGTCCCATGGACATATAAACTACCTTTACTCTCCAGTCACAACCTTTCCAGTTTATTAGTCTACACGGGGCCTATGAGTTATCCTTGCTTGCCCCAGATGTTTGTAAACAATAGGTAAGTCGGGGGACACGCAAGATGCCTAAAATAACAGCCCGTGAGTTAAGATTCCTTTGTAGCCTACAGCAGCTTACTTTAAAATGTGTCGACGGACACGAGCACTAGCACTGGGCACTCTGTGTCGGTCGCGCTTCAAATAAAAGGCTCTCATCTTTCCCCGACGGGAGCTGATTTATTTATTAATCACAATCTGCATTTGGAGTCTGTACTCAAGGGATGCATTGACCCACTGGAACCTTTCATTCCCGCACTTATGGGGTTTCCTCAAATGGAAGTCAGCCCAATTTGCCGTGCATGCGGTTTGGTATTGTCTGCGTGTTGGCAGTACTCTACCCAGGCTTCAAATCGGTTTCGTTGTCTCAAGGTGAAATTCAACAACTAATGCAGTAGTAGAGCCGTTTTTCTATCGTCATTGTCTGGCTTCTGAAAGGTTTGTGTTTGTTTAGGGCCACCTTTTATAGTCACCTATCCCTCCCTTCTCTCTTACCTCTAAATAAAGGCTTTAACATTTTAGATTCGGAAGTACCCGTCGCTCGCAATAGCACGCACACCTCCCCCGGTGGTTTCTGTAGACGTTACTGCACCTCCGCTGCACACTCCCTAGAGTGCTTCTCCAAACCGGGCACTGCACAAAAAAAGCCCGTGGCCCTCTTTCTGTTATTTGACCGATGTGTGTGCGTGTCCATGCACTCGGCCTTTGGCAGTAACTTGGCTTTGTTGCGCAGTATGGTTTGCAGAGGGCAAATAGCCTTCATGGTTGTTGCTTGGACCCGGTACGGGTTTCGTGTGGAATCGGGCTCCCTCTACGGGGTGAACGCCGAAGAACCGTTGGGAGTATGGAAAATGTGGTAGAGAGTAATAGAGGAACATTTAGTTTGGTAAGCTTGGAACAAGTATAACTTGACGTGAGGATCTACTTATGTTTCCCGTCAACATCCTCGAGGGAGGTTTCCTCTCAACGGAACATCGCAGGGATCACACATTTTCCCAGTGGAAACAAGCCACAAGCCACAAGCCACACACACACACAGATATACACAACACACATACACTCGTCGTTCCTATGACCAGGAACTGTTCAGATTGCCAGTTATTACGGCTTGCTGGACAGCAAAGTATTAGGTGGGATTTGTCAGTTAGATGTCAGATTCTCCCACACAGCTTCCGTTTTAGTCTGGTAATCTTCTGGATGTATGTATAGGCCTGAACGAGCCCTCTGATTGGCTATGGGCCTAGGGTCCTGTTCAATCCAAAAGCGTTTTTAGAAATAAACAGCTCCAGGATAGAAAATGGTTGCACTATTTATGCTCCAACATAATGTCTTTTGAAGAAATCACTGCATGGTGAAAGGGTTTCACCTCCCCTGCTGTGTGATCTGATGTGAAGTGCTTTCAGTTGCAGAAGAGCAAGTGCATAAAGAACGATAATTTTGCCAGTCTTTAGGAAGGACCGTTATATTATATACTCTATGGGAAGGACCAGGACCACTGGAGGGTTTGGCCTGAGAGGCCAGGCAATTCATCCCTGATTGGTGCTTACGGATCAGTGGAGATAAGTGATTGGCATTTGGGTTGCCGGCGGTTAAAATGGCTGAGCAGCAGTAGGAGTCAAGCAACTAGACATCCTTTTCACTGTCGGTGAAACCCTAGATCGAATGTGGCCGGCAGGAGACCGTATTGACACTGAGCCCATATTTCCCTTAAGCCATCTGTTGTTTTGATTGTGGCCCGTAATGTGCTGGTCTCATGAGGAGGACACCGAGGAGTTGTGAGGGGGGGGGGGGGGAGGGTGTCGAGGAAAGAAGAGAAAGAAGAGGGGGGAGGGAGGGAGGAGACCGGGTCACTTACGCAGATGAGTGTCCATGTGGCGACACCACATACGGTACGCATGACATGAACATGTTCACGCATCCACGGACACTGCCTGTTCTGATGTGGACACACACGCGCACACACACACAGGCACACAGCCCATGGACTATGAGTTGAGCGGCTTCGTCTGTCTCTCCTTTGGTCACACTTCCAACTCCCTTCCCTCTCTCCCTCAAGATTTCACTTTTGCAGAGAGAGAGAGAGAGAGAGAGAGAGAGAGAGAGAGAGAGAGAGAGAGAGAGAGAGAGAGAGAGAGAGAGCGAGCGAGCGAGAAAGAGAGAGAGAATGCCTGCGTGCGTCTACTAAAAGCATTTTCAATGCACACAGCTCGCTTTTATGTCCCCTCTTTAAAACAGCGCATTATTGCAGACTCCGCTTTTTCATATATACACACACACAAGCAGACACACGAAAAAGCTCTCTGTCAGTCTCCATGCGCCATATCGATAACATGATGATTTCTGTAAAGCTTCTCGCTGGGTTAGCTGTGTTGAAATCCCTGGTGGCACGTTCTAGGCAACAACAAAAAAACGGATTGATTGTTGGTAGGAGAGTAGAGTGTGTGTGTGTATAAATGAGCTTGGTGCGTGTGTGATCCCGGTGCATGTTTGCACGCGCCTGCGCTCTGCGGAGAAGAGGTGTGTGAGAGAAGGGGGACTCATGAAATGATGATGACGGTAATGCTGCAGCATGCCGTATGGGGGGAGGGCGAGCGAGACCGAGGGATGAGCGAACGAAGGAACCGGAGGGTTGAGAGCGAGGAGAGGAAAGTTGCGGGAGGGAGGAAGGGAAAATGGATAATGAACATGGGGGAAGGGGGGGGGGGGAGATGAGGGCCCGATGCCTAGAATGAAAGGGGGGTTCTTTTGAGAGCAGATATGTAGGTAAGATTCTCAGCTCCGCGCCATCTGGGACTGCTGGAACAAGCTTGCCTGCGTGGAGGGGAACAGAATGGACAGACAAAGACAGGAAGTAGAAAAGAGCTGATTGCGACGTTCTGTTAAAGCGGTGTCCCCCTATTTTTGTCTGTCTGTTTCTCTCTCTCTCTCTCTCTCTCTCTCTCTCTCTCTCTCTCTCTCTCTCCTCTCTCCTCTCTCCTCTCTCCTCTCTCTGTCTTGCTCGCTCTCTCTCTCTCTGTCTTGCTCTCTCTCTCTCTCTCTCTCTCTCTCCATCCATAAAGCGTGGGCACATTTACCAGCTAGCCCAGTTAATCTCCTGGTGACAGTGTCTCCGTTGGGTGGACACACTTGGCCTGTCTTGGATTTGATGATGCTGATGATTTAGGAGGGCCTTTGTGGGATACTGCTGCTGAGTGCTGCTTCACAAACACACGCGTAATCGCTCTAAACTCTGTGTGTGCAGTGAGAATGATGCCGTTTTTTTTATTCCAGTATGATGGCAAACTATACTTGAGTATGAAAAAAAAGAAGTCAAATGAGTTATTTTGAGGGTTGTGCAAGATGTAGAGAGACAGGAAGAGTGAAACAGCGTGAAGGAGAGGAACATTTGCAAGGACAAACGTAGTGCGCCGCAGTGATCAGGATCGAATACTAAGCAGAAAAAATGCAATGCCCTCTCTGGCTTCACCTCAGTGGAGTGTGTGTGTGTGTGTGTTTGTCATAGTGTGTGCACGGCATGTTTTTTGTTTGAGAGTGTGGTGACTGGCATAAAAGCACTGTCGCTATCTCAGAGTATGAGAGCATCGATTTTAAGAGCATTCTAGTAAGCTTCAAGATACAGAGTTAGTGTATTTTCTAATGTTCATGACTTTGTCTTGCTGTTCCTGTATTTCCTGCAGCTAATGCACATCAGTATTCCAACAGGGTGGTCTACTGTAGTAAGTGCAGTACCTGGGGATATAGTAAATCACCTTCCCTTCTGCAATGCTTTAGGTGCTACTGTAACAACTACCCCTGAGCAAGTTGTCCTTTGCCCTGTCTGTCTGTCTCTCTGTCTCTCTGTCTCTCTCTTTTTGTCTTTTTTTCTGTTTTTCCATTTTTCTGTATGTGCTTGCAATGCTGTCATTCACTGGTTTATTGGTCTTGCATTCTCTCTCTCTCTCTCTCTCTCTCTCTCTCTCTCTCTCTCTCTCTCTCTCTCTCTCTCTCTCTCTCTCTCTCTCTCTCTCTCTCTCTCTCTCTCTCTCTCTCTCTCTCTCTCTCTCTCTCTCTCTCTCTCTCTCTCTCTCTCTCTCTCTCTCTCTCTCTCTCTCTCTCTCTCTCTCTCTCTCTCTCTCTCTCTCTCTCTCTCTCTCTCTCTCTCTCTCTCTCTCTCTCTCTCTCTCTCTCTCTCTCTCTCTCTCTCTCTCTCGTATCCATGTTGTGTCTGTCCTATTTTCCTAATCTCATTCCTCTTTTGTCCCACTGGGCCTTTTGTCTTCCAATCTGTCCCCAGAGATGCACCCTTTCCATTCTCTCTCCTATTCGTCTCTCCCTCCACTTCCTCCTCATCCCCCATCCCATCCGACTCCCTTGCCCATCACAGAAAACTGCAAGGGCCTTGATGAATGAAACGTTAGATATCCCCCACTATGGCTGCTGGTAGGGAACCTACGATCGTGCGTTTTTTCTTCCTGTGAGAAAGGCCATCATTCCAGTCCTGTTCACTGCTGCTGTAGTGGCACTGCTCGCCCTCCCTGTGCACAAAGTTACCTGAGAGGAAGGGGGGGGGGGGGGGGGTCCTGCAGGGGAACAGACAACGTTGTTCACTACTATGGGCACGTGGATGTTTCCTATGTAGGGCGCAGTGAGTCCCTAGACCACAGTCTCAGTCCATACTCGTTGTCTCATTACTCTTGAATGAGCAGGTTATATAAAGAAGACTGCCCGAGCCGGGATGTGTTCGAGTGGCCCACCGCGCCCCGATATGGATCCAGCAGAGTGAAGGAAGGGAGGAAGGATTGGTTCGAGAAGACCATAAAGTCTTTGAGTACGGTGGCTTTCTCAATGAGATGCGATGCACCATTCATAAGCACTCAGCTTGTCTATGATGGCTTTCTCTCCTGCTTTGCTCTCTCTCTCTCTCTCTCTCTCTCTCTCTCTCTCTCTCTCGCACACACTCTCGCACACACTCTCTCTTCATCCTTCTTGAACCGCTTCAATATTTTGAGATACTCTTACTCTTTATCTCCTTCCTTCCTACCCTCCTTAGCACCCCCAGTCCTTGTCTCGCTCCATCTCTCCCCTAGGTTTCTGCACTTATTCATTCTTATGCAATTTGATCGTATTTAGTCACCAACCCCCCCCCCCCCCCCCCACAAGCACACACATGCAAACACATTCCTCAGCATATACCCATGTGAAAGCATGCATGTGTAGGCTTGCATGGCCTGCAGTCCACACACATATTCCTCACATGCATTCCGGCAAATGCTTGGACACATCCCTGCCATTCTGTAGGCAAACACTATCACATTCTGTATGAGCAGCATAGTAGTAGGTCTCTGTCACGCAATGTTCAAGTGAAACTCATGAACGCTTCAGGTACACGTAGCCACACAAACACACACACACACACTCACCCACATACACGCCAAGGATGCTCATCTATCTGCAGCCCCATCCCTCCCTCCCCTCGGCCCCTTGCTCCATCCACCCACCCCCTTCCCCTATGTGTCTCTGGCCCAGGCCTGAGACCAGCTGCTGGGCCGCTGGGGTTCTCCAGGCCCCTGGCCTCTGTGGCTCCATGTACCCGTGTCCTGCGCCAGCTCCTCCCTCCCTGGTGTACTGCCAAGACCAAGAGAGGGTGGGAGAGACGGGGGAAGAGAGAGGGAGTGCTGGCGAGTGTCCTATCCAGACCTCCCTCCCTCCCACCTCCTCCATCCTCCATCCTCCCTTCTCCCTCTCTCTCCCCCCCCCCCCACCTACCGCCCTTCCCAGATGGCTTTGCTGATGCTGATGGGGCTGGGTCCCTGTGCTACACCCTTCACTCCCTCTCCTTCTGGTTTTCAATACATCCTTCACTCACTCTGTCTCTGTCTGCCCTACACACTCTGTCACACAGAGACACACACATGTACCGGTGCCTGGACACCCCCTGAAACACACACACACACACACACACACACACACACACACACACTGACTAACAGGATCAATATGAGATGAATTGCCTTCCTCAGTAGATGATCTCATACAGTCTAGGACATACCAATGCCACAAGCACCAGACCTTAGAGTAGATGCAATGGAGCTAGGTTAAGACTAGGCCACATGACAGTTACCACTGAGGATCTCTCCACTGAGCAAATCTACTCTCTCGAGACTGCACATACATGTATTATGCAAATCCTAGCATGTATTGAGACAGTCTCCTACTAGGGTGCTGTGGCTCTGGTGCTCTGGTAGAGAATGTTGCTTAAATGAAGCAGAGATGCCAGAGTGTTTGATAGTGGGTGTCTGTCGTTCACAGGGCTAGTAAAATACAGTCTGAAGTGAGTTTTCTATCTGCTAAGGGAACTGTATCACAGTTACAGGAGGAAATGTGACATCACTTTATAGCCCTCGGTTACATGAATACCAGAGACACGGTGCTCACTACAACACAGAGCCCAAATGTAGGTGACACACACACACACCACATGACACGCACACAAACACACACAAACACGCACGCCCCCCTATTCTTCTCTTGCCTTTTCTGTCTAATGAGTCGTACATAGTCCCTTGTGTTATGCAGGTTGTGACAGACAGAGGCTCTGTCACAGAGCTCCCACTGGTGTTTTCCATTTACACAGCTCCAAAAGCCACTAGTGATCTCTTTCTCGCAGCCTTTCTGCTTGGCCACAGCTCTGCTCCGTGGAAGCCTGGAGCAGTATTTGGCAGGGAGCTGTCCTTGGTACTGAATGCTGTAGCCGTACTAGACCAAACCGCTGCACTGATCCGAGCACACTGCAGCAATCTGTAACCATACAGCAGCAGAGCTGAAAACTGATTTCTATACTGCTTTCATCCTTTTCTCTTTTTCTTTTCGATTTGGTCTCCCCCGTCCTCTTCTTCTGTTACTATATTGTTACATTTAAGTATATTACATTTTTCCAATCATCCTCCCTCAGTTTTGCAAACACACACACACACACACACACCTTCTCTCTTTGTCTTTCTTTCTTGTACTCTTTCTCCCTTTACACACACCGCATGCTTACCCTGTGCTGTAGGCTGTTTTCACTCCTCTGTACTGTAGCTAGCGTACGGATGGATGCTCTTAGTGCTATAGCCCCCATGTCCACACAATGTGACTTCACCTCTCTCCATCTCCCTCTATCTCTCTCTATATCGCTCAGTCTGTCTTTTCTCTCTCTCTCTTTTTCTGCCTGTTTGTTCCCTTTTTCGCCCCCCCCCCCCTTTTTTCCACCTTGGGTATCTGTTGGTCCGTGACATTATGGTGCAGTAAGAAGAGAGCGAGGCAGAGAAGTAGAGAGAAAGAGAGAGAGCGAGGCAGAGAAGTAGAGAGAAAGAGAGAGCTGTAGAAAATAAAATAAAGAGAGAGGTAGAGAGGGAGAACTCCAGGCATATTTCCATCTTCTCTCTCAGTCCTCCAGCCACCCTTTTCCCAGTATGTTAGATGCAGACAGGCTTTCAAAGCAGATTTAAATCGGCAAAAATATTACTTTGACTGCCCCAGAAAAACTTGATGCTGTTCACATCACTGGAGTATTTGGAGACTACAATGTTTATGATCTGATAATGTAATAGGATGCTTTTAGTCGATAGGATTTAATCTATAGATTTATAATTAAAGACTCCCCACCATTCTTTGTTGTTCTTCCAAATGATTGTATTGATTGGCAGTGCTGATTCAGTAAGGCCATCGAGCTTGTGCGCTCCTTTTGGCTGATCGCAATTAGAATTTGAGTGCTTGTGGTTAAAGGTTGGTCTGTACTTGCTGGCTTTAAGTTGTCTGGGATGTTTGTGAAGTGTGCGCTCTCCTGGGTTTTCCTGCTGACCTGTAGAAAGGAGGGGGTGTCTAGCGCAAGGGTGGGTGAGCTTCTTTGAATTGAAAGATCTTTCCCTTTACATTGCTTATTTCTTTAGGCTGGTTTGAAAAATATATATGGACAATTGTGTAATACCACGTGTCAAGGTGTAGGTGGTTACAGTATGTGATCAAGCAACATATATCATGATGCCTGACATCATGATTCGGTTTCTAGAAACTAGAAACCATGCTGTCCACTGTATTCACTTGAGATGGTTGTTTCTACAACACAGGTATGTTGACCAGCCGCCCCATAGACAAAAGACAACCGATATGCTGCATATTCCCACTTTATTTGTATTTTTACCAAGAATAAAAAGAAGCCAGTAGTTAACTCTGTCAGCTCAAACGACAAGAAAAAGCTAGGAGGTGCTCACAGGGTAAGAGCACGTACCACGAAGGCCAAGACTTAACGCAGGGGCCAGGGTTCTAATCTGCCTCAGGCCACTACCTGCATGTCTTCCCCCCCTGTCTCTCTCTGTGCTTTCCTGTCTCTTCATCCAACTGTGTCGATAAAATAAAAAAAGAAATTGTCAGGAATGTTCACAATAACAATGTTCAACTTCAAACAAAGTACAATCGTCGATTATCAAGTCGACCCAGTAGATTCTAAGAAGGTTTTACCTGACCAATAAAGTTCATGCCTTCCCAGTCCCAAGCACCAAAAAGTTAGAGAAGTGCTGCTGTGTAATGGCCGGTCTGACCATGACCCTGACAGCAGTAATCACACTATCCTGTAGTAAAGATGAACAGACCTGAATGAACAGTGTTGGTTACGTTGGGCCATATTACATTACAAGCGACTCAGCCATGCTACAATATCCCCGTCCCTGTACCTCGTAGCTGAATGAACCTGTAGCATGAAGTCATTCAGCAGAATGCGTTGTGTAACCGAGGTAGCGCTAATTGCAAGTGTCGCACCTCCCAGTCTGTGTCGCAGCAGCGGCCGTTGTCATCGCCGTGTCCTTACGCTGGGGGGAGGAGAGGGGGGGGGGGTTGTGCTGTGGTGTGGTGTAACGCAGACTGTGACCTGGTCTAATGGAGGTGACTGGACTACAAATAGCCCTGTTTTATATTAGCATCTGTTCCCCATGAGGTGTCAATAGCCACGTTGGCCTGGATTCCTCTCCTCGTCCTCTAACGCAGCACTGCCTCAGGACTTCTGCCGACTCAGAGGTGTGTGTGTGTGTGTGTGTGTTTATCAGGATCGAGCAGTTTGTGAGAGGGTAATACATGACCATGTTCCGTGGTTGTGTTTCTCTTCCAGAGGATTCACAGTTATCTCAAAGAGGAGGTCTTATACTGTAGAGGGCCTTAACAAGCTGCAATATAGGTTGGTGGGCCACTGCTAGGGGATGGCATTAGCTCCTTTTCTCTCTCTCTTTCTCTTCCTCCTTTTCCTTTTTTTTCTCAAAACTTTTAGTCTCTGTTCTGTGTCCCTCTCTTCCTTCCTTCCTTCCTCTCTTTCTTTTCTTTTTTCTGTCGCTCTCTCTGTTGTTTTTCTGTCTGCCTTTCACCCATATCCCCTCTCTGACACAGAGAGGTCAGGGCAGCACCATCCGACTGTGATGAGTTTTGAGTAGAGCTCATAGCCAGTCAGGCTAATTGATCATAATAGCCTGTTTGGATCTGCTGTTCCAAACTCATTCACGCTATCCATTTATACTTCACAGCTTTTGACGGAACCTTTCTTTGTTCTTTGCCCTTTAATCCCCCCCACCTCCTACCCCCCCTGTCAGTATATTATGGAAGTTGTTTGCTAAGAGCAGATTATCGAGTGAGGGAGTGAGATTTGTTGACAAATGTGTTTTTTTAATTTTTCTTTATTCTGCACATCAGCCATAACCTGTTAAGAGTGTATGTGTACATGAAGGGTTTTTTCTTGGGACCACTTAGTTGCTTCTAAAGGCCAATATATGTGGTAGATGCATTTTTGGTATGTCAACGCTAGTTTGTCTAATGGCCGATGTTCATGTCAGCGAACTATGAAATGTTTACGGGGAAATGTTTTATTCATAATAAACAATGGAAAAGAATAGTGGAACTTAGGAGAGAAAAGAAAGAGGTCAAGGGAGAGAGAAAGACAGGTGGGGTTAACAGAAGGGAGGCACAAATACAAAAGGAGGATGAGAGGAGAAATTGCCTGAAGAGAGGAGGACAGCAGAAGAGATGGAAGGAGAGGAAGCTGGTCTGGACAGCAGAGGAAGCAGGAAGACTAGGGCAATTTAGTAGCAGCCGCACATTAAGGAGAATTAGGTCAGTTTGACTTGAGTGGTATGAAAATGGGAGTGGGGCGAGGTCTAAACTGTTAGAGAAGAGAATAGAAGAGAGGGATTATGTTTTAGAAAAGGAAGAAGGGAATGATTGTGTCTCAGTGCTTGATTTCGATTTCGATTATTTGAGACGAAAGAAGCAAACAGAACTGATTAAAATTAGCCTCAGTGGTAGTCACTCTGCCTTTCCAAGTCCAAGTGTCATTATAATTTGCCAACTGTGGCTATCTCAACATAGTAATCAGGAATGTGTTCATTTTTGTCCTCATATGTAGTCCTTTCCGGTCATTGAATCAAATATCTACAAAGACACATGATATCTATTTATAGCTCACTTTTTACCCATCATGTGTACCCACAGTAAATAATTACTTATTCATGACAAGAATGATTTATTCATCATAACTTCCTTCACCCTATGTTTTAATTTAAATCTCACTCTTGAAACCCCAATCACTTCCCTTCTATTTCGTTCACCTCCCCGGTAGCTTTCTCCTGCACCCTTCCCTCTCTTTTGTCTCTCCTCCCTCTGCTTCTCCTCCCCCTACCCTCATGTTTTTCCATCTTCAGTCGCTTTCCCTCCCTCACGTCGTCTACCTTCACATGTGCTCCAGTGCTTGTTCAGATCTGAGCACTGCAGTGTGCAGAGAAACTCCTGCATGTCCACAAGGTGGAACCAGTGACAGGTCGCTCGGACCATTGCAGTGTTGAAAAAAAAGGCTTGGTAAGTGATGGCAGTGCATGTTTTTAAACAGCAACAGTTTAGGACCTGAGTGCTATTGAACAAGACCCCCATCCTACCGGCAGAGTGTAACTCAGCTGAGTGGGTCTGGTATTGGCTGCAGGAATCCCAGACTGGAACACACATGTGCTACTCTGAGAGTTCAGTTTCTGTCCCCTCTCCTTTCATGAATATAGAGCCATTCCTGCCCTGTCGGTGAATAGGAAATGGTACACTCTGCTGGTCATTCGTTGAGAAGCATTCAGTGTGTTCTTACAGTGTATTTAATGTAGATTATGGACTGTGGCCATGGCAGTGGAGTTGCTTTGTAGTTGCGAGCGAGGAGGAAGACTGTTGTTCTTGTGTTTATTAAAGCGCCGCTAATGGAAGGAGAAGTGTTCGTACGTGTGCTCATGTTGCGGGTCCTAACCTCAGCATATTTGATGGGATTTGATAATGATGTGCGAGACCACTCTTCTCAGCTTCAAACACAGTTCCCATTCACATGCAAAGTTAAAGAGAAGAAAGGAGAAGGAGGAGAAGAAAAAAAACGCTCATCCGAAAGTGGGACTGGGTGCTTCAGAACACTGAGGGGGACATCACCGTGGCGACAGTGTCTCTGGTCGGCACAGGAAGTGGGCTCTGTCCTCATCAGCATTTTGAGGCCACGGCGAGATGGGCCTGTTAAATTAGTCCACACTAATAGGGTCTGGGAATTAGCCAAATCTCCCCGGATTCTCCCTGCCTTTTCTCATCCGTCACCATGAGAAGATTGACCTGGCTTCTCCTATTTGAGAGGCATCCTTAAAGCCGTCCCGCTTATTGTGTGTGTGTGTGTGTTTGGGGAGTGTTATAAGCGGTCCTCTCCACAACAATGACCCGATCGGGCATTCTGCAAGACGAAACCTACTCTGCAGTCAGGTCTCTGTGAGGACCCCAACACATCCAGGCAGCTTACTTACTGCGCCGAAGAGATGTGGGAGAGGGAGAGCGATGGAGAGGGAGGAAGGGAGGAGGAGGATGTGTTGAGGTAGGCCTATGGGAGGGCTGAGTGAGAGCAGAGGGGGTTGGTTAGAGGTAGAGATTTTCTGAGGAAGGGAGGGAGGCGGGGGGGTAAGAAAGCGGAAGGAACAGGGAGTGTGTGGGGGGGTGGGGGGGGGGGGCACTGCAGAGAAGGGGAAACAGCAGATCAGGCCACACACACACACACACACATATACACACATTTACAAAATGCCCATAATGACGTGCTACATAAAATAAATTAATGGGTTGGAGGAAGCCAGGAGGCAGCATGGTGTGGTAGAGTGTAGGGGTTTGTGTAGCTATGGTTAAGATAGAGGGGTGTAAAGGGAATGTAGGGAGGGGGGCCCAGAGAGGGGGAGGAAAGCAGAGAGGGGGGCAGAGAAGAGGGAGGAAAGCAGGGAAGGGAAGACTCGTGTGGAGAAGTGATATGCAGAGAGAATTGGGGAAGGAAAAGGAGAACCAGAGAGGGCGCCAGGGTGCTGTGGAGAAGCGAGCGAGGCCGATTTCTGGGAGGGAGAACTGAGATGAACAGATACTATTGATCAGTCTCTGATAGGAGAAGAGGAGGGGCTCTTTATACAGGTAGCGGCGTATGCCGGCCCGATCAATAGACATTTATCTGTGTGAGAGGGAACATGACATCTCTGTTTTCATAATGGTGGCCACAGGATTGCCCACAGCATAACTCAGTGCTCCCTCTCCACATTCCTTCTGCCTCTCTCCATTTTCTCCTCTACTCTGTCCCCACTCTCCTCACGTTCTGCCCGTCTTAAATCTCTCTCTGTACTAATTCTCCCATTTCTATCTCATGATCTCCCCTCTTCTGTTTTCATCCCTATGATTTTTTTCTTCCTCCAGTTGTCTGGTTCCAGTGTGTACTCTCTCTCTCTCTCTTTCTCTCTAAATATCTTAGTGCAGTGTCAATGACATTGCAGCACACAGGATTCCCTGCTATTTCACCCTTTATCTCTCCTTCTTTCTTTCTCCATTTTGCTTTCACTCTTTCTCTTTCTCTATCTCTTTTACCCCTCTTCTCCCTCCCTCCCCCCTCTCCCTCCCTCCACCCTCTCTCTCTCTATCTTTCTCTCTTTCTCTCCTCTCTTTTCTCTCTTTTTCTCTCTCTCTCTCTCTCTCTCTCTCTCTCTCTCTCTCTCTCTCTCACTCTCACTCTCTCACTCTCACTCTCACTCTCACTCTCACTCTCTCTCTCTCTCTCACTCTCACTCTCTCTATGTCTCTCTCTCTGTCAGCTCATTTGTAATTTGACAAGTTGTTAATGGTGTTTGGCGCCCCCTATCTTCAGTCTATTTACACTTCCAGCTTAGCCACTGCAATGGCCCAAAAGAGCAGCAGTACTGTTTTACACAGCAGGAAGCTATGGACTTTGAACATGGATATGAATATATAACCACAGAGGAGTAGGTCATCAACGGGTGTCATTTCGATTAAAAAAATCTGATTTCCGATCAGTAGGGCACTGTGGTGTTGCTGGCTGTTCAGGGACACTGGAGTGACCTCCATCTGTAGCTACATGCAGTAGTAATGGATGAGGCAGACTGTTCTGAGACTGTTGCTGGTCGAGCACAAACTGTTGGTGGGCCTCTGTTGTATTGTGTCTGCCTTTTTTCCTTTACATTGTCAAGCGTAGGTCTTCCTTTCGATCGATGCCATTTTAATATGTGACCTTCCCCTTCTTCCCCTGTCCCCCCCACCTCTCCTCTTCCTCCTCCTCTCCCCGCCCTCTCCCTCCCACCTCCCCTCTCCCTCCTCCTCTACCCCCCGGGCAGTACGTAGCGCTGGCCTCGCTCCTCTTCATCCTGATCTCCATCTCCACCTTCTGCCTGGAGACGCACGAGGCCTTCAACACCATCTACAACAAGACGGAGAACGTGACGGTGGGCAACGTGACGAGCGAGGAGATCGTCTACGAGGTGGTGACCGACGGCTGGCTGACCTACGTGGAGGGCATGTGCGTCATCTGGTTCACCATTGAGGTGTTCTTCCGCGTGGTCTTCTGCCCGGACAAAGGGGAGTTCTTCCGGACCACCCTCAACATCATCGACTTCATCGCCATCATGCCCTTCTACCTGGAGGTGGCGCTCAGCGGCCTGTCCTCCAAAGCAGCCAAAGACGTGCTGGGCTTCCTGCGCGTGGTCCGCTTCGTGCGGATCCTGCGTATCTTCAAGCTGACCCGCCACTTTGTGGGCCTGAGGGTGCTGGGCCACACCCTGCGCGCCAGCACCAACGAGTTCCTCCTCCTCATCATCTTCCTCGCCCTGGGCGTGCTCATCTTCGCCACCATGATCTACTACGCCGAGCGCATTGGGGCCGACCCCGCCGACCCCACGGCCGCCGCCCACACCACCTTTAAGAACATCCCCATCGGCTTCTGGTGGGCGGTGGTCACCATGACTACGCTGGGCTACGGGGACATGTACCCGGAAACGTGGTCGGGCATGCTGGTGGGCGCGCTGTGCGCCCTGGCGGGGGTGCTGACCATTGCCATGCCCGTGCCCGTCATCGTCAACAACTTCGGCATGTACTACTCCCTGGCCATGGCCAAGCAGAAGCTCCCCAAGAAGAGGAACAAACACATCCCCCGCGCACCCCAGCCCGGCTCGCCCAACTACTGCAAGCCCGACGCCCTCGCCATGGCCACAGCCTCACCGCACAGGCTCATGGGTAACGTGCTGGGTCCGGGCATGGTGGGCTCGGGCAGTATGGGAGGAGGAGACTGCCCCCTGGCACAGGAGGAGATCATCGAGATCAACAGGACAGGTGAGCGGGAGTGGGCGCGCGGATGTATGCGGATGGGTGCGTTTGTGTGTTGTATGTGGATGGGTGTGTGTCTGTTGGTGTTGCAAGCTATCAAACACATAAACACAAACGCTGAGTTGACTGTGGCCCTCCCTATCCCTCTCGGGTATCAGCTCAGTGTTTGCATGGCAGGGCACAAGTTGAAGTGTGTGAAGTTCTACAAACTACTGAGGCCGTCCAGACTCCCTCGTGGAGATCCCACTGCCTCTCCTCCAAAGACACACAACATAGAAGTGGATCGTTTGGAACTGAGATTAGCCTGTCACCACAACACTTAACGGAAGATGAAGAAGAGCAAAATGTAATGGGACTAGAAGAGCAGGGTGGGGGGGGCACCATGGGGGGATTAGGCTTGTTGAAGGTCAGGCATCCACACACACACTCACATAGCGTTACAACGCGTTACAAAGCACATCAACATATTCAGAAACATGGAACCATGTGCCATGCTAATCTGACATGTATTTAGAATCTACCAGACTTGGGGGGGGGGGGGGTGGGGGGGGTGGGGGGGGGGTCTGGCCTGATTAGATGCTCGACTCCAAGATAGTTCCGTCTGTCAGGGAAGCCCACAGTCACACCAGACGGAAGGGGAAAGCATGACTAGTGGGGCTCACTAACTTATCCTTTTACATCCCTACTGTTTACTTGGAGCATTGCTTCGGTCATTCTCCTCCTGACTCTATGTATACTTGTCACCTCTTCTCCTCTCTTCTCCTTCTCCCGGTTCTTCTCTTTGTGATGGTCTCTCTCCGTCACTCTTTCCAGCTCTCTCTTAGACCCTCGCCCTCTCTTGTTACCTCTGCCTCAGTGGGACATTGATCTGCATGTGTTCTTGAGCGGGGACTGGGAGGGGCTGTCTCGATGTGTTTAGGTTATGGGTGGGGACGTCAAGGTTCAGTGTCCGGCTGAGATGAGATGAGGACGGTAGGTGGACAGGAGACACAGTTAGTCTGTGTTTGAGTCCTGTGGTCCTGAGCAGAGTAGGACTGGCAGGAACATCAGCGCTCACGGGGGTGTCCTCTCTGTGTGTCTCGGCAGGGCCCTCTGGTCTTTCCCCTGGTCTCACCTCTGGTCTTTCCCCTGGTCTCACCTCTGGTGGCTCACCCCTTGTCACACCTCAACCACAGTCTGACTAACACAGAAAACCAACACGAGGATGACAGTGTATTTTCTTTAATAAAAAGTACCATCGAGAAGAAAATGAAGTCACTTGTTTTCCTCAGCTTTAAATGGACATATTGGATCCCTGACCCTGATCCTAGCCGAAGTCACTCAAACACCTGATTATAGATTTGTTTGTGTTGACCGGCTGCAGTCAGAAGTGAATGACCGGAGACAGCGTGTGGTCCAAGGCTCTCTATAGACCCTGCAGCTGATGGAAGGCAGCTGAGTGAAAGCATGACTGGGCTGGTTCCCTGAGGGCAGGTTCAAGGGAGAGGTCTGAAGTCTGTGGTGTAGTTATCCGGGTCACGGCAAACTGTGAACCTTTGACTGACCGCCACACACTCACACGCCTGCTGTCGTGCCCCAAGTCTTGTTGCACAACGCTGTTTCTTCCCGCACGTCCATGCAGAACACGCACCCTTGTGGCACACAGGAAGGGTTTACTGCTTGATCCAGGAAGTGACACGCTATGCCATTTTTTTGATGGAGCTAGAGTCGTGTAAGTTTTGGGAGCTTGCGATCGATTTGCTATGTACTGTCGATCTGAACCTGGGAAGTCATGAGAAGTCTTAATGGACTGGGAGATAAAAACGGTTTTTGAGACCTTGCTTGGAGAAAGTTAACTGAATATCCAAAGTCAGTTTCATGTACGTAGCAGTAGTTTAGTGAAATCATCTCATATTCAGTATTTAACTTACAGTATGATGAAAGCACGACTGTGTGCCAAAAAACTTGCTATTTATACATCAGTTAAATAGCTGTCTTTTGACAGCTCCCAAACCTGGAATGTCTGGAATTTAGTAGACGTAATGTCCTCTTGACTGGAGGCACAGTTGACCATCAGAGTCCTAATCTGTGCTCCTAGAGTCAGATGTTTCCCCTTCATATCAGCTCCTACATTACATGGTCTGGTTGGTTCCTATGGGAAAATGAGAACCAGTTGTGTAACTAGGGCTCTCTCTCTCTCTCTTTCTCTCTTTCTCTCTCTGTCTCTCTCTTTCTCTCTCTGTCTGTCTATCTCCCTCTCTTTCTCAATGTCTCTCTGTCTCTCTCTCTCTTTTCTCTGCAGCTCTCTTTCATTCACTTGAGCGTCCGTGTCCCTTTCCTTTAGTGTCTCTGCCCTTCTCTCCTGGTCGCTCGGCCAATCCGTCCTCCTCCCCACAAGCGCGCGTGTGCTTGTTGTGTCGTCGCGAGGGATCGCCCACTGGGTTATTTCTGTAAATTGTTGAGCAGTAAGTCAGGTCAGATTAGATTTGACAGCTGTGTCGGAAGCTATAATCACAAGTTACCCTGCAGCATCTCCAAGTTAGAGAACGTGTCTGCTTGTGTGTGTGTGCGTGTGGGCATATGTGTGCGCGTACAGATTGGTACAGTATCTCTTAGTAACCTCCCCTCTCCTTCTCTTCCTTTCCTTCCCCCTCATCCTCCCTCTTTTTCTTGGATGCCTTCCCTCCTCTTTTGCTTATTGTGAGTGCATTGATGCTGTGTGTGTGTGTGTGTGTCTGTGTGTGTGCAGCAGGAGAGGCTGGGCTCCTGCCTTTTCCACTGCAGTGTTTTGGTCACGTGAGTGGCAAGGCTATCACAGGACACTAATGTTCTTTTGTCCCCTCCTCCCCCACCTTTGCCTAATCTGTCCTCCCTCCTCCTTGCCTCCCCCCTCCTTCCCCTCCCTCTCTCACATTCCCTCTGTTGTTACGTCGTCTTTTAATTCTGCTACCCTCTCCTTTTACCTCCATTTCCCGTTTTTTTTTTCTTCCTTCATCTGCATTTGGCTTAAAAAACCAAAACTCATTCCTCATCTTGTTGTAAAAACTCCTTTTCACTGATTTTGTCTCCCTTATTTTTTGAACCTCCTTTTTTTAAATATTCGGTATCTACCCGTTTTTCTGACTGTTGATCCTTTACGTCCTCTTTCACTCCCCCCGCCCCCCCCCCTTCTCCCACCACCTCCCCATACCTTCTCCCTCCCTCCCTCTCCCTCCCCCCTCCCCCCCCCTCTTTCCCTCCTTCCCTCCCTGTCTCCCTCCCCCACCTATCTCTGTCTTCCCTCAGACTCCAAGCAGAACGGCGACGCGGCCAATGCCGCGCTGGCCAATGAGGACTGTCCTAACATAGACCAGGTGTTGGGGGACGAGAGGAGCCCTGCGACAGGGGGTTTGGGCTCGGGGAGCGGCCGCGAGCGCTACCCCCACGACCGCGCATGCTTCCTGCTGAGCACTGGCGAGTTCCAACGCGCCACAGACGGGAACGTCAGGAAAGGTACGCCAGGGCTTGGACCATGACACACGCAGACACACACAGACATGCACCAAGCACATGCGCACTTACATTTGCACATGCACACACCCTATTGGGCCATACTGGAGGGACGGTTTACTGTAGACACACCTATTTAACATATTCTAACTCCATAGACAAGCAGACACACTGTAGTTCCCTATATCCTCCCCCCTGACCCCTCCTCCCTGTCATTCTCCTCATTTTCAATCATGTTGACTGACAGCTCGGCTTCAACATAGTCCCTCCCACTTGGTCAGTAGGTTATTTATGTATCTCTCCTGACAGCCAGATATGAGCTGTGTTATGCTATGTTATGGCATCAATGAAATATCAATGACCAACCGTGCCAATTGATATTTTGCACAGTACTTGAACACTCAAGTAGTGTACAAACCATGGAGCTGTCTTCAACTAAACATGCACTCAACATGATGGCGGTCTATGTAATGGTAAACTAGCGCCATTTACAGTTTGTGATTTACAATGTTTTTTTGTCCTTTAAAAAAAATAAAAATAGAAATAATGTTCTCCACTTACAGATTGACTGTATACAGTACAGAATGTTACAGTAGGAAATGTGAGGTACTTCCACTTCATCTGGCTGTTTTCTATTGCTGCTTTTCATGCCTGCTTTTTCTCTCTCTCTTTCTCTCTTCCTTCCTTCCTTCCTTCCTTCCTTCTCTCTCTCTCTCTCTCTCTCTCTCTCTCTCTCTCTCTCTCTCTTTCCCTCTCTCTCGTTCCCTTTCTCTCTCGTTCCCTTTCTCTCTCGTTCCCTTTCTCTCTGTTTCCCTTTCTCACTCTCTCATCTGTGCTATCGATGCTCTCCTTCTCACACCCTGTATTTGCCCCCATCCCATCCTATCTCTTTTCATTCTCCTCTTCCTTCTTTCGCCCCCTCACACATCCCTCTCTCCTGACTTGCTTTGTGTTAAAACTCCACATCCTTGTCTCACCTGCCTCCCCTTTCACCTGTCACCCACATGGCGCAAACTTCCAATTCCCAATCCTTCTTCGATCCTTCAATTTTCAAACACCACCTCAACGTTGAACTAACCCTCTCCACCCCACCCTGTAAAACCCTAACATTCCCTGACCCCCCCAAATGCACTCCTCTACACACCCCAATCCAACACTCCCACCACAAACACACCACAAGGTGCAGCTGCCGGCCCAGCATCCCCCCCAGGAGAGGAATGGTTCAAGCCGGACCTCAATGCAAACTCTGCCTCCTCCTGGATCAAACCATAGGGACACAGAGGTAACACAGAGAACACATGGTTTTGTTTGTAGTGAAAGGTGTAGTGAAACGACACACAGAAAGATGGCGGAAAACACACACGCATCTTCATAAATACTCTGCACACCTCACTTCCAACATACCTCAAACTGGTTGAATGTTTAAAATGCATGCCGATTGCTTGTTACTGTACAGTTTTTAAGTATTACAGATGTTCTATGGTGGATTATGGTTCTTTGTGTAGGTTGGGAGTGTGTGTGTTTGGGAGGGTGGGAGCTGTTGGGTGTGTGTGTGCGTGTGTGTGTGTGTCTATAAATGTATGACAGCATCTGCACACAACAGTTCAGAGTAACACAATGGCTGAGCATTTGGTGTTTTTGAATTCAATTCAGTACTTTCCCACACACACATGCACAGATACACACACACACACACATACACAAACACCTGTATCTGACCTCAGGGTGACCCTTAACCCTTCAGTTCCCTGTGGTCTCTCTCACTCACACACACACAGACGTCCCTCCTCCATCTCCTTCCCTCCAAACCACACACACACTTCCAGTGAGAGCTGAGAAGAGCCCCTGGGCCAGCAAGGCCGATTAGACCAACATGACTCACTAGAACCATAGACAAAGAGAGGAGAAGAGAGGGGAAACAAGGCGATGGAGAGATAACCGGGCCTAATTGTGCGACGAGAGGCTAAACGGATTCATGTGATGTGATGTGAACGATATGATGGCCTCCCCACCCCTGGGGATGTCGGTAGTCACAACCACTCCACTCACCCCCCCCCCCCCCCCCTCTCCTCAGCTCTCATACACTTAGGTCGCTCAACATTCACATTCAGCTCCACACAGGCATATGTTCGCACCATACAATACCGTACCTGTGTGTGTGTCTGCAGACGGTTCTCTAAGAGTGGAAGACGTGCGTGTGTTGTTTTGTATGTTTGTCCTGAGATACCGTACTTGCCTTCTCTCCATTACAGAGTTGTGTGGGCCGGCGGGTCTCTGGGGGGTGGGGGCGGGGGGGGGGGGGGGGGGGGGGGTTGGAGTATTACTATTAGTGAGGGTCCATGTCTGACATGTCTTGTTGTTGTGTTGTCTCCCTCCTCAGGTTGTGTCGTGTCATGCGTTTGTATGTCGGCTCTTGTTGCTCTGTGTTACACTGTCTGTCTGTCTGTCACCGTCCCCCCTCGTCCATTTGTCCGTTCGTCTGTCCTGTGCTCTGTGTTGTGGTGCTGTGTCCTCCTCCTCTCTTTCAGTGGCCCTTCACTCTCGCACACGCTCTGCTTAGCTAGGACAATTTCGCCTGAAAAACAAATATCCTGTCCACTTTAAAACCTCGAACTTGGAGGTGCTGGCTCATTGAATCTGTCGATTCAACAGTCAACAACGGAATTTGGACTTGAACCTGAATGTGGTTTGCCTCTAGGTAGTGACCAAAACCTATGTCACTGTTTTTGTGTGTTTGTGAGAGAGGTACCAGAGTGAAAGCCACTGGTGTTTCTGGTCTCTCCAAATGGAGAGCTGCTGGTTTCTTCTCTCTTCTGGGACTGCCCTCCACTCTGGGTTTCACAGAACGCTGCTACAGCACAGCCACGGGGAGAAGCCAGGCTCTCTATGCACTGGTCCGGGGCCAGCGGTTAGGAGCCCAGCTTTTCCCATTCCCCTCTTACAAGCCCAACCCTAAGCTGGTCCTACCCGCAAACATTAGACCCCATCCCTGTCCCAACCACCGGGAAATGCTCTTGTGAGGGTGTTGACCCAAACAACTGAGCCACGTACTATACAGAGTAGCCCATGTTTGGTGTACTTGGGTGGTTGAAGGATTAGGCTGTGCTGGAACACTGTTCACCGCCGTGCTTTAAAGTTGTGCTTTAGCTCCTACCTCTGTTACAGGAGCTCTGAAGTGGGCCAGACTTAACAAGGCTATCAATACACTCACATATTTAGACAGACAGACAGACAGACCATTTTATTTCAGTTGATTAAAATGGCACATTGACGCTCGTCTATCCCTCATTGAGACATGAACTGCAAACATACACACGCACAAAGGTGAAGGTCTTAGGGCTCTGTGGAGACTAGTTCAGTGTGGACTGATGTGCGTCGCAGTGTCAACCTCAATGGCCATACTGTATACTGAACACGCATCGTCAGACTGCGTGCTTTCTTTCCCACTCTAAAAGTGAAGAGCCTCATTTGCATATGCATATGCCTACTCAAAATGGCCGCCAGGCTTCTTGCTTTTAAAGTGGGACCAGGGCTCTTTTCCAGGACTCATAAAATGTCTCCTTCTTACCTGTGCTCCTTGAGATAATCACCGATCCATTTGTTCTTTGATGTGAGAACTAGAGCAAATACTGTTGTGACATTTCCATCCATTCGAGATCGGTGACCGTCCCAGAGTGCAGAGGAGACGAGAGTGTTTTCAAGTCCTCAAAACAGGGCCCATTGCTTTAAACTGTCCCCCTTTTCCATCCCCTCCCCTTCCTCCTCCTCTTCATCATATAGCACTTCTTGTTTGTTTTTGAGCCCAGAGTGGCTCTGCTGCTTTGTTGTCATCCGTTTATGACACGCACTCTTTTGACCTCTGTTGACACACAACAGGCCAGAGGTCATAAGAGCACTGGGTTGTTCATCTCAAATATACTCTGCCCTATCTGTTTCTATGTATTCTCTGACAAAATGTTATGTACTTAAGGGTGTTTGTGTGTGTGGTATTAATTGTGCTTCTTTCTACATGTTTTACGTGTGGTTCTGTTGATCAACTAAACTGTTTTGTTAAATATGCTTTAATTTTTCTGAAATATATATATATATATGTACCATGTACTGGGAATAACACACGGCTGTCCACCAATCAGATTTGGAGGTCAGAACTACCAGTTAAATATATATATACTTCACCTCACCATCTTTACCCTGACCATATCATCTATCTTTCTCATTTCTCTCTCTCTCTCGCTCTCTCTCTCTCTCTCTCGCTCTCTCTCTCGCTCTCTCTCTCTCTCTCTCTCTCTCTCTTATTTCTCTCTCTCTTTCTCACTCTGTCTATGTCACTCTCTTTCTCTCTCTCTCTCTCTCTCTCTCTTATTTCTCTCTCTCTCTCTTATTTCTCTCTCTCTTTCTCACTCTGTCTATGTCGCTCTCTCTCTCTCTCTCTCTTATTTCTCTCTGTCTTTCTCACTCTGTCTATGTCGCTCTCTTTCTCTTTCTTACTCCCTCTTATTTCACACTGTTGCTAAAGAAACCGTGGGAAAGAACAATATAGGAGAATGTTCAAATCATAGATTGCATAATTTATGTTTTGCCTATCAGGAGGTGTAAATGTTTAGTAATCAAACGGTCCCAAGAGGATTTTAGAAAAAGAATATAACTCATCATGAGTATCGCAATTCTTATTTACTTTCATTATTTTGTTATTGTTAGTTTGCTTTTTTATTTTGTTCTAATGGAGGGGATATGCTCTTGATGTACTTAGTGTTCAGTGGGTCTAGAATTCGACTGGAACAGGGTACATGGAAATGCTCCAGCAAGGTCCAGCTGGTTCCTAGTGGTGAATCCTTCCCTGAGGAAGCCTCGGGACAGCTTCTGTCCAGTAAATCCTGGTGCAGATTGTCCCTCTGGGGCTGTTGTACAGAGAGAGCAGCTTGAGTGCACGTTAGTCCATTTCCCAGCTGACAAAGAAAAGAGGTCTGGCCAGTCCAAGATGTGTAGGACATGGATTGAGATACCAATCACAAGCTTTCTCTTTCTCTGTCTCACTTGCAACCTATTGAATCAGTCAAACTCGTCCTCTGCACCAAATCTGCTATTGAGGACCTAACCTTAGGGCAACTAACCACCTACAGTATCAGGGACTTTGGTAAGGACAGTGTGGGGTTAATTGATACATTTTTAGTAGGTCTTAGATTCAACAAGTTGAAGTGTTACTGGTCACTGAAAAAGACACATATATTCTTGCACAGGAAGTGACAAAACATTTGGTTGCAGCTGTAATGCTACCTTATCATTGTTTGTACTCACGTGTGTCTCATTTTCATTGTGTTTTGGGTTCTGTGCTGTGTTCACAAGTCTGTTCATTTGTTCATGACATAGCAAAGAGACAATCCCCCTTGGGTCTACCAGTTTGTCAGTTCTTACTGTAGTCTCTCTCTCTTTCTCCCTCTGTGTAATAATTGCTCATCCTTTCTTTCATCTTGACTGATTGTGCCACCAGTCTTTTCCGCTAAGTCAACCACTGTTTTGGGACCAGGGGGTCATGTGATCTTGTGAAAGAAGTGCTATGTCCCATACATACAGCCTGCTTGTATGTATGTCTCTAGATTATTTTAAATGTGTTGTATTCATACATTTGCCAATGGATAAATGTTTTGCAAATATTGCCTCTGATGATCACAAATCTACATGTGTGTATGGAGGCAAAAAAGATGACCAGAAAAAGAAATGCACCATTTAGAAACCATGTTCAGCACTGGACCACCAGCTACAGAGTAGAAACAGATTACTAATGCCCAACTCTGTTTAAAACCTCTTTCTGCATGTAGATTTGTGTTGGAATAATATTTGCTTTGGTCTCCCTTATATCTCTCTCCCCAGACCATTCCCCCCCCCTCCTTCCTCCCACTCAGACTAACTTCATCCTCCATTCCATCCCCAGGCCAGTCATTCAACCTTCGTAGCATTACTAAAGTCTGACCAGAGGTACGTACTGAATCACAGGATCTCTAGCTGGCGCACTGACGAAAGGGCTGCGTCTCAAATCAAATCCACACTCTATTCCTCTACACTGTGTACTACCTCTAGCCGAGGGGTCAAGAATAGTGCACTAGTCTAGGGAATAGAGTGCCATTTGAGACCCGGTCTAGGAAATGGCATTGCGGCTGGGAGTGGGCTGCACGCTGCTGCTTTGGCGGCTCCAGTGCTGCATTCTGCTGCATCAGAGATTAAGGCTTTGCTACCAGAGCTGTCCAGGAGCTAGCCAGTCAGGGTCTGCCTGATAGGAATACAAAGCCAGAGAAGATCAATAGCTCTCGAACTGAGAGGAATGAACACCAAGTGGGGAAAGGTGTAGAGGATATTAGCCCAGACTAAGCAGATCATGAAAACCTATTGGTTATAGTGCAGATGATCAGTAAAGTTCTGGTAGAAATGATTCATATAGATGTGTGTATGTGAAAGAGAGAGTGAGTGAGTGAGTGAGTGAGTGAGTGTGACTTAGTGTGAATGAATGTGTGTTTTTTAGTAGGTTATGGATATGTTATTTCTAGTAAAAAATAAAATACAAATGACTCCCAATCTATTGAACAATCTTTGATAAGTACTTGAAGCTTTTGATTAGACTTTAGGACAAGAGAGGTGGTTCTTATAGTATTATCACTGGATTCACATTGATATTTAATGGTCTGCCTGTTTAGAGACTAGGGTACTAGGGTTCTCTCTCTCTCTCTCTCTGTCTCTCTCTCTCTCGCTCTCTCTCTCGCTCTCTCTTTTTCTCGCTTTCTCACTCTCCCCTTTTCTTTCTGTGCCATTTGCAGTGTGGTGCATGTTGCATGGTGTGGTCTGTTCAGTGCTGTGAAGGAGGTATGCTGGTTATTCCCTGGAGAGTTCTTCCCCTCACTGCCTTCCCTGGACACACGACACTCTCTAATACCATGAGTTTTACACTGGGATATGCACCATTAACACACAGTTAGAGGTACAACTGCTTGACGAAATAATAAATTCAGCAATGTGGCGGCCATGTTTTTCTGATGCCCCATCCTTCCTCCACGGCCAGCGAGCGTGACGCGTGTTCGATAAAGCTCCAGAACATGGCATTACTGTGGAACATGACAAGGACCGCCTGCTATAGCTGTATTGATCCTGATCAATCTGGCACTGTTGTTCACTGTTCCTCTGGCCACAGGACCACTGCGGGTGTGTGTGTGTGTGTGTGTGTGTGTGTGTGGATCTCCATCGTTGTGCTAAGAGCCTAGCTCCCAATCTACTAAAAGCTGCAGTGCCTCCAATTGATTACCGCGGTTACAAGGGTTGACGTCTCAAATACAATCACTTGAATAGAGGCCATGGCATGTTGTTACGAGCTACACACACACGTTTTCAAACATTTGACTAATGACAAACTTAATAACACCGACACACACATTCTATGTTTGCTGACGCGTGGGTTTGAGACATTACTGTACATAGATACATTACTGTACATACAGACATATACATTTTGTACTGTGGTCCTTTTTTGATGACCAGCCGGGAAATGAATACAGACTTTACTACACAGCTTGCTCAAATACGAGTACATACATGACCAGCTGACACACACATGTAGATGTCCTGCTCTCTCCCTGCCGTGCCTCACTCATCAAGCGCTTTCGGCTGAAGAGGAATGGTCAGGTCGGAGGAACATGGTGACCTAGATCTGTCACATTTTACCCAGCATGCCTCCTCTACTCCGTGCCGTGACTGAGTGGCTCCTATAGGCTGTGCATTAGTGGGAAGGCTTCCACACATGGTCACACGAGCCCAAACTAGCCCTCCGCATCCTATGCCATCTCTAATGGACAGAATTCATGGACAAGTCATTGGTTTGCCCCAACATGAGCTCAACGTTTAATGACTTAGCCAGTAGGTTGAAAATGAGTTAGAGTATAGTACGCATGAGAGGACAAAGACAGTGACATCAGAGTTTGGTGCAGTAGTCCCTCCATTCATCTGGATCTGTCTGTTTATGGCGCTTGGAGTTCAAATCTAGTTTTGGTGAACTGGAGAGGAATCTCACCCCACAGGTGGTGAGGCCTGAATAGACAGGAAACCAGTTTTGATGTTGATGTTGTGTTTCTTGTCTGTCGAGTTGGTGGTGTTGTTGTTGTTTGTTGTGTCAGTGTGGAGACATCCGGTTTGTCCAACCTCTCCTCTCTATCTCCGTTACAGACCAGCTGTCTGTCTGTTTGACTGTCTGCTTGACTACCTTCCCATCCCTGTTACAGCCTTCCATATCAAACACTTGTTGAAACACCTCAAGAAAAATACCTTGCCTTCCAGATGAGTAAGATATAGTCAACATTGACTAGATGAACATACGCAGTAGGTAGAGCCAGGCTACAGCTCTAGGTGAGTTGAAGTGAGAGCATACTTTTAAACTTTCTCTTGCTCAACATCACTTACCTGATGATTCTACAAGACCAGATAACATCTATTTCTAGGTTGCCCAGTTTGAACATTTCAACCTAAAGTGCACACAGAAACAGCACAATCTAGTGCACTCATAAAGTAAAATGGCATAAATATTTGAGTTCCCCGCCTTCTGCACTCTCCAAATTGTTGCTGAAGTGGAGATTCGGCCTGACTTCTGAGGTGTGGTTCTGAGACAGGAACAGAGCCAGCGTTTGTCAGCTTCTGATTTATTTATCAGCAGGGCTCAACTTGTTGCTGTCCAAACACAGTATGACCTCACTCAAGATAAATATGCTCCAGTCTGTAAAAGTAAACACAATCCCAAACTTCTCCTTCTACTTCTAGATAAAGCGCTACTGATGAATCTGACGAGACAGGTGGTAGTGAGAGAGAAGTGCGGTGAAGGTGACGTCTGGAAGGAGAGGAAGCTCAGGGGTAATAGGTGGAGGCATAAAGGAGGGGCTGGTAGAGGGATTAGAGGCAGGTGTGACTGTGGAGAGGGAAGGTTGTCAAGAACTGTTGGACCTTGTGAAGTTGTCAGGGTTTCATTAAGATAACCCCATTCTTCATCTGTCTTCATCTATCTCAGTAAACACACTGATGGACACCTTTCTACCCTGGGCTAAGACTGATGAACGAAATTGTACACATTTTTTGTCGTACAATTTCTACACCATCATCTTATAACTGATGACGTTCCGGAACATGAATCAATTCTCTATACACTATTTAAAAAAAGTATACACTTATGGGTGATTTGTGTGTCCCAGATGAGTCCTGACAACTTCACCAGGTCCATGTGAGTGTGTCGTTCTCTTGGGGGTTGTGGTGCTGATAACAGAGCTTGGATTGAATCTACCTCCCCAGACCTGGGTCCAAACAATATTCAACTTCTTGGGTCAACTTGATTTGACCTGGAATACACCATTGATGGGTGGATACAATTAAGAGGGTCACATTGTTTCTTCGGAGCTCAGAAAACGTGCAAACGAAGTCTACCTCAAACGTTGGTATGAAAGGGAACAGTGTTTGGGCCTAGGTCTCGCCGTGCGTGTCTGGATCTTGAGGTGCAAACCTCTGTGTTGTAGGCTGGCTAAAACACCTGGATGCTGAGCACTCTTCCCTCCCTCCTTCTGTCTCTATCTACTGTATCATTCCCTTTTCTCTGGGAGAAACCGATATGATTCTTTCTCTTTATGTCCAGTATGCCAGAGGGAGCTAAAATGAACAACGCTCAACACCAACTGCTTTACCCATCACCCCCCCCCCTCTCTCTCTCTCTCCTCATTGTGTATGCTGACGCTACAGATTGCCCCTGTGTCAGCTTGTGATGATGTAGCAACCGTTCTGATGACATATTTTCATAACCCATTTTTCTGTTTTGTCCCGTCTCTCTGTCTCTGTCTTTGTCTCTGTCTGTCTTTCTGTCTCTTACTTTTTGTTTTGTCTGCTTTGGTCCGAAAAAAAAATCTTTCTTGTTTTGACTGGTTATTTTATTTTGATTGATTTACTTTCTTTTCTGTTATTTACCCCCTTTTAAATTGTAAAAATCTGTATATCTGCCTATTTCTAACCCATGACACTTTTAATATACCATTTCCTGACATGGTCAAAATGTTGACATGTACATTCAACTCATGCAAAAACAATATTATTTTCATTTAAACTACAATCTCCACACCCTTATGACGCCTCTTTGCACCCTTTCATACGCTGGGTGACGTTTCCAGCGACAGGCTATGAGAAGTCTCGCAGCCTCAATAACATCTCCGGCATGACGGGGGCGCCCATGCGCCTCACCCCAATCACCAACTCTACCTTCGAGCCCTTCGAGCCCCCAGGAGCCCTACGCAGATGCCACTCCCCCATCCCCTCCATCTTGTAACCAAACCCTAACCCAGGAAGGTGTACAGAGGGGGTGACGAGAAAAAAACTCAAAAAGAGAGGCTTAACAAGTTCACGGAAATGAACACTGATACTGGTCCTGATGATAATGATAATGAACTGACCTGGCCTTTAGAGGCTAAGAAGAGTCTTTTGGTTAGAGAAGAAACGGGACACTTTGTATACTCCTTATGCCCTGCTGTATGATATCTTTACGTGCTACACTGATGCTTTACTAATCATTCATAGAAAATGTTTTTTTTTTTTTTTTCTTCAATAGAGGCTTGTGTAAAGTTTAGCAAAGCTGCCCAAAGTTGGGTTCAATGGTCTGGCATTTGCTTATAAATGATTTCTGAAGCATCTATGTTGGCATTACAAAGGGTTGTAAAAGGATTTATTGAGTCTGCATATATGTAATTAGTTTAAAGTGTATTAGGCATTATAAACTGAAAGGATAGGGTGTGATATCAAGAATGAGAATAGTATTATACCTACATTGACTAAAAACATATCATAGGCTGATGTTCATGTCCACAGCAATTTAATGCCTGATGATAAACAATGCACACAGACACACACTCACTAACACAAAACCTCACACACACACTTATACACACACACAAGCACACAAGCACCCTCACACACCTGCCTTACTAACAGGGATTTAGCATAGTCATAATTTAGTTAGTTTAGGCCTCCCTGTGCTATTTGCCTGTGTGTGCTGCACTTGCACTTAATAATAGGACTAACTTAGAGTAAGACCTGCTAGATATGAGACTTAATCTGACAGATGTCACTGAGCCTCAAATCCAAACCACACCGTAGACGGGTGAGGGTAATACTGTACTGTACTCAAACACAAAGATAAATATACATAATGCATGCCTTTACTAAGGAAAAAGACAAAAAATGGGGATGGGAGGACTAAGAAAAAATGATAAACATAATTTCAGATAAGACATAGTTAATTGTTTCAAAAGAAAAGGAGAAACCCAAAAGAATAGTCCTTAAGAAGCACCCACAAGAAGCCATAGTGGTTTATAATAGATCTCCTATAGAGCTTGGTTCACTGGACTGTTACATGTTTTAATGTGGACTGAAAATAGATTCTCTCTATTTTTTCTTTATATCACTCTCACACACCTCTCTATACAGTATATCTCTTTCGCACACACGCGCGCACACACACACACACACCTCACCTAGAGTATGTATGTCATAAAATGTACTTTAAGAGTTAGGGACAGAGTGCTCCACTGTTTATCCATGAGTGCTGTCATTATCATTATCATGACTGGTATCATCAGTGCCATATAGCAACCCCTCCTGAAGCTTCAGAGCAATACATAGACTGCTGAAAAACAAACGCCTTGAAGAAGAAATCCCAAATAACATGGAAGATCAGTCAGAAGTCATGATAACAGACTATTTTTGTAATGGTCAATGGAGAGGTCTACGTGTGTCACAAGGGAAGGGGGGGTAGGGTCTAAAGAACCTGATCATCCAATCTGGAAGTATGAAAAATAATTGGCCGTCCAATCAATGATCAGTAGTCCTCATCCCAGAACGTTGTTTTCGCACATCCCTGCTTACCTGCATCCCTCCTATGACAAGGAAGAAGGTTACCCCCACCTTTAGACCTACGATCAGCTTTCTCCCGTCCTTTACCAGCAGGGGAAAGCGTACAACATTTAACAAACAGTATGTTTGCCCTTAGTATGTTGCCCTAATGGACACTGAAATATCGAATGCAGGTGCATGAAACATAGCTTCTTACAATTTTTTTGTAGACATTGGTCTTCAGAAGTCTATATGTACACCTATGAAACTCAACCCACAACTTCGGTCCAGGGAAACATAACTTTTTTTCCAGACAATGCTCTGACCTGGCTACCCTCTGGGTCTCTCATCTTCATCAGTCTTCATCTTCCTCTTCTGCTTGACAATAACATCTCACCATCACCACTCTACTCACAGTGACTCCTATGATTTGGGCCTATAGCTAATACTTAAGTTTTTTCTTTTTTGTTCTTTTTTGTTGTTGTTTTGTTTTCTCTTTTTTTTCTTTTTTTGATCCTCGTGCCCCACCGTCCGACCTTCCCGTCCCTGCTGCTGGCCTTGGCTACTCGCTCATAGAAGCCACGGTGAACAGATGCTGGACTGACAGCCCGTGGTAGAAGAACAGAACAAAACACTATAACGAAAGAAAAAGGCAACATACATAAATAGAAATATGCCATGTATAAACACTATTATATTTGTATCTATGTATTTCTATGGAGATAAGCTGTACTTATGTATCTGGGCCATGCAGTGTGTAGCTATGTGTGTGTGTGTGTGTCTTCCCAGACATACATCTACCTCTAGAACCATGATGCAAGAGTGCCAACTCAGTGTGACTAACAACCAACCAACTCCTCTCTCCCTGTTCTCTGAAAGAGAGAAGAGGTAGAAAGCAAAGGGATAAACTGGAACAAATGTGTTCCCCTCTATTGAGGGTTTAGATCAGATAAAAGAGATCAAAACTATTAACCTTTTTTTTAAGATGTATTTTATTTTATGTTTTACTATTAATTAAAATGCAGATGATGCTGCCAGTAGCAACCATGCAAGGTCAATCAGTTGGAACTTATTTTTTGTATTCTCTAAGGTGATATATGTTGGTGGTTGATTTACAAAGAGTTTTTTATTTTTCTAATTCTCAATGTCACATTCTTTGCCAGATGCATATTTATTTGTCAATCATTAGCATACAATGCTACCATTATTTAGACATTACTTGTAATTATTACTGGTCTGATCCAGTTCTGTTCCTTGTAAAATGTCTGTTTGGTTTAATATCTGTTGGATCTCTGCACCTCTGCTCTGCCATCTATCACCTTTCTCTCTGGAGACTGATAGGCGGTTGAATAGGGAGAAGATGTAGCGCCTTTGATAGCGTTAGCTTCTAAAAATGCTACATTTTCTTTTGTTAGCAGTAGCTTCAGAAAGGTTGCATTCTCTAGTTAATAGTAGGGTAGCTGCACAGAGGCACTTTGATTAATGTTTGCAAGCTAGAAGGCGCACTCTGTTCAGGTTGTATTTGTCCTGATTAATAGGCAGTGTGCTTTCTAGAAAAGCTGTTAAGCTTCTGGGGATCAAACTACATGACTTCCCTAATTCATCTTTGCAAAAACAAAAGTTCTAACGAAAAGCTCAGGACAACTAGACACCCTTTGATACTTAATCTAGCATCAAACAGAATATCATTCACCTTTCAAAAGCTTTAGTATTAATATAACTTTGGTGACTTAGTTCCCAGCCTGCAATTACACATATCTACTTGTTGTAAGGGCATGGAAACAGCTTTCTTATGTGTGGGGCATAGGGAGGAAGATAATAGATGGCAGAAATTGACGGATGCTCAAGGTTGTGCTCAAGGTCAAATTCAATTTACATTCTGTCAACTCGGGAATTAAGTTTTATTCTGAATTTGCCTTCTGTGTTGACTGAGTAGAAATAGAATTGACCTTAGCACCGATGTGACACACAGAAACCTCTATATAAAATACCAAATGTATCTCATGTAATCTGCCCATTCCTCTCCCTCTCATCTCTCATGATCTGTACTATCGAGTTCATACAAGTTTTTAGAACACTCAATGGTCAAAGTGTTCTGTACAGTTGTTTTGATTAGCATGGGTTTCCATTGCAAGCAATAAGATATTTATATGTCTATGTCCATAATGAGTATGATTTGATAAGACTTCTAATTTTAACTCAAGCTCAATGAATGTGTATAGATTTAGACTAATAATGAAGTGTATATGAATGTGTATTTTGTATACACACTCATATGGACTGAAAGCATGCTCACAAAGAAAAAAGCCTTACTTCTCAAAGTTTTGTTTGAGGATTGAGGCACATACATATGCATGCTAAAATGCTACAATGCTATTGGGTGGGAGAGACCACTGATACTGTATTGGGGAGGGGGGGTGGGACAGTTTATTTTTCAAAAATAGAGGGGGTGGGGTGGGGGGGTATTATTGGTCTTGTATAGCTGCTTTCATAAGAGACAATATGATACTTATCAAGAATGATTATAGTTTATGATTTCTTTCTTTTTTTTTATCTTTTCACAGATAACTATTCGGAAAGCCCTGTGCTTATCAGATATATGCAAAAAGAAGCAGTAACTGTGAATTAACACTAAGAAAAGACAAATCCAACTTCTTCCACCTCCCTTTAATCCGTACAATTTTACCAATCCCCATTCCAACACGCGTCGAAAGCTTGCCTGTCATTCCACTATCAAATGTAATCGGCCCTCTCCAGCTCCACTCTCTAATGTTCATGTGTCAACCCATTCTGTCCTGTTCTGTTCTGAACCACATCCTCTCCCAAAACACACACACATCACCTCTGCTCCACCACACAGTTGCGTTACTAAGTTTGAGGGGTGGGCAAATCCAACCTGCGACATAACAAGTTTAACTTTTGAATTCTGAATGGCCTAATAACCTCATACATTGCACTGGCATCTGTAAATCCCTTCTGTCAAGAGGAACTTACAGAGGGCAAGCATAGTACTCATTGTGACAAAAACCAGTAGCATAACAATTTCTACTATGTGTGAGCAGTAGATCTGTAATAGTACTAATCCTATCCCAGGACAGTACAAATATCTATCCTACAAATCCTATCCTAGGACATTGCAAAACCACCCTTGGATGGCAGTAGTGTCACTTAATATGACCACTGTCCGAAACCTGACAATCCTGTCCCACCATCAGCAGCAGGGCAGGGCAGGGGAATTGTACTCCTTTCCCAGTAGGCAGTGGGGCAGTAGTTCAGGTGTTTTGTAGGTGGTGGTGTTGGGACAACATGGTCAAGGATGGAGGACTGAATTGGGAGAACAGTGGTGGTTGTAGACAAAACCACCTCTCTCCTTTCTTGCATGTTCCCCGTGTGTCATTCTCCCATGCACAACTCAGGTAACTCGCCTCTCTCTCTCTTTCTCTCTCTCACTCTCTCTCTCTCTCTCTCTCTCTCTCTCGCTCCCTTACAAGCGCTCTCTGTCTCAAAGGCTGTCTCTGTCTTGCACTGATTCTCACTGCTGTCAGTTTATTTGTGCTTCCAGAAAAGATACATTTCAAAACCTGGCAGAGAAAGTTGAAATCTCTGTCTTCTCTTTGTGCCTGCAAATATGTCCTGTGTCTGTGAACTCATTCCAAACAACGTCTGTATTCCTGTAACATGATTCTGAGGTGTCTTAAGTCTTCTAATTCCCCCCCCCCCCAACCATCTTCATTTTCTTCACCCCATCTGCTTCCCTTATTTGTCTCTGAGAACTACCATTTCTAACCCTTTGATTGCAAATGGAGCAAGAGAAATGGGGAACAGAAACTGTACTGTAAAATCTAAAATCTTCCCTAAAATGGATGACAAAGCACTAGGAATGACAGACGTGGACACATGAGAAGGAATCACTGAAAGATGTTGCACTTTGGGGAGACAATGTAAGAACTGTGTATTTAAAGTGGATTGTCAACAAACGTGAAGAACCATGAAATGGGGAACAGTTTGAAGAAAGAAAGAAACAAGCAAAATGTGTGGAGGAAGGAAGCACATCGCTTCTCAGTGTAAGACTGTGTGTTCTGTGTTCAGTGTGTGGTACATTCTGCTTCCTGTGCTGTAGGCTACGGAGCCCGTGGGCGTGTGTAACTGTGTTTGTGTTGCGTGTGTTTTGTGTTCTGTGCTTCGCTGTGTTTTCGTGTATCATTTTTTTTTCCTCCATGTTGCCTATGTGTAGGACACACCATCTGAGGTACTCTCAGCTCTTGGTCTGTATTTATAAGTCCTGGTGGGCTGCGGTTCTTCGGGTATAAACTCTTACTCAGCCATATCTGATGAAATAACTACCAGTCAATGAGAAGAGCTCTATGAATCACAAGGTGGATGTATGCCAGTAGACTTTGCAGCCCTCTAGGACTGAATCCTCCCACGCCAATATTGTATTGGTGTGTTTCAGTGGGTGGGTGTATGAGGGTATGTGCATGCGCGTGTGTGTATGTGCTTGTTTATACTGTAGTTTATATTGTGTTGCTTGTGTGTGTGTGTGTGTGTGTGTGTGTGTGTGTGTGTGTGTGTGTGTGTGTGTGTGTGTGTGTGTGTGTGTGTGTGTGTGCACATGTGCGCGCCAGTGTGTGTGTGTTCTTACAAGCTTCTTTGTATTTGTGAACTTGCATGCAGGGAGAGCTTTGCTAAAACATATATTATGTTGCCTTAAATGTTCATTGATAATTTAACAACAAGTTGTTTCATTTGACTCATCCATGTATATACGCATATGTAGCCATTTGCAAATGAAATGTATAAATTCCACTGAAATATCCTGTCCATGTAATCCATCTCACTTGCTGTTTGGTTTGATATTTGCACTGATTATTTTTCTTGTTCTCTCCCTTTCTTTCTTTACAGTGTTGAGTTTCTAAAATCCCCCTTTCTCTCTAAGAAGAGGAATTCTTAGGACACAATTCATCCAGCTATCCCTACTGGATTTACTATAGAACAAAAGGAGACAGAGAAATATATTAAGAGAGAAAAAAAGAGAGAGCGGTTGGAAAGATCACAGATGAACTGGAGGAAAAGAGACATCACACCTGAAGCATATGTTCCAGTGGACTCAAAGACACCAATGACTAAGCATGCCTTCTGTGACACAAACTTTAATGACAAGTCATATCATCCCTCCTCCATGGACAACCCCAAACCACACCCTGAAGATTAGCCAAACAAACATTATTGTAAGATTCTCCAGATGGAAAGAAAATAACAGCAAAATTACTTGAAACCCTTTACAACTTGGTTGTCATGTGGGTGTCATCATTAAGGCTCCTTAGATAATGTTTTTATGATCTCACGTGTATGGTACACGACCAGACAAAACATAAGACAACAAGACTATTGAACCTAATGTCACACAAATACTAGTTTGTGTGTGAACCAAGGGGGTATTTAAGTTTCCCCCTTCTGAAAACTCTATGCAAAGCTAGGGCTTATCCTCCCTGGTAGCCATGGCTGCTTCTGAACCAGGCTAGCTGGACAGCTGCTATAGCCTGGATAGCTTAGCCTTCCACAAGCATACAGCCACTGTAGGTGACATATCAGCCATGCCAATCTCACACACAGCTCACAGACTACTGACTTGCAAGCTCCTGTGGCTTGTGTTCATGACTGACTTTTCAGCTTGCCACAAAAAAAACAACCAATGGACAACTGTAAAGACAACATCTGGTTCCCTAGCTGCTCCAGGAGAATGTGTGTGCTGGCAAAAGGAGAGAGGGACTGCTAACAGAGAAGAGAACCTGTCCTCAGTACACCCAGGAAAAAAGGAAGAATCAGGAAAACTGAAATACAATTGCTCTCTCTCTCTTTCTTTCTTTCTTCTCTTCTCCTCTGTATCTCCTCCCAGCTGCATCTCAGCATTGCTACTCCTCTGTAGCAAACTGCATGGCATGAATGAAAAAAAAAAGAAACTAGAGAATACAAGAATGGAGAGAAGAAAAGAGTGAAGGAGAGAGATCAAAAAAGATGTTTTACACAAACATTCACAAAACATCAACATATATAAAACAATATTTTTTCAAACCGGTAGCAGAAAATAACAACAAACGGTGGACTGTGGTTTGAGAAGACAGATATATTAAAGGGTTCCCCTCCTTTCTTTGGAAGAGAGAATGGAGGGAGCTAAAGTTCTGAAGTCTTCTAGCGCCAAGCCTCTGGGGGGATGGAGATTAAGTGCAGGGATTCTGCAGCAATGGGTGAACTCTAAAAAGCGATTCTGGGAGATAAAAAAAGAGTAGAAATTGGAAAATGCATTTGTATTACTTTGTTTACCAGCATGACTATTCTGCATGACTACTTCTGCAAGCCCTGATCCCCCCAAACGAGGGCTAGGCATTGAAAAAAGGTACAAAATCAAGACGAAACTAAAAGATTCATGTTACATGCAACCGATTAAAAGAAGAGCAGGATTATATTTAAAAAAATCTATATTTTGTTTTTGAATAATAAAAAAGGAATTATTAAAAAAAACATATATATATATATATATATGATTGCAAGATACACAATGAACTATGTTTTCTTAGATATAAGATTCAAACCCCACTAAATCTACTGGAGATGAACAGTGCAAATATCTTCCCCTGATACTCCATGCTAATAGGCTACTACTACTCGGCCTACATCAATGACTGCTCTTCTCACTCAGCTCCTATGCTACTTCTTCTTCACCAACTCCCTCTCTTGTCATACTGTCCTGCTAGCGCCCCCTGATGCCAGTTTTGTGTGCCACCCTGGGTCCAGGCCACTGTCTCCCACAGCATCACTTTTAACTGGACTGACTATGAAGGATCTGTTATCTCCCCTCCTTTGACTGAAAGTGTAAGATGGCTGCTTTACCACAAGAGGGCATCACTGCGTGTTTGGGGTTAAGGCCCTTCAGTGAATACCTGATACAATTATTTCCTGTCAGATTTAATAGTCTGACCAATTACGTTCACATTTGTGAGAAAAGGAAATTGACAGATTAGTGAGACAGATACTTTTGAAGTGTAATAAAATGAATTATTACCCATGCAGTCTAACATTGTCTTGAGGTTAATCTAATTGAATAATGTATTACATTTAAATGGCTACTTAAGTGCTCATCCCAGAAAATGCCTAGCACTGCTCTGTCCTCAGTATGTGAGTGCTTCAAGTGCTAGTGCTGGTGATGCTCCATGATGAAGCAGCCATTTTAGTTCCAAGGGAAGGGAAGATACTTTGAACATTGCCATGGGGAAGGAACATGTTGGTCTCAAGCTAAATAGTTTCTCCTCTCCAGTCACACAGACAACTGTCCCACCCCTTATTGTGGTCTAACTGTTTGTATGGCCCATGGTAAATAATAATTATCATGATTACAGCTAAGATATTTGGCTTTGCCCATACATTAAGTTCTTAAGTATTGCTATTGTTAGGTCAGAAGTGTAATACTTTATTCTGGTAACATGATTCAAGAGAGTAGACATTTCATGGGAATCGAAATGGGGAATTAAAATGATTTCATATGACATACAGTATACACTTGCTCTCAGCCTAATACATTGTCCTTACTAGAGTCATTACTGTGGTACATCACGGGCACAGGAGAAAACTATTTTGAGTGTGACACTATTTCCTGTTTCTTTGGCAAGTGAAAATCAACATATGTGTTATTTTTTTGAGCCATCTACATGCCCTGATTCAGTATCTCTTCTTTATAATATGAGTTTGTTGTTTTTACTGGTGGCACCAGAGAACCGGTCCTAGGTGTTGGTCTATGTTGGGGTGTGGGGGGCTTATCACTCCTGGTGCCCCAAGGTCTGAACCTGGTTTCTAGTCTCTGGAGATGCTCTGGTGCTGCAGTGTCCCAGCAGGGTTCGTCTCAGGGGTAGCATTCACTCTACCAGTGAAGATATACTGAAGGTATGTGTGGTCTGTCTGATGGCAGATTTTGATACAGTTGTCACTGCTTACTTATTTATGTTCAGTTGCACCTATTGTATTGTTGTTGGTTGTGTTCACTTGCCAAAATATTTTTTTTTCATACAATTACAAGGTTCCAGTAATGCTGTAGCAGGCTACTTGATTTAGGACTGAGCAACTACCTATGCAAAACTTGGACTGTAACATACATGTGATATAGATGTGTTTCATCATGCAAAGGAGACTGGTGTGTTGTGTGGACGATGGATTAGGATGAACCTTCATATCTATAACATGGTGTATTGTTTACTAGAGCAAAGGTGGGGAGGGATTTAAACAGGAGCTTCCTGAAAATCTGGAGCAGTGCCTCATGGTATATGCACACACATTTATCATATGGTCTACTGGATCTCCATCCTCTTTCTCTTATTTGATTTACTCTCCTTTTCAGCACTCCCTTTCCCTTTTTCTTGCCCCTCTCTCTCTCACGCTCCTCTCCACACTATTTGCAATGGCAAGCTTGATATCAAAATTAATTATTTGAAATCATTTGTAAATGATACGTATACATAGTCACAGGTGAGGATGCATTTGTAAAATGCATATATATTTTATACTGGAAGGGACGTCTATTGTTAGAGAGTTTGAAAGAGAAATGAAGGGTTTGTAATGCAAGGTGAATGGAAAGAGAATAGAATGGCACCATTGGCGTAGGCAATGCTAAGAGACTAGTCATTGGATAGAGACTAGTCATTGGATATCAATCCCCCATTCAAATTCTCATAGCACAATCCACACGGACATGCATACATAAAAAGTATGAATTATTTTGCATAAAATACAAGGGGTTTCAATGTCCGAGCAATTAATTGTTTCCAAACTCTCTCTTTGAAAAGGTGACTTCCTGGGCCAATTCAGTGCAGGTGTGTGTGCGTGCGTGTGTGTGTATGCGTGTGTGTGTGTGTGTGATGGTGCTACAGGGACCCACATCACAGTAAGGGAGGGGGATATATTATTCTGAGCTAGCTAGGAGAGGAATGACATCTGAGCCCTCACCACTCACATATCTTTACTTGAAACCCAAATACCAAACATATCAAAAATAGGAGCCGGGTAAAGCCTGAACACCATCACACCATCTCATCCCTTCTGCATCTTTTCTCTAATCCTCCTCTCTTTAGCCCTCTATGTTCCCCCCCCCCTCCCCCCTTCACAATATTTTGAGGAAGAAGCTCTTTTGCATCCTTGTTCTTGTGTTTTTCTATCATATTGTTTGAAGTTGAATTCTAATGCATGCGTGGGAATAAAAAGACTTAACTTATCTTTGAATGGCCAGAATGAGGTGACCCTCTTCATTCAGAAATCTCTGTCTTCCTCTCTCACTCTTGTCAGTCAGTGGTGAAAGGGACAATGAGGAATACACATACTGCAACAAATATTTAATAAAAACAGAACAAAAAAAGAATTATTTTTCTATAGTCTGTTTTTTGGGGGTTATTTTCTGTGGCTGTTCTATTTGTGATTTTTTTTTTTTACTTAGTGAGTTACTTTAGTGACGTCACGAATGGACACTGGTAAACAGGGATGTTGTTAAGAAGAAAATGTAGTGAAATAGACTCAGTTTCATGAGTTATGTATCTAGTTTGCTAACCTGTACAATTGTCTGGGATATCCTCATATTGTAGTTGTACGGTAAATCTATCTTTCTGTTAATCCCAATATTCAGTAAGTTATTCAGTAATATTTACATTGTAGCTGCTCATAAATGTACAGTATGTCACCCATGATGTCGATCACAAATGTTTGTCTGAAATTATTTTGGGGTGCATTTGCATTTTAAGTTAGCTATTACTGAGCCATAACAGCATTTTATTGCTGGTTTATGTGTCACAGGTTCTCCATTTGAACGTACATTGCACTACTAACCCTAATGCAGCTAAAGTAACTATAGGTCTTCCTACCATAGAGGCTAGTTTGTTAAAAGTCACTTGTTCCTCTGTGACCACATCAATGCTGAAAGTGTACATATGCTACCATGCCACTTCCCTTACAGGAGAATGAGAGTGAAGACAGAGAAAGGGGAGGAGAGGGTTACTACAATATCAATGAATGGGGTTTATGCTATAAATACTGATGCTGGATAAATTTTAATGTCATAATACAAAAAAGTAGAAAAAAAAATCAAGAACTGTAAAAAAAAAATTTCAATGGAATGTTTATTATTTACTTTTTATATTTTTGAAACATGTAAAGAAAAAAGATGAATAAACAGTCATAATTTACTAAAGTTTGTGAAAAAGAGACTTAAACTATTATTACGAGTATGAAGGTTTGAACGTGAATGCTGATTTACCTTACCTGAGCAACACTTCTCCGAAACCGATAGGAAAATAAACAAGAATAATAAAATGATGAAAAACTCACAAAATTACTGGGTAGACAAACAAATCAAATTTAAAGAGAAAACATCAAAAAGGTAATAAAAAATATTAAAAGCTTATGCCAAAATTTTCAATGTGTGTCCCGTGCATTTTTTAATTGAATAATTCAGTTGGAGTGGATGTGTGATTTTGTATGTGAAGAAGTTACAGGCTTTTATTAATATTGTCTTGCAAACTTTATTTCATTAAAGTATTACTATATCAACACTGGTCCACTTATAACACATGATCTCCCTTTTTCCAAATACAATATTTAATTATTGTTCATTTTTAAATGTATTCAAAGTTATCACATTTCCAATGAAAATAAATTAATGCTTTACTTACACAGACACATTACCTGCTTAGAAACAACAATTGTTTCAAATTGAACATTTATGAAAATAACGTCTGCACACTTGTATTCACGGCCTGGCATATAATACACCCAAAAATGAGTTCCCTGATGTAATTTATGGCATGTGTTAATGGGCAATGGTCACAGTAAATCATGTTTACTGTACATAGTTCATCCTGAGATACATTACTCGTGCTGTGGTTTAAGTGCGTAAACATAAATGAGGGTTGTGCATACAGCATGTGCTTCAAGTTCTTTTTCCTACTGTCCAGGTGATTAAACTGCCCACTGCAATGCCCACAAGAAATATGAGGAGGAATCTTTGAGATTTTGTGGTCATAGACGACATCCTCTCCACCTGACAACGAGCCAGGTCTGAGAAACTGTTGATCTGGAAGAGGAAAGAGAAACTTTGGTTTTACTTTTAATTTAGCCTACTCATTTATATAAACTTACAGGTATCCTATTTGGATGAGTCACTGGCTTGACCTGGACAATACTGCAGAATAATTTCATGCAACTCATTTACCCATCCTCCATGCTGTTGGACCCAACTCAGCAGTTTGCTCCTGAAGTAATCCACTGTCCATTTCAGGATGTCTAACACTAATGGAGAGAGATGAGCCTCCACCATCTGAGAATTGGATGAAGATTTACAGATTTAACACAAATAAATAGAGATCCATCTCAGGAAAATGTACAAATTCAGAGCAGTAGCTGAAACAAATACCTTCACAGCCATCCTCCCTGCCACATAGAACAGCACAGCAATCCTCTCCCAAGTGATTTTACCATCTTCAAACACCAGCTTCACCATCTGCCAGTAGTTTTTCTGGTTGGACTCTTCTCCCGAGGCCAGCAAACCGTCTATGGCACTGGACAGGTAAATGGTGAAGAAGTAGAGGAGAAATTAGATCCAACAAATTGGCACACAATGATCATATGATCACACACAAAGGTTCAGGTAACCAAATGGAGGTTAGCTTTCAGCAACCTTAATGGACTCTCTGAAATGGGTAAAAAAGTGTGGAGAGCTGGGGACTAACTCTTTCAACTCTTGGTCATCCTTGACCTTGTCACCAATGATCCGGACCATTGTTGCCAGCTGGACAACCATCTTCTGCTCCTCCTCATTCTGTACTTCTGGTGTCTCTGATAGTGAAAGGGGCACTGCTTCTTCTAAAGAGACTTCCTTTAACTGTTCCTGAAACACCCTGGAGGCAAGACAGATTTCTGAAAGTGTTGACTGTACGACATAATATCTATATCATTTCTGGTAACCTATCCTCTGACACTTCTAATAAACGAGGGTAGTGCCTGTATATGTATGTAGGCCTAATCTAAAAGTGAAACGAAAGTTCCTGAAAAGGCCTAGTGTTGGTGTATGTATATGAAACTTACTCTTTGATCAAGGCCTCTCCTATTCGTTCATCTGTTGAATGAGCAAAACGAATTGAGCTAACATTAAGCTTTTTTTGTCAGAATGTGTCAGCGATATAATATCACATTTAAACCGGATTAAGGACTTAATTTCCAATCGTTTAGACCAGTATAGGCTAATGGGCAGCAGCTACAATGCAAATACTGTCAATCATGTTTTCACAACACAAAGTTTGAGTTTAATTTGACACTTTGTTTTACAGACAGAAAAAGACAATCTTTAAAGCAAATATATAGTTTAAATGAAATACCTGACGTCCTTTCACAAGCCATCGAGAATCCAAACAGAAGCCTGTGGCTACCTACAGTGTAAAGTTACTGTAGCCTACCGTAAATTACTGGTACTAAAAGACCAGCAAGCTGGACTAATGAGCGCAGATGAACTTGAGAAAGTTTATAAAACTATGCCCGTCCGTGTTCTATTCAATCAAAGCATATTCGGTATCTCAATTTAGTAAAATATGTATAATCTGGAAGAATGGACAGCTAAACCTGGCACTTCCTAGTTTTGTAACTAATGTAGTTCTACACGAGTACATCTAATATATTGTCTTCATCACTTTAGGGCCGTGCATTTGGCGCATGCGTCTGTAAATGTGTCCACCCACAAAATGTGTCCGGGTTCTACTTCAAGTATCATTCTTCGATACTGCTTTGCTGCACGTATTGTCTTCTGCATCTTCCGAGGGAACATAGTTCCCATCTAACACATTGTTGGATAGAATTCTTAGCTGATCTTGCATTCCGTCCAGTGGATTTCGACCGTGTTGTAGGGAAGATATTACTTATATGTTATATTGTATTATGGCAGGTAGTACCAACAAGACAGTGCACGATATCTTTCAAACCATGGAGTACGGACCAACGAATACCAGCACTGCCACCGCACAGGTAGCTAACCAGCTTGATTTGTTTCTATAAAGTTGTAGTTTTCAGTACAATAGCTTGCTAGCAATCGGGCATTCATGCCTACAACGAATGTACTCTAGCTAACAACTTAAAAGGTATGGCCATGTGAAGTACATTACTCAGTAATAATGTGAAACTCACAAGGCAAACATGTGACTTGACGAGACTGTCTTCTCTGGGTCATTGAATAGTTAGTCTCTGTCTTCAGTCGCTGGAGTACTTTTCTGAGTAAAGTTCAGACTTAACCTAAACTGCAGACGTGGGGAGTTGTAAGAATGTGCACCTAAATGTGTACCTTGCCCCCACTGTGTCAATAGATAGTGTTCTACCCTCTACAAGCAATTATTTTATTGGTTCCTCTGGTTTGGAGGTGTATGGCCCCTTAGCCAATGGAATGTGAGCAAACTATCAGAGTAAGCCAAATTTGTATGAAGAGTTTTAAACTTTAAGAACATGTTAACTAGGCATGCTGTTGGGTTTAGTTCTAGTAAATAGGCTTACCTCATTATGAATTTCTATCAAACTGGCAACAATGATCCTGCAACACTGCAATAAAGACAATGCACGGCCCAATTGAGCAAAGTAGTTGTAGTTTTAGTAAGGCTGGAGGATCTCCCTCCAGCCCCCTCAGTCTGAGGGCTCAGCCTTCCACTGCTCTCCTTTCCCAGGGAGGCGCTCCGTCTGCGTGGGGTAGGAGCTACTCTGGAGGGCTCACCCTTTCCTGAGTGTAACTGACAACAAGCTGTTGTCAAAGCTGCATTTGGTTCTAACTACTTCGATTTTCTCTTTAGATATAAAATATTTTATTGTTACTGTCCAACCATTTCATGTTATTTGATTTGGCAAATAAGCAGTAATACAGCTTGAGTGTATGTATTAATTAAACACTAGATGGCCTTATTGACCACTGAATGTAATTAACTACATAGAGCACAATGAGTAGAACCGTTTTCTTTTCTTCTTTTTTTTACTGAATGAAATGTAAAATTACGAAATGAAAATCTCTGACCCTGGCCTCGGTTTTCCCAGGCTTGGCTAGAGCACCGCTCCCGTGCCCTCGACCTCTTCATCGATGGGAAGTTTGTCCGTCCTGCAGACAGACAGACACGCAGTGTGGCTGGTTCCTCAGGTAGGCTAGCTACCAGAACTCCAGTTGCTTCACAAGAAACCCAGTTGTCTACATTCTGTCACCATTAATGCAAGCTGTTTGTACATTCTGTCTCACCACCTCTCTTTCTCCCTGTCTCACTCTCCCCCTCCCCCAGGAGAGACTGTGTGCAGTACAGTGTGTGCAGTACAGGAAGATGTATCCCTGTCTGCATCCTCTGCTGCCAGTGGCTTCAAATACTGGAGCGTACTAACCTGCCACCAAAGGGCCAAGGTCTTGCTCAGGTAGGAAACGTATTGTGGCAGCACCAGAGAGAGGAGGCCCTCCCAGCACCAGGGACAGCGGCCCAAACCGCCTCATGGTCAGGCTGTGCAGGGTCCCTTAAAGCGGTTTCCCGCTTCTCGGTCTGCAAAGGTCCCACAATCAGTGGCCTGGTGCACACAAGCTCAGCTGACAGGGCTCAGAGGAGGAGAGAGGCAAGAACCGGTTGCCGATGCAAGTATCGCCGGCCATTCACTTACGTTTCTCTTGTGTGTGTGTGTGTGTGTGTGTGTGCGCGTGTGTGTGCGCGCGCGCGTGTGTGTGTCTTCCAGTTTGGTGAGTGGCCTACAGAGACACGGACAGTGTCTGTCAGAGCTGTGTGATCTGTCTCAGTGTCCCAGTTCCCCCTCCACACTGGTTAGACTGGCCCAGTACTATGCCAGCTGGGCCCAGCTTAGAGACACACTTATGCCTGACTGGACCCCCTGCGGTAAGTTTATGTGTGTGTGTGTGTGTGTGTGTATGTTTGTAAAATGTAGACCAAAACATGTCAGGAGTCAATATAAATGTACTTTTTTTCTGTGTTTCAGGTGTGGTGGCAGTGGTTGTCTCCGATGACTGTTCTCTCTACTCTCTTATGCTCAAAGTATTACCAGCACTGGCCATGGGTATGCCACACACACACAAACACATATCAATAAAATATATATATTTTAAAATGATATTATCATCATGAGCAAGGCAATATGTCACATGTCGGAGCACATGCAGGACACTTTTAACACTTTGAAAGTTGTCTTTCCATTGTCAACGTTTTTTCAAAGTTTTAGAAAACAACATGTCTGTTTCCTAGGCAACACCGTGGTGTTGATCCCTGGATTAGGAACTTCCCCTTCTGCTCTCCTGTTGGCCCAGCTATTTGTTGAGGCGGGACTTCCTGCTGGGGTGCTGAATGTGGTGACAGGAAGTAATGCGTCCCTGGGGGCCAGTTTAGCCCAGGATCCGAACATCAGCTATGTTACCTACAGTGGCAACAAGCAGGTGAGGGGGGTCGTGATATGGGGGTCGTTTTTATGTACAATTTAATTTCATACAATTTAAAATATGTGTTTATATCAAATACATCCTTTCTCTGTTTTTCCATCTTCCATCTTTTTCCATCTCTTTTTTTCTTTCTCTCATTCTTTCAGGATGGAGAGATGCTGTGTAAAGCCACAGCCGGGATGGGTGTGCCGGTCTCTCTCTCTCTCTCCCTTGGCGCCACCTGTCCCTTCATCATCTTTGAGTCCGCGGACATCGATAGCGCTGTGGATGGAGTGATGGACATAGCTTTTAAAAAGAAGAAAGATGTAAGTCGAGACTCATCCATCGATTGAATGGTCACTGGTGTATGTATTAACATTCTGACCGAATAATTGAACGCAACCCACCCCACAGTGCCAGTGGCTGCTGTGTGTTCAGGAGCCAGTGTGGGACAACGTGGTGGCTCGTCTGAAGCTGCGTTTAGGACGGATGAAGTGTGTCGCTCTCAACACTGAGGCAGAGAGAGGCCTGGTGGAGAATGCAGTACATGAGGCTCAACAGCAGGGGGCAACAGTAAGTCACTACTGTGTCGCAGACAGGAATAGACCACAGAAGAGTGTGCAAACCAATGGTTCTCTGAAAGTTCCTGTGAACACATTTATAAGATTATCTAACCTGAAACAGAGATCCCCAGACTGTCCTTTCTGTTGTTCCACAGTACACAAGTAGCACGTGTCAAACTGAGATTTTTGAGCAGTAACATTGTGAGGCAGTGAGTTGTTGCTGTCCAAGCAAAATGTACACACTTCCCACATTAGCTACTTGATATGTCTTGTTTTACAAAGACTTGAAAAGACACACACACATTGCTGCAGTGAGTATGTAGCAGCCTTTAGCTTATGTGTTGAGCCCCAACACAACACCACCTGGGTGTACCTAACTCCACTCTCTCACCCCTGGCAGCTAATCCAGGCTTCCCCAGTGCCCCCCTCAGGTGCCCTCTACCCCCCTACGGTGCTGTGCGGGATTGCCCCCTCCTGTTCCTGCGTGGTGACTCCTCCCCCCGGACCCCTGCTACCCCTTCTCTCCTTCAGAAGCCACTCCGAGGGCGTAACCCTGGGTAACTAAACAGGCTCCATGTCTACTGATCAATGAGACATAGCTCACATAGGATTAGGACTTATTTATTATGGTTTTAGATGATTAATTATAGGCCGCTAGGAAACCATCAGAAGGAGCAGGGCCAAAGACTTCCGATGTGCCTGTACTTGTTATAAATGGTAATAAACTTGAACGTGACACATGCTCCTGTTGTAGGTAGCAGCAGTTACGTTGAAGGTAGTGTCCATAAAAGCGAGCGCTGATCAAATGTCGTGCTTCCTGGATGTGAATAGGGAACCACAGCCCTCACGGCCAGGCTGCTTCTCTCTGGACTGAAGACCTCACGCTGGCCCTGGAGGCTGCCAAGAGGTGCCCGTCTCTTTCCCTTCCGTCCACACTCTCCTATCTGCCGATGGGTCCAAAGTCCCCCTGTGTTAACCCCCTGTCTCCCTCATATCTGCCAGCCTGTCTGTCGGGTGCGTGTGGGTGAACTCTCACTCCGTGGCGGACCCGTCACTGCCCGTCTCCGGACACAAGGACAGTGGCACCTGCACCGACGGAGGGAAGGAGGTACGGACGGCCCTCTCGGACGGCCACGTGCGCCGGATGTTCTGGTTTGTTCGATCCCAAGTGAGACTGCGGATTTGAGCCCTCTCCTCCTGTTTTCCAGGGTCTGTTTCAGTTCCTGCGGCCTTCGTCCTCCTCTTGTCCTCTAGGTCGTTCCTCCCCGGCCTCTGTCGATTACAGCAAGTTTGGGACGGAGGCCTCCGCAGCTGTCATTCCTGATGCGTCTGATCCTTCTAGGTGTGTATGTGCGCGCAGGTGCGTGTGTTGTGAGTACTACACACGTGTGCAGGTCTGTATAACTGTCTAAATGTGTGTGTGCTGTCATTTTTCTCTCTCTGGCTCTCTCTCTCTCTATTCTCTGTCCTATAGTGTTCCTTCCTCCTATCTCCAGTTGGTGGGGGGTAAGCAGTGCAAGGCTGTGTCTGGCAGTAGTATGTCAGTGCTGGCACCAGATGGCGCTGTGCTTGCCTACTGTCCCGATGGCGGGAGGAAGGACGTGCGCAACGCAGTGGAGGCAGCCATTAAAGTTCAACCTGGGTGAGCTCAGGCTCGAGCCTCAGTTTCTCTGTCAGGCTGTGGTTGTGATGAAGAAAGTGTTTTGTCCGTCTCTTCATAAACGGAGTGACTAAGTTCAGTTGAGTTCTGGATTTTAATAAGTATTTATCAATCTGCAGATTGGGGGGGGGAAACCAGACCTCTGACAATAAATGACAACACAACACCAGGCTTTGTACTCAATCATGTCTCTCTCAGCTCTGAAGGCCGGAGGACCATCTTTTATAGGGCACAAGAATGTAAACATAGATAGTGACAGTCAGGCAGTAATGACGTTACAACAGTCTCAGAGAAAGAGATTCACAGCTCCCAACACATGACCACTCTCAGACTAGAGAGTTCATAGTTGGAGCTCTCCTTGTAGTCATGACAAGGAAAAACATTTAGCCAGTACTTTCTCCTGATCTCGAACATCTATTAACCCTGACACAGACACAATCTACTCTTATTAATAGCAAGCTTACATGAGAACATACTAACTAGTATCCAATGACTAGTTCTATTGATTAGTGAATAATGTAAGCACACAGGAAATCGCAATTTCTTCCACAGTTGTACAGCATACTTCCTTTAAGGGGCTTACACATTACAATAAATGTGCTTTTCGCTCACCGCAAGGTAGGGAGCACAGCATACTTGGTGTCACTGTGTGTGCCCGGCATAGCAACATACCTAATTCACTGATGGTATAATATAACATATTACATGATATGTTTTAACGTTGTCTTAAACAGTTTGGGGAGCTTTGAAGGGAACATTTTGAGTATTTTTTCCTGTATTGCATGTGCCACTTCTGGCTATGTCACGTACAACTGTCACCTCATTGGTTGCATTTTGAAAGGCCAGTGGCAACCACGGTCAAAGTTAAAAAATTGTCATTTCAAGCCGTGCCCCCCACTAAGGGTAGTGGTTCCACAGTTAAGCGGCAACGATCTCCCCATACAACAAAAGACACACTGTGTAGAACGATTTTAATGCTTATCATTTGTCACACGATTTCCTGTTATGACTTTTTCCTCTCAGCTGGATGAAGAAAAGCCCTGCTGCACGTGCTCAGTCTCTCTACTCTCTAGCTGATGGCCTCGAGCAGAGGAAGCGGGAAATGACTGCATCCCTCCGCTCCCAAACTGGCTTCTCATTGGAGGAGGCAGAAAAGGAGGTGGAGCTCAGCATAGCCCGGCTCTGTGACTGGGCAGCTCGTTGTGACAAGGAAAGAGGAGGAGCTCTGGTGAGGCTTTAAAGTCGGAAATGAACCGATGCTGGAAATATGATGACGGAGGATTTAATGGTTTATCAGGTCACCTCCATATGTTTTCTCAACCCACCACTATTGTAAGCTCAAACTATAATGTTTACTAACACTACCTTCAACTGTAGTTTGATATTGTTAAGTAGGGTGAAACTTCAGAATGGTCATTTTGTTTACATTCATGATCACGTACACAACTCACTTCTACAGCATCATGAGTATCTCTTTCTGTCCCTAGCTCCTCCCCCAATCAGGCTCCGCCCTTTCCTTCCCAGAGGCTCTAGGAGTGGTGGGCATTGTTCTTCCTGACTCAAGTCCCCTCCTCTCTCTTGTGTCTCTGCTGGGAGCATCTGTCGCCATGGGAAATGCAGTTGTCATGGTGCCTAGTCAGAAATACCCTTTGCCTGCCCTTGAGTTCATTCAGGTGTGTTTATTAGTTGGAATTGAATTCGGGTGTGTGTGGGGGTGGGCGTGTGGGTGTGTCTGAGTGTAAACTTCCATATTTTACTCTCTCTTCTCTTTTAGGTTCTTCATTCCTCTGACCTTCCAGGAGGCTTAGTCAACATCATAACAGGAAGAGGAGATCAGCTGACTCAGGCTCTCGCCAACCACAGTGTGATTAAATCTGTATGGTACTGGGGCAGTCACGAGGTATTATAAATCTTTTCAGACGTACACATACAAAAGATTACACACACCTTTACCCAGTGAACTGCAAGTATAAAGTTGTCCTCTGTCTCACTCAAAAACCCAGGGTTGTCAGTATCTGCAGTACACCTGCTCCAGCCCCCTAAAGACCCTGTGGCTACACAGCCAGGAGAGGGAGAACTGGACTTCCCCTCATCCCTCGCTCCTGGAGGAGATGTGGAGGCAGGCTGTCCAGTGGAAGAGTGTTTGGATCCCTACTGCATAGCAAAATTAAATGAGTGAAAAAGAAGTAGCTACCTTGAATCCTGCTCAGGTTCTAACAAAAAGTAGTCCATTACATCCTCCCTTCTGCCAATGGAGTTTCTTTTGTTTTCACACAAAGGCACATTGGGATAAGGTGTTGATTAGGGATTCAGGGATGCAGAGGGGGATTATGCATGGAAGTCAGAGAGGAAGAAAATATTTTAATATGGTGACTTTAAGGAAAATAATTAGGGTTCGGTTTTAAACAAAATATAGAAGGATGAAATATTTAAAGATGTATGTGAAGGTAAACACTCTTAGCACATAAACTCACTCAGATCATATGTTTTGGGTCAATACTTTTTCTTTTCTTTGCCGACGTTGCGTTTGACCTATAATCTTTAAAAAGATTGATCTATAGTCAGCCATTTCCTCATATCACAAAGGACTGTAGACAGACATTTGGGGATAAATACAAGATACATTGAGATATTTGTTATTATATATTTGCCATTTCATGCAGATACACTGTGCGTGGAATTTGCTTCTGTTAACATACATAACAGCTTTGGAGTCCTTACCGTTTGACCATAGGGTTAGTCACCATTATTTATTGATAATAGGGTATTCCATCCAGTTGTAACATTGTTTACTCATTCGATATGATGCAACTCTGTAGTGTTAACATTCCAGTAATGGAACTTTGACTGATGCTGTTTCAGAACAGTGTCTTTATGTTGATCTAAGTACACCTATTTACACTTTTGAAAGTACACTACTGTATATGATAAGAATGAGAAAATACCAATATAGTGATAATCTTGAAAATATCAAATAAACAGATGACAATGTCTATGCCAATATTGATGACCTGGCTGGTGTGAAATATATTGCCTCTACTGCAAAAACAGCCTTAAAGCTTCATTTCCAGCATCAGGCCTCATCTTCAACATAATATGAACTTAGAGGCTTAAAACAGGAAACAATTGGAGCTAGAGTTTATCGAAACCCTGTGGACCTTATTTGGAATTATGTGATTAGTGTTCACATTTTATAATAAAACTTTTGAAATTGTGATTAAAATCACTTTTAGTATGATGCTGTTTCAAAGTTGTGTACTTAAAGAGATTCAAAACATTACCATGTGTAGGCTACTCACTAGTAAATTACCTTTTTCTAGAAACCCAGAGATACAATAGAAAAGATTCTAGGAAGCCGCTGAACTACATAACGTATGTTTTAAAGACAATCTTGATTATAGAAATAATATACCTGCAATCAGAGACTTGTTTGTTTATAGGAAAATGCGAACACTATCTGATCTGAGTATAGTTCTTCGGAAAGCAATGCTGATTCAACTCTTCTACTAAAAGCTCCATCGAAAATAATATTACTAAAAGAAAAAAGAAGACTTGTCTAGATATTTAACAAAAGAACTGCCAGTGACAGCTTGTTACAGTATATGGCTCTAAATAAACTGTCAATAGCTTTAAATACAATATTAATGTAAATGTCAATGGCTGGTATCTGATACGATTACGAGTGCAATTACTTGTATTAAAAAACACTGTACACTCCTGTGGTTAATTGTACCCGGTTCCCTTTTCCAAGAACTGCATGGTCCCAGCCTGCCACAACAAGTCTGTTTCCGTGGTCACAAACTCCCACCTTCTTCTTTTCCACATCAGCCTTGGAACTCAGGGAATGCCGAGTCACCATTACACAGCAAAAATGTGGCTAACCTTGAGTTTAACACGGTTGAGTACAAATAAGAAGTTCGTTAGCCTAATGACGGTGCAAAAAAACAACTGGGAGAGAACAGCCTTCAGTTTCCTGTTAGTCTTAGCTAAACTTCTGAAATTGCCAGACGTCAAGTGTGACACACAAACTTGTACACAAAATATTCAAAGCAACACGAACTTGAATCACTGTTGCGACATGATTCCGATTACTTACGTAGGCCTATTAGGGGTTGAGTGTAGGCTAACATTTTCTGAATGATGCAACTACCAGTACAGTATTGTCTTTTCCGAGTGAGACAGGTGAATTTACTTTTAAAGCATACTACGAGCCTTGAGAGAAAAGTGTATCACTGTACGCTACAACAAAGCATTTAACAAACTAATAATGGCAGGCCTGTAAAAAACAACATTCAGTTCCCGTTCTGCATTATTGATTATAAATCTCAAGTTACAACAAGGCGAATGTTGGTTAGACTGATGTAGCCTAGTTTCTGTTTTATTTAGGCTACAAAAAGTCGGACTTGGTTTGGCTATCAAGTTTAACCCTTAGCAATAGTTGTGGTATTCATTGAGCAATATATTGCACAATACACCCTAAAAGTGTTTTGTCCGCAGGTTTTGTGAAGCTGTGAGAATAATTACTTTAGGATTGCCCAGGTTACAGTGAACTTCATCTAGAACTGGAATCCTTTGTTGTTTTCTTTAGAAAATAAGATTATTGCACACAGATATTTTGATCAGTGTTAGTTAATTTGGTAAATTTTAAGTTATTCAGTTACTTGCTTAGGCTTCAGCTACAGTGTCATGTAATCTAGACTTGTCTGTATATTGTTCAGTGTAAAGGTAGATCCTGTTTGCTTAAGCAAGGAATAGAGATGAAAAAATACGTTTGAATTAGACTGCATTAGTTTCTACAACAGCATCTGCCTTTGTGCTAATCTATTTTAAGATAACGTATAGAATATTTCAATTGCATTATGTGATTCTGTAACAAAAAACATTCTTTTTACAATGAACTTGTAGCAGGTTTTTCCAGGTCACGAGTTAAGCGATGTCATTCATCGACCCCGCCTATTTTCTCATGCTTAAACTTTATTTGATTGGCTAGGTGTGTGCAACGACTTTACTGACGCTTTGTTTTCGAAATGGATAAGTACAGACAATTAGCCTACTTCCTTCGATCACAACCTTGAATGTTCTTGCTTCAACAGTGATTGAACGGAACTGAGCGACATTTCACACAATTCCACATTTACTTCAACACTACTAGCAGAATAGTTTTAATCTATTTTTCAGTAAAGTAAATAACTAAATCAACCGAAATGGAATCTCAGGTCCGTCAGAACTACCACCGGGAATGCGAAGCTGCCATCAATCGCATGGTCAACTTGGAGCTTTTTGCTTCCTACACCTACACTTCAATGGTAAGGAAGTTGCGTTCCATTGGTGCTGATTCTGAGAAAGTAATGCATCTTCGTTGGCAACCTGCCGTCCCTAATGGAAGTGCTGTCATGTTTTGGCTTTGTCAATAGGTTGCTAAGAAACTAAAACGAAATTATTGAATGCAATTAGTCATGTTTAATCGTTTCAATATTGGTATTCTCTTTTCTGTCAGGCTTTTTATTTCTCCCGTGACGACGTGGCTCTCTCAGGATTCGCCAAGTTCTTCAAGGAGAACAGCGAAGAGGAGCGTGAGCATGGCGACAAGCTCATGTCTTTCCAGAATCAGAGAGGGGGACGCATTTTCCTGCAGGACATCAAGGTGCATAACCAGTCTTTGCTGCCCTGAAGATTTGCAGCGTTTAGGGGTTAAAGTTGCATAATGGTGGCTAGGAGAGATTGTTTGCTGTTCCATCATGCATGTTTAGCAGATCTTCAACTTTCGATGCACACTAAGTACTCAATGAATTAACAATTACCGTACCACCCCTGTGTTTCTTTGTGACTTATGTAGAAACCAGAGAGAGATGAGTGGGGTAGCGGGATGGAAGCCATGCAGTGTGCCCTGCAGCTGGAGAAGAATGTCAACCAGGCCCTTCTCGACCTCCACAAAGTGGCTTCTGATAAGGGAGACCCACATGTAAGTTCCACTATACCTGGTCTTAAACTGCTTTAAATGTTCACAGAAGTGCCTGAATGTGTGGTGTTTATAGCTGTCCCATGTCTAATCCCTGTTTTCTGGGTGTTTCCTTCTAGCTGTGTGACTTCCTGGAGACCCACTACCTGAATGAGCAGGTGGAGGCCATCAAGAAGCTGGGAGACCACATCACCAACCTCACCAAGATGGACGCACACAACAACAAGATGGCCGAATACCTGTTCGACAAGCACACCCTGTGCTAAATGACTATCTCCGCTCCTTCCACAGTCTTCTTGGCTGTGAATGTAGAACACCATCTGATATGCTTTGACAGTGCAATATTAACTTTCCTAAATATTTCCGATGCCTCTATTTGATGTGAAGTCTTTAAGATGTGATGTTACTGTCTGAGTGAATAAACCTTTTGAGCCAAATCAAATTTGCAGTCATCCTTGATCTTGCTTGCATTTCAGAAACATTATTTCTGGAGGTCCAATGTAGGCCTAATATTTTACAAGCATGCTGCAAAAAGTTCACGGTGCCATACATTCTTAAATTAGTTTCCTTCCGTTCAGTTCTGTTGTTTAAAATATTTTATTTTTTAAGAAGTTAGTCAAATCTAGACAAGAGATATACAGTACACTATAGACAAATGTTTTGCGACACCTATACATTACACCTACAGGAGCTTTTAGGACATCCGATTTTAAATCCATAGGCAATTACTCTAAAATGTTTGTTTAGAAAACAATTACCCACACCTCTAGTGGATGATTGCCAGTCGGCAAATATTTATAAACTAAAAGTGAACATGCAGGAACAGCCTTAGATGCCTTGTAATTTGAATAGGATCCAGACAACATATTATCTTTATTAATACTGTCTGCAATATTATACTCCAGCCATGGAATGGTGATTGATGGCAAATTACAGGTCTAGTGTTGATCTAATGTTGAAGGCTGAGTGCTGAGCCTTCTGCTGTATTCGCTGTACACCCATGACTGTGTGTCAACATCAGAAAACAACATCATCGAGTTTGCCGACGACACAGCAGTTGTGGGGCTGATCTCCGACAGCAACGAAGAAGCCTACAGGATGGAAGTCATCCACCTTCAGAGCTAGTGTCGGGAGAATAACCTCCTGCTCAACGTCGGAAAAACTAAATAACTGGTTGTGGACTTCAGGAGGAAACAGCAGAGCGATATCCGCCCACTCTGGATTAACGGGTCTGAGGTGGAGAGAGTGCACAGTTTTAAATACCTTGGTGTGACTATCACACAGAACCTGTCCTGGTCACTTTACATACACAGAACTGTGAAGAAGGCCAGACAGCGTCTCTTCCCCCTCAGACGCTTGAGAGACTTCAAGGTCCCCCTCAAGGTGCTCAGAAACTTTTACACCTGCACCATCGAGAGCATCTTGAGTGGGAGTATCACTACCTGGATGGGCAGCTGCACCAAGCCGGAAAAGGCTTTTCAGCCCTGAAAGGGTGGTCCGTCCAGCCGAGCGGGCCATCAGAACCCTCTCTGACCTGCAGGACATCTTTAACAAACAATGCAGGTCGAGGGCTGAGAAGATCCTCAGACAGTCCAACCACCCTGGGAAGTCACTCTTCTCCCTGCTGCCGTCAGGCCGGAGGTTCAACATAGACAGGATGAGGAGGAGTTTCTTCAGGCCATCCGTCTGCTCAACTCAGAGCGTTAAAATACTGCTGTGTGCTATTTAATTTTATTTATTGTAATTTATCGATTTTTATACTGTTTCTTTTTAGTCCTCTTTTATTTTATTTCATGTATTTCAAGTGGTTGCAGGTACAACTACACATTTCACTGCATAAAGTACCATTTGTGACAAATAAAAATCTTGAATCTCTTAGTTGATTTACTTTCTTTTGTAAGTATTTAAAATGTATTGTTTTTTAAGTATTTAGATTTTGGTTTTGAAGAATTAGATTAAGAATGAAAGAATTAAGAAGTGCTTTTAGTCTTGAAAAGCTGTAAAAGCAAACATTTTCAATTTATGATTGACTGGCTGGCGTTAGATTGTCGTAATGTGGGTTTCTTAGAGCATATCTCATATTTCATTGTGAGAAACACAAATGTGTGTTTACTGACAACAGCAATACATAATCCTAGGTATGATCAGCCTCATTATCTGAAGTAAGATACATATCAAGAGAGCATTTTCCTGATTCTAATATACCCAGCCTGTGTGATGAAGTGCACAGAATAATTCAACATAAGGCAGCATTTTCAAGGCAAAACGGGTACACCCCATGGAGTGAAGCGTCCATATATGAAGCATGGAACAGAAAGGCATTGGCCATCTAAGAATACTGAGTCACTGACAGTGACGCAGCAGAAATGTTTGGCTGACTCAGCACAATGGAGTACTAACATGCGGTTATACCTCAAAGTGACTCCGCATAAAACAGTGGGCAATTAGCCTTAATTGCAGTCATGTCTTAGATTCTCACATGAAAACACGAAGTTACGCAACTTTGTGCTCACAAATCACATGATAAATCACGACTTAACAACTTAAGATGGTTAAATATTAAACCTTAGACCGTGATACATTCTGTCTAAACTGCAATTGAGATGGCGGAGTCATCTGTATCATGGTCATATGCCACAGTAGCATTAAGTTAAAGTATGGGACAAACCTTTGAGTACAGATTAAGAATATTCCTGTTCGACCACATGAATCGGACATTTTAGTATTTATCTGGTAAACAGAACAAGATGAAAGTTAGACTGTTGCATTCATATTAACCTCCAATATGTTAGGGAAAAGTAAAATAGCTGTGGTGTTCATTAAGAAAACTGTGCATTACCCTAAAGTAGCTTGTCAGCAGATATGAGGTCTGGGAATTTTTTGGAAGGATGAAGCAGTTTTACAGATTTGTCATTGAATGACTACTCAATCCAGAATATGAATAATAATACTTTTGCTTTCCTTGTTGGGTAATAATCTCTACTATGGTGTTAATCTCACATTAATTTATACTGGAATAGTCCGCAGTTGCACACGTTTTATTTAAGATATAATTATTATTATTAGTCAAAAACACATAGGCTTACATGTTAACCTTTTCCCCAGTCATGTGTAAAATGACGTAATTCAAACCCCGCCTTTTATCCGATGAACGCTTGATTTGATTGGCTATGCTGTTTGCAACGATTTTACTGACGCTTTCTTTTAGGAATACATAAATACAGCGTTCATTTCCTCTACTTCACACAGAGCTGAGAAGACATCGAACGTTCTTGCTTCAACAGTGATTGAACGGAACTTCATCTTCCAAGCCGAAATAGCTGAACATTCTCGTATTTCTACCTTTACTTCAACACTACTAGCAAAATAGTTGAATCTATTTTTTTATCGTACTTTTTTGATAAGAAAACGAAACCAGCCAAAATGGAGTCTCAGATCCGCCAGAACTACCACCGCGATTGCGAAGCTGCTATCAATCGCATGATCAACATGGAGCTTTTTGCGTCTTATACCTACACTTCAATGGTAAGAATAGCCTAAATGTCGGATTATTTTGTTCCACGCTATGTCAAGTCAATCTCACAAGACTATTTCATGTATCTTGCTTGGCTATGTAACTAACAGACGGGTGTTTGTATACAAGTGGCATTCGGAGAAAGATAATGCTCGCAGGAACATTGTTTATCTTCAGTGGAATGCTGTGTCATGCTTAGTGTGGTATAACCGCTGTTAACAACACTATTGTGCTTTTTCTTTACTCTAGGCCTTTTACTTCTCCCGTGACGATGTGGCTCTCCAAGGATTCTCAAAGTTCTTCAAGGAGAACAGCGATGAGGAGCGCGAGCATGGCGACAAGCTCATGTCTTTCCAGAATCAGAGAGGGGGACGCATCTTCCTGCAGGACATCAAGGTAGTGTAACCATTATTGTTTTAAGGATCAAAATAAGCGTGTGAAGAAACAAGGTCCTAGACTTTTGATTGAATGTAATAGAAGTATACTAAGTGCTGACCCTGTTTATTTGTAGAAACCAGAGAGAGATGAGTGGGGCAGCGGGCTGGAAGCCATGCAGTGTGCCCTGCAGCTGGAGAAGAATGTCAACCAGGCCCTTCTCGACCTCCACAAGGTGGCTTCTGATAAGGGAGACCCACATGTAAGTTCCACTATACCTGGTCTTAAACTGCTTTAAATGTTCACAGAAGTGCCTGAATGTGTGGTGTTTATAGCTGTCCCATGTCTAATCCCTGTTTTCCGGGTGTTTCCTTCTAGCTGTGTGACTTCCTGGAGACCCACTACCTGAATGAGCAGGTGGAGGCCATCAAGAAGCTGGGAGACCACATCACCAACCTCACCAAGATGGACGCCCAAAACAACAAGATGGCCGAGTACCTGTTCGACAAGCACACCCTGGGGAGCCAGAGCTAAACTCTCTATCCCACAGACATCAGCTTCATCCTATTTTGGCAATGAAGAGAAGTGAATCTGTTATGTTTTGGCAGTACAATGTTCATTTTTTTTTCACTGCCTTGCATGTTGTCAAGCATTTGTTTTGCTTTAATTCCTCTGATGCAAATGACTGATTAAACATTTTGAGCTGGAGCAATTTCAGTGCTTTATTTTAGTGTTTCAGAATTATTAGGCTACTAATTAACTATTTGGTTTCAAACAGAAATGCATAGGCTAACGACTCATGTACAGAATTTCAGAGGGAATAATGTTATAAAATGCATATGCACAATCACCCTCAACTTCACCCTTTGAACAGTCCTGTTTCTGTAAATAATCCAGAGTTGTCAGTAGGCAGGGCATCTAGAAAGGGGGGGGGGGGGGGGCAGACCAGGCCATTCAAGGGGGGCGGACCAGACCCAAAGGTCTGATGTCCAAATGCAAAGGAATACATTCTCTAATGTACCAGTGTGTACCAGCCAGGCTGCAGAGACAAGCAGCAGTTGCCACGATGCTAGCCAAAAGGAAGCTAGTTAGAGCAAAGCTGACACTGAGAAAGCGCAAGTTCTGCATTGCTCTGAGGACATTCTGCACTTTACCTGTAACTTAGCAGGAGGAGAAAGGTCCTTCAGTAAACTCAAAATCATAAAAATGACTTGTGCTCCACAATGAGCCAGGAGAGGCTCAATCACAATACTTTCTATAGAGTGTGAAATGGCTAAACAAATTGACTTCAAATACATTATAAAATACTTTGCATCCAGAAAGACAAGAAAGGTGGCTGTGTGATAGGCAAAGATGAAGGCAGGTGAATGCATTTTATACTAGAAAATGTGAGTGTAGCAGATCTCAGTGTGTCAAATTGTTGTGTGTGTGTGTGTGTGTATCTGGCCCGGCGCCACACAAGTTGTTAAGGCCTCTTAGTTATATTTATTAAACTTCATGTTTAAGTTTTATGTATCAATTTGTATTTGTTTTGCTATAATGTAGCTCCAATCACTGATTAAGTCTCTCTAAGTTTACATATGTTTTATGTATGAGTGAGAGCACACACGCGCATGCGTTAATAAGTAAAGACCTATTCCTAGGTCTTTACCTAGGGGGGGCCCATTCACTGGACCTTTTCAGGGTCCCAGCAATTTTTATGGGCGGCCCTGTCTCCATAGGGTGGCCATCCCCCCTCCCCCATCCGGTAGGCCTGTCACTGGCCTTGATGTCGAACAGCTCTCTGCAGAAAATCATATCACCCCGTACACCCCTCCCTGCCAGTAGGCTGTCTTAATTGCATTCCTCTCCGTGTCCTCACTAAATGATACATTCTCCTGAGCAAGGCCTATCTCACTTTCACAGACACAGTCACATTTTGGTGCATTATCATACAATTGGAATATATAAGTGTATGACGTTAATGACATTTTCAAAAGCTTTTTAGAACAGAAAGGCGACTTTAAACGAATCTAACAGCCAGCAGTGTGTATTGTTTTGCCTCCCCTTTCGAATTCAGAATTCAAATTACTAGACAAAAAATTATATCCTGAGAAAAGTAGATTTTGAGGGGTACCGCTCCATAAACCTCCATTCATTCTGCACTCGCTCGTTAGCGCCCTCACATGGAACTTCAACCAGTTCAGAACCCGGAAGTTTCCCGAGAGTGGCAGTTCTCTCTATATTAGACATTCTCTGATATAGCTCTAACTAGCCTAAAGAAATTACGACGTACATTTTCCGATTCGTCTTGCGAATGTCTCCAAGGCAGGCAGACATAATACTCAGCGTAGGTGTGTAGCCCAAAAAAAAAACATGTTTCGGCAACATGGGAGATCCAATAAAGAATTAGCTCTACGAAATGGTAGACTGCGAGATGCTGAGTCACTGACCATGACACAGCAATGTGGATTTGCTCAAGTTGGCACATTAGCCTGTCGTGTTACAGGTGACAGTGAGGAAACAACCTTAATTGCAGCATCAATTCCTAGAATTTAACCTATAACAAAACAGAAAAAGTAATGTCATGGTACCACACACACAGAGAAGATGCACTCATGTCCACAAACCACAAAAACTGACATTAACATTGACTTCTTCACATGTTGGTGAAGTTTCTCAGTTTAAATCGGCAATCTCATTTATAACAACTAACTGGTCTCCGAGTTAAACATATAGGCCCAACAATAAAATATATGGTTACGTGTATAGCTGGGTTTGGCTTTTACCTTTTTACCTGGCTTTTACTATCATAGTGCAGGGTTGGGTTATCGTGGAGTGAAAACCATTATCTGATGCTCATGTGTAGCCTAGCTAGTTGTGGTAGCCTATTGAGTTATATTCCACACCATATATTATTAATAAAGCTAGCCTACAACAACAACAAAACTTGAGAGGTGACAGGTGAGGTCAGGTGAGGACTGGGAGGACAGGTGGAGTTGTTTCCAGGTATTTTGCAAAGTGAAGTCATTTAATGGTCCCGCCTATTTCCTGACGCGCTCTTTCGGGACCAATAAATGGATACAACTAGCCCTTACAATTCATAGCGCTCCGAAGACATCGAAGATTCTTGCTTCAACAGTGATTGAACGGAACTTCATCCTCCGCGCCGATTGTTTTTTTATTGCACGTTTGACAAGAAAACAAGAAAACCTGCCGAAATGGAGTCTCAGATCCGCCAGAACTACCACCGGGAATGCGAAGCTGCCATCAATCGAATGGTCAACTTGGAGCTTTTTGCCTCCTACACCTACACTTCAATGGTAAGAATGTATCAATTAGCATAGCCTAAATAATTTATGTTTTGTTTGGGCTCGATGTGACGTTGGACTGCCATCTACTGGTTGTTTTCATACAGCCTATTTGGTCATCTGACTGGTGGGTCAGATAAGGGTGTGAAGATGGTCGCGTCGCGGACATGTGCTTTGGCTCCGTCAAAAATTCGATCTTATCTTTGAACGTTTATTAAAAGTAATAGTAAAAGTCGTAGATATTCTCAATGAAAGTGCTGTGTCATGCTTACTATTTTTATTGTCAGTTTAGTAGGCTACCCATGACTGAACAGTCACTGAATGTCAAGACATGTTTAACAGCCTTAATTCTTAACAATTTTTCATTATCTGTCAGGCTTTTTACTTCTCCCGTGATGACGTGGCTCTCCAAGGATTCTCAAAGTTCTTCAAGGACAACAGCGAGGAGGAACGTGAGCATGGCGACAAGCTCATGTCTTTCCAAAATAAGCGAGGGGGACGCATCTCCCTACAGGACATCAAGGTAAAGATTATCCCTCTACCCATCCACACATACACACCATGTTAACAGGGAAATCCAAGTTATTTAACATTTTACTTCTTAGAAAAAAAATTGGTGTGCAAAAAACAAACAAAACAAGCACCCAGTTTTAACTGTAATAAATATGGCACAACTCTTTAACAGTACTTTGAATGAATTATCAAACTCAACAAATAAACAGATCCTGTTTTATTACTGATGTAGAAACCAGAGAGAGAAGAGTGGGGCAGCGGGCTGGAAGCCATGAGGTGTGCCTTGCAGCTGGAGAAGAATGTCAACCAGGCCCTTCTCGACCTCCACAAAGTGGCTTCTGATAAGGGAGACCCACATGTAAGTTCCACTATACCTGGTCTTAAACTGCTTTAAATGTTCACAGAAGTGCCTGAATGTGTGGTGTTTATAGCTGTCTCATGTCTAATCCCTGTTCTCTGGTTGTTTCCTTCTAGCTGTGTGACTTCCTGGAGACCCACTACCTGAATGAGCAGGTGGAGGCCATCAAGAAGCTGGGAGACCACATCACCAACCTCACCAAGATGGACGCACACAACAACAAGATGGCCGAATACCTGTTCGACAAGCACACCCTGTGCTAAACTTCAGATCATTAGGACCTTCAGTTTCCTGGAGGATACCACCCATTTGTAGTGTTTTTTTAACTTATATATTTTTCTGTAGACCATTCCCTAAGGGATGTTTTAATGGTTTGATGTTACTGACTGATGTCAGGGAGTCAGATGGCTGAGTGGTGAGGGAGTCGGGCTAGTAATCTGACGGTTGCTGGATCGATTCTCCGCCATGCCAAATGACGTTGTGTCCTTGGGCAAGGCACTTCACCCTACTTGCCTCGGGGGTAATGTCCCTGTACTTACTGTAAGTCGCTCTGGATAAGAGCATCTGCTAAATAACTAAATGTAAATGTAATGTGTTGTCCACTGGATTGTTCTATCAGGCATTGGTGGTATGTATGCTCTAGTGTGTCTAACTCAATACAAATTTTGAGCTGCAGTCTTTTTGGCATTTATTGTTTCTGAAATATGACTTGAATTGGATAGAAAAAAACAGTCAAGAGAGAAGTCTTGTTATTTGTCCATTAGCTTCAACGCCAAGTACAGTCATACTGAACCCACCCGTTAATCAAATAAACGGTTGTGATTGACCCAAAAAAGGGACATTTGTTTGACTGGGAGGTTGGCCAGACCCATCATCCATAGCTTGCACATGGTTTGGTTCCCAGCCTAGTTTATTTTGGTGGAACAAAGTGATACAGCAGGAGACACACTTGTGTGGAGGGGTGGTGGATGAGGAGAGGTCCAGAATCAATGTGCATGCCCACTGTATTACCTGCCATAACCACACAGGGGCGCCAATTCTTTTTGGGAAAGTCCCATTCAGTCCTGAAAGATCTTACATCAAAGCTTTTCAAATGTTTATATTTTACAAGTGTTTGGGTTTGGCTCTGCTGCATTTATAACTGAACTGATGGCATTAGAAAGCCCAGGACTTCCTCTTACTTGGACAAAACAAAGAAATGGGAAAAAAGAAAATGGGGCCAAAGGGTATGGTTGAAAAGTTGCTGGACCAAAAATACAGTGGACATGAATTAATTTCTGGTTAATCAGCAAGATAACTGGAAACTGAAATGAAGTGCGATATATTTTTACAGTAACAGACCTTAAACTTTAGGTCTTTTCTAGATTCATGTTCCTGTTTTTTGAATTGCAGAAAAATACTGTACTAAATAAAGACACTAGATCTCTTCCAAAAATGTAATACGCCCTGGGAAAAGGGAAAAAATAAAATGTCAAAGTAACCCATCATACGTCTGATATACTATAGTCCAGGATTGAAAGATTAAGAGAACTCGGGTTTTGGTGACCCCTGTGCTTTGGATGAGAAAGTACAAATGATTGAATGAGAGAGAGAGTGAGAGAGAGAGAGAGAGAGAGAGAGAGAGAGAGAGAGAGAGAGAGAGAGAGAGAGAGGAGAGAGAGAGAGAGAGAGAGAGAGAGAGCAATGGTTGAGAAGATGGATGGTAAGCAGTTGGCAGAAGGCTATTAACATAGATTAACTGAGCAACGGGTAGGGAGGGAGGGAGAGAGAGAGGGTGGTGCACAACAGTTCTCTCCAACCACTTTGGAGGTGTCCAGAATTGCATTACAAACAAGACAAGGAAGAAAATATCTGAATATAGGGTGAGTGTTATGTATGTTACTGTCTGTGCATATTCTAATTTGTTTAGTCAATCCCTTGTACATGTTGATGAAACCTTGTTTTTTCACTGGCTACATAGTGATTGAGGGATGACTCCTTTCGGATTGTAAAATTGGCTGGCCTTTTCTTTGTCATAGTGAAGATATTTATGATATGGGAGTTGAAGTTCACAACATATCTCCCTGACACAATGACACAAAGAGACATACATATACACATATAGAGTTTATGCATGATGTGCTTTTTGACCTGGTTGGAAGTTTCTGAATGATGTATATGAATGTTTTATTGATAATAATATTTGTAATTTAAGCAGATTTGAGTTGTATAAATATTTATGTCTCAGTTCTTTTGTGGTCCTTCCAAAGGACAAACATCCATAAGTGTCTCCAAATTATGTAGGTTTATTTGTCTGCTCAGCTTTTTCTTAGATATCGTGCTCGATCTTTCCCGTCTAAATTCGTATTTGACAACCATCTCATAATAATTAAATATATTATTTTGTATAAGGACTGCAATTTGCTACATGGTAGGTTTTTTGGTAAGCCGTTAAATCCTTCTGTTTAACAGAACTTTGTAGGATAACAGCACATTCACTACAGCACAAGGTCGAGTAAATTAAACCCATTCACTACTACTGATTCCCTAGACTGATTGTTGTTCTCGTAAACTTCTTTATGTAAAAATTCAGGCAGAGCATATACAATGACACTTTAGTTCACCTCAGGGCTTAGTCCTTTTAGTCTCAAAATCCCACTGCCTGCAGTTCACTTCCAATCTGGACACCAGACTACAGAACCAACTGACTATACACAGGTAATTGCATAGTCATTGTATAGTATACTCTATAACATACTCATAATTTGCAGAGACCGGAAGGAGAGTATTCTCCTTATTTACCACATGCCAGCAGGCGTGAATGACTGTGTTAATCAGTGACACACTTATCTAGCATCATTAATCTGGGAGCTCTGAAGCTACACCCTGCCTCCAAAGAGGAGCTTAGCCCCAGTCAGACCGGTAGGACTGTTGTGGAAGAACAAATTCTGTCTGCCCATATGCTGCTTACTCAACCATTCCAACCCTCAGTTAGGCCCTCCCATATCTGACCTTCACTTCTGATGTCACAGGCCTATTAGTAGACTGTGGGTCCACTTCTCCACTCCTATACAACTCTTTGCCTCTCTAATCCACTGCACAGACCCTTATCTGCAGGGTTTAAGGACAAATGATACAGCTAACTCCATGAGCGAGATCAAATTATGGGAATATGATGGGTGCAATGGATCAAATCTCCAATGGATGATACTATGGTTAACAACAGCTGACAGTGGGCGGGGCAAATGGAGGGACCAGAGAAGTCCCTAATTTGCATAATCTCAGGGATTTTTGGATTACCTTTGGCAAATAATCTTGTTACGTCCCTGTGCAGAGAGAGAGAGAGAGAGAGAGAGAGAGAGAGAGAGAGAGAGAGAGAGAGAGAGAGAGAGAAAGAAAGAAAGTAAGTAAATGTTCTGTATGGATCTGTGATGCAAAAGAGTTTGTGTGTCTGTGTGTGGTGCATGTGTAACACTTACAGATGGATGTCTGACGTAAATGTGTGTGCGTGCATGCAAGTGAGTGCATGTGTGCACTGTGTCAGGAAGTCAGGGGATTATGAATGGACACAGTGGGCAAAGGAATGAGTTTTACTGTGCAACACACGCATGCCATCACAGAGAAGGGGGAAGGGCAACAGCCATGAGAAACACAGAATACAGAAAGAGAGGGAGGAAGGTTGAGAAAAGAAGGATTGAAACATAAGACAATGAGTGGTGAGAAGCAAAGTGAAAGAAGAAAGGGACATGACTTTGAAATAAAAAGAAACAAGGAGGGAGTCAGATGGCTGAGCGGTGAGGGAGTCGAGCTAGTAATCAGAAGGTTGCCGGATCGATTCCCCGCCGTGCCAAATGACGGTGTGTCCTTGGGCAAGGCACTTCACCCTACTTGCCTCGGGGGGAATGTCCCTGTACTTACTGTAAGTCGCTCTGGATAAGAGCGTCTGCTAAATGACTAAATGTAAATGTAAATGTAAGGAGAGAGAAATGTTTATAGAGGAGGAAGGAGGAAGAAAAGTAGCAAGCAAGCGTTGATGGAATGAGAGAAATATCCGAGATTGTTGAGATATGTGAGAGAGAAAGAGAGGGAGCTAGAGAGAAGAGAGAGGGAAAGACACAAACAGAAAATGTGAATAAGGAGCTGCAGATTAGGGTAGGGAAACAAAATCATAGCAATGCTATAATATGGCGACAGATTGGAAGAGGTAAAGCAGTAACAGCTGCGCTATTATGAGAGGTCAGAGGAATGGAGAGAAACAGTCAGAGGGATGGAGAGAAAGACAAAAACATAGGAGGGGTAAATGGGAGAAGGAGGAATAGAAGGAAAGACATAGACACATTAATCCATAAAGTAAGTCAGTCTAAGGCTAAAGAGTGCTCATCCACAAACCGACAGACAGATAAACTGTTATGCCTAGACTAGAAGGGAACAGGAGAGGCGTAAATGCAGAATGATTTAAAACTCAGATAACTGATACTGCTTACTGCTTTTAAATCTAAAATGAACAAAATGGAGGCAGGTTCCCAAAAATGTCAATGTTTTTAAATTAACCAGGTTATGTAACTGACTCAAACTTTTAGCTTTTTGTAAAATTTAAATTGTATTTTTTTTAACTTGTCTCATTCTGTGTTCTTCTGTCTGTAACCATGTGTTTTTATGTTGCTGCCTGTCTTGGCCAGGTCTCCCTTGAAAATGGATTTTTAATTTCAATGGGACCTTCCTGGTTAAATATATATGCATTAAAGTAAACTAACACTAGCTGCTTCACCCCCAAGCTGCTTCTCAAATGTAAAAACGTAATTAGAGTATTAATATGCTCCACCCTCTCTGGCAGAATTGCGATGCGATTGGCCAGTTCTGTTCCACGGGCCCGTCGGGCTGCCAAGGAGGAGGAGGAGCCTGCCCCGCCCCCACCCCCACCTCCTTCACACCACTCGAACCATAACTTCATGAACATGAAGAACAAGTTCTTTAACGAGCTGACCCATATGCCAAGTAAGTGTTCCCAGTAGACAAATACAGGGCATAAGAAAAGTACTGGATGTCATGTCATGTGAAAAGTTATCATAAAAGTGTCATTTCATTTCACCTGATCCTTCCTCCTTTTCATTTAACCTCTACCCTTCCACTTTGCCTCACAGACCATAAACTGAAAAGTAAGTTCCTTTTCTCAATCGTGATCACCCTGTTTCCTTCTCTCACTCACTCACTCAACAACCCCCCCCCCCCCCAACCACGCCCCCACACTCCACCCCTGCATCTCTGTGTCACATTTTAGGGAGAAAGAGAGTTGATTACCCCAGAAGTCTTCTTAACTTGTATCTCCTTCCCGTCCTCTCATCTTTGCTTCCCAGTGCCCATGTGGGCGATAGGGGCCATTGTGGTGGTGGTACTGGCCCTGGTGGGGTGCCTGGGCTTCTGCATCTACAAGAAGTGCATCAACAAGGGCAAGAAGCCCAAGAAAGTCAGGGAGAGGAAGGGAGGAAGAGGCAGGAGAAAGAAGGACAAGGATGGAGAGGATGGCGAAGGGGTAAGAGGAGGTGTCTGTTGTCTGTCTGTCTCTGATCACTTGTTGATTCCTATTTACTAAATCATATTAAACACTTCATGGGGAAAATGCTACGTATTGTGTCAAGTCTAAAAAACATTTTGTCTCTGAAACAAGCCTGATGTAATTTCTCCACTGTCCTCTAGGGTGGGGAGAAGAAGGATGGAGAGGAAGAGAAGGAACAGGAGAACTTTGGAAAACTGGAGTTTACCCTGGACTACAGCTTTACTGACAACCAGGTATGTCTCTACATAGAGCATGTCAAGCTCCTCATAATGATCTCAAAGTAAACCTCAAACCAGGTAACAAACCGTGATGCCCTTAAACATAAAGCGTGTACCAAATCGTCCTTTTTCGTGCCACCATCATCACCATCCCCTCCCCCCCCCTTGCCAGCTCGTCGTGGGCATCCTACAAGCACAGGACCTGGCAGCCATGGACATGGGTGGCACCTCCGATCCCTACGTCAAAGTGTACATGCTCCCTGACAAGAAGAAGAAGTTTGAGACCAAAGTCCAGCGCAAGAACCTTTGTCCCGTCTTCAACGAGACCTTCACTTTCAAGGTCGGTGTCATTCTCATTTGGGAAGTGGATTGTGGATCTGAGCTTGCTGCAGTATTCAGGTCGGACCTGGCATGACCTCATTCTCTGCTGCCTCTCTCCCACAGATCGCCTACAATGATTTGGGTGGTCAGACTCTGGTCTTACAGGTATTTGACTTTGACCGCTTTGGGAAGCATGACGTGATCGGAGAGATCAAGATCCCCATGAACAGCGTGGACCTGGCACAACCCCTCCACGAATGGAGAGATCTGGTTGGAGGAGAGAAAGAGGAGGTACAATGTTTGTCTATTCGTCGCTCTGTTTTCTCCATGTCTTGTCATGTCAGCTTACTCAACTCAACATAAACATTGTGTTTGTATGGTATTTTCCCTGGCAGGATGAGAAACTGGGTGACATCTGTATTTCGTTGCGTTATGTTCCAACGTCTGGCAAGCTCACTGTCAATGTCATGGAGGCCAAGAACCTAAAGAAGATGGATGTGGGAGGCTTGTCAGGTGACCTTCTAGAAACAATGTTTACAACAGTTCTGATCCCGATAGATAGTACCTCGCTGTTGTTCAAGCAGGACAGGAGACACTGAAACGATCGCCTTTCTCTCACACACGCTCCTGTTCCCCTTTCTTTCTTTCTTTCTTTCTTTCTTTTTTTCTCTCTCTCTCTCTCTCTCTCTCTCTCTCTCTCTGTGTCTCTCTCTCTGTGTCTCTCTCTCTGTGTCTCTCTCTCTCTCTCTCTCTGTGTGTCTCTCTCTCTCTCTCTGTGTCTCTCTCTCTCTCTCTCTCTGTCTCTCTCTCTCTCTCTCTCTCTCTCTCTCTCTCTCTCTAGATCCTTTTGTAAAGGTGGTGTTGCAGCACCAAGGCAAACGTCTGAAGAAGAAGAAGACGTCTGTGAAACAGAACACTCTGAACCCCTACTTTAACGAGAGCTTCAGCTTCGAGATACCATTCTCTCAGATACAGGTATCCTACTGCTATGTCATAGCCATACATGTGTGCCTAAACATAGAACATTAGCACATGAAGCTTTGGAATAAACAAAGGAAGCTACATTGTTCTGCAAGTCCAAACATCTCTTATTGTTTGACAATGACATTTGTCATTTAAGTGCGCTTCTTACACTTCTATTTCATGTATACTTTGAACATCTGACTTCGGAGTGTTTTTAATAGTTTGTCTTATGTCTACTCTCCAACCATGTAGAAAATCCAGGTGCTGATCACTGTGTACGACTACGACAAGCTGGGCAGCAATGACGCCATTGGGAAGTGTTTCATTGGCTTCGGAGCCACAGGAGTGGGGCTGCGCCATTGGTCAGACATGTTGGCCAATCCCAGACGTCCTGTTGCCCAGTGGCATACCCTGCGGCCTGAGGAGGAGGTGGATGCCGCCCTGAAGGCACCCATCCGCTAAGCACACACATAAGTACCACACACACACACACACAAACACACGTGTGACTCGCACGTGTCATATATGTCTTAAATGTCTGTGCACAAGCACAGACATTTAAAAAAGATCTCAAGCATAAACCTCTACTGAACATCAAATGTACTGCAAGGATAAACGTACTATGAACACACTAAAAACACCAAACTTTCTTTTCGTGTTTTTTTTGGTGATGCACATCAGCTCTCTGCAGGCTTCTCCTAATGTTCTGCTTTCAACTGTTATATTTTATTTTTGTGACCTCTCTCCCCAAAACATAACCTGTTGCCCATTTAGTTATTTGTTTTTACCAATTATGTGTTCAATTTAAATATATATATATTTTGTGTCTTGAATGTGTGTCAACATCTGTGCATGTGTTTGGAGGAGAGAATGTGTATTTTGTTTATTGGCTGAGGGGATGTGTGTTTGTGTGTGCAAGTCTGTCCTATATCATAGTTTATGGAAAGCTTCTTCGGGTTTACCTCTTGATTGTAACATGGTGTAAATAAATAGATGATGAAATCATTCCAAACAATAATAGATGAGTGGTTATATTGCCAACTTGCTGTAACACACGCACACACTACAAATACTGTAAACTGCCTTTAAGTAGGCAGTCCATCATTCTAGAACACCACTCTCTTCATCTGATCAAAGTGCTAATCTTTTATTCTCTGTATATCTTTTTGTAAACATTTTTTGTCTGAAATTAGATTACCCATCCACTTTTCAAACAGATGAGATCATTGAGGGGAAATATTGATTTTACCTATCTCTTTACTGCTGCACCCTATCCTGGTAATCCTAATGGGATTACAATCCTTGTATTCAAGGTAGATCTGGCCTGAACAGTGTCCTTCATATTCAACATATATTAATAGTTCGTCAGAAGTCCAACGTTGTTAGTAAACTTTGTGTGGTGTTGATTTTCAAGGAGCGTACGTGCCTGTTTAGATGGCACTACACTATTGTAAATTGAAAATAGAAAACAAACTATGTCTCCACATAATATGTGACAAATTCAAAAGACCTTACTGCGCTATCATGTGTCCTTGTGGATTTGACTAGAAGAGTGAAATCTGCAATGTGGACTTGGGGCAGACTGGATTAGTGCAATGTCCTCTTTAGTCCCTGTCTCACGCACAGATCTGGTCTCAGCCAAACATGTGAGCAGGGAATTAAAGAGAGGGGGGGGGGGGGTTCTCTGAATGTGCTGTCGAAACTCAGGCACATGGACTGATCCTAGATCTGCCGTAAGGATGGTTTAATCATAAAGCTATTACTCCCCTTCTCCACAGGAGGGCAGTATTTACTTTTCATTTACTTTAAAGGAACCCACAAGGCCCATGCCTTCTTCCCAGACCTATAGGTTTAAGTGAATTGATACACCCAAACATGGATTCAATCAGTATTGCTTTGTGTATATGTTTGTCTTTTGTAATCAACAAAACCAAGTCTTGGGTTGTGTGATTAGAGACCTGCATGGACATCCTGTGAATAATGTGTAAGATCTTCTTTGTGGGGAGATAGGCCAGTTAAGGTAAGTGTCTCAACAGTGCAGAAACACATACAGAACAGAAATCATTCTGTCCCACAATTAAATCTTTATTTTCATTGCAAGAAAGAACAGGACTAACATTAGATGCCACATAATAAAACACCTTCCTTCGCAGACAGAAATCAACCTGACAGTCTTTGTTGATGTATACAATATCATTTTATTACCAAGACATACATTCTATGTTGTAATGTAACACGTGAAGACATGTTTACTGGAACAGGCCCAGAAGAAACATAACTCTTCATCATGTTTAATCATCTGATCTGAACTCTGCTACTTCCAGCGACCACCCACCTTCCCCTTTCCATGGCCCTTTTTACTGTGGACAGGGAGGAGGGGGAGAGAGGGAGGGAGGAGGCAAAACCGTTTGGGAGTGAATAAGTAGGTGAGAAAGACAAATAGAATGGATCTTTGACAAAGTGAAAATACCATGAGACTAGACCAATGAGTCTACTCACAATTTCTGGGCGCTGGTGATTCTATTGAGGAGAACAGTAATCTGGAGAGAGCACAGTGAAGGAAGGGTTAACGTAAACCCTTAAACAAAAAGTGTGACGCTGTAACCATGGTTCCCAGCATGCCTCACCTCATATTTCTGTTTCTTCATGTGGTCAATGTAGTCAAACTTGTCAGACTCCAGCTCATAGATGCAGTTCCACATCTCTTGAGCACGTTGCCTAGGAGTGAGAGAAACATGAGAGGGTGGGTGACGGGTGACCCCTGTAGGTGGAGTTTTGATTGGCGTGGCATTAAGGTGAAAGTTCCTAGAAAAGGAGTGTTTAAGAACAGATTGGTAGCCCTAAAAATGACAATAAGCAGAAGGTGGCAGGAAACTCCGGGGTTTGGGGGAAAACTCACTTCAGGCTGTCCTCCCTCATGTTTTCTAGCACCAGAGGAGTGCGCCTCTCAGCCAAGGTTTTTTTCTTGATCTCTCTTCCCGTAAGGCGCTTCCCCCTCCTCTGCTCTGCCTGAGAGAGAACATTGGGAACACTCGGAGCTTCAGTCCTGTACACACTAACCATGTACACATCTTTGTACCAGCATTCAGTTTAAGAGGTATTTGACCGTAGTCAATCCATCGAGTTCAACGTGAATGTGTGAATAAACGTAGGAAATCTAGTAGGATGTGTTACCTTTGCCAAGAAGCCTCCAAAGTTAGCTCCCATGTTAGAGAGAACTTTCTTCTTCTTTGCATCATCATCGGCCTTCTTTTTAGCCTCCTCATCCTCTTTCCTCTGTCGTTCTTCCTGGAAGTGGGGAAAGAATGCAGGAGAAGGAAATATGTGTTTATAAAACAGCCCACTATATTTGTGGGAAGGGGGCCATACCTACAGAATCAAAGGCAGAGCAAATAATACATGAGCTACTTTTTCCATGTTTACACAATGATGACATTAATCCTACCGCAATCCTGGTCTGTCTGTCTCTCTCCTTCTCTGCTCGAACCCTCTGCACCTCTGCTCTCTCTGACCGGCGTCCTTCCTGACAGGATGAAAGTGAAGAGGGAGGTGGAGGCAGAGTCACTGATTGGTTAAGGTGCTTCTTTGAAAAATGTCTTCACGGTCACTTAAAGATCCGGATGAAAGGAACAAACAAAGGGATGTAGGAACACTCCGTCCTGTTGATGTCACCGGGCAGAGGACTCACAATTCTATCCTTCAGCCCAATGAGCTCCTCCTCCTCCTTCTTCCTTTGCTCAAAGTGGACGTCAATTAACGTCTGCAGCTCCAGCAGGTCTTTTTCCATCCTCTTCCTATGGATGTCCTGAGTGTAGCAGCGACATGGAGACAAGGAGAGAGAGAGACGAAGGAAGAGAAGACAGCATGCATAGATCAGATATCGTTACTTTTTTCTCATCACAAGTGACCCTGACGTTTTGACAATATTTAGTGGACCAAAGTAGAGAGCTTTGACACTTACATCAAAGTCTACCCTGTCCCCCTCCGGAATCTTAGGGGGGGCTAACTGAGGCACCATAGGCCTAGAGACAAGATAATTAAACAAAACGTGAGATGAAGAGAAGGAAGAATAGGACAGGATGATGACTTCTTGTTGGGGCCATCTACTATTATGGGATACTATATAATGTTGCTATATTAAAAGTGGTACACTTACTTGGGTTTGGGGCGCTCTTCTTCGGAGGTGGACATACAGACAGAGAAAAGAGAAAGAGAGCAAAATAAATAGGGAGCGTAAGGGGGAGAGGGCCAGAACGAGGAGTGTTGGAAAGAGAGAGATTGAACCAGTAATGTAAGTGAACAAAGTAAATACTCAGAGATTCTGAGAGTAAGACATCTGTTATGGTTACTAACAACAGAACAGAAGCAAAGGCCTGCACTACCAGCTATGCTGACGTGGGTCAGTTGCAGTGACAACTGAAATGTGACCCTCAACCTCGTACACGTTTGTAGTGCGAGGAAGACACAACAGATACAAAGGTTGCAACTTGCCCTCTAAAATAGTCGAGGTCTACTTATAGTATACTTGATTTTGAAACACTTAAACCTGTTTAGTTCGCTTGATGACTGGTGCAGGATGGCTACAAGAGCATGGCTGCAACGTTTATTTGGGGCTGGCATAATAATCCATATGGTTGTTACCTTTAGTGCAATACTTGATTTTCATGGTTAAAAACAAGCCCACAATCCCTTACCTTCCTCCTGATCTTCCTGCTCTGATTGGCCGGAAATGAAGATAAAGAAAAATATAAGGAAGGAAGGAAGGAAGGAAGGGATGTATTGGAAGATATGAAGAGATTATAAATAGACTCATTACACTACCAAACATTACTACATAGTGTATGCACAAAATACACGTATGCTTACTGAACAAGTTTTACGTACAACCCATATTTGTAAATTTATCTTTTTATTGTACATAGTCTTCAAATGGAAACTTGCCATAATAAATTATTTGGGATGGGAATGGGATGGACATAATGACAGTATTGTATAACAGTCCATGGCTTGTAATATCTGATGTGAGATGGTGTGCTTTCACCGTACCTTGATAATCTTGTTGGTCTTATATCCGGAACCAGCATATGATCAGCCAGTGGAAAAGGAGGTGGAGGGGATATTCACAGGTCAGAGTTGATGTGTCACCCGCAAGTCAGACATTTAAACAGAATAGTTGTCTCACCAAGATACTGTGTTTTCATTAAAGTTCCTTTTGGCCTGATTAGGCATTTTCTGTCATTGCTAATTAGTTAGATTTATTTATTTCTTTGACGCTTATTGGCGATTCTGAGACCAATAGTGACCCTGTTCCCTGGTAGGTGTGGGTCTGACAGGCCTGAGCCAGACACAGTGACAACATTGCAGGTTGAGCACTTGTGTGTCGGCTGTTAAGATGTGGTCGGCTGCTCACCTTCATCCTCCTCCGGCTGCTCTGACTCGTCTTCCTCAGGATCCGGCTCTGCTTCCTGTTCCTCTGTCTCCTCTGGCTCTGGGAGGGAGGGAGGGGGGGGGGGAGGGAGGGAGGGAGGGAGGGAGGGAGGGAAAAAAGGAGGGAGGGAGGGAGGGAGGGAAAAAAGGAGGGAGGGAGGGAGGGAGGGAGGGAAAGAGGAAAAGAGAAAAAAGGGGGCAGACAGATGGAGATGGACAGGCATTGAAAGACAGAAGAAGAAAAGGAGTGGAATGAAGAACATTACAGAAAGACCACAGCAGAAATCCGCCAAAACAGGACAAGGCAGTATTACAATGCAAAGGGCCTTACAGAGACAGATGGAGTGGGAGTGAAACAGAAGTGTGTAATAAATGGCTATACATTTAGGTTTTAAACCATTCAGCATAGTTATGTGCTGAGCTCAGAGTTACCAGGTACCAGGAGTTACCAGTAATTACCAGGTCACAGACCTAAACATGACGGTGCAGTGTGCATGTGTTTCGCTAGTGTAACACTAATGCATATCACAATAACTCACCTTCAGCATGCTCCCTTCAATACAGGAACAAAAAGATGTCTGGGTTAGCAGTCTAGTCCAATATTGTAAAATGACTCACTATGCAGCCAACAGATACCGAAGCACTGTAAAGTACAGTGTGAAATACTTACTCATATTCCTCCTCTGCATCTGACATGACTACAATAGGAAAATACACACATTAACAAAATAATCAAGATGCGATTGCCAGTAGTATTACCTTCACAACAATATACTTGACAACAACTTAAAAACACGAGTAAGAAATGCAGTGAGTTATCACACTGTTTGTAATATGTCTCGATAGACATTTTAGGGCTGATTATGTTTTCTTTTCTAAGTAGATTGCCTTGTGCTCGTTGCTTTGTGAAGGAAATGCAGTGAATGTCATCCCAGACCAGACACAGGGGATAGTATGTGACGCTTGGTGCTATAAGTTGTTTCCCTGTGCGGCTGACATCTTCTTGGCTGACAGACGGGAGTTTGACAGTGTGTGAACAGGTGAGAATTCACCAACATTGTCACGTTTTTTATGACAAGGAAACAAAAACTGCACAAATATCTACCCTCGGAATACCAATCTGATGACCAAAATAACCATGACAAAGTTGTATCCATTCCACTCTCATCTGTCTTTCATCCCATTGTCGCCCTCTATAATGCCTCTCCATCTCTCTGTCATCCAAAACAATTTATAGTTTGCCTGTCATTGCCTGGATGAATTTATAGTCCCCATAGCTGTCATCACCCCGTGACCTCTCACTGTTCCTGTGCACATTCCAATGCCAGCCTGAACTGCAGGGCATCCCTGTACAGTTTGCCTTCTCAGTAAATCTGACACTAATGAGGTAGTCTGTCTGTTTACCTTATCGACAGACAAGGTGACAGACACCTGGGGTTTCTTTTACTGTATTCACTTAACAGACACTTTTATCCAAAGCCAAGTACAAATGAGCAAAGTACATAAAGTAAATGTAGTGCATAAAGTGCAGCAAATCTTAAAGATCATGGAATTCTAATATGATTTCAATATTGAAGACCACAGAACATTTGGCTGATTGGCTGGGGCCAGTACTATCCAGCTAAGCACACTATGTTCACCTCTATGAAACACCTTGAAGGTAATTCTTCCGAGTCAAGTGCACATGGTGAAACAAATTGTCCCCAATCTGGATGTTTGCTGTAGTACTTGATGACAAACGGTGTTCATGTTCATGATCCAAAATCAGAAGACCTCATAGTGTATTATAATAGCTATTTAAACCACCACTACGTCAAGAATGACATCCAACAGGTGGACACATTCCTTTCCAACAGTAGGGGAGGATTAAGCCTATGGAAAAAGGATATGAAAGATGGATGATGAAAGCGATAAAAGAATGGAGGGAGACAGGAGGTGGTTAAGATTTCAGGCCAGCATGACTAGGCGAATAATCTGACGCCAATCATTTAGAGATGAACACAGTGGAAGACCGGGGAGGGGATTTGAGGGAGGAGTAGAGTTACCCTGCAACATTCGCAGGGGTATTAGTCAGGAAATTCTAAAGGGTTAATTTTAGTCAAGGACGGACGCCTGTTTGTGGAGGAGAGGTAAGGAGGGGGAGACAGAGGGTGAGCTGTGCCCTGTCATTAACACTAAAGAGTGTTTTGTGTGTTAGGGAAATCTTGTCAGAGGTGCGCAAAGTTTTTACTCCCTTTGTAATCTTCACCCACATTTTTTTAAACAATTTCTCTGGTATGAAATGCCTCCTAACAGAGGTGAGATATGAGTGAGAAATCAAGACGGTAAGACAGACAGAAAACAGAAAGCTAAAACCAAGTTTCGTAGCAAAGAACACCTAATCAGAAGAGATGAGATGCCTATCACAAAAAGGTGACTGACAACATCAACTGCATAAAAGGTATGATAACTGACCAATGTACCAATCCAGTATCAGTGTTTCCTCAGAGATACAAAGACAGAGGAATGGTCGTCAAATCATTCACTGTGAATGAGTGAAGTGACTGGGGAGGACCAGAGCATAAGGTGAGGTGTCCCCCTAAACAGTTATTTGTCAGTATGTCTACAATTGAAGTTAATCTAGCTTTTATAATTGATGTGGCGGTATATATACATAGCAATACATAGAAAGAGTATCATATAATATGTCCCCTTCTGGAACAGCCAAAACCCTTTTGAAGAGACACAAACACAGAGAGACACTTACCTCGAGCAAGGTGTGGTTCCCCTGACACAGAAAAGAGAAAGACAGACTGACAGAGAATGCTATTGTTGAGACAGACAGACATAGTTTTATACAAGGAGGGAGGGGTGGGGGAGAGAAAGGGGGCAGAGAGCCATGGGTGGATTAGGGGAGAACTTTGTGACAGAAAGACAAGCAACTCCAGGGATTAAGAGAAATGGAAGATGACCTCACTGGACAAATGTGGGAGAGCAATAGGCAGGTGGACAGGGGGATGACAAAAGACAGAGGGGGGGGGGGGGGTCCGAGTTTGAAAGAGAGAAGGGGACAACAGAGGGAAGAGAAGAGCAAACCAGAACCAAAAATAGACGACTGAGGGTTTTACTCCCCTCGTTCCAAGAAGAGGGTCTTTGGTTCATAGAAACACCCAAAGAAGCACCACGGATCTGCATCAAGATGCCGCACTGACCTGCAGCTAGAAGCTTTCAAATGTATCAAGAAAAGTACATTCCATTTTGTCTGACAACAAGTATGACTTTTCATATAGTTACGTGTCCAATATTGACAAGAACACAACCACTGAGCACCATTTATACTTCATTTTAATTGTATGCAGTTGAATGAATAATTTGACATTTAGTTTCTTTCTGAAGATTCCACTGGCATTGTGACTGTAAGAATCTGTATGCACACAAGACACAAAGAGAGAAAGAGAGACAGAGATTAGGTCAGCAGCATTACACTTCACAGCACGACAAATGAAAAATCTCCCATGAATGATGCGTGGAATCGCGTCACACTGTACCTGTGTGTTCGTGTTGTACTGAGCAGCACTGTTCTCTTGGTCAATGAAGAAGGGAAAGAAGATATCGAGATGAAAGAGGGAAGGACGGGCTTTCAGGACCAGCCTATCCTCTCCTAGATCCAGCACCAAAGGGCGAGAGGATGACTAGACGAAAGAGTAAGGGAGAAAGAAAGGGCAGTGAGCTGTGGTGGGGGTTTCAAGCTTTCCCATATCGTTTAAGTTAATGATCTGGAGGCACAAGCGTGATATTTTCTTGAATTAATCAAAGATCCTTTTTGCCCATGTGTGAGTTTGTCTCACCACCCCTGGAAGTTTAATCTCTGCTATCAAATACTCTGGATCACCAACAGGGGGCTCAACCAACAAGGAGAAATCTGGGCTGTAGGGAAAGAAAGAAGGAAGGGAGAAACTAATGAACAGTGTTTTGGACTCTTTTTCTTCTTTTCTTAACACCAGCAAATCACGTTTAAAATGTTTAAACTTCAAAGCATGGTGGAGGGACCCTGCATCTGGTCTCACCGTGTGACTCCAGCAGGATGCTTGGAAGAGTCCCTGAGACGAGAGAGGGAGAAATGTGTTTGAGGTTAGTGTAGCAGCTATAAGTCTATGGAAGCAGTCCATTACAAAACCATGAGGGACTTGACACCTTTCTATCTGTGAAAGGGATGGTGACGATTGTCAACTCTATTTTGGGGTGAGGTTTCTTTACCCTTCTCCCTGTTAATAAGTAAATAAATTAACTGAGTATACCAATTTATTATAGCCTGGCTGCCAGCCCAACTTCTCCCCGCCCACAAAAAAATTTGGTCGTGAAGTTGGGTCTGGAGGGTCTCGTATTGGGGAACAACTACTGAAAACCAGAATCTGGGCGTACCAATGAAATTGCCAGGCTCGGGCTTTATACGATGATGGACAGATGATCAACAGTAACGTAATCACCCACGTCACAAAGGAGCTCTTAAGTTGAATTTGTTTTGAACAAACAACATATTACGTTGCTCTGATTGGTTGTAGGTCTATCCAATTGAGCGAAGAGGCATTTGTTTTCCAGGCTCGTTTGAAACACGCCCTGTAGTCAAAGCCCATTGGAGAGTTCTCAGACTCATATTCTGACTAGAATTATGAGTATGACAACGTCAGGCTAAATTTATTATAGATGATGCATCTAATTTATATTTAAAACAAATTTGAAACCATAACCAGACAACTTTAGTCTTTCTGAAAATGCTAGTGAAAATGAAAAGGGGAAGTATAAGTGTGTGTATGTAATTGACTGGGTAAGGGAGTCCATTCTGGAAAAAAGGGACCTACTTAGTGTTAATCTCTTCAATGACAGGTCTGTTCTTGCCTCGGATGTTCTGCTCGTTAACAGAACCCAAGAACTTTCTGTTCTTTAGAATCTTCCACTCTGCGATAGACAGACATGCACAAACGCTATTGAGCACATGCCTTGATCCAAGGCAACATACAATTGTGAATGTAATAAGTACAGTGTTTTAATTTTCACAGACTGACCTCTACTGAGCTCCAGGTTGTATTTATTCTCCAGTCCCTCTAAAGACACTGCTAATAAGAACTGCTGGAATAGTGGATCTTTCTGGAAACACATTTCACATCACAATTACTAATGTAACAAGATACAGACACAAATACACCCAAAACGATATTATTCTACTTTGGGACAGTATACACACACATACCTGGCACTTTTGAAAGAACTCTTGATTGATGACAACGTCATATGCTGTACAGACCTGGGAATCTGTGAGAACAAAGGGATAAGGTTGAACTTAACAGTTTGATGATACAGACATAACAGGCCTTCAGGATTGCATTTAGAGTCTTGCAAGCCGAGGGGGTTTCAGTCCCTCAGGCACTCACTGTTGTCCAGCTCTGTGTGAGGCTCTCCAAGGCTCATTGGTACCCTGTATCCCCCAGGGTCCTCGGATTCAAGCAGCTCCACTAGCTCATCCCTGGAAAGGGCTGGCGGGGTAGGGACTGAGGTAGACTGACAGATGTTGATAAAAATCTTGTGTTTGTCTGGCAGTGTCACAGTCTTGATACACATGCCTGGAGAACATCAGAGGGTTAGACCATGTTTATCTTAGAATATTTGGGCCCAGTTTTCCAGACATAGATTAAGCCTAGTCCTAGACTAAAAGTATTTTCATTGGAGATCTTCATTGAGTGTTTCCCATTCATTGGCTAGACTGTGGTGGCCTGCCATAGTCTACTTTGTCCAACCATAGTTTCAAAATGAACCAAAAATATGAGTATGACATAATATGTCTCATGACATAATATGTCTCACGACATACTACTCCTGACCATTCAGAAGTTGATGTATGGGGGGAATATTTTTTTGTTTATGCCATTTACTTGCAGGCAAACCCTGTAAATCAAGGTGGAATCCTGAATGCAGACTGAATGACTGCCAAACATTTAACTCATTGTACATGATAAACTGCATAATATTCTTAGGAACACTAGTGTGCTCCAAATGCACCTTTTATTTGAATTATTTGTCTAATCAGTTACCTTCATTTCCAGGTCAAATCAGACCTTCTAACAAGATTTAAAAAGAGCACCTGGCTTCCTGCCTGAGGATCTATTGTTCAAGTCCTGAAAAATCAAATGTCTGTTAACTTTAAAATGCACCAAACGTTTCCCCCCCCCCCCCCCCAAGATACTGACCTGGCTGTGGTCGAATAACCCTTGAGTCAGGGTTTGCACTTTGCACTTTGGACATTGTCTGCAAGAGAAGAGGAGAGAAAGTAAGAGAGGAGGGGGGAAAAAAGAGCAGAATAGTATATAATTGTCCCCATACCAACATAGTTGTTAAGAATTAGTTTGTGTGCTGACAACAGATACAACCAGGCATAACAGAACAAGCGCGTTCACACCATATGAACAAAATATTTTAAGAAATACAAAATGTGAAAGAAGTTGCACTTAATATGCAAATCAACTGGTAGATAAAAGTAATGTCAAGGATCAGTTATATATCATATTCATTGAGGTGCTGATAAATGGAAGAGGAACTGTTCAGTAACTGAATGGTCTTACAGTCTGTACTGTTAAGGAAATGGGATGTGTTACATTTACTGTCTCTGAGCCTTTTGCCTGAGGGGAGAGATATGAAGGGGATGTTGGCAGAATGAGTCATTCATGTGTCAAGTATCTTCAGCCCTATTGCAGAATGTGGGTTTTATATCTAAGATCAAAATGAGTTGACAGCCAGTGAGTTTTTAAGGCAGGATCCACAATTACATCCAGTTATCTCCGTTGCTGGGTTGTTGAACTGTCAACCATACCAAACAGTTATTGTAGAGATTAGCATACTTTCTATCACAACATTAGAAATGTACTATCCCTTGCGTAGGTAACAGCCAGGTGGAATTTATAGAGGGGCACAGCATACTCAACAGACCAAGGCCTATACCCCCATTCTAATGCACCTGTAATTTTTAAAAATGGCAACAAAAAATTTGAAACCTGTCAATTCTTTGATGAGAAGCATTAGCTAGATGTTTTCAAACCGGTGCTCAAAACCGATCATTATAACTGAGGTTAAGACAACAGGTCTGTCTCAGTTTATTGCCTTGAGAGATTGGCCTGTTGTTGTTGTTCTGGTTGTGTATTCACTCTTCATAAAAAACGTTATCTGGTAGGGAGGGACATGGATCTAGCAAATAAGCCAATACAGACCTGCAAAAGAAGCTGTTGATACAACTCCTCTTGCTGCTGAAGCTCCAGTTCTGAGCTAAGCAGGGACGAGTCAGTCTCCATGTCTGAAATGGGTGAGACGGAAAAACGACTGAGATAGCCTATATTAACCCCGCCATTAACTGCTTGCACACTAATTAACGGATATTAAGAAACTAAGTAGATATCTATGTGTTGTAGTAAACAGCTAAGCTAGCTGAGTTAGAAAGTAGTTAGTTACTACTTGAGTTAGAAATGTTTGCAATAATGTATAGTATGCCACTTCAGGAAGTCTTCATTCAAGCAAGCAGTTTTCATAATTGCTAGCTCTAAGTGTACAGTGTAATCCCATCACAACCTACTGTTCCAACATGCTACAGTTGATAGCAAGCTAACTTCAGGCACTAATTGACTACCAGTACTCTACCTACCAGTTCGTGTTTGTTCGTTAGAGTTAAAGCCAGTGCTACTATAACAAAACTACTATTAATCTCGCACTAGCTTTCTATTGCTAATTAGGTTATCGTGTTGCAATTTTAACTCTCGTTGGGTTCTCTTTACGTTAGCCTAGCTAGACCAATTGCTAACTACTACTAGCAAAGTCTTCACTGTTTTTTTTCCACCTGCACCAATTCACACACAACAGTGACAGCAATGACTTTATAACTAGGTTGAACGTCAGCCTTACCTCCTACAGTGTACTAGACTACCTTTGAGGACACAACAACGTCCTAGATTTTGAAGTGTCAACGTCTTTTCAAAATAAAAGCCACATTGTATATTCCCGTTTTTCGCCTTACAACCAAATATTTGTACTCATTTCATTTTGTGGACAAAAAGCCGACAGAGGAAATCTGAATCCTACTTTGTGTTTGGGATACGAAAGACTTTCTCAGATTTAGTTCAGTACTGGCAGTAAAGGTGGGATGCAGGTTAATGTAGGAATTGTGGGTTAGTAGTGCCCTGGTCCAGCAACACATGATCGCCCACTGTTTGTATTTCACCTGACGATGAAACTAAAAACCCAGAACCGGTGATGTGGGACTTTGAGGCTCTTACTAGGCTCTGTCTGCTGCCTGCTGGTAGACAAGGTTGTGTCCCACCTCCTTTTAGCCTAACGTTGTCATACTCATAATTCTAGTCAGAATATGAGTCTGAAAACTCTCCGTTGGCCTGTGAATATGGGGCGTGTTTCAAACGAACTCGAAAACAAATGCCTCTTCGCTCAATTGGATAGACCTACAACCAATCAGAGCAACGTAATATGTTGTTTGTTGAAAACGAATTCAACCCAAGGGCTCTTTCGTGACGTTGTTGATTACGTTACTGTTGATCATCTGTCCATCATCGTCTTAAGCCCGCCCTTTCAATTTCATTGGTCCGCCCAGATCCTGGTGTTATGTAGTTGTTCCCAATAGAGACCCAACTTCCCAACAAAAATGTTGGTGGGCAGGGTGAAGTTGGGCTGGCAGCCAGGCTAACCTTCTTTATTAAAACGCGACCAACTTCACTGCTGTGGAGGTAGCTACTGATATAAGACTCAGAGCTTTTCAGGTATTTATCACTCCACCGTAGGTAGTAACAGAGTTAATAAAGAAGCTAAATATGCTAGTGTACGTTATTTGAGGCCCCTTTTCAGGTCGTCCTCCCATCCCTCCATAGTAGAAGGCAGAGGTATGATCAAATTGTCCCGTTTCAGATGTAACAGGCTGTGGTCCCACATGTTTTATTTCGCATCAGAATTAGCATTGCGCAATGACTGTTTATGAGCGTTACCATGACAATCACCGGCTCCGGAAGTCACGCCCATAATTCAGGAAATGTATCATGGGAGCTAGGAATACGTTTTTTTTTATTTTACTTGACTAATACAGCTAAAAATAGAATACTTCAAAATTATTGAACAGTCCTTTAATATATTTAGGGATGTTAATGAAATACAAAACAGGTATAAATTATTTTAATTACTTTTATTAAATTATAGCTCCACCTGCATGCACACACAGAAAACCACAATCCCTCTAAAAAAATAACAATTTTTAGATGTTCTGATGTTTTTTATACTAAAATTATAAGATTAAAATATTTATTACAAATCAATTTTATTACATTTAATAATTATTATAACATACTAAATAAAACAATAATAAAACAATATAACAATAAAATAATTTACAAATCGAATCTCCTATAATCTTATATGAACGCATACTGTCATGCTTTTCTAAATAGCTGTGCCTTGGATTTATGTTTGACCTTTGGAGTGTTGTATGACCTCTGACCTTCTATAAAGAGGTCACTGCTTCAGTCCAATATGAAAACAATCCCTTTCAAAGCCAGTACAAAGATGGATGGACACGTATGGATTTGAGTTCTTCATATCCGTAACTAATATTTTCTCCAGAAATGACATGCACACACTTTAAGGACAGTGCTGGATTAAACATCCAAGATTTACCTGAATGTGTCCATCTCCCATTCACATTATGGCATCATTTCATGGGTTAAGATATTGTCCATTATGCACAGTCTAGCCATATCCACATACCCCTAAGTACCAATACCACAATTAGTGCTGGAGGCTTGTATGAGAGAAGGAAGGATTAATCCGTCTCCATCCATGCCATGGAATGAGATGCAATTAAAGAGGGGGATCTATCTCCATTGGCATTACTCTGAGAAGTGATCCAGATTGATGAGGCTGGAGAGATGGTGAGGAAACGAAGACAAAAACAACAGTTATAGAAAGCAATGGTAATAAAAGAAGAACACAAAATCTTTTGAAAAGCAAGACAAAACATCAAAAGCACATTTTGGCTATTTATATTATATATTGTGTCTATACTATTATAGCAAAACGTATGATTCATTACTTACCATGTTGTTGCTGTGGCGGCGTATCCTTATCATCAAGTAAATGACCACAAAAATGAGGATGATGTTCAATAATATAGAGATACCCAACAAGCTAAAGGAGGCCATCTCCCCTATGAGACACCGTATTTGATATTAGAGAACTCATACAGTGTACTACCTGACCTACACAAGAGACTAGAAATATTCAACATCAAAGATATGCTATTTAGAAAGAGGACACTCCTGAGGTCTAAGTAGCAATAGTGTTCACTTACCTTGAGTATTAAAATTATATTCCAGTGGTTGTGGTGAACCTAAACCAGAGCAGATTCAGTCAATTAAAAGTATTTAAAAAAATAAATAATGTAACGATAGAGAAAAGTTACTGTCAAAGAGTAAAAAGGTTTACTGACTACAACTTGGTATTGGTGCTGTACCTGTTGGTACAGCTGTTGACTTCTGAGTTTGACTTGGAGTTGCAGCTGTAGTCGTTGCTGAAGCTGTTGCTTTTGATGTGTATATACATGTAAGCTTTTTGTTTTCTGAAAACAAAAATATGTGTTAAAATATTGCATAGTATGGAGGAATGTCTACTGTTCATACAGGTTTTTCAAATTATTATTGGGACAGTAAAGTCCCAAGACCCAGTTTTGTTGTTGACTACTTAAAAATACAATAATAATGAATATGATACAACAATACATAATGTCACCTCTTTTATTCAAACACGCACCACTAAATTGATGTTCATAGGTATAATCCACAAGTGTTTTGCCATCCAAATGCAAACACACAAGCGCAGCTAGTTCTGGCAGGGCAATCGGGCAGCACGCATCATTCATTTAACGGGGACGTAAGGCGTCTTACTCCACCCACTACCATACCCATGTTAGCAGGGCATATCCATTGGGCCACGTCCGATAAGGCGTCTTTAAAAGACGCGCAGATATGCACTCACTCACCCCGGTCGTTGTCTGATCAGTGCTGCTGCCACCCTCCACCGTCCCTTTCTCCCCCATGCTGTCTGTATATCTATCCAACGGGGGGGATTATATCTCTATTGCTCCCTGCCTCATATGTCATGGATGTATGTGTTGCATCGAGGAGGCAGGGAGTGCTTCCCTTAGATCATCCACTCCGCCAAAGTAAATCTACATGTCCATGTCATGTAACAATAAATGCTCAAATCTAATACGTTATTGTCTTGACTGAACTCTCAATTGTGTTCACCAATGCAAATAAAAATATAGCTGCAAGCAGCGATGCGGGTTCCTCCTCAAAATAGCTAAATATTATACAAATGTACATCAAAGGTCAGTTCACTCTTGACAAAGGAAATGTAAAATCAAGTTTCACCCTGCAGCAGTCATCAAGCTTTGTACTACAAACCCTTGTCTTACAAATGCTACACTTTAACCCAGTGAGCCACTCCCACTTGTTAGAACATGTAACCGGACAGGCATTGAGTGACTGGCAAGGAAGGGAAGGGACGAGGAAGGGAAATCCAATGCGCTGGCTGGATGAAGCATGATCTTATCTACAATGCACAAGTTTGAATTAGGCTTTGCTCATTTACTCACTCGTGATTGAGCGAGCGAACCACTGATGCTAATGCACTTTAGTTACTCTAGTGTTAGGGGAGAGGCCATGCTCAGTGCCTCCATTGGGTCATCGAGGCATGATTTCAGCCTCGCTAAAAATATCCTGAACATAGAAGTTAGGTAAACTCTTACGGTATAACTCCACAATTCAGTACTACATAGTTCAGACTTTGTGACATTTTTAAGCAATACATTTCTAACATTTATAATGGGTTTAGAAATAATTCTCAGAATTTGCTTACACTTACTTTAAGCATGGTAGAGGTAACAAAGCCCCATTTGGCTTTGTTACCTGACTATGTTGTGAGACAGCCAAAAGGAAAAGAGCAATTAAGGTATTTCAAAAATCGTGGTCGAAAGACAGGCAAATGGTCAATCAGAGAAACGGACAAAACAGAATGTAACAAGGCTCATACTGACTATTTAAGAAAAGAGTAAGACTGCAAAGAAGCTACGAAATACTGGGGTTTAAATAGCAAACTAAAATGAGTCAAACAAGCAACAGGAGAAACCAATGAACTAAAAATTCAGGGGAAGCAGAGTACGGAGGCGTGACAGATACTATATTATTTATTTTCACATATGTTAACTGAGGGTCAATTAGTACAGCAAACCTCTGTAGTATGGGCTTGATAATTTAAGACTGGCCTATTACCTTAGTTAACTCAATTGATTCATTGAAGTATAAGTATTTCATACTGCCGCAGAGTTATTCAGAGATGATCCACAGTTGAATTTCACAGAGAAAAAACAAGCAGTTTTAGCTTTTACGCGCAAGGGTTTAACAAACGTATATGTGACACTGATGTTAATCATGTCAAGATAGACAAACACACACTCACCATTAATTATGTTTTGGCAATCCCCCTTACTACCTGTGAAGGGAAATACATTTGGAAAACTGTTTACACTAGCATATATGATTATTTTACATTTCATTCACATCATATCCATCAAGAGAAGATACTTTAAAGAATAATTGTTAAAACTTGTGTTTACATTTTCTACACACACAGTTAGCACTTTGACAAAAGGGATATAACTGTTATGGACTCACTTTTAGCTTTATTTTTAGGTATATTTACCCCAGCATCTTTTGTACATATTCAGCTTTTTATGCAATAAGTTAATTATTATTGCATCCAGTAATTCTTGATCACTAAACCATGACAGTATCATAAACATTTAGAATTGTAATATCGTCTATCATTTGGTCTTTGGTCAATATATCTGAAAGTATTGGATGAAACAAAGTTTTAAAATACCATTGTTGATCATACATATGAAGTCTTTTACGGTCATAAACGTGACTGTCTCCACCAGACTGAGAGGCTCAGTCTCCTCACATGTCTAACATAAAGACAAAAGTATTTAGTATTCTGAATATTTAACAAGATATGTGAATTGATATAAACAAACATACATTGAAATGAGTAAACACATGGACCGAATGTACGCACAGACATATGCAAATGGACACACTCATACCCAATCAAGGGGGATTATGGACCTACCTTTGAGAGATTACATTCCAGCAATATAAATTTAATATATGTTTCATTAAGGTAGCCTTTCAGTCTGCAAATGGCTTCTGTTTCGCTGGCTTTTTTATCCTACAAAGAACCAAATTAAATGATTTAACTTAGTATAAAAACTTATTTAGGACACATTTTTCAATGCATTAGGTTTTGATATTAAACACTTACCTTGGTGAAGTTAGAACTCAAATAGAATGAATAGTCTCCACGCAGCTGTTCGTCCTCCAGCCAAAGAAGACCTCAGGTTAACACAGTAGCTTCAAATTACAATATGAACATAAAAAGGCAATCTCAAATTCAAAGTTCTTACAAGTATCTCAAGTGCTTCGCCACAACCACCAGAAGACTCTTGACACTGCTGTAAATGTAAGACAAACATTGTTTTAGAATGAAAGAAGCAAGTATATTTCACTAATTTAGCAGGTGAAAAAACAAATGCTCTTTGAAAAGGGGTCAATTAAAAATCACTCACTAAGAAGAAAAAGAAGTTGCAGGCTAAGATCCTCCATGACCTCTCGCCCATCATTCTGCTGTTGTGAACATCAGGGATTACACTGGTGTGGGGTGTAAAACTGGGTCAGACAAATTACATCTGAAAGAAAAACAATAGTGGGGTGGGTCCTTTGGCTTTTGTGGCCACCATGCATAAGCATGCCAATCTCTCATGACTCATGAACTTTGATTATTTACAGATGCTTGGCTAATGGCTGATCCATTATTCCAGTGTTGAGTTAATAGGGGGATTCTGAACAGATACTTAACTCATGGACTGAGTGATTTCAATATAGTCACCGGCTGTATTGAAGCACTGTGTAAGACAAGTCTTGTTCAGAGGGGGCATGTACCTCCCATGCATGGTTCAAGGAAGGACATACATTTTGTATTTATACAGATTTTTTTTTTATAAATTCGACTCAGTATTATTTTTTGTATATATTATATGTGCAAGTACACATGTCTATGTACAGTAGGCTATACACAGCGTGCAAGATTTAAAGTGACAGTGCATATCTAAGTTACAGCATCACACAAGCTTGAGTTCAAATACATTATTTAATGTGACCTTAAGTAAGCCTACTGTACATGCAAGTCTTAAATAACTATTTACCTGGTCAGCTCCATGAAACAGGGAAAGTCGGGCTTGTGAACTGCTCACCAAAAGAACAAAGGGGAACCCGTCTAGCAGATTACGACATTTTCGTAGGTACCTAGTGAAAATTAGCCTCAACTTTCCTAGACTTTTAGCTACATGCTGAGGGCTCGCGACCAAAAGACTAACTTGAGTAACGTCAGGGGTACAAACTCATCAGGGATGAAAAAGGTGACAAGGATCCGAACCCCCTTGGGGGCCCGGGGCATGGTCCTCGGGGAATATTTTTTTTAAATATATATAATATTAACTACTTACAAACCGAGAGTGAGGTCATGCCGGGAAATATCAAACTGAAGCAGGAACGCCTATCGACCGATCGATAGCGAAATCGACCGAGCGATAGCCAAATTCCATACACTTTTGGCCAAATTGGTGTTAAGAGTATAAATTCACTATTGTCAAAATAATAATGTTATTTTTTTTATGTGTTCATTAAATGATTGTTCATTAAAAAATAGTATAGCCTGGTGTATATTTCAACTATAAATTTGATCTATAGTTGATCTTTCTACTGTCCCTCTTTAGGACAGTATAGTGTCCTAAAGTGGGACAGTATGATTAGCCTAATGTGGGACAGCTCTAAATCTACAACCCAATGAAGAATGTGTGGTTTATGCAATATTAATGGTTATTTACGTTCTTAATGATGTTTTGCAGTATTACAATACTTTATTACTACATATATTTAAGGTCAAGGGACATTTTTACAACGGTTTGAAGATTGAAGAATGCTCAATTTTCCATGTTTCATCACTAACCTTGGTTTTGTACAGAAACAACATGGTAAAATGACTGAACATAAAAATAACCTACAGAATTACTTATTGAGGAAGTTTTACTATCATTCATGAATGAAGGTGCACCATGGTTTAGGACTTTTAACATAGACTTAACAGTGTCCCACATTAGGCAACTGACTGTCCCACATTAGGAAGCTGCACATTTTCTCAGACAGTTTGGCACTAAGAGCACTGATATCTGTATAATGTCTTTTATGAATATGTTATCTAAATGTTCTCTTTTGATTTGAGTATGACACTCCCTGAGGGTTTCAAAATGGTATTGGGTGTGGATTTAATGTGTAGCCTTCACGTCGTAATATACTACAGAAGTCCGAAAAGCAAAACATTTCCCACATTAGGGCCATCCACCCTACTTTCTGGGCCCCAGAAAGCTTTCCCCCTTATGGGCGGCCCTGCATTGACATATGCACTTTTGTAAAGCTCTCTCTTGGAAGTCGCTTTGGATAAAAGCGTCTGCTAAATGAATAAAATGATGTAAATGTAATTAGATGGTCAGAAATAACAAGAAAAATGCACAGACATCTGTATAACTAATTGCCTATTTTAGCCGATCAAGTTTGTCATGCGAATAGTCACTCATGTCGGACATTGAAAATGGTTCCACTATTAGTCTGGAGTGTTCCACATGCATTTTGCCACAAACTACACGAGCAGCCTTCTTAGCTGAAACAAGTCGTTAACTCACAATTACAGCCCAAAATAGGCGCTTGTAGATGCCCCATGACATGAATTCTTAATAGCCTACCTTTCAAGGTGCAGTTCGCGTTCTGTTTGACATTGGTCTGGACAGGCTACTTTCACTTTCAAGCGTACGTGGGACGTGTAGTAGGCTACCCCAACACATAGGTTTCATGTGTTGTCAGAAGTGTGCAAGAGCAAACCATGCTTCCGAGCAAACGACGTCCAATTGTCGATTGCAAGATCATAGCGGTTGCAGTGGCGCCCCAATAACGTTTTCATGAAAATCTTGGGGTGGCACACCAGCATTTTTATAGTTTATTTTCTCTACATCGGTAAACCTTTTTTGATTATGAAGTGCAGTCATGCAAACAGGTCAGGGGTAAAAAAGGTGAGAAGGATACGGCGAACCCCCAACCCTCTAGTGGTGTCCTGGGGGCATGCTACCCCAGAATATTTATTACATTTGAAAGTTAAACGCATGAATCTGAGCAAAATTAGGAGGCTAGATCTATGTAGAATCTGTGCTCTTGTCATGTTCTGCCTAACAATGTCATGTTCTTTTAACCATTAAGAAATGTTTTATATAGCATACGTCATAAAAAAAACAATTAAACAAACGGGATTACCTGTGCTGAACTACTTTAAAAAACTAAAGTCAAAAGCATCACTTATTGTAAAGCTAACAAACATCCAATAGACATCATTTTTATATTGTATTAAAATTTCTACTAGATGATGTAAGATGGGTCTGTAAACCTCTCCCCACTCTGCCTCTGATTGGCTATGAGTCGTCGGCATTAGGAGTGACGATTGGTTCCAGAGCCAGTTGTAAAGTTGGGAAGCACGGGTAAAATGCTGTGTTGGCCATGACAACCCCCCCCCCCCCCATCCCTGCTTAAATCAGAGAGGAATAAACAAGAATGGAAAACTAACTGACCTGTCAATTCACACACTAAACAAATATTTATTTGATCCACTAACATTACTTTTACATTACTTTTGATATGGCATGTCACAAATTGAGCATGTATTATTGTTACTGAGACTTTCCCTGGTAGGTCACCGGACAAGCTAAACTAAGTAAACATCTCACACAAGAAGAATTGACTTTAACCATGGTCAACTTTAACTGACAGTAAAAATATTCATTAAGTTAAAAAACAAAAAGTACAGTTCTACACCCCTCATTCCTCCAAACCACTGCAAAGTAGTTCTTTGGTATTGAGAAGTGTCCCATTTCCCAGTAGATTCATGAATCTTCATCCTATATCTAATTCAGCTCACACTTAACCGTGTTCATCACATTCTCATGTTTACTCCTCAACTGACTGAGTCTTGTCCCAAATCGTAGCTTGACCCCACCAAACCATGTTAGAATAAAAGGTTAAGACCTCAAAGGGTGCCTCAATACACCTTTAACACCTTTAATCTGATGGCCAATTGCTGTAGGGTTATTTAACCTGGTCAGGCACAGACAAAAACAACATGTTATGTAACAGCAGGTTGGTCAAGTCATGGCAGTCGGTTAGTTTTGTTTCTTGGCCTGGGGGGCCTCTGTGGCGGGTGCTTTGGCCTCGGGGGAGAGCAACAAGAGCAGATCCAGTAAGGCACGGCTGATCCGGGCTCCAAACCTGTGGGAGTCCTGAAGAGGTAGAAAGAGTCATTATTCAATTGATTGGTCGAACAACTTTTTATCCGGACACTGACATAAATCAAGGACATAAGCAACTATAAAGGATGTACATACCGTTTCGGCAAAGGAGCGTTTGCAAGATACATGGAAGTTGATCATGTCTTCTCCAACAATGATATAGGATACTCCGTAACCATCGTCTGCCACCTGAGAGACAGCCAGATAAAGAGAGACAGAGACACAGTAACAAAGAGAGATAAAGGAGAAAAAAAGAGATGCACAATGATGCGAGGTGTCAGATAGAGAGTTACACCAGCCACAACCTAAGTTAGTCCACCAGTGTCGCACTGTAGGTCAGCTTAGTGGTGTGTGTCATAACTAATCAGACTGACTTCAGACCAATCAGAATTAAGTGACTTCAAGGACCAATACAGATGTGTCATTTGTGAGGGTACTCACGGGGCCAAAGCCTCCCCCTAGAGAGACAAACTCAGGGTGGTTCTTCATGTCAAACAGCTCCAGCTGCTGGACAGGAGTTTGACTGGTTGACAGGCGCCACGGTTCTGATAGCACCTGGATGAAGAGACCAGAAACCTTTGATTATACCAAGAGAAAGCACAGGTCTTCAAGATTTTTATGGCAATCTGAAAGGTGTGCCTAGGATGCACAGGTTAGCATAGTTTTGTCTGAATATTTTGTAGGGTCTGACCGATCTCGAACAAGCCACTGACACATACCTCCTTTAGAAATGGCGACTCCACCCCAAGGTATTTGGAAACCACGTACAGGCAGAACAGGTGTCTGTCAATGCCAGATCCCGTCATAGCCAAACGGTAGAGGTTCTGGTGCTTTTCGCTAGCCAATCGGAAAAGCCTCCTGCAGTTCTCTACTGCCTGTAAGACAAACTGCTAGTTAATAAGGAGTAGGATGAATCAAGTCTCTGACATTTATCACCTCTATCACAATCAAATGTTAAGCCTAAACAAACTTTAGTTAATACTTTGCCCTTTCCTCAGGCACAAATGGCATTTTGATCCAATTTTTTCTTTCACAGATGTAATGTTTTCATGGCTGCAGAAGCATTAGAGTAGTTGGATGGAAGAAACCCGTGACATAAAACCACACTTTATAAATAGAAGGAGTCTTGGGTGTAAACAGTATCACCTCTGTATCTGAATGTGGGTCAATACAGAAGGAAAGTAATGACTGAGGATCTACACAATGTATTTAAAAGGCACCTCGCCACTCTCCACAGCGCTGACAAAGGCAGAGCTTTCATTGGAACAGGATCGCACGGTCTCTGTCCGGCCCTCACGGAACAAGCGGGTCATGGATGCCTCATAGGTTAGGCAGAAGCTTCCCCTGTCCTGGAACATAAAAGATTGGGAGAAGCGGTCAGATTATTGCATTTGCAACTGTCCCTCTTTGGCAAGATCAATATTTGTATTAATATTATATTGTATGTGTGGTGGAAAGTACTAGGTGATGTATTGCAGTTTATTAAAGAACAATATTTGACTGTAGAAACTTCCGAGATATGAATCATAACTTTGAAGAGCATAACCTGTTGAACAACCTTTTAACGGCTCCTTTTAACGGTTTGCAAATGTACCAATCTGCTGTGTTAAAAAAGGTGTCTCAGTGTCAGAGTCTCACCCGGTAGTAAGCTAGCTGCAACGCCAACTGAATGAAGGCATCCGGGCTGATCTTGAGCTTCTTAATCCTTCCCTTCCCAAAGTCCCGGAAGGGGAACACGTGGCAATCAACATCGTCTGCTAAAGCCTGAGCGACAGCGAGAGAGCTGGACACCTGCTCCTGTACCTGAGGAATCAGGATGGTGGTGGTAAGGCCATGCCATCTTTACAACAATCATACCATTACATGAATAATGACTGGGATAAGAGGAAGTGCACCTTTGGAGAAATCTGTCTGACATCAATTTCTAAACTCAGTTTTAGCATGTTGAGTTAGTGTCTTTGTTCAAAGGCCCTGTTACTCTGTAAAATAAAACACAAGGCTCAGTGTTCAGAGATCCCTGACTGCAGTTGATGAGTTAATGTGTTCACACTGGTTGTCCTGCTGGGTCCACTGTCATGGCTCAGGCCAAGACCCAAATGCAAACAGCATAGGCAGGTTTAATGGGTAACAGTACAAAATTGGCAGGCTGACTGTATTCTTGATAAGGCACAGACTTATCAGTGTGTGGGGGGGGGGGAGGGGGGGGGGAGGGGGCAGGTAGCACAGGTGAAAAGAATTAGGGTGTGACATTCACAGTGAGTGAAGGGGAGAGAGCATTTATAGAGAAACAATTGGCTGTGGAATGGCACTTTATCAAAAGTATAACTACCTTGGAAATGAGTAATGCAACCATTCCAGTGGGTAGATCACAATGTGATGATGATTCATATCTGCCACCTTCACTGAGATAGATCTACACTGAAATGCCCAAGCCCTGGGACATATGCGAACCAAGTAATAATTAACAATGTCAGGAAATCCCCCAAAATCCCCTTGTTATTTTTTAAAATTTGTATATGTGTGTGTGTGTGTGTGTGTGTGTGTGGGTCCCTTCCACAGTGGGCTGTGGGCAACTCTTAGTCTAGTCCATTAGCCTATATATCCAGGTGGGGTATTTATCAAATTTCCACTTGGATATAAATCTAAATGGAGGACACAATGTCCTGTCTCCTTATCAGTAGCAAAGCAGATATTGTCTTTCGAACGGCATATCCTGTAATGTGCGCACTATCTTGTTCCCTGACTACATTTCCTACTGTAATCACACACAACTGCTTTCACAAACCTCCAGAGGAATTTCCCAGGCCAGTCTTTGTGGATGGGGAAGGGAGCGCTCTACCTCGCCTTTACAGTGGCCATCTTCAGTGTAGCCGAGCTGAAAGGCGTCTGTTGCCAAAGTGTACTGGGGGGAGAGATACAGACTTTTATATACAAATTACATTCCCACACAAGCACAAAGACAAGCACAGCCAGCCATTTTTTGCTCCCATATACAACAACAACAACAACAACAGTAAATCTATGGTAACATTAAAAGCTAGATACAACAGTAAAACTACATTTATGCTGAACAACCCAGAGACAAACTGTGCCACCCTACCACATGTATGAAGGTATGTCTGACCTAAGATAGGTAGACCACAGTGTTTTATTACTGCTAAATTCACCCATTTTCAATGATACCCTTTTGTGGCTCCAGCCGCCCGCATGATTTGTTGGATTCTAGCCATTTAAACTGGTGTCCATTCTGTCATTCATATTTCTTTCCCCCTAAACATAAACAATCCATGTGTAATGCATGCTGTCGAGCCTTTCGCTCCTCCACTACGTGGCTAGGCAGCAGCTGCTTCTGATAGACAATCAATGCCAATTGATTAAGGACCCACCCCTTAAAAAAAGGGGCATGTTGGCACAGCAGGGGAGTGGGCATATGTACTGTGACGAAGTTGAGCGAACAGCGGAGCGATTAATGTGGACTGGGGAAGTTGCGATCCTTGTCTTATTTGTACTTTTTAAAACTTTTGTATTACTTTTTGTTTTCATGGTAGATGTATGGTCAGTGTCTTAAGCAGTGTTAGACCTGTAGTTAGCTACACTTGGACCTTGGCTTGCCATGTCACCTTGCTGCCATTTGGAGTGCGTGTGCCTGTGTTGTGTGCGTGTGTTAACCTAGTGTGTCGTGTTAACACGTTGACAGGTGTTTTGCAGTGCTTATTTTACCGTGGTGTATGTGAATTGGCTTGTGGAGCATATTCTGTATTAGGGCACTAGACCTACGATCTGCTGTTTTTTTTTAGATGTATGTAATAAATTCATGCTATTTAAGTTTTTGTGAAGTTTACTGGTGGTCACTGAAGTCCCATTCCAGATCCTTAGTTTAGAACACTCAATTGAACCATTACACATGTATTGTAGGGATGCCATGGTAAGCAGGAGTATTGTGGGTCGTCAGAGCGTACTACACACCTCCCACAGATGTGCCACGGTGGGTGCGTCTGCCCAGGAATGCTCTGCATTCAGCCCATTCTTCCCATTCTTGTAAACTACTATGGAGAAAGACTTATCAAACCACCTGAGGGGGACAGAAACAGAGGCAATGAAGTGAGGTCACAATTAGAAAATTGTTATGTTATTGAGGCTGTGTTTAATCCTAAATGAAAGGAAGGAAAAAGGGCTCATAACAAGGTCAACAATGTTCCTTCACTAGTTCTGAATTGACTCTGTTGAGAGCCCCCATCCCTAAGTGAACATCTACTACCCCTGAGTGAAACCCTACTGCTCTTGAGTGAATACTAAAGACACAACTGAAAACACACAGACATGCACACAAACTCTTCACCTGTCGTAGCATTTTCCGTGGAGAAGGGACTTGGCATAGCGGTCCAGGTTTCCCACCGGATCTTCTCCCATCATGCCTTGCTCTTCATCGTCCAGAGTTACAAAGAAAGCGGCTCTCTCAATGCAGTCCAGGGAGCGCTTGTTTACACCAGAGCTGAAGTGCTGCTTTCTCATTTGAGACCAGGGTATTCTATGAGGAGGGGTTGTAATGAAAAGACATTCAATAACACATTCAATTAAGAAAACATTCCAAAAGGTACAACGGTTAGAAACATTTAACTTAGACTGGTAGCTTGCATTGTTGGCACATCACCATTGACAAGAACAAGTTAAATTGATCACCAATTAAAACATTTTACTTCACATTTCGGCTCAGGGAGAGAATGTGGAGACTGAGAGAAAAATGTGTAATTAGCTTTTCTGGGAAAGTGAAAAGTCCATATTGGGTTGGGGGGGGGGTATTAAAAAGCATTATATACTTTTATGAGTGATTCTGCTATGTATTTCACAAGTGTTTCAACAGATATGTTTGACAAGTCTCTTTATGTAGAGTCACCCTCTACAACATCCGGAAGATCAGGAGATATCTGTCTGAGCACTCCACCCAGTTGCTTGTCCAAGCACTTATCCTCTCCAAGTTGGACTACTGCAACTCGCTGCTCGCCAGTCTCCCAGCATGCGCAACCCGCCCTCTTCAGGGGATTCAGAACGCAGCAGCCCGTCTGGTCTACAATCTACCCAGACACTCCCACGTTACCGCACTCCTCATCTCCCTCCACTGGCTACCGATCACGGCCCGCATCAGATTCAAGACCCTGGTACTGACCTTCCGAGCAGTGAACGGGACGGCACCCGACTACATCAAGTCTGTCCTGCAGCCTTACACCCACACCCGCCACCTACGGTCTTCTTCAGACAACCGCCTGGTGGTCCCACCACTCAAGACCGCCCGTCCCTACACAAGCTCTTCTCCTGCCTGGCCCTCCAGTGGTGGAATCAACTCCCCACCTCCATCAGAGACACTGACTGTCTCTCCACGTTCAATAAAAGGCTCAAGACGCACTTGTTCCGGGAGTACAATGATACTTAGGAATGGTTTGCTGGACCCAATGCTAGTTTCCTCAAGGATCACAATGACTCTTGCTTAGAGACTTGTTGCTCTTGTTGGTAAGAGGTAACTGATTTAACCCTTGTGTTATCTTCGGGTCATTCTGACCCAAAGTCATTGGGACCCACCGTCGTTTGCAACAACTTTACCGCATACAAAAACAAAGTGAAACATTTTCTTTTAACCGTTGGGCTGTCTCAGACCCCCCACATTGCGAAGGTTAAAAGAAAATTATTTTTATTTGCTTTTGTATTGGGTAAAATTGAGTAAACACAACGATGGTTCGTTATGAACCTTTTGGTCATGTGACCCGAAGGCAGCACAAGGGTTAAACTGTTGTACTCGCCGCAAAATATTTTATTTTAGTTAATCTTATTTTTTACTGTTGCTTGCTTTTCTACAAGTACACTTGCACTTAATGATTCATGTTGTTTAATTGTAACTTGCTTAACTACATGCTCTTATGGTTCTTCCCTTTGGCACTTATTTTTGGTGGTTCACAATATGTGCTTCATGTTTTGGCTACCCGCAATGTTTTTGGGGCTATCTTGTTATTATTATCAGTGACCTATGCACTTTGTAAAGCTCTCTCTTGGAAGTCGCTTTGGATAAAAGCGTCTGCTAAATGAATACATGTAAATGTTTACAGTGCCTTGCGAAAGTATTGGCCCCCCTTGAACTTTTTGACCTGTTGCCACATTTCAGGCTTCAAACAAAGATATAAAACATTTTTTTGGGGACAAAATCAACAACAATTGTTTTTTCCCCAGGGCTATTTCACAGGGTGCATATGGGCGCATATAACAGCACCCAGGCCATTTTCAGCCCAACCAATGTTACATACCCTATTAGGAGACCTTAGGGGACAGTGTGAAATACCCCCAAAAAACTGAACAAACCTTTCAACATCCTCTTACATGGTTCTCATGAACCTCAACTCTTAAAACGTGAAAAAATGCACTTGAATAATAGAGCAACATGTCCCAGAAGAATCAAATCAGAACAGAGCTTCAGCTCTCTCCACTACATTACAATCCCACATATTCATCAGTCAACTTCAAACGCAAACCTATTTCCTCTTTTATATCAGTAAAACTTCCCGCATTGTGTTTAAGAGCTCTCTCTCACTTACTCTGCTGTACCAGTGTAATTAGCAGTAAATTCCCATGATATGACAAACACACACACACACACACACACACCCAAAGATCTACCTGCCCACACCTGTATGCACGGCTGCGCCCTTCCCTCCCCCCCTAAACACACACACATACCTGTCTCCAGCGGTCAGAGCCCCCAGTCTGTCCTCTCCAGGCTGAGGGGGGGAGGGGTCTTCCAGGATCTTCTGGATCTGGAACTCAATCTCTCGAGGAGACAGCAGCCTGCCAGCCTTGTACACCCACAGCCTGAAGTAGCGCCCCCTATGGTAGACTGCTACAAACTCACTGTCCTGCCAGTGCTGCAGCACATCTGTGAGGGAACGAATGCATTTTTATTTATAAATGTACAAATGCATAAACAACTCAGCAATGTTCCAATTAGAGAGGGAACTATATCTGTTTTCTATGTTGAAGACATATTAATATTTTCTACTGTGGTCCAAAAGTCTGAGACCACACAGAACCAAGCCAAGCATTCTGTGACGTTACTATAAGCTCTTTGGAACGTGTCATATCATGCTGCACTAGCTCCCCCAGATCCTCTTCTCAAATGAGTACAAATGTCAGCGTTTCCCCAAATCTTGTCATCTAATGGTTATACAGAGACCTGGAGAGGCCTACAAGCGACAGAGTGTGGGGATTTTTTATTTTGTATATTTTTGGGAGGTAAAATCTGTTTTCACTTTACCCAAACTCACACCTATAAATAGTAATGTTTCCTGAGCTGTAAATGTATAAAAAAAAATGTTTGTTGTTGTGCCAGTGTGTGAGTTACCAGTCTCATCTCCAGGGGTCCGTGTGGTGTTGAACATCCGCTCACACTGAGCAGCACACAGAGGTATGACTGTACCAGGAACACGACTCTGGGAGAGGAAGAGAGAGAGTGAGAGAGATAAGGAAAAGAATAGGATGCCGTAATAGAAATAAATAGTATATAGTATAACTGTCCCAGCTGCTCAGGGGCTAAAGGTCGTTTGTTCCAACCTCTGTTTGTGCTAACAGCTATCCCCTCCTGTCAGAGGCCTAGCGTGGTGGTTAGAAAGTCTCTCTGCTTGCAAGTATGATCAAGACGTATGTTGCGATTGTACATCTTGTGTCTTTTGGTCTTAAACTTTGTCGAAATTAAACATGTGGAGAATTTTCCACGACAACTAGGGGGCTCGTCTGGCAGTCCCTGATACGTCCAGATACATGAGTCCTGGAGCCTGACTCCAACCCCTAAAGGGATCAGAGTCTAGCTGGGGTGGATAGGCGCCAGCGGGAGACGGGGCTGGACCACTCCTTACAGGATCAAGACTGTACTATAACTTAGTGATTGGACCGCCACAGCCCCTGGACTGACAAATAATTCTAAACATATGGAAACACTAAAAGGGATCTGGTACACAAGTGCAGCTGCTCTGTCAAATTAAGTAAGTGACGGAGGTATGCTTGGAATGCTATGCTGTTTACTACATGGATTCAGGATTGGACCATCAGGATAAACTGAGTTAAATGAAATACAAATACTTGTGAGCAAGTGGATATTAAAGTGTGTCCTGATACTGTTACTGTTATGATTACAATAGCCCAGACCCAGGCACTGACAGTTAGAATAGGCAGTATTATGCAAGATGCTCTCACAGGCTTGAGTTCCTCACGGTTCACTTTCCGACGGTACAACAAAAGGGCAGTGATAGTGTTTCCGGCCCTGGCAGACTGTATGGGAGTGGGGGTCACGTAGAGAAAGTCCTAGAACAGAGAACTTTGAATTTAAATCACCCATTGGAAGAAGAAAAAAGGGCAATTATTGTTTGGTCACTGATCTTAGGAGATTTAGTTTGGAAAGAAAAAGGGACAGAAGGATTGAGGATGAGGAATGGACATTACCATGCCGTAGTAGTTGCTGTTGACCATGATGGGGCCACGCCCTCTGAGGTAGATGTACTCCTCCCACCAGTCACTTACCTACATGAATGTGTGTGTGTGTGTGTGTGTGTAAGGGAAAGGGGGGATTGAGAGGGGAATAGTGACTCACAGTTACACATTGACATTCATAAATACATGTGACCATTTTTGTCCAATCTGTGTGTGTGTGTTTGTAAGTGATTATTTGTCTCCCTACATAGTTGGTGGCCCATAGTGCCTTTAGTTTGAGATAGCGCTGCAAACGGTTTCCCAGGTTGCTCTCAAACTGAGCAGCCAGCTTGATCATACGCTCAAACTCTGGGTCGGTCAGCAACGGACGCACAGACTCCAGGTACTAAAGAAAGGAAAAAGAGGAATCCATCTCACTCCAAACAATATCCCCCCCACTGTGAAGAAGATGGCCATGGTGTTATATGTGTGTGTGTAGGCTTGTCTGTGTGAAGACTCACCCTCTCTAGTGTATCTTTGATTGGTGGAACAGGGAGAATAGGAAGAGATGTCTGGTAGCTGTAGAGGAGGGGCTTTCTGCCAGAGAGCAGACGCAGCAGTGTCTGAACCACACAGATAAAAATATAACAATGCTCAGTATTACACCCCCTTGTCAAGGAGAGTTTTAACTCCCCAGTACAAAAGACATAGAACAGTTGTACCACATCAGATGCTGTGGAGGGTAGGTATTTTATTGTTCCCAGCTACTCAAGTAATGTAGTATTTGTATAACTACAGTATGAGTAATACCTATTACTAGTACTATAGAGTTGTACTAGCTACTAATATTGTTATATAATATCATATAATAGAACATAATGTACATTGTTGCTACAATAACAGGATTGTTGAGTCGTACCACCCAGACTTTGGTGGTAATTGAAATGCGTCCATGCTGCTCAAACATCCACTGGTGGTAGGAGAGGAGTAACTTTAGACAGAAACGGAGCGTCATGATCAAAGAGAGCCACAGGATGGTACTGAAGACCAGCACGGACAGCATGGTTTGGCCCTGGACACTCAGAGACAGGCTGGGAGCGAGAGGGAGAAAGATGGGTTTAGACTGAGATATAACATCTGAATTGACCCACAACCGCAAAAGTATCATCATCATGTTCATGTTCAGAAACTTTGAAAGATAAAGAAAGGGAAATGTAAGATCCAACAAATATCCACCTAGAATTAAATACAATAACGTGTTTGAGATACAAGCAGCTACTTAAATGTAGCCTGCTTCCAGAAAATGACAGATATTGAAAATAAAAATACTACACCTTTCTATGTCACATAAGGTTTAATCAATTAGTAAAACTTTTAGCTTGTTAATTTCAATCTTTAATTGTATATTTTAACAAGATAAAACATTTACTAATTGATTTTACTGTGTGTGTAAGCTAGTGCCAGCTAGATTAAAGGTTATCCAAGAAGCAAATATAATTTTACACACACACATATATTTATATATATATATATATATACAAAGTCCTAGAACAGAGAATATATAATTTTACATATATATATATCAACATTAACACGTATGGCAATAGTACATTAGTGACACCACCACTATGGGGAAAATATGAGAGAAATGTTTGAGCTGCTCACTTTGTTCAATGTACTAAGGTGACCTCTACTGGTACAATGTAGAACTGGCAGGTTTATGTAATGACAGATGTGAGAAGGAATTTAGGCGGGGAGCACATGCACACACACTTAAGCACACAAAGGAGAGGGTGTAGAATGAAGGGTGTGTTTTACTGTGTGTGTAAGACTGAGTCACCTACAACTTAAAGGAAAGACATACCAACGCTAGTGCAAGCTAGAGTAAAGGTTGTGTCTGTAGGGGGTTTAATATTGGCCAAACAACCAAAAATGTACAGTTTGTTACACAATGAGTATGTGCGACCCAGCAAGTAGAGACTCCAGATCTTAGCAAGTGTAGTTTGTGTAGGTAGTTACAGGTAAACAGGCAGGCAGAGATAGGTATGACGTATGCTAGCATTTAATACTGTGTTGCATTATTGTTATTGGTTACCTGAGGGGAAGGTATTCTCGGATCTTGGCGATGAGGCCCATAGATGGGTCGGACTGCGTGTACATAGTTGCCAGTATCGCTATGACAACAAACAGCCAAGAGGAAGGGCTAGCAGGGTACACACCCTTGATCACTCCGTTCTGTCAGCACCCAGAACAGTGGACAAAGGGTAAAAACACCCAGATTAAAGATGTACAAGTATACATACATAAAAACACACACACACACACACAAACACACTGATAACTGGCCCTGACAACACACACACACACACACACCCCCTACCCTGACTCGGCTGACTCTCTTCTTCCAGGAGCGGAGGCCAGACCGGCAGATCTGGGACAGGGCCTGGTGAGAGAGCTGCAGGTCGAAGCCCTCTGGTGTGATGGTGAACTGAAACGCCACCGCCTGGTGGGCCTCTGCCATCACGCTACAAACGACAAGAACCTTCAGTGAGATCGCTATGGAATAAACAAGCTCTTCTTGTCAGGTGATAGCCGACCTGGGATATCTAATGTCTATGTAAAATAACTATCTGAAAGAACATTAGTTCAACTGGGATTTTGTAACAAACAACTGTAATTAAACTGTCAACATGTCTCCTAGTTGCATGGAGATAACTAAACTGTCATACATTCCAGAATGTTGGCAAACCCTCATGACCAGAAATTCAAAACAGAGACTGGAGGAAACAGAGAGGACATTGGGAGCGGGCGTGTATGTGTGTGGGATGTGTGAACATGCATAATTAACAATGAGGCCAACACCGATGTGTAACAGTTTGCAGCATAACAACAGAACAAATTTAGCTTTTGTCCGTTACATACGCACAGCCACAAGAGAACATACATTTACCACACTGACACAAATACTGAAGGTTGATCCACATACAGCACTTATAAAGATGATGTGATTAGTTGCGTCTCAAAGTGTATGTGCGAGAGAGAGAAAAAAACAACCGTGTACACAGCGTTGTCATTTTTGTCCCTTTTCTTCAGCCAGCCAAGCGATTGATTGCTGCATATTTCTCCCTTCTCCCTCTTATCTGTCTATCTCACACTGGCTGAGTGAGCAAGTGAGCGGAATGTGAAAAATATCAGGTCAATCACAAGCAAACATAATAAAAACTATTGGTGTTAGGGAGGCATGAACACAAGGACTGACAGTAAAACCATGAGAGAGACAAACAGTCACCATCACACACAACAAGTGAGGTTTTGAAAAGCATAAACGGGTGTATTGTTTAGCGTCACAATTCTCAGCTCTATGTTGAAGGAATGTTTTCCTCACAGCCTGCAACTAACACACTGCAACCATACAGACAGTCAACCACAGAAACACTGTTTACAATGCAAGTCTAGATGCTAGATTCGGGTTTGACATGTTTTGCGGTCATGTAAACAGCAGCTAACATAGCTGTAAGACTTCCTTCTGTAACCTTCTAGATGTGGTAATCTACCTGGAGGAACTTTGAAGGCTAACAACCCATATGGAGTCTGAAAGAACAGTGATTTGGACTAATGCATTTATCAAGCATGCGCCATCAGTAGTTAACAGCTACTGTATTCCAAACTGTTTTAAACAGGGCTTTTCTAACTTGTTTATGAAACATAATAAAATGTAATATATTATTAATTATAAGTATTGGCATAGAGGTAGAAATCCAAAATGGGCAAAGTAGCTCCCCATTTTTTATTTGATGTTTTTCCTATCATTAAGCCAGGGGGACTGCAATGGAAGCATTTACTTGTCAATGGAAGGGTGTGGACTGCATGGGTCATAAACAGACAGGAGTCACATCCTCACCGCCAGGAGCACTGCAAGCCACTCTACTGCACAAGACCGGACAAGTCGGAAGTTCAAAATGGCGCTGACCATATCTCGGTTTTACAAGCTTTGATGCTTGGTCTAATACATTAGAGTTATCCATTGGTGCCCGAACTAAAGTGGTTTGAACCAATCACCCTCCTATGAGGAACTACTGGTAGCTATGGGCGTGTTTGAAGTTTACCTGTGAGAGACGACAGTGACTGACAGATGGTTTGTCCAATCACCAGCCAAGTATTTATTTGAAGTGCCTGCCCTTCTGCAAGCACAACTTCCCAGATTGTTATGTTTAACAAACCATCCAGCAACTGGAGACCAGGCTTCTGCTGGTTTTTGTTCTTTTCAGTAAATCTGGGTTTCATGGATCATGTCATTATTTTAGACATTAGTTGAAAACTAGTAGTTCTGCTTTTTCAACTGTTTTTTTTTCCTGCTTCTTGTTTAATGTAATGGGATGACCAATAGCCTAGGCTTTAAATTGTTAAATCATTGACATTTGAGAACCTTTTGTTTAATTTAACGAATTTCCTTTGTTTCCTCTGTGGATAACCTACATGTTTAGGCTCACAGTTCAGTTTAGAATCTTATTTCTGTAAACATTTAGCCATACTAGTCATGAAATAAAACAATGTTGCACAGCAGGTTTAACATGAATTTCAAAGGGAGGTTAAATGGCGGGAATATGCCTGTGTTGAGTGAACATTATTTTTTGACACACAGGCAGTCTGTCTGGACTATGCCTTTCCAAAATAGTTACCACACTTGTGAACAACACATTGGTCCATGATGACAAGGGATACAATTAGCTCTTGTATATTTAAGGAATGCACGCATATTTTTAAGATTCTTACATGTTTACTGTATGCACCTGCCCACCAAAAAAATCTTTGTGTACACGAAACTTTATTCGGATTCTGATTCCTTCCATTTAACAGTTAACTTAGGTAGCTAAACTCCTTGTTCAGAGGGATTGCCTTGTGTTTCCTCCCAATAAAGTGTAGCCTATTTGTTAATTGTCTTTTATGTTACTATTACTTTAAACATTTTAGTAATTATTAGTGAGGCAATTATTATTTGAGGTCAGTACAAAGAATGTGCCCTGGCCTGAGAGTCACTGCTCGCAACATATTTCTACTACTGTAGCCAATGCTGAGGTTTCTTGCCAACAAGTGGCGCTGTAAACCGAAACCTCCCACAGCCTCAGAAGGAATACGTGGTCTATAAAACAACAAACAATAAGCTGTTCAATTGTTAAGTGCTGTAAAACATTTTCAACTTAAGTAATCGGTTACACTGTTACATTAACAGGAACTACTACCAATAGAGTGAATAGACAGACTAGGTTTTCCATGCAATACTATCGCATCTAGCCAACCCTACGTACTCGACAATAGTCGGGGGTGGGGGGGTGTAGCTATCCAGAACGGAGCGTAGGCTACAAGCAAATATCACAGACAAGAAAAACGTATAATTGTGTAGAAAATTACCTGATTTAAACTAAAAGTATTCTGGCAGAAACGTTCAGGTTGTAAGAAGTAGGTCGTAGCCCAGTCGGCTGTTTTTTTTTTTGTTGCTTTCCGTGAGACAAAGTGGGCAGTGTCTTTTGTAAAAAAAAAGGAAAAAAAAAGAAAAAGACTTCTATACATTGGTGACGTCACACACAAACCCCGCCTATTTAGAGCACGCAGGGAAAGTGATATTACCCCCAAAAATAATGTATCATGATGATTTGAGACTCTCTAGTGTACAGCAATAATACATCTCATATGTTGTACGGTATACCCTTCCACATGATAATTAGGAAACTTAATTTGTTTTGATGTAGTTTATTGTTCTTTATTTATCACAGGCAATTATAATAATCATCATAATAGTGCACTTATTTTTTTATTTTATAATACAGACATTTCTCTTTTCATCATCATCATAATAATGTTTCCCCCCAATTTTCTGATTTCAGATTTTAAGAAAATGTTGTTCTACTGTGCGTAAGGGAAGGTGGTAAAGATTACAGTATTACAATCATAATTGGAATAATCAATAATGATGACAATAATCGTGAGTACAGTGTCAATAAAGAATGAGAATATGGTTCATATGTACTGTATACAATGGACAGAGACAGGGAATGGAAGGTGATTATATAATGAGGTGAGGGGCAGGGAGTTGAGGTATATTCTTCAGGATTAGAGGGGGTAGTCAAGAAATACAAAAAGAGAGTTGGAAGGGGAAGAGCTATAGAAAGACAGACAGAGGTGATGGGGTGGTGGTGAAAGTTCAGTCAATAGTGTGTTCACTTTCACCCACAATTTTACCAAAACATCTTTGCTACCCTCCCACTGTTTATTTTTTTCAGACAGATATTTACACTGAATTTTGGATGCGTGGTTTCGTTCTAGCATTTCCCTGTTTCTCTCTAAATGTGAGAGGTGGTGAATTCATGTGAAAGAGCTGAATGTCAAATGCTGATCAGATATATATGTTTTGTGTTTCATCTAATAAATGAGAGGACGTTGGAATGGGGCTGAGGGGTGATCATGGAAAGGTCAAGAAATATGACAGGCATTCACCTCAATGTACGCATCATCTTTAAGGCGCCCACACTTTACTTCACCATGCTTTCAGGTGTTGTTTTGCACCAGAGTATGCATGGCATGCATAAAAAAAATAACAAAAAAACATTCATTGTCATAACATTAGGGTCCATTCTGCTGTCTAACATGCAGCATAACAGGGGCAGTTAGCTTCGGAGGTCTGTCTTCCAGAGTTCCAAATTACTCATGGCTCAGTTCTAATTCACTGTCAATTCACTGTCATCTTCAAGAGTCACAGATAAGGACTGGTCTGAACATAGAAAGCTGTTTCCACCATATTACACATTATGACAGGGAAAGTGAAATAATGCGCATGTTTTGGTAAGAGAACCAGCCCTTGTCATGTGAGTCTATGGGAGGGCCTTGAATTAGATGTGTAAGCTATAGTGAGACCTCTTTCATCAATTCGCATCACCATGTCAATAGCTGTGAGAGAGATTCTCATCTGAACAAGGTAGGCAAACACGCTTACACAACTAGTTATGTCTAATCGTGGGTAATCATGGTGACTGTTGAGTCAATTGTAAACAAAGACTAACCTGATAGACAGTGTTTTGCTACTTGCCCTGTGGGCCACACATAAGACTTTACTGACCTGCTAAATCCATAGAATTTACAGAGAAGTGGATTGACACACATGGTCTCTGTGAAGTAACACAGTACAGTAAAGTATGGTGATGATGTGGCACAGTAATATGAAGTGCTGTCAATTGGAGTCCATAGCAATGTGGCAGTAGGGTTTGCCAGATGGTGGCTTAAAAAGTTTCCATAATAGTCATCCCAGATAGGGTGTCAAAGAGGGAGGAGCTAGAACGAAACTAGCTTTCACTTGCAGTATTCCTTTTTTAGGGGTGACCAGGGTGATGGAAGGGCGTAACCGGGGTAATGAAAGAGGGTGACCGGGATGAGGGAAGGGGGTGAGGGGGTGTGGGGACCATGTTGGCCAAGAGAAGAAGGAGAGGGGAAAATGGTTTGGTTTGCTCTGTGTACATTTCTTTTGTGGGACAGTGCAAACCAGTTTTAAAGTCCTGTTCAATTCATATGTATTATTTGTAACAACATTGAAAGCAACAAGTCTTTGTCACTGGCAATGGGTTTCTGCTTTTAGAGGCAATTTGTGTTTCTGTGTAACATTCTTGCAAAAGTGAAGAGGGGACTACATACAGGAGCTTCCTTTTTAACCCTCTCCTGCTCTCTTCCACTTTTTCAGGTGTCTATGACTTGGCCTACATCAGATTTGCCTAAAAAGCATAAAATCTCTCATAGGTTTGTGTTTCGTATTCAGCTTTAGTATGTTTTGATTCTGTGTGTGAATACACCTTAATCATTTTCTAAATTGGGACTAAACTATATATATATATATATATATATATATATATATATATATATATATATATATATATATATATATATATATATATATATATATATATATATATATATATATATATATATATATATATATATATAACGTAAACATAAGCAGTAAGGAATGTTTGCAGCATTGGTTTTCAAAACATAAAAATGAACAAGCAAATTTTCTACTTTGCTTTCAGGAAATGATATGAACTCAAAAATAGCAGACATTGGGGAACTGTCTCAGTACAGACAATTCAATATTTACTTAAATGTCTCCTCTTTTTATATTCCCATTTGATTCTCCCTCTTTTCTTTCCATCTTGAGCTTCAGGAATATTCACAAATAAATAAATAAACACGGAAATAGACTGAATAAAATAAATACATATTATGGCAATAATTGTAACGTTTTTGACATTCACTTAGCATCATCTTCCATCCTGCTGGCGGTAAACATCTAGCTCATTTGCACTTAATTCACAAAGAGGAAAAAAAAAGACAGAATAACCAAAACAATGGATTTCATTCTTTCTGTGTGGCTTGTTTCTTTTGCCGTCCTGGGAGAATGAACATGCAGCATTTACATACATGTTTGTCTTTCTGCCTCAGTTTGGTCAGTCTTTCTTTCTTCTTGAAATGACGTTTTCCAGATCTCCTTTTAGAAGAACTCGACTCTGTTCTCTCTGCTCATTTTGTGCACTCTCTCATATTTGGGAGGAAAGGGGGGGGGGGGGGGGATTAGTGAGTGTAATGAATCTTTAGCGTGAAACTGAATTATATTTGAGAGAAAACAACCAGTGTGGTGAAGTTCAATTTCCTTCTCTAAAATCATTCACACAAAAAAATGGTTAAACAAGATTTAGTCCCACAGTTGCATATCTTCTGTAAGGATTTGTGTATGGCCTTTTTAGAATGAGAACTAGGACTTATTTGAAAGTATGTGTTCAATAGTAAAATGGGGCTACAACTATTAGATAGCTCGTTGTTATTCCTCAAATAAAGGCAAAATGGTTCTACAAATTCACAATCAGATCATAATTACCTGATTCTCTGTGAAGAAGTGGTACGAATGATATCAAGAGGAAGTGGCATTTGCCCTTTTCATTTGTCAAATAGCTGTATAAGCATTTTAGATGGCTCATTTGAAGGCTTGATTCAGATTGTTTTGTCATTAAGCCAATTATTTTTATATCGCTCTGTAATACGACACACCACCTCTATTTCTCAGTCTTTTAAGATAATTTCCTTACTTGCCTTTACCCATAATTCTATTGGATGGAACTATCACATTTCCCTACCATGGGGAACAGGGAGGTTAAACAGGTTTTCAAGTTCAATGGGTGACTCCATACTACAATTCACCATACATCTTTCCTCTGAGCAGTTTGAATCAGCTAGCTTCTGATCTGACTGTTGACAGGACTCATTTTGATTTTCCATATGTGTGGTTGATGAAAGATGATCGGTAAATGTTCTGGACATACTGTAGACATGGACTGTGGTGTTCCTGACTAGTTGATGATGGTGATTCCCAGTAGAAATGTGTTTTTGTTTGTTTAAGTTAAGGTTGCTTATTAGGGTTTCCTGACAGCCTCAAAGGACAGCCAGTGAGTGTTTTCCAATAAGGTGGTGTGGTAACCTGTGCTGTGGGTGTTCTGTTTGATAGGGGAAGCCTGTGTGTTCCTCAAGATGTCTCTGGCCGGTCCTGCTCCTGCCTTGTCTGGTGCTCTACAGGATTCTGTCAGGGCTGAGACTGGGTCCCGTTGGAGGACAGGAGTCGGGTCTTGTCTTTACCGGAACCTCTCCTCTGTAGAACACTGCCACTGCCACCTATGCCTGCGTCCCCACGTTCGACCCGGTCACTTCGCTCTCCACGGTCCCCTCCGCCTTCGGAGCGGCGGGAGTTCTGGCGGGTGGGGGTGCCGGGCTGACGTGAGGAAAGCTGTCCGTTCTTCTCATCTAAGAAGGGGGATGAGGGAGGGACTGTGTGAAAAAAAAACGTCGACTGTATGTGTGTGATTATTCAGAAATGTATGTGTGTGTGTGTGGGACCCACCAGCCAGTGCCTGCACAGAAGGCTGATCATGAGTACTAAGTAGCTGGGCTTGAATCGTTTCCACTACTCTCTTGAACCTTCGACTGGGACCTGTGGGTGGAAGATGAAGAGAAATTCACACTCCTCTCTGCACATTTCCTAGCCTACCTCAGGACTAACTCTACAGGCCATCATCAATATAAGTCATTGTTACAGAGTATCACCCACAATGCACCATACCTGATATTAGGGTGAAAGTCACACTGTAGATGCCTGTCTCTCTCTTTCCTTCCCTCTCCGCCCTCTCCCTCTCTCGTTCCCTATCTCCTTCAGAGAAGGCGATGTCCACCTGAAACTTGACGGGTTTCTGGAAGACTGAGGGCCCGCCAGAGGACTTGTATTCAGCCCGGAAACTAGTTTGAGACATGACGCTGTGGCTCAGAGATGGGATCTGGAGTTGGAAGGGAGGGAGGAGGGGCATAGAAATAGGATGAGATAAGGATGAAACTATGACAGAGTTTGTAAACAGAAATGTAATATTGTTGAATAACAGGATTATGACACTCCAGTTCTTTTTCAATGGTGAAAAAATGTATCCATAGAATAGACTGTGAATTCCCCCTGACTACAATACTGGGGGTGTGATGAAGACAATCAAATTCAAGAGAAGTAGGTGTCAGAACCACTCACAGACAGAAAGGCATGAACTATGTCAGCTTTAATGGAGCTGAGTGGTTTGTCTTTGATCACAACAAAGATCTGCTCCTCCTTCTCCAAACTGATGAAATTCCCAAACCACGACTTCTTGGCTAGCCTGCACAGAAGAGGACAATGGAGTGGTGTTAGACAGTAGAAAGATGGGCTGGTCCATCAACAGATAGCACAACTGTTCTGCCTGATACAGAACTGTGTTTGGATACTCACTCAGGGCTGGATTCTGGAGTTAGACTAGACATGTCCTCTGATGTAGGGACTGAAAGAGAGACAGAACAAAAAAGTGAGGCGATGAGAGAGGAAAAGGGAGAGTGATGACAGCAAAAGAGGAGTAGAGAAGAGTATGAGAGACCGTGGTAATAAACTTAAGGATGACACTTGAAGAGGTTCTGTTTCATTGACTTAATTAGCGATCAGAGTGAATCATTGGTGCACCACTCTTCTCCACCTCTACGCAGAGACAACTAAGAGAGCTGCCGCTTGGCAACTAAATGGATATATTATATAATTACACGCAAGCTTTAAGATGAGCTGTGTGTCCCTTTCCCTAATGATCACACTGACCCATGTTAGAAGTAATGTTATGTTTCTGTACCACCATCTTACCCTGCAGCTTGCGGCGGTGGAAACGAGGTGACCCCAGCAGGTTGTTCTTGAATGAATTGAGGCGTGTCCTCCAGTGGGCGGAGCTACTAGCTGCCATGCCCCCACTGCCTCCGGGGCTGGAGGGAGGAGTAAGAGACAGGGAGCCGCCGCCCACGCCGCCGCCCCCCTCCGCCCTGGAGGAAGAGGAGGAGGAGGAAGAGGAGGGAGGGGTGGGAGGGGGGTGCTGGGGATGGTGGACAGGGGTACCCAGAGGGGTGGGGAGCGGAGAGCCCTGGGGTGTGACCTGTGACACAGGGGGGGCAGAATTAGGATAGATATTCTTAGTGACAGACTTGAAGACGGAGGGAGCAGGGAAGAAGAAAAAACGAGGAATGGGGGAGAGAAGAGGGGAGGGAGAGGGGGAGGGGGAGGGAGGCGTCTGAAGGGGGAGGGACTTCATGGACTGGAGGTGAGGACGATCAGAAGCCGCCTTAGAAGGCAGGGTCTGGGTTTTTGGATCGGGTGCACGTTGGGATGCCCGGGGAGTGGTGGCACTTCCTGGTTTGGGGTCTTTGGACTGGGTGGTTGAGGCAGAGGTGACTTCTGATTGGCTGAAAGTGAACACTGGGCTCTGATGGGTGGACAGACAAGAGACAGAGGGATGGAAAAGAAGGAAGGAGAGATGGAGAGAGAGCAATGGTCATGAGTTATGATTTGTGAAGATTTTTCCTAACACATCTGTAATTCTCGCTGTAAAGATTACATTCATCGGTATATGATTTTGGGATATATTATTGAATTATATGCTGTTTGGGTATTTTACTTTTGGGCATATGTAATGTTTTAATTTTGTGCGGTGAACAGGAAGTTGTTTCTAAGATATGTTTCCTTTGTGTATTTTGAGGGGCCTCCATGTTTGTTCGACGTGTCTGTTATGGCTTAGTGATGAGTTATGGCTTAGAATGGGACAGTATGGGGGAGGTAGACAGGCTAAACCAGAGAGGGTCTCACAACAACAACAGCAACACCAGATACATATTTACAGACAATAAGAATGTGCAGAAAACCAAATAATTAGCCTAAAACTACCAAATAACTTATAATAAATAACAAAAAACGTAATAATAATAATACAAATAACCAAACTAAATAAAAAAAACTACAGGTGTCATTTCCTGAGATCTGTAGTCCTCAGGAACAGAACTCTATCTATTGAACAAAATACATACTATAATTTTCTTAATTTAAAACTGCAATCAAATTGAACAAAATGAGTATAGTAAAAATGAGTTGGCCAAAAGTGACTTACCCTGGGACTGCTCAGAGGGCTGGAGGAGAGCCCAGTGGAGGCTCCACTGACTGAACGAGACCTGAAGTGAGAAACAGAATACACACCGATACATAAGCTGGGTATACTGCTAAAGCAAGAGACATATTTGTCTTTATTGAAAGTGTGTGTTTACACTGTGTGTTAGTGGGTGTGGCTGTGTGTGTGTGACCTCTGGCTGTGTGCGGACGTGTCCAGGGCTCTGCGAGGGGGCGTCGGGGATCCCTGGTCCGTCACACTCAGGACCTCCAGACTCTTCCTCTCAGGACGATGGCGGACATGACGGGTTAACATGGGGGAGTCTACCCGCTTCCTGGGGGGGTCTGCTAGGAGACCTTAGACAGGTTAGACTCCTGAATGGTTGGAAGTTCACACTCCTGACTGGTTGCTAGGCTAGACTATTGAGTTGTTTTAGAAGTTGTGTCTCTGTGGTTAAAAGACTGTGTTTATTTTCTGTCAAAGATAAGTGGTGTAAAGGCTGTGTTTCCAACCAACTGGCTAAACAACAACTGTGTTTCTTTCCTAAGTGGAGTAAAGCCTGTGTTTCTACCGATTGGCTAAATGACTGTGTGGTGTAACAGCAGTGTTTCTAAACTCTGTAGTTAAAATATGGTGTTTCTTTCCTGAATGATACAAGGACTGTGTTACTAACCTGTGTCATTCCTGGGCGGCAGGTCTTCATCTTCACAGCTGGGGTAACGTTCTTTCCTGTCCAGGAGCAGGTAATAGATCATCTTCTCCTGATTATCTCTGAGAGTTTGAGGGAGATAGAGTAAGGCGGGGGGAGATGCCGGGAGGGGAGCATAACTGTCATAACCTACATTCGAGTTGTAGCAATATGATGTTGTTCTATCTAGATAGAACTGAAAAAATATATTTGTTTCCCCCCCCCAGGATGACCTCAACAGAAAATGTCTAGATGAAAAAGTAAAAAGACAGAGCCAAATAAGAAAGAAAGGGTGAAAGAGAGCCATTGTTAAATATCCTTGTACTTTGCCAGAGTGATGTAACACGTAACATGGTCAAACAAAACAGAGGGGATAGACAGAACAGAAGAGAGGGATAGAGAAAGTATGTGTGTGTTGGGTTGGGGGGGGGGGGACCACGACTAATTGCAACAGCGTAGATGTGGGTGTGACCCTCAGTCCTGCTCCCTAGTATGGGCATGCGTGTCTGCTACTCACTCCTCACACTGCAGGTCCCGTGTGAGTTTGCTGCGGTCCCTGAAGCAGCCCAGAGAGTGCATGCTGTCCAGCACGTCAGGGTCCAGCTCTGTCACAGACACGATCCTCTTCACGCACACGCGCCTCGGAGGGGGCTGTTCCGGGCACGGCTCGTTACGCCCTCCGCTGTGTACATGATCAGACATGATCAGACATCAAACGTCATCCTCCAATCAGGGCATGCTCATATAATCATGGTATGGCAGGGATGACAGTACTTACAGGTACCAGGAGTGTTTCTGTATTGCTTCTAGCTGAAAGGGAGCACACGTAGAACAAGATATGAATATGGATTCATACTATATTAAACACATGTTGGTTCTAGATCTCTGATGAACACCAAAATCCAGGCTCCAAACCTAATATTCTATTAGGATGCAGGGCGGCGACCTTGATATAAAAGACTGACCTCATTTCACGCTGTGTAAATCATCTCTTCCCTGGTCACCTCTACAGCTGTCGCCGTACCTCGTTCATGCTTTAACTGATCTCTCACATCTCTCGTTTCTTTCTGTTCCCTCCTCGCCCTCTCTACCAGCACGGCCAGTTCAGCCTCTCTCTCTCTCGCTCCTATTCTTCCCAGTGGTGTCCCACCTCCCACCCAAACACTAGTACCGTCGTACCGTGAGCCGCTTGTCAGGGTTGACCTCTATCATGCCCTTCAGCAGGGCCTGGCAGTCAGGGGGGATGAAGTGGGGCATGTGGAACACCCCACTCTTCACCTTCTCCAGCAGCTGCCGCAGGTTGTCATGGTCAAAAGGTAACGCCCCCTGGAGAGAGGGAGCACAGAGAGGTGGAGGGGGAGAATGGAGGCACAGAAAGAGAGAGAGAGAGAGAGAGAGAGAGAGAGAGGGGGGGGGGAGAGAGAGAGTGAAAGAGAGTGAATGAGAGTGAAAGAGAGAGTGAAAGAGAGAGAGAGACCGTGTTAGGTCGTGCAAACACACTTTTGAGGACAGTTTGGCTTTGTATAAAAGGAAGAAAAGGAAGGAGACAGAGACAGGTTCCTACCACTAGCAGAGCAAAGAGGATGACTCCACAGCTCCAGACGTCAGCCCTGCGGCCATCATACTTTTCTCCCTGGAACACACAATGGCACTGTTACACACATATTCCACAGAGAGAGACAGACAGAGGAAGAGGGAGAAACAGAGGGAGAGAGAGAGAGAGAGAGAGAGAGAGAGAGAGAGAGAGAGAGAGAGAGAGAGAGAGAGAGAGAGAGAGAGAGAGAGAGAGAGAGAGAGAGAGAGAGAGAGAGAGAGAGAGAAAAAAGAAAGAAAGAACCTACCCTGATCACTTCTGGACATGCATAGTGGGGGGATCTGAAACAAGGAAAAAAAATTAAGAAAACTAATATTCTGAAACTAGTCTGAAAAAATATTGATGACAGACATATGCATTCACAATCAGCAGAAGTGCACTCAGCAAACACACGCACACAACCTACCCACAGCTCGTCTCTAGTAGGCTGTCCCCAACCTGTAGGGAGGCCATGCCAAAGTCAGCAATGCGAATGTTGTTCTTCTCATCAAGGAGCAGGTTCTCTGGCTTTAGATCTCTATGACTGCTCACACATACAAACACACACACACATCAGGGAGTCCGTTTGGAAAAAACAGATACATATATTGAGTCAGTTTTGTCAATATATTTCTGAGTCAGCCTGGGATGCCCCCTATAACGGGCTCATTTTGCCATATAACTGACCATATAGAGTGACTGTGGCAGAAGTCAAGGGCTGAGATGATCTGCCTGAAGAACTTTCTGGCTTCTTTAGGGGTCAGCCTGCCTTTCTTCACCAGGTAGTCAAAGAGCTCTCCACCCGATACATGCTCCAGCACCAGGTATCTAGTGGAGAAAATACCAAGGAAGATGAAAATAGGCCTTCACAGAGCTTGTAAACACACACACACACACACCATCCACATACATGCTTATACACATGCCATGATCCTACAGTGGAGGTCACAGAACATTCTTTCATAGCTTAGTTTCTAGAACCAAGAGTCCCACAGAAAGAGAAAGATAGAGGTTAAGTATGGAAAGAGAACATACTTACAGATACTTGTTATTCTCATAAACGTCATGCAGCTTCAGTACATGAGGGTGTTCTATTAGTTTAAGAATAGCTATCTCTCTCTCCACCTGAGGAGTGAGAGAGAGAGAGGGGGAAAGAAAGACAAAGAGAGGTAGCAGGATTGCGATGGAGACAATGAATGAGAGAAACGGGATAAAGTAAAGGTAAAGAGAGAGCAAGAGGAGGAGAGAGTTAGGGTGAGCAGGAGAAGAGAGGAGGAGTATGTGAGTGACAGTTTAAGACACCGTGAGGAAAGAGGCTGTATAACGCAGCATACAGTCTTAGTCCACCGTTCATACTCCAAACAGACAACATTTCAAGTTCTAAAAATGTTTAGCGGTACACGGAAACTGTGAACACTGCCAGGTGACATTGGCTAAATTGTGATTGTACTCGCCAAGAATACAATGACAGATGTAATATGTCACTGTGTTTCTGGGTCATTGTCATATTATACTACATGTGTCGCCAACGAATGAGATGTGTTGAAGGTGCACAGCGTGTTACCACCTCTGCTGTGTCTGTCACTCTACCTTCATAAGGACAGACTCGGACAGCTTTTCTCTATTCACAATCTTTATAGCCACCTTCTGTCCAGTTATGCAATGGACGCCCAACTTCACCAGACCTGAGGGAGGAACGGTGGGATGGGAAGGAAGATACAAGGTGGGCACAGAGAGGAAGGTTGATCGTTTGTGAGAATGACATGACACATGACATAGGCTAGACTATATACCATTCACTGTTCATGGCCATGCCTTATGAGTATTTCTGATCACAGTAAACCGACACAGTTGTATGCTAGGGTTGCATTGGTCTCACCAAGTCCTCAACAAATTAATATGGGTGATTTTAATGCTACTGTATTACCATGTGCATACACACAGAAATGCATAGGCCTACACAATAAAACAGTAGCCACACGCAATTTCTACATACTCTGCACTGCAAAAGTGAGAACATGTAAACTTTACAAATTATGTGAGAACGAAAATGTTTAAAGGGCCTGTGATGACATTTCCGTTACATTTGGTAACAGTCAACACGAAACGCAAACCATGCAACCTACCAAGTCAATAGCACCGTTTAGACTAGCATATTTAGTTCATATGTAACACATTTAATCAATTAATACACGGAACGAATCCTTCGAATGTTTTTTGCAATCTCACATTACGCTATTCGAAGAAAACCAGAAGATCGGTGCACCCTTACCTGTCTGCCCTTTCCCCAGCGTTTTCTCCAGCCGGTAAGGCCCGACGTACTGGGCCGATTGGCCTACAGTCAGCTCTTTGCTAGTCATGCTGACCGTCTGTTAAAGACGGAATTCTATCACTATAAGGCTATATGATCAATGTTATTTGTCCAGAGAAATTGATAACGATTACTCTCAGTCCTTCGGGCGGCGCGGCACCGCCGTACCGACATTACAGACACAGCGATGTCACAGGGAGTGATAGAGAACGGCTGTGGTCGCGATGGCAGTTCCGTGGCCTAGCCTACTCCCATGCACTTGTTTTTCTTGCGGCTAATGCATATATTTGTTGTTGTTTAGAGATCAATTACAGTATATTTAAAATGATAACCATAACGGCCCCATCATTGTATCAATTCAAAAATGAACGTAGGCTACATTAAATTATTGGGAGTTGAGAAAGAGGGGTAAGGAAATATTGACAGGCGCTATCTTAGGCTAGATGTCCAAAATGAACTACTGAAGGGATAAACAGCAATTTAAATCGCTGCAGTTACTATGATAGTTCGTCAATTAGCCTACCGTATAGAGCTGGTTGCAGCTGTAATATGAAAATCTCTCAAGCAGAGACTGCATAGCAGATTACATCCCAAATCTACCCGATACTATTTGTATTAGTGAATAATGTTGGTTAAGAAGTTGTCCCGAATGTTTTCACAGAGATATAGGGCCTAGCCTATTCTTCTTATTATCCTCCTTCTAAAACTAGACTAAATGTTTTGTTTCCTTCCAGGATAGCATATTCAATTATTACAGCCACAGAAGAACGATTTTCCAATATCCGGTGCACACTTAAGTTTATCCCTGGCCCTGCATCAGGAAACTGGGATCATAGCGTCGAAACAGCGTCCCCACTATCTGCAACCGTCCAGGCTACTCTCAATCTTCCATTATCAGTGTCAGTAAAGAGTTAAGATTGTGTTCCTCTTTAAATTTCTCGCAAGAATCGTTTACTTTGAATGTCGAACGTTCGGCCGTGCTATAAATCGTGCTTCTAGAAAAAGCAAGCATCTTTGGCTGGTGTAGTAGCCTGCCGCTCCCCCTCCCTCTCCGTCTCTCCCTTGCTCTCACCCTCCCTGCCTGACTGTCTATGTACATATCACAGCATCTTCTCTCGCGTTCCTTCCGCAGCCATAGGATTCATTCTTCACCGGTGTCGGCGTGAATCTTGTCTTTTCTGGAACGTTTGGAAAAATATTTGTTTGTCTATCGGAGTTTTAGGCATCCAAACGCCGTCACGGGATAAACTCTCCACCGGTCGTAAAACCCTTTTTTCTTTCTCCCCTCCTCTCTTTGCTTGTCTCTTCATCCAATACAGACAGCATCAGCATCCGGGTTCCGCTTTTCCTACCCCCACCCTTCTTTCATCCACCCTCCACGCCTCATCCTTGAGCCCGGTGTTCCTCTCCCTAAATATTAATTTAACAATAATCTTGAATTCTTGTCCGAGATGAACCTTCCTTCAATTATCTTACAATCCTGTTTGGGATTTTTTTGTTATCTTACATAAATCATTCTAATCATTCTATTTGACCAAGCCTGAATTGTTGGTGGAAACTTTTTTTGACAAATGCAGTTCTCATTTAATTTTTTTAATTAAAATAAATCATTTTTGGGGGGGAGCATTTACAAATAGTTATCTATGTGATCGTAGTGCAATGTGTGCAGTTGAATATCTTGACATGACGTTTGTCTACTTAATCTCTTAATCTTAATCTCTTCGTGCGGACAGGTTGAAATGTTCCAGATTAAATGGTGCATGGCTTGTTTCTTGATGGTGCGATCATTGACATAATGAAATATGTGCGCCTGGCTGGCCTAGCTAGTCCCTTGCTTCATGTGGAAAATTATGAAACCATGAAAGACAGCTACTGGGACAAGCCAAATAGAGGCACAATGGCTTTTGGTGCAACAATAGTCTAATTAATTATTGATCTGCCTATATTGTTCTCTGTGGTTGGATCCCCACCCCATTAACTTCTACAATTCCATGTGTTCATTGTTACATGTACAAAATATGTGAGTTGCCACATGTTTCTTAACTTCAGTACACAAAATGATGTTGCCCCATTTTGATTAATTTCCACAGCTGTAGAACGTATGATTCACGTAATGTGTGAACGCAACGTAGTGCAGTTTCCTTTCTGTCCACAGAGTGTCAATATATACCCATGGCTTCCTGCTGAAGCGCCCTCGCACATTTAACACATGAACACACCTCTCACAACCTATCATGCGGGTTGATCATTTAATACAGTGTCTGTGACAGATTCTGCTTGGCTTTTAGGTGGTACTCTGGCTATAACATAGTGGTGGACAACAAAAAATAATATTTCAAAAGGGTTTTTCATGAGGATGTAAGTGATCACGGGGAAATATATTTAGCAAAATAGGTGAATGTCTATCACATGACGAATCACGAAGGCACCCTACATGACATTTTAAATGTAGGCGTGTGTGACCTCAATAACCCAGAGGCTCAAAAAGTTCAGTTCCATTCTCACACACTAGGAGTCAGGTAATCAGAATGAGCATACGTAGGGTTAGGGTTAATCACATAATCAACATCAACAACAACAGATAGAGAAGAATACTACTTAAGCCTTCTCAACGTGCAGGGTCACCCAGGTAAGGATTAAGTGTGTTTACTATCCTCTTTACAGTGTCAGTGTCCAGGCTAATGTACGTTTTTTGGGGGGATCCATTGATGTCTGAAGGTCCTTCCTAAACTTGTCACATGGAACAATTGAAGAGCTATTTTAAACCAGACAAGCAATGATCCATTTGGAAGGTATTGAACATGCTGCTTAGCCTGTTATTGAGCACAACAGAGAAGCTGAGTGATAAGAAACAGGGCCAGGTCCCACTCCCTCCTTAAGCACACCCACTCCCTTCTCCCTTGTATCCAAAGGAATGCCCAACAGGCAGTATCCCTTAAGACCTTCTGTGTAACTCCAGACAAACCAAAATATATCCTCCTTCCTCAGCACATTTACACACAGGCATCTGTTTTGGAACCACACTGATGTTCTTTAGGTCCTGTGAGGTTAGAGAAAGCATGTGCGGATAGAGAACCGAAGAGAGGGTCTTTTTTTGTTGGAGGGGCGGCTCACATGGGTAACTTTTCAATTCAACACAAACACAGAACCCTCTTCTCCTTTTCCACTTCCAAAGCCTCCACTTTAGGCAGCGATTTTGGGGTTTGGTGTACAGTGTCTCTCAATGTGACTCACTCACAATCTGTGCGTGCAGACTTCCCTCCAGTCAGCTGTCGATAGCCAAGCTGCGCTCACCACAGGTGGTGCATACTCACCTTTTGCCCACAGCCCTTCACTACAAGATTAACCCTGTAGTTTGATTCCCCCGCTAGTGTATAGGTGCCTGTGTGTGTAGGCCAGGAGCACAGCCAGAAACCCCCTTGACCCCCCACACTGCAGCGTCCCTTCTCAGCAGCTGTAGTAGACCTTGCACATCTTCCAGTGTGAATTTAAATAGACAATCGACAAAGGAGACATGAGGGACAAACTCAAAATAGTCAGGAGGGTCACAGAACATGGTATCCAGAGCAATCATCTTGTCATTACTCAAACAGGGCCGTGAACAAGGAGCATTAGTCAGATTAAAAGGTTAATCTCCACCCCACTGGGCCAGTAAACCCATTAACAAAATGCATTATAATCCCATGTTTAAATGGGTCTGGATTACGGTAAAGCAGTCTCACTGTCAAGTAAAAGTTACCAAAATAGGCTTTACGAAGTTGTCCCTAATAATAAGCAATAAGTGTACATGTTTTGTACACTTGTTTTCAGGCTTTGTTGAGCCTGTCAGAGGTCAGTGGACTAATTACAAAACAAATGACAGGTGGCGCAATTAAAACAAGCAAAGTGCTTGGAGGTTTGAGCAAAGAACTGTCGGATGAAAGATGAAAGAAAAACAGTCGCATTCTTAAATCAATTTCTCGTAATCTTTATTCCATTTAAATGTATGCATCTCAGGTGGACAATTTACATAAAACCCAGAGACTCTGGACTTGTCTACAAATTGATGTAAATAACCACAGGGGGGGGGGAGCAAGGGGGATGGGGGGGGGGGCAATTCAGGACGCACCATTTAAGCCTTAACATAGGGGGGTGGAGACAAATGTGGTTTCTGCCATCTTGAACCGGAACCCCGCCCCCAATCATCGTTCAGTCCAGTGCCGTTGTGCAGAAGGGAATGCTGGGAAACGTGGAGGACTCAGTGCAGTGGACCTAAATGGCAGAAAAAGATAAGAAAAGGAAGGATGAAGAGAGAGAACGAGAGAGGTCAAGCTTGGACAACAGAACAAGGAGACAAAAAGAAAAAGGTTAGGTCATAATGGATATTGGCTTACACAAGTCTGCAGGCTTAGCATGGCCAGAGATACTGGCACACACCACTGGGTTGTTTACCCCAAGGCTGGTTTGTACGCTGGCCAAGCCACATTCCACTAGCCTATAGTACAGTGGAGGTTTCAGCATGAGTGTTGCATTACAAGAACATAATGTAGCTGCGAACCTTCAACGTCATTCCCGTGGCCCATATACAACTACCATTACTCCTCAGAACCAATACTTAAGAGTTATATTACAAACTGCCCCCTTTTCTTTTTTTTCTTTTCATTATGTTTACTGTATGCACCTGCCCACAGAAGTAAATTCCTTGTTTGTGACCACTTACTTGGCGATTAAACACTATTCTGATTCTGATAAACTCTTCTGATCCTAGTTACCAAGGTCACATCGGTTTCAGCCAATGAGGTAGAACACGGAGAAACTCACATTTCCGAGTCGAGCTCCTCTCCTCACGACGCCTCTGCTGCACTCTTCACACAGGCTGCGAATGCCTCCATCAGATCCTTACAGCCCTCCCCGCCATGGTCACTCACACTGCGAGGAAAGAAAGAGAGAAATACCGATGTTAAAATTCTCGACTCAGCAACGGGTTTAGCACCCCCCCTGTATCTGCCAACTAACGAGGGGCCAAGCTACATTCGGAGAGCCAAGCATCACGAGCACGCGTCCTGGATTCAGGCGCAAAGCGTTTGAGGAGGAGCCTGCAGCAACAACTGGATGACAGACCTGCATGCCTTGGCCGCCAGACCTCCCTGACAGAGGTGAAGGGTGCTGACAGAATAAGCGGTCACTAGATACAGGCAACAAGGAGGGCCAGTGGATTATTTCGGGCACTCGGCACTGAACAGAGGCAGACACTGCCAGAGCAAATTAGAGTGATGGGGCGAAAGAGAGCGAGGGGGGAGAGAGGAGTTGGTGGGGGGTGCAGCTTAACCCCATCCGTGACAATAACTGATTATGTGACAATGCAAAATACATAATTGCAGGTAGACAAGGAGGGAGAAACCAAAGAAGGGATGTGAGGGGATCATGACGTCATCTCATCCCCCGCCTACCGACCCACGCACATAGCTCTGAGGGTATTTCCAGGGTCCTCCATCCCTCCTCCTCCTCCTCCTCTACAGTCACTAGGCTGCCTGTGATGTAATGTACACAGCTGGTCTCTACAGATTAAAGTGGTTTATGCCATCCCGACTGAATCGGTTGGGATGGGGGGTGAGAGGACCAGTGTGTCCCTGCGTATGTGCGTACGTGCAAACACAGCAGTGATGACCCAACAGCAGAGCAGCATGCGGAAGAGCTGTGTACAAATAATCCAACCAAAGCCCTGCACCACCCCCGTTTTGACTGGGGGGAGAAGACTGAGTCGGCCCACAGTGGTTCAGTCTAGATGTGGCTGGACTGTACCTTTGGGATAAGAGGGGGGTGGGTGGAACCGTGGACGTAAACGCAAAACTGGCAGCCATTTTAATAATCAAATGACATTGAACTGGAATTGAGGGAGGGAAGGGCAGATTGTAATCACGGGTGGTATACTGACTGCATTCTTCCACTCCACAGAACCTAAACTGTGTGTCCGCAACAGCGTCACACTGGAGCCTAGAACGTGGATCAACCAATTAGGCTTCGTTACGCAACTCAGAACAAACCCACCCCTGTCTCACACAAAAGACCAATTAAAACACACAATGACGACTAGAGTGAAAGAGCAGGGGAGATCCTCTGAATGAGATTCTACAAGTTACCATCTTGGATCAGCTTTAATCTGCAAAGAAGAAAGCAGCTGGATACAAGGCAACCCAAAGCTGTTAAATGAAGAGACCTGATTGCAGCAACACGACATGGGAAACAGCATTCAGAAGGGTGGTGTTAGGACAGCCGCCATTGCCGCAGTAAGCATTACAGGGCTTCCCTGAACATGTTAAAAGCAGAGGGAGGACATAATATAAGCCCTCAAGGGTGTGTATGCACGTATATCATAACCAAAATCCAAGCTCAAAAAAACAATGGTAGCTAGCTAAACCTAGTTAGCAGGTCTGTATGGAACTGGCTGACCACCACTGCTGGTGGAGCCAGCAACCAATCAGGAAAGGATGGCTAAATTATTGACGAGTTAAGGCAAATCCCCTGCCAAACCCATACATAATGGATTACTCACAGGTGATGGGTGAGGAGCATTCTAGTCCAGAGGAGAGTCTAAAAAGGACTGTGGTCTTTGTAACTAACCGTCCTGGGACAGAGGTTGACTTGAGAACTGAGCAGTGGTTAGCAGAAGAGGGCAACTGAGGCAGCAACTGGTAGAGTGAGTGAATGGCTGGAGTCCCTTCAACCAATGGCCTAGTTAACGCAACAGTTAATCTTACATGTCACGTCATGTACCCTACAATGACCGGAACACAGTCTCTGTTGCACAGAGGATCTCCTCAGTAACAACAACAACGCAATGGAAAACTAACCTTGGAATGAAGTATTTTTGGTTTCAGGTCTGGAGTTGCTTATCTAGTTTGTGGTGACATACCTTGGGGGCTTGAAAGTGGAGACCCAACAAGCATTCCGCAGAAGGGTTTCCACAAAATAGAGCAAGCACATGCATGCCTGCATACAAGCCAGGGGCCTGTCTTCTAGTGAACACCCGGGTGGATGTCTGTATGTGTGCACATTGGCAAGTGTGTCCTCAAGTTCCCAGAGACTAGTTCAAACGGTAGTTAGAAAATTCCTGAAAATCGAAAGGCTACAGATATGAGGGGGTCCTGGAACATACATGGTTAATATTCACACACACAGTTAACGATCCAAGTCACACATTGACATGTGTAATCTTTACATTGGCCTGTTATGAGCGGGCTAAGGCTACACAACCATATTATCGAGTCAATGGTGAAGTCAGGCAATCTGAGTTGCCATACCACCAACCTTTGAACTTATAATAAAGGTGAACATGTCCTAGATGTGTTGAGCAGGCCCCAAACCTGAGAGAGTAATAGCATGTTCAAGGTCACCTTGAAACCTTTACATGTCTACACCATTGTTTTACTAAGACCCAAGTACAAGGATCAACCCTGGGATCATTTAATACCACAAATCATGGGAAATACAAGAGAACACGGACATGAAACTATCTTTTTTTTTAATGCTACTTCCTCTTTCTAAAAGCAGCCGACCAGAGAGACAAGATGGCTGCCCCCAGTTCTGCCCTATTCCATGTGAAGCTGCTTACTTGGCTGTCAAGAACAGGTTTCAAATTCAGCTGCAACATGATCTATGTCTTGGAACATGTCATGGTATCCTGTACATACACAGTCGCCCATGCATGACTATTTAAGAGCGGGAGGCTATAAATACACTGCACTGGTATACATTACTCCGAGTCAGCCGTCTCTACGCTGGCTTCAGCAGGTCAGTCTGTCACGTGAAGAGAAGGCCAGGCATGTCTCACCATACAGGCCCTCAATGACAACCTCAAGGACCATGTGGCTTTAGGGTTACACATAGTGGCCCAACTAGGGGAGAGGGTGGAGGAACATGAATGGGCCATGCCACATCAAGGACATGGGCTCAACGACCACAAGTCACTTTGGATAGAGCCACCTGGTATATGGAATAAGCCATCTCATACATGTTTTTTTCTTTTTTCAAGTGCCTTGGAAAAATATTACATTGCACCACTTAAGTGCCCTCAAGAGAGGTACACACTGTCCTGTGTGGCATTGACCAAAGTGTCATGTGTTCAAACTTCAACAAGTTTCACAAAGATTCACGACACATGCCCTTGGACATAGTACGAGAGGTATCCTATAGCCTGGAGGTATCAAAGTCCAAATGGCCATGCAGTGTGTGCTTAGTAGCCTACGCCAAAGAATCTTGAGACCTCTGAGCACTGAACTGGCGTCAACAAATCTTGACTATGTGGTATAGCTAATAAACCCAAATTCAATTCAAGTATTCCAATCGAGACTTCCTAACACAATTATGCCTGACAAATATAATGTTCCAACAGAAATGCCAGGCCTGAAGCCCTTATCTGCCCTCTCACGCCCAGGGGTCAGGCTGTGTAGGGCCTTATCAGGCCTCTGCAGCCCACAAACTACCAGGGCCTAACCTTGCCATGGTTCAGAGGAACAGGCTTAAAATACGATACAAAAACCAGCGTACATAGGTACAGGCACTTTGGGACACTGGCAAGGCCAAAACTGCTGAGGGCGACGGCGCGTGCGTTACATCACACATCGAGCTCCGATTTTGACATTGCCTTGTCATTGAGCACTCCTCAACACACGGGCCTTCCTAGTTCGCATGTACTGTACAGAGATAAAACCCACAACAACCTAACTGCTAATCCTATGAGGAGGTGGGGGGGGGGGGTAGTACACGCACAGGTTGAAGACAATGGAAAGTCGAGCTAGTGCTCCCTCACTCACTCTCATCGCTGTTGACACAGCAAGCCTACAGAGAATAGGAGGGGGGCGGGGTTATGGCGTCGCTAAATTCTTTTCTTTTAATCAGGCATGAACAAAAAGTTTTCCCGATTTAACCCCTTGCCCCTGACCCCCCTTCATTAGGTACCCCACCAAAATGCCAAATTGGATTAAATCTCAAGACAATGTACCGCTGCCCCAACATCGTGATACATAGCTAGCCGCCTTCTCCATCTTAGCACGAACACAGTGGCGCTCCCAACATCCGACCCCATCAAGATACACCACCTTTTCCAACGTACAAGAGAGAGCTTTGGGAACACTCCAGACATCACCCCACGAGGAAACAACGACATGCAAACACCTGGAGTCACAGAACATCCAGAACACAGAGCGCCAGCGGCGGTCTTGCCTCGGCCACATTTCTGAGCCAGTGCAAGGCATCCTGACAGTAGTCAGTTTGCATTGAGATGGCGGCCACACTCCACACACATCCCCCCCACACCTCCACCTACCACTTGTCCAGGTCTGCCTTGATGGCAGCGCAGGCTGCAGGGACGGGGGACTCGGCGGGGGCGGCGGCGGTCTCAGAGTCCGACATGGCTGTAGTGCTGTTGTGTGCGTGTGTCTCTGCAAAACGTACGCCTGAGTGCCAGAGAGAGAGAGGGAGAGAGCGTGTCAGTAGGAGGAGAGTCACAGTAGGTGGAGGGTGGGAGGGAGGGAGGGGAGGGGAGAATGTGAGACGGCAGAACACATGTGTACATAAGGGGGTGGGGTGGGGTGGGGGCAGTGACCCAGACAAAGTTCAGAGGGAACATCAATCTACTGGAAAGACTTGTTGGGGGGGGGTCAAAGTAAATGAACCCATGGAGTAAGTGGTAGGAGAGGTCAATGGAAAAAAAAATGCATTACATTCAAGTAGACTGGATTTCATTTTGGCTCAATTCACTCAACTGTAGTGCGTGTGGCACGGAAATTGTTATTCCCCCCGTAACTTTTACAGAATGGCGCAATCCGACATTGCTATCCACTAAAAAGCTGACATCGTCTGAGAAGCGCACGTTTCAAAGCCCGTGCAAACTGAGATGGAGCGCAAGATGAAAAATACCGCCCGACAAGACGTATGGAATTCTGCCACCTACTGGGTACTTAGCGCACTACCATTACTTTACTGACATTCACTTCTGCGTAAGGTCACCCGTTCATTGCGATATTCTGTTGGAGTTGAAGCATCAGAAACCCCCAAATTTGGTTCTAATCAATTTAGAAGGTATTGCGGAATGTTCTGTCCATGGAACATTGGAAAAACGGTAATGCGGCCAACCACGCGCGTCTGAGTATATCATTCCAAGAATTGAACGGATTTCATTGATTAAAATACGTTCAGGAAAGCTGACACCTGTCAAAAAACAGCAGTTTTAACATAGAGATAAGTGACTGGGTAGATAATGGTTTTGAAGCCCAAGTCATCTTTGTTCAAGCATGGTTAAGTTGCGCAATGTCACTATACCTTACGGCAAGAGGCTATGAAGCAATCTTACAACACAAAATGCTGACATTTTGGCATTACAACACACAATACATTTAAATAGTAGCCTTATTCCTATTGTGCAACCATGCTAGCCAATGCCTATATCAGTCATTAACAATAATTCCCTTTTGCAGGCACACCAGATAGGCCTGATGCGCTTGCATGGACAACTATATAATAAACATATATTTATATAAATATATATAAATATGTTTTTCACTTCATTTAAAACTACACTGCAATGTTTAAAAACTTTACGACTAATAAAAACTGTTGATAAAAGAAAAACTGACTGGAAGAAAACATATCCAAACAGCCTAGTTTTGATGTTATTGCATATGTTTCCACTCCTACCTGGTCACCGTGCTGAAAATGCTAAATTATTTGTCAGTTTTAGTTAATGCTTGACCCGACCCTTCCTCACGGTCACACCTGTAACCCAATAGTAGATGGTTTATAACTCAAGCACTCTGGGAAATGAAGTCTTGTCAATCAGATGACGTTGTTCGAAACACCATTCGCTGAATTAGGGTCAGACTCTAAAAATCCACTTTTCCAACTCAAACGTGATATGCTACTAATGTAGGCCTATGTAGTCTCAGTGAGATGAGACATACTTAAAACTTTGGAATCGTTGGTGCAATCCAAGATTTGTTAACGTAATTGTGCAAAGTGCAGACGAGGCCCCTAAATTTCCCCACCCCCTCATATTGTCCCGATAACTAGATAGTGGCTAGATGTTACAATCCATTGTAAAAACAAGATAACAACATAAAATTCACCTCTCCAGTTTAATTAAGTCACACCTTAAAATAGTTGCAGGATTTTATAGCTAATGGAACACTAAAAGCAAACGGCAAATTTAAAGTTACTGGGCCTACATGTAAAACCTACCGTAGCCTAAGCTTTGCATGAAAAACAAACTTTTCTGTTTTTGAAATTCGTATTAGGCTACGCACTGGAAAGCCCCTATAATATTTAAAACACAATGAGACGAGTTTAACTAGCTCCGTGGAAGTATTTTTTTTTACACTGATCTTGGTAAAATATTTTTTTGTCTTCCAATGGTAAAACATGAAAGGGAGGGAGGCTTGACTTTGACAAGAAAAACAAGCTATGAGACCATTCCGCAAACCGAAAAGAACAGTATGTCCTAAAACCAATGCTGGTTATTGAACCTGACTACGGACCCGATTTAATGATAAACACAGCCTGATATAAAATGTCCTACCCAAACTATGTGTGATCTTGGTCCTGTAAGGGGTAGAGTCAGTCGAGGAATTGCAGATCCCGAAAATAGTAGAAGGGGGGCTTGGGTTCCTCAAATGTGGTGTTGTATAGTGAATGGAGGTTTCAATCCTATGGACTGAGGGGGCGTGTAGTACGTGTGTGTGACTACATGTGTGCGTACGGTGTGCGTGTATTAATGTGTGTGTGTCTACGTGTGTGCGCGCACGTGCACATGCACGTACATGCTTACGTGCCCGTTTTGCAAAGTAATGTACAGAGAGGCCCAGAGGAGGGAGGAAGAATGTCCTTTACGCAAACGTGAAAGAAATGCACAGGCATACCTTCTCTCAGCGCAGGGAAGGGGGCCAAGTGGGAGGAGGCCTCACATCCCCCAACACAGAGAAGGAGAGAGAAAGCGAGGGTGTGTGTATGTGTGTGTGTGTGTGTGTGTGTGGGGGGGGGGGGGGGGGCGACACAATCATATCAAGTGTGGAAAGGGAGTTATTGTTACTCTGCCAACCACATAGTGGGGAGTTGGGTAAGAGAACCAAAAAATATTGAAAAAAATGTATTTATTAAAATCACAACACAAAGGAATGGAAGCTATGAGTGAAAGAGTGGGGAAGAAAATGGCACAGAGAAACGAAGAGGGTTTCCCTGTGGTTAAATTCAATAACAAACCATAACGTGACAAAGAGCTATTTAGTTATAAGAGTATGTCAAGTGGACATTAATTTTCTGTAAGTGTGTGTTGGGTGCTGGTAGGTCCACACCTTACAAAACATTCAAATCGCTTTATTCAAACCTCCTCTGTTTTTGTTCTCTGTCTCTTCCTGTCCTTTTTCCTCTTCCTTTGTCTTTTCCCTGGCTTTCGCAAGATCAGAAAAAGCCAATAACGCTCTTGAGCACCAAAGCACACACACACACATGCCCCCCCCCCCCCACACACACACACACACTTGCAGTGCTTAAATGATTAAAAACAACATCATTTTACCAAGTGTTGGAATAATAATAAGGGAAGTAGAAGGGGAGGAACAAGTCTGTGTTGGAGTGATACCTTAGAGGAGAAGGAAGTTAGTGTATGTTAAAAGTCACGTGTGTAGGTCACACAGTGGAGGTCGAGAGTGTGTGAGTTAGAGGTGGAGAGAGGAGACGCAGAAGTTGAGGAAGTCGGAGGATTGCCTTCAGAGCAAAGGCTGTCGGGTAATCTATAGGGTAAATGTCCACATGGTGAGAGTTGCTGTGCCACTCATGTTATCTACAATAGTGTAGATGTGCTGCGGGTCCCTGTCGTGTTTATCCCCTAAACAAAGACACACACTCACACCAAGACACACATACACACACATTTACAGCCTGCATATGATACACCGGGTATGCATGAAAATCATGACATGCACACACGTTTTTTTACATATATTAATCTAAGAAGCAATGTTTTCAAACTTCCTGATCTCAATCTTACATTAATTTCAAGTGGTTGGTCTTGTTGGGTGTGGGGGGGTTTGTGTGTATTTTGGTTGTTCATAGAAACCAGAGATCATTTCATACGGACAGAAGCCCCCAGAGTCAACTTCAACTGCACTCAACTGCAGTTACATGAAACAACAGAGCTTGTCCCCCCTCTGCTGGCTGGAGCAGGTATTAAACAGCTATTACCAAAAGATTAGACTATAAACATGAATGGTTGCAAATCATTGACTTAGCGTGGTGTGTCAGCAGTGAGACAAGCACAACCTTGGTGGTTTGGGAACAAGACATAGTGTATGGTTTTTGCCTCTGCCCAGTATGGCTTACAGTGACTCAGTGATTGACAGGTTTGTTTCATTGATCCCCAACAGGATGTGTAAATAGTGGGATGGAACTGTTGTGTAGAGCTCTGATTACACAGGATTGTATTTAAGGTGTTTCCAGAAGGACTGGAATACATTCTATTGGCCAAATGCGTTTACATCATAGCTGTCCAACCCTCTGTATGTTTTCGCTCCTGCTCTATTTTAGCACAAATTATTCTGATGATAAGATGGTTGACAAGCTGAATTGGGGCAGGTACAACTGGGATTGGAGGGAGAGCCTACAGGAAAGAAGCTCTGCAGCAGCAAGGTTGGACAGCCCCAGTTTACAAGCGTCTAGTCTGGTGTTGCCTGGAAGGTTAGGGCCAAGATGAACGATGTTCCCCCATTTAAGTACATAGAGGTCAGCTAAACCTTGCTAGACTGGTCGAAGACCAGTGACCCAGCTCAGAGGAGAAACATCTCCATCTTGTTATTTGGAGGACATCCTCTTTCGACAACCCAAAATATTTCCTCTCCCAGGCAGGCAACCTGACCTTACCAATGATGAGGGCCAACGGACACAAGAAGCCAGGAAAGCTGACACATTAAAAAAGAACATTTTCTTGAAATGAGGTTTATAAAGGGGCTGATTGGAGATAAACGATCATATATTTGAATCGAATTTTCTTGAAAGTGTTCTGGACATTTCTGAAGAAGCAACTGGAGCAACAAGCCCGATTAAACTTCCCCCGGCAGACAGTGCTCTCCTCAAACAACAGATGACGTACACCTTTGGATTGGAACAGCAGTGCCACCGCAGCAGATACAGGACGCCACGTCAGGACACCATGGAGAAACGCATGAACGGTCTACAAGACTATGTGACGCACATCACATCTTCTGTGATGAATCAATGTTTGTAATCATCAATCTGATTGACCTTCTCTCCAATGGTAGACTGTTTGTCTTGAACCCTCATCCTCATCTGCTTCCTCACCCTCTCCACCTGAATGGCCCTGCCTCTAAGTATGGATGAGAACCAAAGCCCCTCTCACAATGTTTTTCATCACAGACAGGCGAAAACCAGTTCCAAACAATCAGTCCACACTCGGCCAACGAATGCATATCCATACGGGAAACACAAGGACACTATATAACGGACAGAGGATGGAGAGAGAGACAAAGGGCAGGAGAAACAGAACGAGGGAAGACAAGAAGAAAAGAAAATGGCTCAGCAAAAATCCATTGGTACCAGACTCCACCTAGCAGGTGAGCGGGAAGTCTGATGTTTCTTGTCTAATATGTTTTTTTCAGCGAGTGTTCGATTGATCTGGGTGGGTTTTATACGGACTTGCGGAGAACTCTTATCTCTTTATCCATTTTCAATATGCCTTCTCCCTAATACGGTCTTTCTCCTTTTCTTTATCACCCCTCTCACTCTTCACTCGCGTCATCACCCTCACTTCATTTCTCCCTTTTTGATCGCTTCTGTCGGTGAGTTTATTGTCACCTTCCTGATCCTCTTTACCCTCTCGCCCCTCCACCTCTCTCCCTCTCTTCTGCAGTCCTGTGCATGGTGGTCTCCTGTCAAGCCATTGGTCTGAATGACCTGCTGGAGAGAGCTGCTCAACGCTCTGACAAGCTCCACTCCCTCAGCACCTCCCTCATGAGTGACCTGGTAAGTAATAACCACTCACTAGCATGTGAGTGCAGGTGTCATATGAGCTTGAAAAAAAAAATATATATATACGATCATATGTGTGTGTGTGATCAGTATTCTTTGTGATATAGTCCATTGTTCTTTACTATCTTTTAAACAAGTCAAGCTAATACTCCCTCTTTTTCTCTCCTTTTCCTTCTCTCTTCCAGGACTCTCACTTCCCACCCTTGGGCAGGATGTTGATGCCACGCCCATCCATGTGCCACACCTCATCTCTTCAGACGCCCAATGACAAGCAGCAGACTCTGAGAGTGACGGTCAGTGAAGCGCTTCCTCTCTCTCTCTCTCTCTCTCTCTCTCTCTCTCTCTCTCTCTCTCTCTCTCTATCTTTCTCTTTCTGCATTAGATATGACCTGGTCTTTGCTTATCTCACAACTCAGACACCCATTGTTGGTTTTGCCTTTGCCAGTCCGCTCAGATCCCAAGCCTTATGTGACACAACCTTTGCGTTTCCCTTCCCAGGAGAACGAGCTGCTGTCTCTGATTCGTTCCCTGCTACAAGCCTGGTCCAGCCCACTTTTTCAACTGTCCTCTGAGGCACCCAACCTGCCACACCCAGCTGCTAGCGCCATTCACAGCAAGCTCAGGGAACTGCAGGACCACACCCAGAGCCTGGGGGATGGACTGGACATACTGGCCAGCAAGGTGTGTGGAACAGTGTGTGTATGTTTGTGATTGTATGAGTGTGTGTGTGTGTGTGTGTGTGTGTGTGTGTAGAGGGAGAATGTAAGAGAGATAGGGGGAGAGAGACAGAAAGAGAGTGTCTGATAATTGTTATTCCACTCTTATAATTATATTTTGTTCTTTCTCCAATGTAGATGGGACCCTCCTCCCAGGTCGTCTCTGACCTCCCCTTCAACGGAGGAAATGTTGGCCAGGACAAGAACTCCCGTCTCGTTAACTTCAACTTCCTCATGTCCTGCTTCCGCAGGGACTCCCACAAGATCGACAGTTTCCTCAAAGTCCTCCGTTGCAGAGCTGCTAAAATACGACCTGAAGCTTGCTGAAAAAGGAGGCCATTTTAGTTTTGCTTGAGTTTTGAAAGCCATGATGCGATGAGCGTGTTAAAGCAACGAATCATGTGATTAATCCACAAAGGTTGATAGGAAGTGTCTAGTCTAGTTATGATGTCCCAACCCTTAACTGCCAGAGCTTTGCACAATTTGGTCTGTGGCAGTTTTAGGCCCACTTGATGCCCTTTGCCTGCATGGTCTTTGTTATAGGCCTAAAAAAGGAAATTAATACTTGAAACCTTTCCTGTTTACTTGTTTAAATGTTTAAACGGTTTGTAATGTCTTCTGAAAACTGAGCCCCAGTTAGTATTCCAATAATTACATTTTTTATGTATTTAATTAATTAACCTATATGTTTGAAATGTATTGAGTGTATTTGATATCTTCACTTCATCAATCTTAAAAAGCGGACATTGTTTTTTCTCAAAATCATCAATAAAAATCTTTCTTGCATGAATTTCCCTTTTGTGCGATTTGTGCCTGGAAAGTGTACTTGGACACCAAGTCTCTGTTCTGGGCGAGTACAAAAAGAAAATCGAGTCCACAAGTAGTCAAAAGAGGTACAATACAAACTTGTGAAGTAGTAAAATACATAAATCAGAGCGGATTTAAAATATCGCTCACAACTCCGACGGGTCTCAAAGAAAGGGAATTGCACCTCACCTCTGTGACCCAGTGTCACCATTTCAACCAAGTTGATAAAGGTAATTTATAAGGACATCCTCATGAGGCGAAGATCAGCTAAAAGTAACTGTCACCAATGTGCTCTAAATACTTAATTGTTGTCCTTTCCTTTGCAATATAATATCCATCGATAATACGAGTAAAAAATGCACACTACATGATTCAGGGAACAAATTAGACAGTAGTCTCCTGTGCTGGTCACACCCCCAATAACACTCCACCGCCGCACGCTGAGAGGTGGTGGGACGTGCGGTTTCGGATTCCATATTCAACTTCAACAGCCGGTTGTAAACTGACCCTTAGCTGCCACGTTTGACATGAAGAAAATACGAAGCCGATCGTTTACCCATACGGTTACCAGGCAAATCGACATGACAGATTATGAAGTATCCGTACAGCAGTTGAATGACCTATTGGCAAACGGGAGCGGTTACTACAGCCTACCATCACATCATTTCAACGAAGTGTTCCCCAGGATTTATGTCGGAAACGCGTGAGTAGATTTTTGATGTCTTTGTTTCTTGATAGGTATGAGAAGGTACATTACTAAGGCAGTTCTGTTCACAATTACTGTATTTATGGACATACTAGCTTATGAGAAGCCTCCTCTCAACAGATATGATGAACACAATATTAACACGATAGGAAATACATTTTGAATACACATTACATTCAACCATATCTATTAAATTATATGATTTAATAGCAGTTTTGCATTTTGCAACAATAATAATGCATTGCAGTTGTGTGTGTGTGTGTGTGTGTGTGTGGGGGGGGGGGGTGATGTGCTAATAGATGAGGTATAATAATACAATAACAGATATATTTGAATAAATCCTAGATCAGCTATCAGTTTGATTGTTATTGTGTTATCACCCAAGGACTTTAAACCCCAAATTTGAACTACAGCAGGCACACCAAAAAGCCTCTGCTTCGAGGGCGCAGAAGAAGTTACATAACAGCAGCCAGGGGATTGTGTGAGTCATGCCTGTCTAGTCTCCATGTTCACGTCAGACTGTTATCATTCGCTGCTATTCAGATTCTCCCCTTAGACGTCATGAATAATAGACCGAGGACAGTCCTTTCTGTTGTCTCGGAGTGAGAGGAGAAGCTTGGGGGATGTGGAGATGGGCCATGCAGGCAAGAAGTCAGCCCACTGCTCTGAACAAGTGGCTATTTCCGGTATCCTAGTCCCAAGAGGTCCTGTCTAGTCCCGCACAGAAGCCTACTTATTTTAGTGTAATGCACAGCCTTGCCAGTGAACACTTCTCTCCTTCTCATTGTTCTATTGTTCCGGCTCCAGTCTCACAGACCCCGATGAATCCTTGTCCCAAAAGAGCTTGGCTGTCACACGCCTGTAACATGAGGTTATTTAGGATTATCAATAACTAGCTGTCGTTTTACCAACAGTGGGTCACTAACCTAGCTTCCCGCTTCCTGTCGCCCATGTCATGTGACTTGTCCCTAGGTTTGTGGCGATGAACGTCATGCGCTTGAAACGCTTGGGCATCACCCACATCCTGAACGCCGCCGAGGGAGTCTCCTTCATGCATGTCAACACTAACGCAGAGTACTACGCTGGCACGGGCATCACGTACCACGGCATGCCCGCCAGTGACACCGACCACTTCGACCTGAGCGTCTACTTTGAGGAGGGGGCTGACTTCATAGAGAAGGCACTGGCACACAAAGACGGGAAGGGTGAGTTGGTCGTTTTTGTGAGTCTTGTGAAGCGGAACAGGCCTCTCGGCCGGGTGGTGTGGATTTAGCGTCATTCTTTAGTCGTTCAGGTCGTTTCAATTCATACATATCCATGTATTTGTATATGTGTGGAAGCCGCCCCGGCCCCTCGCTCCACTCACCCCCTGTTCTCCGCCCTCGCCTCCCCAGGTAAGGTGTACGTCCACTGCCGAGAGGGCTACAGCCGCTCACCCTCGCTGGTCATCGCCTACCTGATGCTGCGCCACAGGATAGACGTGCGCTCTGCTGTGGCCATGGTGCGCCACAAGAGAGAGATCGGCCCCAACGATGGCTTCCTGCGGCAGCTCTGCCAGCTCAACGAGAGGCTTGCGTCCGAGGGAAAGTTCTGGAACCAGTGAGACGGTCCCCTCTGTGGCGTCAGAGGCCATCCGCTTCCTCTGGAAACTCCCAGATACATGCTCGAGCAATGCTACCACACATTGTTACGGTGTACAGTATCATTGTGTAAACAGATGCTGTCATATTAGTGTTTGAGCACCAGTAACATACGCATACTTTCACAATGATTTTCACGTGTGCCGGTATGTTCGAGAAGCCTACACAGGCAGAGGTCATACACAGACACACAGTCACTCACTGCCACCTGCTGGCTTTGATTTCTGATCTGATAATGAAGGAGAGAACAAAAGGTGGAACCCGTCTGAAGGAGGATGGTTGCCTCCGTCCTTCCACCCCCTCCCCCTAAGCGTCAGTCCTTCTCTTCTCTCCTTCTATCCCTCTCTCCCTGAGTCCGACTCTGAGCTAGCTCTTGCCATCACACTGCCAGTCTGGGAGGCCCTCCAGCCGCTGAGGGCTATTAGCACTGTGCCCCACCCACCAGGGATTTAATAGTTAACATATCAGGTTTTTGTACTTTTAAAAAGGGTTCCATTTGAAGCCAGAATGGCTCCTGGATATGAGTTGTTCTGTCCAATAGTTCCTCCAGATAAATTACGTTACTCCACATGGAAATACAACTTGGTTGTATCAATTTATCATGAATTTTGGTGAAGGGGAAAGGGTCATGTCAAAAAGTATGATGCCCATTATTAAGGTATAAGGTATTCATTACTAGGAACACTTCAAATAAATGATCCCACCAAGGCACAAATGTCATATTTTCTTCATCAAACTGCCAGAATGTGAAATTTATGTTGTAACATTGTGCTTTATGATACTGTATAATGTCTGTTTTCTGTAAATTATGTATCAAAGTAATTTTGCACAGTTCCTGTACTGACTTAATGACATGCAATGACCTAAATTTGTTTTCACAAGACTAGAAAATAGAAATGCCTCACCTGCATTGATACTTGATCCTAAACGACACGCATACGATTGTTAACTCTCTTTTTATCTGTTCTGTAATAAACAGTGAAAAGTAATGCAATGTACCTATTAAAACTCTGTGTTAGTGTTTGTGTGCGTTATGTGTGTGTTGTGTGCGTAGTGTTTGTGTGAAAGCCTCACTCACATCTAAGTAGTTTTGCCAAAACGTTTGTCCTTAAAGGATGTGGTATTATATGTAAAGCAGAAGAGCAAATAAAACCAAAATCTGATACACTGTGTATCTACAGTGAAATGTGTTAACTCCTTGTTGCTACCTTTCAAAACTTCAGTACAGTCTCAGCTTGTTTATATAATCGGACAGGAGGGGGCGACAAATGCAATAAATTGTTACCAGTGTGAAGTTGAAAGAAAATGGTGAACCGTGTGTGTGTGTGTGTGTGTGTGTGTGTAATATTCCATTGATGAGACACTGGCGCTACTGATACACTCATCCTGGCTGCAGACAAATAAGAGGGGGCTTCATTTGTGTTTTTTCAATGTAAAATCCAGATAAGGACAGGGGTTTAAGGGAAAACAGTTTTTTAGAAATCTGTTTTGAAATTGCTATGGAATCCCTATAATTGGATTACATCAGTATTTAGTTTTCTTGTTGGACAGGGTTTTTCCTTCTAGTATTCAGTTGGATACTTGCCACCAAAATCCACCTTCTTTCATCCACCTCCTCTGTGGTTTCTTTTCACTTTCTCCCCGTTTCTGTCTCTTTCAAATCCTCGTGTTCCTGCCAACAGATTTTGAACAAGCTCCCGGCTTCATACTAAACCTATGTAAAGCAAAAATGGTGTGTATGCATGCATGTGCACACAATATTACAAGAGAGTGTTGTTCTGGTGTGCATAGTGTATGTGTGTGTAATTGATGCATGCATAAAAGGAAGAGAATGGAATTGGGTTCCTCTGTAACCGACCCCCCCCCCCCGCCCCCCCCCCTCCCTCTCTCTCCGTCTCTACCCCCTGTCCTCCTCTGACCCAAGCAGTTCAGTTTAGGATAAGTCTGAGCCGGCAGAAGAGGCTAACATGCTTATGTAACACTGATTTGAATGAGCAAGGCTGTGGGGGCCTGTGTCTGTGTGTGTGTGTGTCTGTGTGTGTGTGTCTGTGAGGGTGTGTTTATGCAACCCTTTTATGTGTGAATGGTAGACTCACAGCATGAATGAGTCTGCTCCGACATGTGCTTGGACTCCTTAATGGTTTCTGGCTGAAGTTGCTTTTCTCAGAGAATCTTGTTATATGAATGTGATGTTGTATGTGGTAGTACGTGTGTGTGTGTAATATGTATATATATATATGTATATGCTGTATATTGCTGCAACTCTGGCCATGGAGAAGACGAGGAGTGATGAGGAGGTGGTGGGGAAACACTGGGATTGGTGCAGACAAAAGCTTCCTCTGTGACATCATCTCCCCCACAACAATTTGAAAGCACAGCTTTCGACTGGAGTTCAAAGTTCACCTGCCTATTAGACATGTACAGGCCCATGGAAAAACCTGTGTGAGATAACTAGTTTATATTAGCCATCAAATTATAGTAGTGTTATCCTACATACATACATCTGTCAATGAATGTGACAGTGAGTTCAGAAGAACGCAATGACATACAGAGCATGTTAGGTAAGACTTTTAAAGACTCCAGTCTTTAGGAAGGCAGAATCTTGGTCCTTCAATATCAATTCCCAGTCTGTAGGTTGTTTTGTTTACAGCTCTAAGTAAACATAAATCACAAAGGTATAATCACACATTTATTACATAAATATATTGCAAACAGACTAGCAGCAACAACCATAAAAATATTTTCCTTTAGGAACAACCCCACAGACTCTGGCATCTTCAAGGATTGTACACTCCAAGTTTCGGCGCTCACAGTAAGCAAACAGGAAAGATCAACATAACACATCATCAGTACATGACACAGGAACAGCACTCCATTTTATGGAACTAATAATGATTTTAATGTTTTAATTTACCCAGTAACCTTAGTATTATTTATCCAGAAACATCTCTATTCTATATATAGTGTATGTGGTAACCTTTAGAACTCCATGGTTGTATAGCTATTTTTGTTCTGTTGTATGTGGAATTACTTCTTTGGGGTAAGTAACTGACACCACAGTGCCATGAAATGTGTGCCACCTACATGAATACTGCCGCACTGATCTGATGGGGAAAAAAGAATCACAGTAAAAATCCGGATTTATGTGTGTGTGTAAACTGAAGAAATGTTGATTTTTCCCTGTAAGTTTTTGTTTGATCTTATCACAAAGAAACTACACAGAGAAAGTCAAAAGAGGACTCAAATGTAAGCAGTCCAATATTTGTAAGAGCATTATTGATCTGATAGTCCTGGTCATAAGTTGTACAGTCTACAGCACTGGAGAATCCAGAAATTGGATCTGTATGGACGACAGTACCGAGAAAACAAAGAAGCTGGCTCAGTGGAGCTGGCTCAGTGGAGGTGGCTCAGTGGAGCTGGCTCAGTGGAGCTGGCTCAGTGGAGCTGGCTCAGTTCCTGGTGTGAGAAGTAACCTTGCCTGAGATCTTAAGAGACTACAGTAGATGCATCAGCCTCCAGGCTAATGGCTTCAGTTCAGCTAAGCTATGGGTTTTAACCTGGTTGGCCATTCAAATATGAAGGACAGAAGTAAACTGCTCTGTCAGACCAGTTGGTTGGAGGCTCAACATTGAATGTAGTTGGAGCTAAGCGGAGGCTGTGTTTTGTCCTCGTTTGTTTGATATTTGAAGGAAACTAGAATCTCAGACGTAACCAAATGCCAACCCAAAATGTCTTTGCGCAACACGATTTGTTAAATCAACGCTGAACCAAGCTTCAGGACTAACATCTGACAATTACCTTTTTGTATAATGTCTATTACGTAGACATTCTTCAGTGAGTAAAGCGAGGCCAATGGCCAGTACAGGATGTGTCTCTTGGTTGTACTGGGCTGACCCTTCCAGGACCCCAGAGTTCTACATTCTCTTTCCTCATGTAAACACAGTAGAAACAGACTGGGAATGTAGAGGGTGAAACACAAGCTCCTGTAATCTCTTAGCTGCTGTTCTCAGCAAGTCGGCCAACAACTGAATGATTGTTTCTATGACTGTAAAAAAAACATGGTTTCATTTGAGCAAACTTTGCTGGGTGACTCTGTGTCTGCTTTTGTGATGGCAGGATGAACAGATGGCAGGCCTAAACCTTGTAACTGACCAGGTAAGAGACAGCATCAGCCCAAGGATGTCTTTGTGAATGAGAAGTGAACATGGGAACCTGTTGAGGAGCAGGTGCACTTACACACAAAGAAACATACATTTACACAAACAGAACATGTCCCCTCAATCGAAACGTGAGCCATTCCCAATATCCAGTTTGAGTGCAGACGTTATGTTTGCTCCTGAAGAAGGCGTTGACAACTCTGTGTGTGCTCTGCATGCAACCTCCTCAGAACCAGCCCTCCCCCCCCAGGATGAGTCAACAGGCAGCACAGAATGCACCAACACAGAAACAAACAAGCATGACAGATCCATGGTTGAGTCTAAACAATAATCATTTATTAAAGTGAAAAGGTCCATGTTTTCTGGTATACCTGAGTTAGGCCACCTCCAGCCTGCCTCTCCATTGTGACTGTGAAGTGAAAGCTAGTGTGCACCTGTGCACTATCTGCATGTCCTCAGGCTCCAACTGGCAGCTCTGCTGCTGTTCCGGGGCGGCCAAGCCACAACGACTAATCTGGGATTGAGGATTCAATTCATGAGGGGAAGTGAAGACATCCTTGTTTCCTTTTATGGAGATTAACAAGCCCTATTAACGACTCCAAAGTCATTTTAATTCAGCTATTAAAAAGTGATAGGCCTGTACAAGCTTATCCGTTTATCTTTGAATTTGTATTCTCTAAGCCTGGTAAATTTTGATTGGGACATTTATGTAACAAGCATGTAGATATAAGAGCTACTTGGATGCTAAATATGACCAAATTGCATTAAGTGCTAGAGTTGGGTGTACCTGTGTGTGTGAGGGAATTATTAACAATTAGGCAGTGGAAGACACCAAGCATCATGGGTCCTGGAGGCTCGTGCATGAGACATCCAGTGGCGCACACAGTCAAAAAGGAATGACACATAGCACAAGCAAAGTTTTGAAACAGCCAATGGAATTACATCTTACAAAATCTCCGCCACCTTTTCAAACACACCCACACGCACATGCAACAATGTCTTTCGTTTTCTTATAGACACGGATGGACCTGACCGAGAGTTGAATTCCGTGTACACGTCTCTCACTGACTTCACAGGCTTTGAACAGAGGGTTCCGCGGAGACAGGAAACATGCTATTCTGACAGTCGAGCACGTTTGATAAGTGCTTCTTGTCTATCATTCATATTAGTGGGACCCCACACCTGTTCTTTCACATTGCATAGCCAACTTTCTGGGGACAGTAGTTGAGGTAAAAGACAGACGAGAGGTGAAGCAGTGCTCTGCTCCCAACATGAATTGAAAATGTTGCAACAGTGTACATTTTTATGTTGAGTTGACATTTTCGAATATGCCATTCGTCAAACAATCTGTACAATCAAACAAAAAATTTGACAAGTGATGATTACAAAGGAGACCACAAATAAGACGGACGAACAGGTGCAACCTTAGTGGGTTTTTACGCGGATTTGATTGGTGCTTTAATCTCCATACTAGCTGTCTAGCTACATTCCAACACTGAGCCTCTACTTAGAATGGCTGCATCTTCGGAATCTTCTGGAAGGAAAGTCACTCTGATAGAATATCAGCTGATGATTATGAGACAAATGGAGGACGTGGTTGTAGAGCAGGGGTGTCAAACTCCGGTCCTCGAGGGCCGCTGTCCTGCATGTTTTAGATGTTTCCCTGATCCAGCTCACCTGATTCTAATGAATGGTCGTTATAACAACCCATTTAATTGAATCAGGTGTGTTCGAGCAGGGAAACATCTAAAACATGCAGGACAGCGGCCCTCGAGGACCGGAGTTTGACACATGTGTTGTAGAGGATACTGCAAGATGTCATGAAAATAAGGACAGCGGGGGAGTGGGACCGTGAGTGACAGATACCTTAAGGAGGGAGAAGGAAGGTTCCTGACGGGTGTCTCTTAAACTTTAGAGTGAACACAAAAACAGCCACAGTCCATGCATGTCAGCTATGGAAACTCCTCATTCGTTCTGATGCTAATTCCGTTGTTTGAGGTATGAACCGTTGTTTAAATCTCTCTTCTTTTTTTGGTTTATGTTTTGTGTTTTTTCTCTCCAAATTCATCTGTGATACGTTTTCTTACAAAAAGTCATACTTCTGTTAACATTAAGACAGACAAATGGTGGCTTGATATAATGCAGGAAGAAGTTGCCCCTAAACTGCTAACCTGCAGTCAGATGAACTAGGAACCATCTAAAGATTAACATTAGGATGGTGCACACAACCTAGGTACACTAGGACCCAGATCAGCAGTAAGGCTCACCTCCTAACCTGTAGCCGTCAATATTACATAGCAGCTGTGATCAGAGTGAAGTTTCATGACTATCTAACACTGCACAGATGGTCTGAAAGTGCATACAGCTGTTTTACATGGTAAAGCATCAATCAAGCTTTAAAGACACAACATGAACATTAACTTACCAATATCAATATCAAATGCCAAACAAAAAGAAAACAAGAATACAAAAAAGCAACAAAAATATCCAAGTTAAGAACTTACAGTTCCAAAGTCATTTTTTACTCTCTCGCTTTCTCTGGACTTTTACGTAAGCATCACTCTCTTGCCTGACAAACAGGGTTTAAACCACAAAGTGTGACACACATCAAACCTGTGGGCCCACGGTGCACTTGTAGTGTACAGCTTCTTAAACTCTGGGACTTCTCTGTTTAAAACCATTTTTACATTCCTCATGAGGACATATTCATGTCATCGGGATTGTCTCCCCTCATGTCTCCTAAGTGCTTCCAAAGTCTGGGGCAGAACAGCGGCAGGGCGGACGGGGTATAGGATGGATGTCTAGGGTTAACAGGAGGGAAGAGGGTCTGGACAAGGGAAGGAGGGGGGGGGGGGAGTCTAGGTGAAGATGCTTGTTGAGAAGTGATTTCCCTGGGTTAGTTAGTAGTGTTATGAGATAGGGAAAGTGGCAAGAGCCAAGGTCACAGGTGTTGGGACAGACATAAGAAACAGGGGCCTTGAGAAGCGAACATTGACTAGACATCCTGACTAGACGGTAGAGAGACGTAGCTCTCTGCTGTCCTGTGCTGGTGCGATTGAGCGCGTCTGAAGGCAGTGTGTTCCGCTGTGCTGGTGCGATTGGTTCTGTCTGAAAAATAGGGACAGCATTCAAGGGAACACTTGGACGTAACATCAACCTCAGCAAGACGTGTCCACGTTGTACACAGCTGAGAGCAGCGATTCTGCCGTCATGTGCTGACAGACACTAATCCTAATCTGGAGTATGGTTCACAGTGTTGCTAAGAGTAGGGTAATTACACAGAATACCACCACACTAAAATGGGTTTCAAATAATTCCTTTGAAATCGCTTATCGCTTAAATCTCTTTTAATCGCTTATGCTTCAACAGATTGTGTATTGTGCATGTGATTTCCTGTCTAGCTATTGCTATGTGCGTATATGAGCCAAAACCCACCAATGTTTTGGATCATAGATAAATCCTCCAGCTACTGTAGGTTGTACGTTGAGAGCATTGGTGGCTTTAAGAAAGAACAGGGGTGGGTTGAGCGTGAGGTTAGAGACAGGAGGTGGGGCTAACAATTTAGAAAGGAAGCGGAGGGAGTTAGGTGAGGGTGGGATATTTGGGGTGCGGGTACAGTCCAACTCAACACTTCACCTCGATAGACATGCAGGATGAGGTCTGAGGCGACGCGATGTAGAGTGAAGAGCCACTTCACCTGCGGTGATGCTACGAGGATGGGGCGGTGGGAGGGGCTCAAGTGCAAAACAGAAAACGGCTGGTCACTTGTCTGTGAACGTGCGTGAGTGTAAGTGCAGTTTGGAGAGGGGGGGGGCAGGGGAGAAGGAGGGGTGGGGGGGGGACTTGAACACACTAGGCAGGAGATAAGCGGTTAAGAGTGGATGTCCGAGGAGGACAGTGTGATAGTCGTCTCGAAGGCTTGGTGACCCTCCAAAAGCATCCGTTTGCTCACACCTGGTGAGGGGCTTTGCCATTGGACTTGCTGAAGCGCACAGTATGTCCTACATCTGTACTGGCTACGCCTCCATCAGGTTTTCACCGGCAGGTAAAACCTCTCTGTCCGTCCAGCTACGTGAACAAGTATCCGTCCACGGTTGGAAAAAAAAAAGTCCAGGTGACCATGACAACGTGGCTGGGACCTGGCCTCCTGGCATGGCTTCTACTGGTCTCTTCCAGCAGCAGTTAATCAGTCTTCCTTTAAACAAAGTCCATGAAGTTGCTGCCTTAAACAAAGGGAAACCCCGAATGACTCCTGGTCCTTTTTGTGTGTGTGTGACAATCGTAAAAGAAAAGGGAGAACAATAAAGTCTGCCATTTTGATCCGCGTCTGTTACACTGTCAGAGAAACATATTAGACCTGTACTGCCTGGTGGAGTAGGAGACCCAAAATAAACACATTGGCAAATCTTCTTCGCAACTGTGAAAGTGTGTACACATGTTTGTTTGTTGTGTGTGTGTGTGTTTGAATGCATGGAGCAGCTGCGCTGAGATGAGGGGTGAGGTAGAATTGGTGGGATTTCGAGGCGGGGCTTCAGGTGCCCCACAGCCCTACGGTGAAGCCAAAGGAGAGGTAAGGGACTCGCCCACCGTCCCACCCCCTGACCCAGGAAGAGGGAGTTCTGCGTGATGAGCAGGGGGAAGGTGCAGCCGGGGTAACACACACGGCTGGCAGCCAGGTCCAGGGATGTGGTGAAGTCGGGGATAGATGGAGACACAACACAGAAGTGGACAACAGACATCAAATGAGGTAAAACGATGACAAACTGAGTGTATGTTTGTGTGTGGATAAGGAAGGGGGGTGAAGAAAGAGGTATGTTTAGGAAGAGAGGTATACTGAAGGTATTCAGGTAGACGTGTATATACGTGGAAAAGGACTTGGAGGTACACCATTGATTTGACCGCTATATGTGGGTACAGAGGTATGTATGTACTGTATACAGGCATGCTGATGTAGAGTACATGCAGACTGAGAGGTATGTATGTAGGTCTGTATCGAATGTATGTATGTACTGTATCTATGCATGGTATGTATACATGTATGTATGTACACTATGTATGTGTGTGTGTATGAGAGAGTAAGGGAGGTAGCTTCCCAAGAACTTCCCATGGCTAACATAGCCTTGCCCCGCTCAGTGGGTGGGAGGGTCCATGGGAGAGGGGTGACACACTTGGTATGGTTCCAGTCAGAGTGCGAATAATTACAATGACAATCGAGGGGGGCCAACTTCTTCTCCAGGGCGTGTATCGACCCCCCCCCCCCCCCCCGCGCGACCTGTTGTTTTTACCTCTTTTGGGGGGGTCCAAGTCTTAATTAGGGGGGTCAGACCCCCCCAAACCCGCCCGTAATTCGCACCCTGCTTCCAGTGGAGGATGGTAAGGAGGGATATATAGCAGACCGGGCCCAGGGTGGAGGGCTCAAGGCTGGGCGAAGGATTCAGCTAACAACCCTCTGGGTTTAACCTCCACCAACTCAGCTATATGTGCACACAGTGTTTCCAATTGTGTGTGACAAGTTTGACTTTAGGTGTTACTGCAGAATAAAGAAGTGTGTGTGACCATCTGCTGTCCACTAACACAAAACTCTACCTGTTCTACTGCAGCCTTGCTCACGCACGACCGGAGGGCAGGACAAAACACAAACAAATCATCAGAACGACAAAGGAAAAAAAAGGCTGACTTTTTTCCTGATTTCTTATCTTGTCAGTGACAACTGTGCTGGACGCAGAGGCTGTTTTAGTTGTCTTTCCGAAATCAAAACAAAGTTTGGAGGGGCAAATCCTGTCCTCTCGTTTCTTCTCGTCTCCTTTCAGTCCCAACTCAGTCTCGGTGGTTCTCGTCACACTTCCTGGTCCTCGAAGACCTCCAGGAAGAGTGGGGGGAAGAGTTCGTTGGGGCACTCCACCTTCATGTGGAGGAAACGGCTGGCGTGGCACGCTCCGATCATCCTCAGGTCGGTCACCTTCATCAGCAGCTTGGGCCAGAAGTGGGGAATGTTGTGCTTGCGGTGGTTGATGTAGTGCTCGAAAGCTAGCAGGTAGACCTCCTGGCACTTTTCTATCTTGTCCACAGACGTCAGGCCTGAGCGGTCTGAGGGCAGACAAGGAGAGGTGGAGGCAGAGGTGGAGGGAGAGGGAGGGGTTCAGGAACTCAAGAGAATTGCCTTCAAACTTTACAAGTATTACATACTAGATCAGGTATACAGTAATACTGTCATAGGTCAACTATTGACTCTCCCAAACTACCTACCCAGTCAGAACCTGCCCAGTCACAACTACCGGCCCAGTCACAGCTACCTGCCCAGTCACAGCTACCTACCCAGTCAGAACCTGCCCAGTCAGAACCTGCCCAGTCAGAACCTACCCAGTCACAGCTACCTGCCCAGTCACAACTACCGGCCCAGTCACAGCTACCTACCCAGTCAGAACCTGCCCAGTCAGAACCTACCCAGTCACAGCTACCTGCCCAGTCAGAACCTGCCCAGTCAGAACCTACCGAGTCACAGCTACCTACCCAGTCACAGCTACCTACCCAGTCAGAACCTGCCCAGTCAGAACCTACCCAGTCACAGCTACCTGCCCAGTCAGAACCTGCCCAGTCAGAACCTACGCAGTCACAGCTACCTGCCCAGTCACAGCTACCTACCCAGTCACAGCTACCTGCCCAGTCACAGCTACCTACCTGAGCTCATGAGCAGCACGGCCTGCAGCAGCGCCACCTCTGAGTCGTCCAGGTTGAACTGCGCCAGGCTCTTGCCCAGGTCAAAGATGGCGTCCGACACCACGCCCAGGCCGCCGTTCTTCAGCTGCTCGCGCTTCACCGCCATCTCGCCGCTCAGGGTCAGCGTCTCGCTCTCGGGGTCGTAGCGCACGGCGGCGCGCAGCGACATGACCTCCATGCAGCAACCCTTCAGCAGGATGATCTGGTCTTCACAAGGCAGCTGGGAACATGCACACAGATGACATGAAACACATAGTACACGCACATGTACACATGTGAACTCGTAAGACATGTTAACACACACATGTTCATACACACACACACAAGACACACACGTATAGAGAGAGAGAGGATACTCTATTAGTATAATTCAGAGTTGAGTCGAAATTCTATTTTTGTGGGCTCCCTTCTGTCTGTAATTGATGATTCACCAGACCCCCGGCACAGACAGCACACACACACACACACACAAACAAATGTACAGCACATATCCACTTGATGACTCCCCACACATGCACACACAACCACACACAACTAGCTCTACCACTCGGTGGAATCAAGCGGTGCAGAATCTGCAGGGTTAGTCATTGTATGGACCCAGGGGGGCTGGTGTGAGGATAATTGGAGCTGACATGCATCATGACAATCGCAGCAGCTGCATGTTGCTAGTGTCCTGTCATCACAGCCAAATGTGTGTTAATGAGCCTCGTTAGTCTGTCATGCCGGCCATGAAGACGATGCATGGTCCATAGGAGGGAACGCAAATACACCAAATGTATGAGCCAACACACACACACACACACATCCAACGACTTACAGACACCCATGCATCCGCACACACACACACACAGCCCTAGACTTACAGACACACACGCGCACACACACACACACGCTTGCCAAACCCACCTCTGAGAACATGGGCAGTTTCTTGGCGAAGTCGACAACACGTGTGATGGCGGGGGTGATGATCTTGGTGAACTCACTAAAGGCCTCGAGGTCCACCTTGTCTCCATCTGGGGTGTGGACCATGGGGGACTGGCCAATGTCCTCTGGCTGGCAGGGGACAGCGACACAGGCACTTTCAGAAAACAAAACAACCCAACTGCCAACATCCCCAGAGATAATGGTGCATCAAAACCCCCTACTAACGAAAGACAAGGAGATGACTGGATGTTCCAGTATTGTCACAAGATGATCAAAACCAAACCGTAACGTAGAGACAATCCTACACTGACCTAGTGACACCTGTTAGTGAGCTCTCTAAGGCCTTTATCGAAATGAAACATGCCTGTGGGTGTTTGCTTACACAACATCAAGGGGCCTGCTTAATTTTGACCTTGACGTCCTAATGTACGCCCATGCATCGACGGCATGGACCATTATGATGATGTGCTGCTGTCCTGTTCTTGACCTGGGCTTTGATTATCATGTCACTTCAAGTTAGCCCAGCCTGAATCCAAACCCTTAGGTGTTGAAAGCCAAACGGATCAATGTGAGTGTGTGGTTAACAGCATCAGGCCTTGACAGCTAGACCTGACTGTAATAGGGACATCAGTCACTACATTGAAGGTGTTTTTTTATTGCTTAACACAGCTGTGTTGACCCACTTGCCATTTTAAAGTAAATTCACAATTTTCTTTTAGTGCAGGTCTGGCTTCGAAAGTGGAACGTCCTCACCCTGGAGACACTACAGAGCCTATTGGAATGCAGGGCTGTGATTGGACAGTCTCTGTGATCTGAGGCCAATCAAATCATCTGCTGCCAAATACAGAGCCAGACCCAGCAGCTCATCTCTTTTAACCCACAGAGGATTACATAACATATTCATAATTATAGCATTCCTTCACACAGTCAAAGCGTTATAATTGTTTATTAGAAATTCTTAAAAAAAACAAATCTACTTTTGGGATTTGTGTATGTGTGGGAAGGGAAGAGGTGTGTGTGTGTCCATCTGTGCCTTAGTGCGTCACTGTCACACACGTGCCCAAATCCATGTGCCTACTTTCAGCTTTTCCTCAACTACTAAAAACTCCCCTCACAGTCATCACTTATCCTCACATGCACTGGTTGCCTGGCAACAGTTGCTTTAGACCCCTGGGACTAGACAACCTTTGCCATGGAGACACGTGTTCACGCAGAGGGACTTGTGAGAGAGGGGTTGCTAAGGCAACAGCTGCTGAGACTGGTGAGGGAAGGGTTTGTGAATAATCTCTAGAGTAGACTACATACACTCCAGACCAGGGCTGTTCAACTCTGCGCCTAGAAAGCTGTTTTCCTACAGGCTTTACCTCCAACCCCAGTGGTAACAAACCATATTCAGCTTTTCAGCCATCTTATTATTGGAATCAGTTGTGCTAAATTAAAGATGGAGTGAAACCTACAACGGACAGGCCGTGGAACTTAGAAAGGATGAGGGATGGATACCGCCTGTGAATAACGGTCAGAAGGCTTTATATGGATGGTCCGTGTCATTTAGAGGCCTGGACAAGCCAACCAATAGTGTCTTACCAGAAACTTGCGTTTCTGTTTCCAGTGGGATCCCTGTGCGTTGGTGTGGCGGTGAGCTTGGGTCACCATGTGGATGAGCTCCCACTCAGAGCCGCTGGGCTCGGGCCTCGTCTGCAGGGTCTTCACGATCTCCTCCTTCTTCCTCTTTTCTCGGTTCTCCTCGATCAGGCGCCGCTTGGCCACCCGCTTGGAGTCGTCCAGAACCACTGAGGACCCAAAGCCACAGCGGGGGTGAGGGAGAGGAGAAAAACCGGTGGTGTTTTTTTTGGGATCAAAACCAAAACGCGTGTGTTGTGCGTGTGTGTGTGCTCCGACACTCACAGTCCATGGCCATGCCCACAGAGATGCACTTCTTGAAGCGACACAGCTGACACTGGTTGCGTGTGATCTTGTCGATGATGCAGCAGCCATCGTACTTGCAGGAGTAGGCCGGGTGGAGGTTCTTCTGGATGGTGCGACGGAAGAAACCCTGCAAACGCACAGAAGGGCGGAAGAATTAAGAATTTTAGGAGTTCAGATCGCCACTTGGACAATCCAAGCAGGTGTCTTATCTGGATAGGTGTCGTATGGCGTAATGGCCAGCTTGACAAGGATGGGGTCATGGTTGAGAGCGACTCATCCCATGGGTAGAGGATGGGCTCTTTCTAGATTGGGAGTCGTGCGAGCTCTTAACTGACAGGAGCCGTAAACTCTAGAGGCTCCATATGGTGTTGGGGTGGGTGTCTGTGGGCCGGGGGGGGGGAGGCGCAGGTACGGAGGGGGATGGTGGAGGGGGTGCTGGCAGCGGGGTAAGGGTGGAGGAGAGGCGAAGGGGGTGGGTGGAGCGGAGCGGTGGAGCGTCTGACCTTGCAGCCTTCGCACGTGATGCAGCGGTAGTGGTATCCCGTGGCCTTGTCGCCGCACACCACGCAGGGCTCGTCCTTCTCCAGGTAGCTGGGGATGTAGCCGGCCACGGAAGCGGCGCTCAGCGCTGTGGGAGAGACGGAGAGGACGGGGAGGGTGAGGAGTCGACAGAGGAGCGGCGTGCCTGCGCATTTCTCAGCACCTCTACAGTGGGAGAGAATCTGACTAGAGGGCTCCGTCGGGACATCGCAGCTGAAACATATTCACGCCTGTCACACAGCGCATACTCCTCGGTTAAAATGATCGACGTGCGCCTCATAATACATTTAACAAAGGTTCAACGTGTCCAAAACTGTCGTCGCGGCCACAGCCGTGCCCCCCGGGTTTTTGGTTTTGCCCTGCCCTAGTGTTTCCCTGTGTCCTGTCACTGTCTTCACCTGGGTCTTGTTCAGTGGTTTCAGTTTTCGTTTGTCTCATCGTGTCCACCTGTGTCGTGTTTGGTTCTGTGTATTTAGGTTCCTGTTTTGTGTCCAGTGTTTGTCTTGTCCTTACCCTTGTTACGTAGAGTACCCTGTCTGTTTTCCCGTTAAAAGAATATACCCTTTGTTTGAGGCAATGTCTAGCTACTCTCCTCCGTTCGGGTCCTACCCCACCACACGCCGTAACAAAAGCTACTATTGTTCATCCTATAACATTTTGGGGCTTTGAGATCCAGAAAGATCTTACCACCAGAGGTTCAGATACATAAGCAAACACAAACCATGTGTTTCCACTGAGAGAAGAGTGTTTAGCATTTCACTGGTCAACTTGGGAGTAGGCCTGCTTTGAATCAAGCATTCTTAGCAACTTTCTCATAAAAGAGAGGACAGTGCCTACAGAGAATATAATAGCATTAGAAGTGAAGAGTGTTGACATTTCAAGAGTGTAGGGGCCCCAGATGTGGAATTCGGAGACCTTACCAGACATGCTCTTCACCGAACATTGGCTATTCTTTCTTTTCCTCTTGGGCCCATCTGGCCACCTGTAAAGAGAGAGGAAGACGGTGTTTGAAGGAGAGAGAGCCGAGGACTGAGGAAGACCATTTTCCTCCCAAGTGTGTACAGTCTTATTGGCGTCTAATGCTTCAGGATTATACTGTATATTCGATTTCTTAGAATAGCTGAATTGCCAGAGATGGCCTTTAAATAGGCACTGTGGGTGCTTAATCTGGGTCCACTTGGTCTCTGGCTGCATGTATGGGTTGTGTGAGTGTGTTGTGTTGTGTGAGTGTGTTGTGTGAGTCCGTTGTGTGAGTGTGTTGTGTGAGTGTGTTGTGTTGTATGAGTGTGTGTCTGGCCCCTGAACCGTTATATAGATCAATGCCAGTTACACTTCCCGTTTGTCTTTGCAGTGCTCATAAGCACTCAATGTCAATCAATAAACCCATTGTTAACTACTTTGGAAAAACCCTTTGAATGTGAACCATTCCTGTTGTCCATTCCACTCTATTTCTCCCTCTCTATTTCTCCTTTAATCTATCTCTATTCTTCCTCTGTCCAGGTTGTTAGGTAACAGCGAGACCACCCCCGCCCATTTTGTCACCCAACACACACACACATGTGCACACACACACACACGCACACAAAATCTTTTGCCTCCATCTGCCTCCTTACTTCCTGTCTCCCCTTATTGGTCCAACGTTATAACAGGGAAGACAAAACACTATGCCCTATCAGTTCATTCAATTCACATTTCCGTGGTTAGATTGCTACAATAGCACTGCTACACAGTTTTTCTTGGTTTAACTGCATGTCATGGAATTGAACACACACACACACATCCCAACATCTGTACAAGTCATGTACACACACAGACACTACTCCACTAGCAGCTGACCTGTTAATGCAGTGAGGCTGCAGGACGTGCATGGTGATAGTCTGGATGCTCTAGTCCTATAGAGTGAACAAGCGTTTTCCGTAATCCCAAATAATCCAGTATAGAGTACTGTAGCACTCTTGTAGTCTGCAATTTCCAAAGAGTATCAGATGCGAGTCTCCAGAGAATGTAGCAGACTGCAGTGTAAGCAGACTTAGTGAGCTGTTTGGCTTCGCTACCCAGTAAGCAGGACCGCTGAGGCACAACCAGCCGGCTCACAGATTTTGCTCAAACACACCCTCCCACTCTCCTCGCCCCACCCAATATTTTTGTCTTTCCCTGTCTCCCTCTCCTCTCTTCCAATCTCACTTCCTCACAAACTCCACCTACCTTCTCCCATGCTCATCCTCATCTCTCTCTCACCCCTAGTGTGTGCCTGTTGCTCCGCCCCCTCCCCGTGACACTGCCCCTGTCACCGAAACAGAGGGCTACAGCAGTTTACTCCTCCGTAGACTCCTCGGCTCAGCAGACGGCTCTTTCTACCTCTCCCTTTCTCCCGAACCCCTCCACCTCATTAATTCACTCTCGGAACAAATGACTCTCCTGACATTAATTTCAGCAACGGAAGACCTCACTTGTCAATCCTGACTTTGATATGGATCGAGTGATGCAATACAAAGTAGTGTAATACACTGTGGCTTGTTTCCTTCGATCGACCCGTTTCCTAAACAGAGTGAGAGAGTCCACCACTATGTTGATGCCACCGTGTCCAGTCAGGTCAGGTTCTAGCGGTGTCCTCACATAATCCTCACAGTCTCTGTCCCGGCTGACCTTATTGCTGCTTCCTGTCCTTCCCTCTCTGTCTCAAGGACATGTTTCATCACGTCCCTACCCATCACCAGACTGAACCCCACCACTGTGAACACATCTTGGGGTCAGGGGAATCCGGATTACGTGGTCGGGTTGCATGCAAAACAAGGCAGGGAACTTTCACAAATTGCCAATCATTGTAATGTAGGAATCACATATCTGTAAAATTATATTGGGATATTTTCTGGATATTTTTTTAATATCTTTTTTATATCTGCCTATATCACAATATCAGATTTTTTAATAAACAAATATTTGTGTTGGTATCGGCCTTAAAAATCCTTTATCGGTCGGCCTCTAGTTCAAATCCCCCCCTTGTATGTAGCATTTGACAAAAACAACCACAAAATAAATACATTATTGTTATATACAGCTGGACAGAGTTGTACACAGCCAAAATAATAGAAGTATCTGGTGAAAGTCAGAGAGGCCTACACAATTTTAGCACATCAGAACAAAACATAAATAAGTCATGAGATGTGCCTCTCAAACACTCTACCCACTTTACACATTAACTCGAAATAAATAAGAAATAAAACAGACAGACAAGGTATACAAAACAGATGAGACACACAGACCATATTGATGGTCCATTTTTGGAATAAGGCATGTAAATATGAAGCTGTTATTCATCTGTGCTAAACAGTAGGCCTACATTTAATATGCCTCAGGATGAGTACAGCTATCTACCCTTACACCCTGCTCATTAGTTAAGGTCGGTAATTGAATTGCTAAATTGGGAGCCAAACCTACCAATCCAGAAGGTGCTATTTAAACAAAATCCTTTACCACACACACACACACGCTTGTCACTGTTGCTGCTTCAGGCTCTGTGTGTTCCCATGTGTGTGTGTGTGTGTGCGTCCAGACAACTCGGTGACTCAGTTCACACAGGGAGAGGGTGGGGGCTGAGCATGAGGCAGCTCTCACCAGGACACGTGAGCTAACATCCTCTGCTCCTCATCCCCCAACCCACCCACACCCACGCCCACACAGTCACACACACACACACACAGTCACACACAGCACATAGTGACAAGCACAGCAGCAGACAAGTGACAATCCTCTGCTGGCGTCATATATTGATGTGTCCTGGACTGTCCTCTGTTCCTGTGACTCCATCTGCCCGCCCCCCCCCACCCCCCCACCTCCCTTCCCCCTAATCCTCCACTCTCTGTTCTGCTAATCCTCACTCTGCACATACAAACAAACACAGACTGCACATGCAGTACACACAGATGCACATGCAGTACATGCGCCTACACACACACACACGCATGAAGAAACAAGCATTGACACACACACCTAGATATAAATACAAACATCCTGAACGTCATAACACACACTTAACAATCCACAAAAACAACCCAGCCTTGCATAAGTACACAGTCCCTGTGCCCCTGAGTAGTGCTGGTCAGCCCACGCCTGACATGGCTTTGGATTTTACAGGCTGCATGACAGACCGAGCCTCTGCACATTTCATGAGCAGGCTCTCTGTGCATGTGAGTGCCCGTGCCAGGGGGAAGACGGGGGAGAGGAGAGGAGGGAGGGGGGGAGGAACAGAGACGGGAGGCTGATCCAGGAAGAGAATCTCTCTCTCTCCCTCTCTTTCTCTCTCTCTCTCTCTCTCTCTCTCTCTCTCTCTCTCTCTCTCTCCCTCTCTCTATGAATCCCAATCTCGCTTTCTGTGTCCCTCCCATCGCTTTATCCATCTGTCGATCTATATAGCATTTAGCTCTCTAAGTACTGTGCAATCATTGTGGTATGTGTGTATGTACTGCACATGCATGTAGATTGTTGTGCGTTGGGGGTGGGAATAAACTCATAACAACATCCAAACTCATAGTGACTGGTTGGTGTCATACTGGTGTCATAATAGTATATTATTCCCTTCGTCTTTGATCTGATGCTGTTATCGGCATGGTGATTGCATTCAGTTCACTGAGGCACATCTACTGGGACGGGTAAGGATTGAGTACTGTTACAAACTGTGTGACAATCCTAGTCTAGGATAACGTTTATTATGGTGAAGTTTCTTTGAAGATAAGCTGTTAGTTTATGATTTTTTTAATCAAGGCCCTTTGAGAACTGCAGAATGTATGATGTAGGTGAAACCCAACTGACTTCGGAGACAACAAAAAATTATTTACAGACACACAAAAAACATGCACACACAAAAACACACACACGCACACCTTACCGTTTCTCTTCTCCCTCTGATACGCTAGGGTCCTGATCGTTGGACATGTGCTCCATTCACCTCAATTCCATCCAGTAGCCAATCAGAAGAGACTGAGGCAGGCCTCAACCTCTCTAGACAGCTTAGCATTCGCCGGTGGCTCCGTCAATCGACGGCCATTGTTGGATCTGGGCAGTGAATGGTTGGGTGGTGCTGAGTGGGTGGGACATCAGGGGAGCAGCAACGTATGGAGCCAATGAGCAGCCTCTGGAAAATGTCTGGGACCAATAAAAAGGAGGGAAACAAAAAGGAAAAAACATTGTTTACTGCATATCAAACATACCAAGTAATTTATGGTTGCCATATTGAAGAAAACAAATATTAACATTTAAATATTTCAGCAGCGTTTAAACATGTCTTACAGTAAACACTTTTATTCAACAGCAGGGACACCAGAGGAATGTGTATCAAAATCCCAGCACCACAGCCCAGGATGAACATGTAACCTAGCCTGGTTTACACACTACAACAAGGGATTCATAAGCCAAACTTCATCGCTGAATAATGAATTGATCAGAATAGGCTATGTATTATTAAAATCCTCCATTTTGTTTTAATACTTTCATTTCAATTGTTAAACATCACCAGTGTCTTCATTTCATCTGCCACTGTTTGACTAATTTTTCTTTTTTTTCTACTGTTCTTTTGGTTTGCAGAGCTCTGCTGTCACTGCTTCCAACATGGTTAACGGGGTGGTCATCTAGTCCAGTGGTTCTCAATCCCAGTCCTTGGGACCCCTTGCCCTGCATGTTTTAGACGTTTCCCTCCTCGAACATACCTGACTCAAATTAATGGGTCGTTATCAGGCCCATTTATTTGAATCAGGTGTGTTGGAGCAGGGAAACATCTAAAACATGCAGGGCAGGGGGTACCTGAGGACCAGGGTTGGGAACCATCTAATCAGGGATGCAGCCCCTGTTCTGGGTAGTTTTACATGAAATGGCCAGTACACAGATATGGATCTCTGTTCAACTATGAGACTGATTTGACTCAGCAGACAACATTTAGCTAGTGATTTGTCATTGATATACCGATGTATGTAAAACATCTTGTGTTACGGTGAGTGTGGGGGTAGGACCCAAATGCAGGAGAGGTCGAGGCCAAGCGTTAAACAAGGGTTTTTATTAATAGGAGTGAAACAGGACAAACAGGATACTCACAGTGACTTTGGCAAGGCCAAGAAAAAAACTGGCCCAAAAACAGGAACCTAAATACACAGAACCAAACAAGACACAGGTGGACTTGATAACACTAACCAGAACTGAAACCACTCAACGAGACACAGGTGAAGACAATGACAGACACAGGGAAACACTAGGGCAGGGCAAAACCAAAGACAACAAGAGGGCACTAGGGATACTATCACTGGATTGCAATGACAACAGAAGAACATGTTGTACTGTTTACAAGTGCTCCGTCTTGAACAATTATACAGCATTTCCAGTAGATGGCGTATGTGTGTGGATCATTTTAGGCCAGAGCTCACTCTCTTCATATGGAACACCACAGTGAGTTATTTTGTACAGACACACACACGCACAAACGCACAAACACACACACACACACACACACACACAGTCTCTATACACAACCTCGGCCGGCTTTCCCAGATTCGTTAAGACGCTCTTAACGCTAAGAGCTTCTTAGGAGCGTTCTAAGAGCAATCTTGAGCGTTCTTGGAACGCTCCTAAGAAGCTCTTAGCGTTAAGAGCGTCTTAACGAATCTGGGAAACCCGGCCCTTGGCTGCTCCCCATGCTCATACTGATGACCTGAGAAGAAACATTAAATGATCACTGAAGCCTCACATTATGCAGACAAACTGCAGTGCTATACCCATATGGACCAAAAGAGGATCAACTAGACCCTAGGGCAGCATCTGGTCTGAATACAGTATATCTGTCCAAACCCTGACCATTCTAAGCACAAGAGAGTAGACTGGTCTGACCCCAGAGCTGTTCTACTCCTCAGCCTCCCACGGCTCAGCGTGCAGGGGTGACGTGACCGAGCAGAGACGGCTTTCCTGGTCAGACAAGTCTAAGAGTATTTGTGGTAATAAGCTAATGGCCAATTAAAGCCCTCAAGCGTGCAAACCTGGTGAGACTTACTGTGTCCGCTTAGGCTGTAGCTAAAACAAGGCCAAAGACAAGTTTACACACCAGTGTGTATTCATGTAGCTTATGTCATTTTATGTGGAAAACGAATATATCATTTTATATATAAAACAAGTACACTGTATAACTGTGTGTATATTTAATTGACATTGCCAGTAGTAGGTTTTTCCCTGAGGAACACAAGTTGTTGAAATATATCATTTTGTCCTGATCTTGAGTCAACCTTTCCTCCCCTTTTCTCTCTTCTTCCACTGCCATCAATCTCACTCCACTCTTGCTTCTCCATTGGTCTTTTTCTCATGACTTTTTTATGTGATCCTGCCTTTTTCAACTGTTTATTAGTGTGCTTGCTACCAGGAAGGCACACTACTGATATATATATATATATAAATATGAAATGTGTTAAAATGTGTGCCTTGTTGGCAATTACATTTCTATTGTTTTGTGGAAGGTTTTGTTGCACAGTTGATAAAAGTTTTGTGGCAAAATGTGTACCATCAGGGCTAGCTTGCTTACCACTGTTGCTGCACACCATAATAGTCACGTGATTGGAAACAAGCTAAAACCCTGCCTAGCCTAGTCCTGTCTACACCAGAACCGCAGGTGCTCTTCTGGCATCTCTAACTTTGAAGTTCTTAGTCAGAAAACAACACCTGAGTCTTTGGGAACGTAGGATTTGGCTAGCTAGTTGTGTGTATTCTGGTAGTAGGAACTAGCTATTTAGCTGGAGCTGCATCAACAGTGTCAACCTTGGCAGTTGATATCAGTACACAGCTGGAGACTACAGACAGCTGGCGTGGCCACAAGCACACTTCACAATTTCCCAAGATATTGTACCTCTTTAGTTATCCTTGTCTTCTTTAGGCTCTTTGCTAACTACTCTAAATTAACATAAGTTGATTTTGGGCAACATCCCCAGTAGAGAAAATGCCAGAGGAAGAAAAACCTTTATAATTACTTATTATTAAGAGTACGTTTATGTTTTGTTTAAAATTCAACTTTTTCTTGTCTACTAAATTGCTTGGCTTCTTTCTGCTTCAATATGTACCGCTTCTCTCTCTCTTCTTTCTCTTGACAATCGTGTGGATTATTTTCATATTTGATTGAATAGCACTCCCTCCACGTTCCTCAACATTAAAATCAAGTTTTTATTTAAGTGAAGCTTCTTTGAAAATAAAACACAGCCTTATTTAAACTCTAATTTATTACACTATGAAAATAGACATACACATCTCCACTCGCCCCACTCCACCTCACTCTGTTTACTTATATCTTCTCTTCTACCCTTCCCTCCTATATGCACTCTATCAGGGACACGCTCTGGCCAGGCTCTACATGTGGGTTGCCAAGAATGCGGCTGCTAGACCTGACCTTCCATTCCCCTCCGCTTCCTCCCTCTGTCTCTATCAGTGTGAGGACCTCTTCCTCCCTCTAGCCTCTTTCTGTTACAACACAACAAGCCTTTTAACTTACTAGTTACTGACCAATCCTTTTAGGAGGGGGGGGTGAAATTGATAGGCTAATACTGATTGGCGATGTTTTGGCCAGTACAATTTTAAAACCCCTCATCTGGCAACCCTGACAAATGAACTGATTATACATTTCTTGGGGATGACCGGGAACTCAAAATGCTGGAATGGTTTTGTGTTTACATCCATTTGCACTGCATGCAGTGCATCCTAGCTTGCTGCTTCCACTAATCTGACAAGTAAGCATAAACAACGTCTGAAATTAGACCCGGCAGGGGGGTGCAGGGGTGTGGAGGGGATGTCTGGTGAATCTACCGAACAGCCTCGCTGGGATTGTGAGGCTGTTTCCCAAACTCTCAACCAACACAAACACTTCCAGTCAACATGGCTCTCCTGGGGGGCACAATGGAGCAGGTAGAAGTGTGGGAGAGAACACTTCCTGATAAGGAGGAAGAGGAACAAAACAAACAAACGGACACAAGGATACAATAAGGGAGCATGGGGAAGAGGAGGGTGCCTTTAAGTGAGAAGGAAGAGAACGGGGTGCAAGGAGAGAGGGAGAGGGGTGGTGGTGTTGGTGTTGGCGGGGGGCAGTTGTGGTTCTACATTGTAAAGTTGCCAGATCGGCCCCTCCTAGACTAGCCCAGCAGGGGTCTGGGGGAGTGGCACCACTGTCACATCTCATCAACACTCTATAAAAGATGAAGCTCCTTCTTTTATGTGGTGTTTTTCATCCTGCCAGCACAGCCGGCCCACAGTCATATGTTGGGCGATATGAGAGACAAGGCAGGAATGTTAGACATTATGTGGTACTGTATGGTGTGGTCCCCCCTTCAAGTGCATGCTGGGAAGTGTCTAGGGCTATAAGACTGGCTTGTATTTATATGTATAAATAATGACAGTTGAGGAAAAGGTCTGGTATTATCTGGTATTGGTAACTAGTCCATTTCAATAGTTGTGTGAATGTGTGCGTGTATGCGTGCGCACGTGTGTGTTTGAATCTGGAGGCTCTGGTTTCTTTATAGCTGTATAATCTTTCAGGACTGTGAACAATGTACTTCAAAGGCATGGGCAGTTCTGGTGTTTTACTGGTCTGGGTTAATGCAACACCTCCGTGTAAAGAACTCATATTAGGAGACCCAGGGCCTGTGGACAGATGCTGTGTGGAGAAGGGCCGTGTGGAGATTTGAGGTCTACACTCACCTCACAACATGATGGAACACACAGTGTTCACCGGTGGCCGTTAATAGACAGCCACCGGTGAGGACATTTCAGAAGCTGACTTTATGGGCTCTTAGAATACAGCCCAGATAACAGAGAATCATATCATACATTTGCCCGTTTGACTGAGAGAAGCAGGTTGAGTTTGAGAAACACCGTATGCTATATAAATCAACAGGTCGTATGAGACGGATCAGTTGTGCAACCAGTTTGACTGGATAACAACACACAAGCCCTCAGTGAAACCAAACTAAATGCCACACACATATTGAGACATTTCCGATCATCTGATAAGGCTCTATCAGTACAGGAAGTACACAGTAGTTTTCATTGTCTAAACCACTGAGCAGGTATGATCTGACCCCAGAGCCGGTAGATGTTAATCTAAAAGAGGAATAATCATTGGAAAAATTGCACACTAAATATACATCAAATGAATAGCAAAGTCTCTTTCAGGTACCATCTGAGAATGCACTATTTAAAATTGTGAGTAGGGAATGGACATATTTACTGTATGAATGTAATACTGAATGTAATACTGTAATAACTTATTCTGAATAATTTCTGATGATGTTTATAATGATGTCTACAATGTTAACTGCTTTTAGATTATCATTGTTAAGTGACTTTTAAGATTGGTTGTCTCTTTTTGTTGGACCCCAGGAAGATTAGCTCGTCCCAGTTTGGTGACAGCTAATGGGGATCCTTTTAACAATAAACAATAAACAGTACAGAAGGTTCTGGATGAGTTGCCAAGCTTCACTCAATGTCCAGAGACAGCCAGCTCGCTTTCAATCTCACGTGTGAGTAGTTGAAACAGATGCGATCCCGCAAGAAGTAAACTCAATTTTAGATTAATGCCATGTAGATGTACATAGAAATGTGTTTTTTTTTCTATGTTGACCCAAAGTTGACATCCCTTCACCGTGAACTCCCCATCAACTGTTCCTGGTGGAGCAGTGACATTTGAAAGTGACCATGTCTGAACCCTGTGACTAGAGGAACCACCTGACCTTGGAGTACAGTTCAGCTCAGGTTTGTTTACCTGACATGCGGGGCAAGGATTGGGGCATTCCAAATGGATCAAAGTTGAAGTGCCAAAAATGGAGACCGCGGGCCTACCCCTTGAGTACGGCCAGAGGTTTATAACGCTTAATCTACTGTGCCACAGTAAAGAAGGCTGCGGAAGCCTTTCATTGGACAAGGGGGAGGTTATTCTTTCAGAGCCCAGCCAATTAGATAATTGGATTAACCACAAGATGTTTTCTGGAATGAAAAGACAGACAGAGACTAAAAAAAGACAAAATACTGTTAAAGGAATGAGAGAGTAGGATAGAGTTAGCCAGAGGTTCATATAGAACTCAAAGGTTGATGTAGAACTCTGTGGCAAATGTAGAACTCAAAGGTTTGTGTAGAACTCAGAGGGTCTAGGCCACCCAGAGCAGCAGGACAGATCGAAGATATAGACCAACGCTCTTAGCTAACAACTCTGACAGCGAGCAATAATATTAATGGAAAGTGGATCATTTATCAGGTTTTCTGCACTGATGGTAGCAGACTGATGTGACAAAGGAGTAGCACCAAGCGGGACTTCTATTCCACAGTGTAATACTTGATTTTGGGGCCATTCAGATGGTAAGCGGTAGGTAGGTTAAGAAGACGGGTCATGAAGACCTCGGGAAACTGTTTCACAATTTCCCAAGATATATCTGTCCATTCGCAGGACTTCCAGTCACGTGAGCTGGGTCGGTCAGTCAGTGTGGTTCCTTTGGAGCTGGGCGGAATGTTCCAGCACATGCTGTAGAACCAGGTGGGATTTATGAAGTGTTAAGAATGTTAGCTTCTAGCCCAACCACAGCATACCCAGGCACAAATCAGTACATACATAACACACACACATGCAAACCCGGATACAGAGACGTACACACACACAGCGCAGGTTTAACCATCTGGGAGCAGTCTACACTTTGCTGGCGCCATCGTGGTTCCCTATGCTTGTCTCTAAGCCTAATGTATAGAGGGGGCCAGGGCACTAAAAACATGCATACATTCATCAACACACACACACACAGACACACACACACACACACAGTCACAGACCACACGCCCTCTTTCACGAGCCACCAGGCCCAGCCACAACCCCTCCATCTCTATTTGGCCACAGGCAATCACACCTCCGCCCACTACAGTACACCCGGTTCCTCTAACAATGGCCTACTCTTCCCCAGTCTGTGGCAGACCTTCACATGTGGCCAATGAGAGCAGGGCTTCTGTGGGCAGTGTTTCTATATGAGAATGTGTGGGCACACCCTAAGACTCCATAAGTGACTCCCATACAGCTGGGATCTTCAATACTCTAGGAAATGTCTGGGTAGATAATGTGATGCTGTCCTCTGATAGGCTGGGGTATTCCTCCACTCCTGTCAGGACCTACATTGCCAGGTGGTCAATATGATTGTTCGCCTATAAATCTTGGCATCTTTGCACATTTGTAATCATTTTCCGGCACACTGACTAAGATCAAATAAACTGATTAAGATTAAGCCAAGCAAGTGTAGTCATTGATCAACGAGAAAATATACATTGAGCACACATGCTTGCAAACACACACACACACACATATCTTTAGGATGAAAACATCCCAAATGAGCCCAGTATGCGCTCTTCTGTCTATCCATGCGATGAGGTACGACTGGACCTGCTGTTCCTGTATGGAGCACGCCTCTTCAACAGCCCAGGAGCAACTCTGATTGGACGAGGGGCTTCTTCTATTTGCTATACATCAGAAGGGTTGCTATATGCAGCAGGTGCAGGGGAAGGGAGGACATCGCCATGGCAACACGAAGCGACGGGGGGTTTACGTGTTATGGTGCTATGATGTGACCGGATTATCAATGGAAGTTAGTACATGTGGCTTTTGTTCAGTGAGGGAGAGATGGAGGGAGGAGAGGGGAGAAGAGAACCAGTGGGAGTGGGGTTAGACAGGGAGACATGCCGAGCATCAGATCAAGGTGTGTCGGAAAACACACAGAACAGGAAAAGGTAAAGAAACAGGCCATGTTCAACCGTATATCCAGCAAACTTCGACCCCTCTGGTGGACGTTCACATGTGCGTCCTCTCCCCTGACCCCAACTTCACCCTGCCACTCTGCTTCCACAGCCCACACGCCGATTAGCCAATCAGTGGGTCAGAGGGGTTTAGCATGGATTATTCTAACAAACAGGCGCTAGCTGCCTGGTACTTAGACACGGGTATGATCTAGGAACGCTTCACTCCCGGCACCATTCACCCAAGGTACAGTCGACAAATGCGGAAGTCTAGGGGCTGACATCACAGAACAGAGAGAACACAAACTTACCCCTTTCACCCTTTGCTGTCAGTGGGGTTTCCAGACAGCCCCACCCCAAGTCGTAGCCCAGTCTGTGTTCCTGGCCAGTTACAGATTGCCTGCCTGTCGGACAGCCTGGACGGAGACAGGGAAGGTGACCGGTGCCACTGAGTACCACTCTTCAAGATGCAGTGACATCACAGGGATCAGTAGACACACATCCGCTCAGCTCAGCTGCCGGAGACACTTGATCATCTACGGAACAACAAGAGAAGAGGACAGTTCGGCATTTTGGCCTTCATACTTAGTCAAACCGTTTCATCCAAATTGGCGAACATTGCATGCCTTTTTCTAGAACAGGTTAATCAAAAGACACGACCAGTTGTTGAGCAACTGGATTTGTGTTAGAAGGGACATCAGCAGACACAGTACCATATCATACTCCAACATACACCATAAAACAAGGTCTGTGTTACACCGGTTGCCTATAAAAGGATTGTGCAATAAATGTGGGACAGCTTAAACATCATAATACTACAGTATCATTTAATGGAGTTTTTATTTATCATTCTTAAATACAGTAGCAGTCATACAATTGTAGCAAATTCTCTTTTAGAAGGAAATGCCAGTTAAGCAACTGTAATTGAAGCATAGAAGACAAATAAGCAACATCATTGAGAGTTAGAATGCACAGCCTGGCTTGAGAATGATGTTTTTCTATCCATTAGAGTGCCAGGGTTCCCTTCTAGAATGCTAATGATCGTTCTCAGGTAACTGATTGGTGAATTTAATGATTTCAAACTGTCGTATGCTATTGAGATTTTCAATATATCTTATCTATGTATAACCCAGAGCAGTGGTAATGACCAAACAAGGACTACAAAAAGAGTTGTGGTAAAAGAACAGCTCACAACATAATTTGGAAAAAAATAAAAAATGTTCGCACCAATGAGCCCCTACTGGAAATTTGTGTTGTATATGTGTGTAACAATATATCGCAATACAAACATTTTACGATATAAATCGTAGAGTTATGGCAATATTTTTACAATATGACGTCCGTTTGATCTTATTGGTTGAGCTCCCAGCGCACGACCTACTCTGCACCTGCGTCATGCGTGCATTCACTGCATCACAAAAATCGCTTGAACTGAGTTAACTAAATTGTATGTACAACAAAGGAAATTATTGAAAATGTTTAATGTTTTGGAAATAAATGTGTTAATTGAATTTCAGTTGAATTTAAAATGTTGTTCAAATTATCGTGATACATATTGTATCGTACACCCAGTATTTTGATACGTATTGTATTGTGAGCTGACTTTACCGTTACACCCCTAGTGAAAAACATATTTTCTATTTTTTATGTTACCTTGGAAACAGTCTTGTGATTTAGCTACCGAGCAAGCAAGGAGAAGGCAAAGCCCCACCCTCCTCCAAACAAGCAGACTAAAGTACACAAACACAAACCCACACACTCATAATCTAACACACACACAATCAAACACACACATAATCAATCACACACACCCGTACAAATACAAACACACACCCACACACATAGAGTCTCTTTTTCTATTTTACCCCACATGAATTACTGGTTGGAAAAAAGATTCGGGGCCAGACGTTCAAACAAGATATCAATTAGTGACTGATTGCAGACACCCTCATTATTTACAGTGTCACGGGGAAGGACAAAGTGTAGGGCTGTAGGACAACATAGTGCGGCAGGAGGACCCTGAGCCTGGAGCAGGGGCCACGTGTTCTCTTGCTCATCCTCAGCCATGCAGACGACGCAACAGCCAGGAGAGGACAGGAAAGGTTGTATGTTTCTCAGAGGAGTGCGTGTGAACAGACTGGGACGAGGCCCGCCTGAAGTTCAAGTGATACATTACTGGACGTGACGAGATCTTCGCCTCAAAACAGACCCAATCCTTTGTGCCTTGTGGCCTGACAGTATAACCTGGTGCGTCGCACATCGCGCATCACCCAAGTCCCTAGCTGACATGCACAGCTTAGCTTGTCTCTGTTTAGCATCACAAGAAAAATAAGGAGCTGAGTGTACAAACAGAGCATGAATCATACGGCACTCTCTTAAAGACGAGTGCTTAAGGTCAAATAGACACCATGCTATGCCTGTGCCTCTGCTTTGGCTGGGTGGATCCAAGCCTGGCTGTGACTGGTTGCCGGTGACCTCAGCTCCGTGAGCTATCTGGGCGCTATCTGATCCCCCTCAGAGATGAACGTAGAGACAGATCCATCTGGACCTCTACCCTGTCGCTACCTCACCCGCCCTACCCCAGAGAACCCCCCTCCCCCAGCCCTTTGAAACCCTCCTTAGTCCTTTCCCCAGCCCGGCACAAACATGGGGGTGGGGGGTGGGGTTGGGGTTTGGAAGCAGTATGCATATAACCTGTTTAATCATGTCTCATATTCACGTGGGGAAAAATTCACCATAAAATTCCCTCTGTTTACACTACACAAACTGTGTTAGGTGCTCATGTTTCATGTCAGCTTATCGTTTTTATCAAGTGCACTAACGTTAATAAAATCAAGGATGAGTCCAAGTCCACTAGCCACATCAGTCAGGGTGGCATCCCTTGGCATCAGCTGACTCCCTATCTTCCAGAAGGAGTAGGAACATGGAATCACGGGATTTCTTCAGGGGAAGTTAGATTCTGTGTACTGCAACAGTGCATCTAGGTGTATGTGTGTATATGTTTTCCTGTGTGTGTGTGTGTGTGTGTGTGTGTGTGAGAGAGAAAGTGTGCATGCGCAAACTGTATGAGCCAATGTGTGCATGTGTGTGTACACTTCTATTCCCTCCCTCTCAGTAACCAACCCAGTGACAGGTCTTCTCTCTGCTCCTTGGCAGTCAAACAGCAGAAACAAAGCTGTGCCAACCAGAGCAAACTCAACAACAATGCTCACTGATCAGAGGTACGCACTTCACTGGGTCTCAGCAGGCTTAGGCTCAAACTTGGCCTCTGTGGCTATGGAAAGGTTCATACTTAGGAACACACCCACGCCCACCCCAGAACATACCGGAAAACAGTACGTTATGCTACATCTTTACAAGATGTATATCAGGGGAATCTCCCTCTTGAAGCGTCTGACTGGCCGCATTGTTTTCTTTTCTTCCTTTCTGTTGTGTTCGTTTAACTGTTCATGTTCAAGCTACAACACACGCACACACACACATGCAAGCCCTCACATGTATACAAATGTGCTGTCGGGCTGAGCAGGTCTGGTGAGATGTACATGAACAGTTTACTGACAGCAGTGCGTTGTCACATCATCTGTCACTGACAGCGACCTCTGTCTCTGAACACACAATGAGCGGGGAGAAAGAAAGAGAGAGCGAGACAGACAGAGAAATATAGAGCACGGTGACCAAGCAATGGGCGCCCCTTGAGGGGCCCCTCCTATGTAATGTACAGTATGTGAGTTAGCTAAGGCTGAGGGTATGTGAGGAGACCGGTGGCCAGCCACATTGGTGACTGCATTCAGAGACTACACTGAGAAAGCTACATATGCCCATGTTCACAACAGTAATCTGCCCTCCCCTTGAGCTAGACTGTTTACAATTGATTTGCTTTGTCATAGATATACGTTACTCTCTCCTATAATAATCTCACTCTGTGCTTACCCCTCCCCCGTCCTCCTTACCGCTTCACCTCCTCACACCTTCCCTTCTTTCCTTTCCCTCCCACACTCCCTCACCCCCCTATGCGTTCTACCATACGTTCTACCATAAGAATGTATGGACACCTCCAAACAGACCTATACATGTGCGACAACATATTAAAAACACAGGCTTTCGTTTAAACATTTACATTCATTCATTTAGCGGACGCTTTTTTTTAGCTTGGTAAACCTAGACTCACACCCGCTCTCTCCCTCTCTCTCTCTCTCTCTGGGTCAATGAAAGGGTGGGATAGTAAAGAGAGCTGTCCTAGTGCCTTGTTTTAGGTCCATTGGAAGGTGTCCAGACACTCTTATGGGAGAATCAGAGGGGGTGAAGTGCAAAGGGGAGTGAGGGAGTGAGAAGGGAACAGAGGGTGGAGGGGGAGAGAGGAAGAGGGGAGAGGGGCAGTGAGGGGGTCGTTGAACGAGATAAACTTGAGGGCTGAGAAAATCAGTCGACCTGTCAATTTTACACTGGTATGGAAACACGCTCACGACTATAGAGCTATACTAAAAACCTATTATGGGTTATAGCACTACAGTCTCACCCTATGGAGAGAAAAAAAAACCCTGTCTAGTAATAAGAGTGGACTGAAGACTATAAATGTAAAGCATTTGGTGAAGCATTAGATTGTATTTACATTTCTGTCAGTGAGGGCTTGACACTATTTACTGTGCAGCAAAAGGGTGTGTGCTGGGGGGGGGGGGGAGGGTCGAGTAGAAGAACATGATGTACTATCCAGGGACCACAGAGTAGCAGACAGTGTACACCACACACACACACACACACACACACATCCAGTGGAATAGAGGTCACTGATAAAAGCTTGCATTTGCTCAGTGTGTAGCTCTTCTGAAGAGATAACAATGTTCTATAGCTACTTTGGGTGTGTTACGCAAACTGGTGACAGACGCACATACACACACTAACACCCCCCCCACACACACACACACACACACACACACACACACACACATGACTGCTCCAGGTAGCATGTTGGTGGGGCGGGCGAGATACATGTCTGATTACTCTTGGACTCCATAGCAACTGTTCTAGTGGGCTTTCTGTATACATCTTACGTAACACTGGCAAGTCTCGCCAGGAGCCCAGTTAGGAATGAGGGATAGAAGGAAACGGGGAAGGAGGAAAGACAAGATGGAAAGAGAGATGAGGAAGGAGTAGAGGTGGAGGAGCTTGTGTGTGTGTGTATGTCATACATGGTTCGGCTCTAATGTGTCAAGAGTTCAGACTTTGACGCACTGCACAACTCACTCCATGTGGAAGGCAAACCACAGCCAGGCTGTGAGAGAGAACATTTCAATTTGGGGGATCCTGTGTTGTTCGAGCTCCCTGCCCCACAGACTACCCACACTGGGAGGTTGTGCCACCCCCTCTGTAGAACTACAGTTCCATGCTAATATCGCTTTTAAACCAAACAAAAACATGAAGCACGGACCGTGTTTGCAATCCAGGTCCACTCTTTGAGATGGGTCACGCTTCTGAACGGGAAACACGACACCACACAGATGCCGTTAACAGCAAACATAATGCTCAAACGTACTTTCTGTGACTGTGTCAACAAAAAGCAGGTACAACAAGATCTTTTTTTTAAAGACAGTTGTACTTTTTCTCCTGTTAAGGAGAGGGGCCCTGAAAAGCAAAACTCACTAGCAAATCAACAGCCACGAGACACATCCAATCAAGCTTCCCAATCAAACTTGTGCATGAGCTGCTCTAGGGACACTCTCTCCCTCTGCTCCCTGGTTCTCTCTCTCTCCATTCTCTCTGCCTTCCCTGGTCTCTTTCTTTCCTTCTCGAAACACTTGCTATACTCCCCCTGGACACCTTGTGCACTGTAAGTACTCTCTTCCAGCCACGCATTCATTACATATTCATTTGGATGTGCTCTATGACACTTAGGACAAGACACTTGACACCACAAATGCCAGAAATGACATGACACAATTAGTATGTTGTCACGTGCGTCGTCATTTGAGAAGCACTCCATGCCATAAAAGCACTACCACAGGATAAAAAATGTGTATATTTTAACCCACACATGATGCAAGGTAGCGTAACTAAGCTGATTGTCTCACACACACCGGCATGCAAACCGACACACAAACACGCAATGTTTACACAATCGCCATCATTTCTTTGACAGTTACATTTGGTGGGAAAGAATAAAAAGGCCCAATGAATGATTAAATGTACAGGGTGACATTCACACACACACGCAAGCACACAAAGTAACACACAAAGTAAAGGGTTACGGGCCCCATTTGGCTATACAGTCAGTTACATATTAAGCCTACAGGTGAACTCAGTATGCACCCAGGGCCGGATTAAGGCAATGGGCGCTATCAGGGGGGCCTCAGGTTGCCAGATGCCGAGTGGGTCAACGGCACCGCGCATAACATTAGAAACATTCAGAGTGAAAACAAAAATAATGTACGAAAATGTCCGGTCAAACAAAGCACGAGAGTGGGGCCAAAAATCCGCGATAGGACTGAGCTCTAATAGCTTCGGCGACTTTTTATAGTCCTAAATGGCTGTCAATCAAGAGGAGATGCAGTCTTTCGACAGACCCTCCCATCATCAAGCAGGAGCCCGGCGTCCAGGCTAGCCCACTCCTTTTTAATATCACTGATGTGATGACGGTGATGGTGAGTCACATGTTTAAACTGATCACATTTATAGAGTGGCTCTGTGGACTTTAAAGCACTGATGTGTCAGTGCACTTGGCGAGTTCGGTAAAGTTGGCATGACATTCACAGATTCAAACTTCCGGGATCAATAACTCTATAGCGAAATGTTATTAAATCACAAATAAGGCATATTTCTTACAGTAGTAAGGTAAACAACAAGCTACAAAGTCATTTGGGTTTGTGTGTGTAACCCTCATGAACGTGTCATGATGTGCGTCGGGTGATATAGGGGCCTCATTCTGGTAAGTAGCCCCAGGCCTCAAAATGTCTTAATCCGGCCCTGTATGCACCTGCATGTTTGGTGTACAATCCAATCTGGTGCTACGTGCCAAACCAAAGGGGACCATGGTAGCTGTAACTGGAGCATACAGCTGTACTGTTAAATTAAGTGTGTATGATTTGATCATTCCCCTGGGCAACACTGTGTGTCTGAAACATTAGATCAAAATATCTCAGCAGGAGGAAAGTCCAGAGGGCAAGACAAGTGACCATCAGGGCCGAGAACTTGGTTGAGATTATCTCCAAAGACCTGTTGAGTAGCCAGTCTTCTTGGTTTACTGTTCTGATCTCTGACTTGCACAAAGACTAATGTCTCTCTTTCCCAATTCACTGGGGAAATGTGTGTGTGTGTGTGATTGTGTGTTAGTTTGTTGGGGGTGGAGAGTGGTCAGGATATTGTAAGAGTTTGTGCCTTCGCTGTATAAGGGACACATGCGGTTTCAATTTGGTTTGCCCTCGCCGGAGGCACAGAGAGAAAGCATTACAACAAGGATACATAGTTTGTCCACATGTCACATGCAGGCCATCAAGCTATGGGACATGTTATTGAAAAAAGAAATGTATGAACCTACTCAGCACATTTGTCAACTGACTCAACTCGTGCTCTTTCAAAATGAGAACAATATGTACACTTGAGGCATAAAGCACATTTCACTTGTTTTTTTGAGCATTTCTTGAAACTGAATCTTTCAGTTCCAGTCCCCAAGGCCTTCCTAGCCTGCCCATCTGTGGTAGCCTGACACAGCTGACTCCACTTACTCAAGGTTAAGGTTAGGGTTTGTATAAGTGCAAAGTCACAAACGTGAAAAAAGTTGTTTCTTTGGTACAGGTCCAGGATCAGATTACTTTGTTACTGTAAAGATCCAACCCTCGCCATAGGGGTGGGGCACTAAATCTTGACTTAATCTCTACTACTAATGAGATGGTGAAGGAGGGAACTGGAAGCTTCCTTTGACCATGCAGGCCAGAACTGGATTCACTTTCAGTGTTCATTAGCTGAGCTGCAGATTCTACACACATAAAGAGCAGGCTAATGACACTGCTGTGACAAACCAAGAGTGATGTATTTCTGGCTGTAAATCTGTACAGGATAAGTGTGTGTGTGTGTGTGTGTGTGTGTGTGTGTGTGTGTGTGTGTGTGTGTGTGTGTGTGTGTGTGTAAAGGCTAGCTCAAGGCCTCATGCTGTGGTGGTAGTAAAGCACCCTTGGTTTAAGCAGTGAGTTCATCTGTCTTTTTATGATGCAATAACTGCCTCCAATACGACTGGCAGATGACAGTTCCTTGCTGAGTGTACTGAGCACCTTGCTACTGGGCTCGGACTCACTCAAATACTACAGGAGAAGCCTCCAAAGGATCCCATTTGTTAAAAGATACTACATGGCACAGGTCAAAGTGTTCTTTGTTATATCCAAATTGGAGCCGTAACAAAAATCTTGACAATATTTTTTCTGACCCAATAAGTTATTTATTAGTTTCTAAGATAAATCTATGGCAATTCCATCATGTGCAAACTACAGCATGAGCTGTAAGCACACAAAATGTAACTAGTTGAAATAAAACAGGTTTTAAGGGGCAGCAAAGCTACAATTGCATGTGCACGTGCATGTGTGTGTTTTAGGGGTGTAACATAAGCCATTTTGACAAAAACTTGAATAGAGAGAAGCTTGATTGTGCCAATCCTCCACGTTGTCCACGGTATTTATCAACTATTCTTCGTAACAGCTGTCTACCACACACAATGAGACACAAGGGATACATCAGTTACATTTTTGGGCCAATACCAATACACAATGTTCATATAACATAATTGACCAATGCAAATAACAATGTTTTGATTTTTTTTTTACTTTCAACCCTGTTTCAAATGTAAAAATTGTTTTGCCTCTGATTGTTATGATTCCAAATATTTGAATGAGAATACACTCCATTCAGGCACAGGACGAAAGGCCTCCAATTTGACACGTATCAACCCTTTTCAGACACCACAATAAGCCACAAGTAATCAGCCATTTTAAAGTAGTAGGCAGTTGTCTCCTTAATATTTACCACAAACATTACTGTGTTGTCACAACTGTCAAACCTGAATGAAGTCAACTACATGATTGATCTCATTAAAAATAAATGTTCATAGAGACTCCAACAGGAGAAGGAACACCGACTCTTATAGATAAGTCGTGGAGGTGTGAAGATCTCCCAATGGCTTGGGATGCAGAGGGGTTACTGGGGTCGAGGGGCCACCTCTGTCACATTTAACCAGGAATTGACTCTTATATCAGTCAAGCATGGTGACAAACCATGCAGATGATGGGATCTAAGGCCTGGATAGGACAATAAAGGGTGTCCTTTCTGACGGCTTACCAAACAAATCCCAAATCAAAACAGATTCATGACGTATTGTATAGAGACACTAGATAACTAGACAGTGTGTCAACTGTCCCCATCTGTTATTTTGGCAATTAGTCCTCTAATTAGATAACGGTATATCACATCATACAACATTGTAAAGGATGAGGATTATAATTAGGGCTAGACATAATTTTGACTTTGACATTTAAGGTAACAATAGCAAAGAAGATGACAGACACAACAGACATAGACACTCTTCTGTGAACACGCAAATGCACGCACAGAAGAAAAAAAATCCAACCCACAGTTGCTGACCTGTATGTTTAGAGGGGGGTAAGGGAAGTGGCTAATAAGTTTGATATCTGATTGTACTAGGAGCTAGTCAGGAAACACAGTGACAGACCAGTTCAGAATGATGGATGGCTAAGTGCTCAGGCCAGTCTGAGAATAGCGTGACACTGAACTCTAGAGAAGACATGGGCTGTGTTCAACAACAAAGGCTCAGAAACAACCCAGCATTCATAAACATCCATTCAACTGCACACATTTACACCTTTAAGGAAAAATGTCAAGAAAATATTTCAGTTGAACTGAAAAGTTCTCAAGAGCAACTGAATTAAACAAACAAGTAATTCATCAATAATTTGTCTTGTTTGAATAAAGAAATCACATTGAGTTTGAATCATTATTTCCCCTTTCTTAATGATCAGAACAACAAACATTTCAATTACAGGAAATAAATGTGTAGCTCCACCGATCAGCTTATCATTATCCTGAAACCAATTAACAAACTCGGCGTCCGTAAAAACACCAGTGAGTCTAATCTTTAACATTCAGGATTTTATTATATTAATAAGGTAGATAAAAATAAAAGACTGAACCACTTCACCTCCTGCAGGTCAACACACAGAAAATAAAGTGGATTGGCTATTCTTTGCGTAGCGTGTACCAATATGTTTATAATTCTGAGGTTGGTAGCTGGTTGGTAGGTAATTTTTCTGTAACAGAAAGAATGAGTAATGAAACTCTTTCCGATCCTGATGTTGACAAAATGACACTGTTATGAACCACGTATTGAGGTTTGATCATCAGTCACACCATATAGACCATTTCTCTACGAAAACATAACCAAGTCCTAAAACAAAGTCATCCAGCTGCCAAGATGTGCATAAAGTACATGCTTGATTTGGGTGCCATTCTTGGGATGGAAATGCATGCCAGAGAAATTATAAACAGTCTTGATCATCATTAGATTCATGTGCACCATCATCTGTACAATCTGAAATATTTTTGAGATTGAAGGATTGCAGTCCTGAATACCCCTGACTCATACAAGCACATTATGGCCGGTTTTGTTTGTACTTCAACCCTGAATTCTAACCCTTAACTGTAAATCATTGGCATGTTATATACAAACCGGATACATAAAAAGACTATGTCATCATTTTTGGCCCACATGCTTTTTTCTCATACTTGTGCTTTTAGTTCCCATGGACCTTATCTAAAGCAGACACCAGAGGAGGCTTGTCTTCTCTACAGAACCTTTCTGTGTATTTATATCAGAGACTGTATGGTTGCCTTTAATTTGGGCATAATGTCTGTTCCACAGACACATCCCACACTATATTTCCTGTTTCCACATATGTAGGACATAGATAATGTATTCAATATAGCCTATAAACACGTTATCTGAACACCAGGTTGCAATAGAACTGGTAAATAATCACTCACCATCTTACTTGGCACCAAGACACAACAGAAGAAGTATTTTCATTCTACAACACAGGGAAATTCCAATTCTATAGGATCATGCTATTCAGAAGTTGGAATGGTTAGGCGTTCAGAATGTAAAACATCAAGTGACCAATCAGATGAAGCCCCGCCCTAAATGGGAAGTTTAGCCATTAGCAGGCCATTAGAGAGGGTGGCTGCTTAATTATCCGTCTTTGGAGCTGTTTGTCCAGTCTCTGATGGTGAGGAATATCCCTTCAGCATGAATCTGTAACCAGATGATCCTGCTAATCACATCTGAGGATGACTAGAGTGCAATACAGCATTTTCTGAGGTACAATACAACATTCCAAACTAGAGAACTCATAACTCATTCGTAACTCATTCGACTTGGAATTTGGGTGATTCTCGATCATGCTAATGCTAATAACAATAACAATAACAAACAATAAAATCATAGAAATTATCACTTAAAAAAAAAAGAATACTTTTATGCTGGAAGTGAAATGATCATGAACACTAGCAACTATGTTGTACTTATGTCATGTGACACACAAAAAATATTTATGTCCACGAAATTATAGCAGAACAATAGTAAGAATTTAAACAGACAAAAAACAATTAGAATGTTTAGGATTTAATATGTCACTAACAGGAGTCATGTGTTTCAGCAGTCATAATTTGACAGTGTATGTATGTTTTGAGAACAAACACACTGCTCCACCACTGGTCCCATTATACAACAAATACAGCTCCACCACTGGGCCAACCACACAACACAGCTCCCAACACTGGGCCAACTATGCAACACATACAGATCATTCACAGGGTCCACTACACAGCAGCTCCACCACCACTTAGCCATCAGCTTGCAGTCATTTGCTAAAATAAATGTATGTGACCTCAATAATATAGACATGAACGGAATTACAGGCCATTGTTTAATGCATACAATAGCCCCTGTTTATTGCATGTGAACATAGTGATTCAGAGTGGGTCCGTCCTTTAATGTGTTCCCTAGACCACTTCCTGCTGTGGAGGAAACGCCTGACGCCGGCCCTACAGGGCCCTCCCTGAGAGGAGACATATAAGATCCTCATCTCACTGATCTAGGCCTTCCTGCCAGAGAAACAACACACATCCCAAGTACTTAGAAAGAGTGTGTGAGACAGAGAGGCAGATTTACTGACAGACAGATAATAAGAGAGACAGACAGACACTGGGACAGAGAGAGAGAGAGACAGAGAGAGAGAGAGAGAGAGAGAGAGAGAGAGAGACAGAGAGACAGAGAGACAGAGAGAGAGAGAGAGAGAGAGAGAGAGAGAGAGAGAGAGAGAGAGAGAGAGAGAGAGAGAGAGAGAGAGAGAGAGAGAGGAGATTCAGTGGGAGAGAGAGACGGAGAGAGTGAGATACTGTACAGGGGGAGAGAGAGGGAAGTTGTTTGCCTTGGAGAGAGAGAGAATGGAGGCAGATAGATCGACAGACAGGGAGTGAGCAAGAGAGTGACTAAGCAGTGTGCCTCTCCTCTGTAATGTACATGAGCTGGACAGGTGGTGAAAGCTGAAGGTATTTGAGAATAGTAACCAACCACATGAATGACTACATTCAGAAAATGGGAAGCTACAGATGTGCAGGTTCACTAGGTTACAAGGGAGAGGCTCTGCCATGTAAGTGAAAGAGAAAGAGAGACATGTAAAGACTGAGTGAGAGGCAAGGAAATTGTGTATTCACCCCAAAAAAACTCAAATCTATTGTTGTTAGCTCTACAGACATCAAATTATGTAACACAACTTCCTCAGTACATTATGTGCTTACTTGGCAGACAACATGTCCTATTGGGACAATACTTTGGCATTTGATTTGATCTGGCATTACAACAGTAACATATTTGTGGGAAATAATATTGGTGATTTCACTTGATTTATCTCCATTGGTCTGAGTTCTGTATGCTACCTTCTGCCTGTCTGTAATAGTAAAAATGCGAGCTATGGGAAGACATCCTACGGTCACCCAGACAGAAAACTGAAACTACCCAGCTCTCCCAGCTCTACCGGATCGGCCTCTGACGCAACCGGTGCAGTGGATTCAGATTGGGACATCAGCTGCGCAGCCGAGTTATGTAACCCAACTCTCTCTCGCTATAGGCTACACTTCGTTTTTTTCACCCTTTCAAGGAGATCAACCCCGAAAGCAGGACACGGACGTCGTCGCTGCCTGGGAAACGCCAAAGGAGGCCACGCTTGGCCGCGGAACAAGCAGCAGTTTATGAGATGAGAAAAGCGCTCGCTACAGAAGGGAGTTTTAACGTTATTCCGTGTGACTGCAAATGCAAAATCCCATGTTTAATGTTGGCCCACTCGCTGTTGAAAATATAGTTTATATTTTCTTTCCATAGAGATTATTTAATTGGCCTTAATGTAGCTTGACAACAGTCTTATCAAATTGTTGCACTATAACACTGTAACAAAAGCATATTCATAAAACAAACCTCTTCAAAAAGAACAGGAGCCTGTTCTAGCCGACATGTCGTATGGTAGGCCTACTGGATATTCTTTATAAAAATGCAACTATTATTACAATTAGCCTAGTTACCAATAATATTATTAAGTAGGCAAGAAAAATGAATACCTATTTTACTACTGGACAATTGTCATAATGCTGCAAGGACTTTGAGTCGCCTGTTAGTGTTACTTTACTGTGTTCATGGCATTTGAAGTGTTGCCTTTTGCCAAGTGTCATAACCCGCCTTATAGGCCTACCCTATCATAGTTCGCCCTTCAGCACGATCAGACACTAAAATTGAGCAACTTTAGAAAAGTATTGAGGGTCTCTCATGTCTGGGCCTACTTCATCTGCAAATCTCGTTGTGCAGCGACATTAACGTGGTTACAAGCCTGACCTCGTGGATGTACGGAATTGTTATTGAGCATGTAGTCTTGCATGTAGGCCTAGTCTAACAACAACAACATGCAGCTTTCTCTACTGACTTACTGTATTGCATACTACTGTATTAAGTGGGCAACTGTTTCAAAAATCATTTTAAAGGTTTTTCAATACTATTTGCTAGTCGTTGCATCTATACTCACGCCCCCCTTCCAATCAAAATGTTCAGTACCTAAATTGCCACGCTGCATGCACACTTTATGATGAATATGTGACAAAGTACCCAAAGTGTCAATCTTTGGCTGCTGTCCACGCGGCCCCAAACCGAGAACACAATGTTTTATGAATGTGTTGGGTGACTACCCGGATCTGTCAAAGTTGGAAACAACCGGCCTTGCTGCAGGTCACAATGAAGAGGTGGGTTTAGCCATATCCAAGAGCCGACATTGAGGCATCGTTGCCCACTATAGCCTACAGGTTTATATGAGGACACCGCTCACCTTGGTACGTTGTATAGACGCCTTCTTGGTGACACCACTGCGCATGTAAAATTCAATGTAGTTTCTCCCTCACCGGTGGTAGTCAATTCTTCCGCCGTATCTTACTTACGACTGTTGTAATTTCACACAGAGATAAACTATAGGAAATTGATCCAAACGTCCAACGCATTGCCAAGTAAGAGCTGGTCACCGAAATATTGCCGCGTTAAGAATTGCATTACTATTCTACCTACTGTATAAATGCCCCATAAATACAATTGTTCTTTCTAAGGTATGGTAAAATATAATTACCGTTCCAGTTCGGGCTGCCACGGCGAGGGAATGCAAAGGCATTAGCTTCTACACTGGTAGTAGCTCCACCCCCTTTTACAGTATGGGCGCGTGCTGGTCAAGATTCTAAAGTTTCTGATCAAGCCGTATACTGCTCTCTACAGGCGCGAGGGGGTTATATCCAAGATGCAATATGCATAATCTGTTTTATACATTCATTTGAACTCGATGATATAGCCTAAGAAATGATCAAATAAAACAATAATCCAAACATGTATTGACTGGACTCCATGGAGACTCCGCGAATTCAATCATAACCTTTATTGTAACGGTTTACTCGTGGCAAAACATAAATTGTGTTGAATCAAAGATAAATCTTTGCCATTGTTTATATTTTGATTTGTTGTCCCCGACACTTTCTCTTATTAAAACATCACTCTTCCTGTATGACTTTATCCAGTCAGCGATGACCGTAATTAGATTTTGTGTTCAGGTATCTGTCTGTGTGTTCACGGAGTTACAAGTTTTTGTATATGAATTACGTAGTCAGAACACTGTCAAATTTGAACACTTACATGGCACTTAAACCCAAATGGAAACAGAACTCGTGAGACCAGATAGGTGTTTTTTTTTTCTTCTTTTGCCTGTGTATCTGTGCTTTTTATTGCAATAATACATCTGCTTGTTGACACGCACTGTCAATGATCATAAACAACATAAAAAGAGTTTTGGACAAAAATCACTGGTCACACATCATAATAAATCAACAAATGCATTACACCAACAAATTGGTAGGTTTGGATTCAGTGGAAACAAACACTCACACAAGCATACACACATGCATACACTTTTATACACAGAAAATCCACAAAACTGAACACACAAAGAAATCACACAAAGTACTGATTTGATAAGTACTAAAGGTTTCTTTTCTAGCATTGTCCATTTTCAAAAGTGCTGAATCGCTTAACACTGAGGCCACAATTACTGCTCCTACACTGTACTGACAGTTAGACTGGACTGACAACTACCATTACAATCTTCTGGCAAAAAGAACATTTGGAGTGATTTGAAAAACCATACTGATATATTACCCAATAGTCAACAGTGATTTGTATTTGTTCATTATATATTGTATTTATATATATACTATATACAATAAATAAACAAGCTACATGTACAGGGTAAACACATACACCCTACATAGCACTTCACACTTCCACAACACACTTACTAAAAGCCTTTCATTTTTCACATCAGAATATTCAAATGGCTTTAATGACTTGCCTGTCATGTGTATACTGTGTATGCATGTCTCTGTGTGTAATCAATATACAGTATACAGTACATATAATCTTCGAAGCTCTTATCATTCTGAATAAATACAGCTAAGTAGACCAGGATAAAGTTACTACAAATACATTAAACTAAAACATACCAGGCTAAATACTCACAATGCACAAGACAGCACTTTGCAACCCATATCGCCAGTTTGTACAAATAATATTTTTGTAACAGCACACTTCTCAACAGGTTTCTGTGAGTTTCCGGAGGAGGGACTTGACGGTCATGGTTGCCATGGAAACATGCGTTAAATGAGAGGGGATTGAATCTGACTGAGTGAACAACCGATAGATCGATGGAGGACGAGCTAATGAACAGAGGGTGTCTTCCCCTTCTCCTCCTTGTCTTTCTTTACTTCCCCCCTCCGAGGGGCCCTATCGTCTACTTGTACTCGTAGGCGTTGCGATCACTGGAGAAAAGATGAACAAGCACAACAAGAGCGTCAGTCACTTATGAATGAAGGCGTCCATGCCGTTCACCTGTCCAGCAGGCGTTGGTAAACCAGTGTACTCACACAACACCAACAATAGGCAGGGTGGTGTCTTGCGTCAAACAAAAAATGAACAGGATTTAAAATGCTACAAAAGAAGAAGAGAACCATCATTCTCTGCTTCAACCTTAACATACATTACATACCATACTGGATGATATTCAAATCATGTGACAGCCACCACCCTGCTGCATTCATTATTTCTATAGGGGTCTTAAGGTCTGTGTGACATGCTAAACAATTAGTAGTATCATGATATCATCAAAGCAGGCAACATAGGGAATCATCATGAATCACATTGTTGTAAGAGCAGCACCTGGGACAGAGGCTCATGTTATATTTGATCAGAATTGTCCTGAAGTAGAGGGCAACAGAAAGGTAATGTCATGCATATGTACGTACAGAATCAAAACACAGCCCAAAGTACAGCCCAAAATACAGTATCTGTCATTATTATATAACAATCACCTTACTAGATGTGTATTCAATTTATGGCCAGCCATAGTCATGGCTGCCTTATGAGGGTGGGGCAGCAGGTAATTGAAGATTACCAAAGTGTTGTTGGTGAACTCTGATGAGGCAGGGGTATGTATAGGAACAGTACGGGTATGGTGCTGGCTTGGGTCCAAAACTGTTCAATGATGTTTGACGTTCCTTGCTTTCATTAATAATTTAATGATTTTCTTTGTCATTAAAGAGAAAGAGCACAATATGAACAAAACATTGACTAAAAGTAAGCACATCGAGATAACAGGAATGATCTAAGTTCTATGTTTGGAGAAACTAAGGAGAAACTACTTCTCGATGCTTAAGCCACTGAGTGCTACTGTAGTTGAGGTAGTCGTAGAGTCGCTAAGCAACAGCGAGCTACCTCAATAACTGATGATCTTACCATCAGACAGAGACTGCTTAAATTCTGATGTGATTGGCGTCATCCAACCTGGCGATGACAAAATGAAAACCAGCTGTCAAGCCATCATACTCGTGGTTACGGGGGGGGGGGGGTTTGGCCGTACTGAGCATATGTGTGTGCGTATGGGTATGAGTCTGAGTCTGTTTGTCTGCGTGTGTTTGTGTGTGTGTCTGCGTGTGTGTAGGTCTACGCGCATGTGTGTGGCTTTGAGACAAAGTTGTAACTCATGTCTCGCTCAAGTAGGCAAACCATGTTCAATCAATACTTGTAAGTACGTGTTACAGTTAATGTTCCCCTATGTAAATGTGTGTATTTTTTGGTTCCACAACACAGCTGGTGGGATATATGTAATATAGGTTAAAGGGAGGGGTGTAGAAAGGAAGGTAAGTGTGATTGGGTGATTGGGAGTGATTGGCATGCAGATAGGAGGTGGTGATTGGCTGGAGGAGTGTAGGGAGTACTCACGCCCCCTCGTTTTTCAGCAGAGAGAGGAACTTGGTGACTCTGTACCCCTCTTCCATCTGGAGGGAAAGAAGCAGAAATAAAACATCAACAACTTGTCTCCACCATGGGTTTCCTCATCCTTATATTTCAACAATTATATTTCCTTTATTTATTCAGAAAGAAATTCAAAGATGCAATGCACCCTACAGTCATGCTGCTGTTTCTCACCTGCAGGGACATCTCGATGAGCATGAGGAGTTTCTTAATGCCGATCCAGACCCTCTTCCCCTTGATCTGCTGGCCAATGGTGGCTCTCTCTTGCTCAGTGAAACTGCCAAGCAGCTGACACACGACACCCAATGTAAGCTTACTACGGTAAATGCGCAGAAAGGCTGTCTTTTGTACATGCGTGTCTGTTTGTGCGGGTGCATGTGCTCATCTGTATTTGTGTTTGCCTGTGTGTGTGGGTGTGTGTGGGTGTGGGTGGGTACCTCCAGGGCCTCCACCAGGTGTTCTCCAGTGGAGATGTTGGGGATGTGGATGGTGGTGCTAAAGGCGTCCAGCATCTCCATCTCCTGGAGGACGTCCTTACGGCTGGTGGTGCCGATGATCAGCAACTTACGACCCTGTAAGGAGCAGAGTTATACCCCCATACTCATACACACTCACACACATCCACATTCAAACAGATACACATAAAAACAGATTCTCTTTTTTTCTTCTTTTCTTTCTTTTCCATCTTTCTCTCTCCCTCTTCCCCTCTCTCTTCCTATTGCTCTATCACACACACACACACACACAAACACAGATCTATCAACACTTACTTTGGGGGGAGCCTTCTTCAACAGCACCAGCAGAGCCTGTAGGACCAGGTTGGAGAAGCGAGGGCCAATAGGCACATAGTCTACAGATAGGGGAGGGGACCAGGAAGTTAGGTAAAGGCAACTTATGAGTATGTGAAATAACTCATAAGCATTCCAGTTATAGTGCATCAGCAGTCACTGACTGGGTAATTTCAATTTAAATACCGCGGGCCATAACAGACTGAACAGTACAGAAGTTTTTAGGGGAAATCATTAACGGACAGGAAGTGGATACTGACCAAGGAGGCGCTCTATGTCGTCCACTACCACACAGCTGAGCTGAGACTTGTATGCATCATCAAATATCTGTGGAAAAACGGAAATGGGTCACAAACACACTTACAGATGAGAAAAAGAGAGAGGATGAAAGATAAAGCGGCATAAAGATAGCTAGACAAATCGTGGGAGACGCCTACTTTCTTGATGGCCTGGCACTTGGAAATCTCGGAGTGTCCTATCATCTTGTCTGGAGAGCAGATCTTGATGAAGGGGAACTGGGAGTCCTCAGAGATCTTGGCTGCCAGGGCTGTCTTCCCACTGTGGGCGGGTCCTGGTGGTGGGGGCAGTGTTGTTACCCACCCACAAAGTGTATGAAGACAGTAAAGAAAGTGTGTTTCTTTATATTTCTGGTCGTCTTTGTGTCTGTATGTGTGTCTGTCTGTGTGCGTGTGTGTGGGTGAACAGGCCTTACCCTCCAGCAGGACGGCTACCAGGGGCGTGCGGTCGCTGTTCTTGGTCTGCTGCACCAGCAGCTCCCCGTCATCCAGGACCTGTGTGACTGGGTCGCCCCACTTGATGATGCCGTTCATGATGTAGCTGGCATAGTCCTCCTGGTTGGTACCAAACGCCTGCGGACGGAACCCAAGGTGCTACGCTCACTCATCTGACTCAGCAGGACTAGACCACAACGCTGATGTGTGAGAAAATGGATGCGAATTGATGTTCTGAAATGGAGGGGTAACGTATTTTTTTTATTCCGTTCAGTGGTCTGTGTGTAGAATAGGAGCTGGTGGGAGTCTTTAGCTCCAGACTTACAGGTTTGATGTCGTTGTTGAGGGAGCCCAAGAAGTCATCTCTGGTGACCTTCAGCTTCTCCGCTCTGTCCGTGTCCACCTCCACTGTGGCTGTAGCCTTGATGTGGCGGTTCATGGCTGTGGATTGGGCGGCTCTGACCAGCCCCTCCAGCTCAGCACCACTGTAGTTCTTGGTCTCGGCAGCAAGCTCCTTCACGTCCACATCACCTCCTAGAAGGCCAAAGTCTCGCATCTTATTGGTGTGGATGTTGAGGATCTGGACACGCCCCTTTTCATCAGGAAGACCTGGAGAAAGAAAGAAAGAGAGAGAGAGAGAGAGAGAGAGGGGGGAGAGAGAGAGAGAGAGAGAGAGAGAGAGAGAGGGGGAGGGAGAGAGAAAGAGATGCAGATATATCAAGAGGAGAAAAAAGACACCGTGAGACACGTAAGAGACACTGAGACAAAGAAACAAATGCAGAATGAAGGCACATAGCCAACCACAGCACCGGTAATCACAATCACAGTAATCTACATGTCGCTCTTACCGATCTCCATCTTGACCTCAAACCTGCCAGGCCTCATTAGAGCATCATCTATCAGATCAGGCCTGTTGGTCATCCCTGGATGGAGGGAGACAGAGGAAAGGGAAGAAAGGGGAGGAAGATGGAAGCGAGAAGGGAGTACAGTAAACAGGAGTGCAGAATCATATTTTCGGTGGTTTTCAGAGATGTATTTTTTGCTGTGTGTATTTATAGCATTGTTTCATGAGTCTATTTCTGAGCAGGTAAATAGGACCGTGTCCTACCAATGACCAGGATGTTGTTGAGTTCGTCCACCCCGTCGATCTTTGACAGCAGCTGGTTGACCACCGTGTCGTGCACACCTGTGCTGCCCTGGCCCGTGCCTCTCTGCTTGCAGATGGCATCCAACTCATCAAAGATAATGATGTGGAGTCCGCTATTGGCACCAAGCTACAAGGACAATCCAATAGGTTAACAGACTTGGACAACGCATTTACATTTCATTAACTTGTGTTATTGTTCTTCAGTTATGATATTTAAATGTAGTCGCTTTGGTGTGATTTTGAACACCAAAAAAAACAAGCAGGCGTTTGATCCACTCACCCTTTTTTGCTCCTCTTCGGCGTCAGCAAACAGCTTCCTGATGTTGGCCTCCGACTCGCCCACGTACTTGTTGAGGATCTCAGGGCCGTTGACAATCTTGGGTTCGCGGGCGTTGAGCATCTTCCCGATTTGCCTGGCCATCAGGGTCTTACCGCATCCAGGGGGACCAAACAGCAGGATACCCTTTACGTGTTTACACCCTGGGAGGGGGCATGGGTGTGAAAAACATCACAACCAACTCAGGTTTTTCCTCTATAAAGATGGATGGATACTAATGGGCAAAGGAGAAGGACTGGATAAGAGCTTGAGTGTAATTATAAAAGTTTTAGTCTAATTTAAGTCGAAAATAACCGTTGTTAAGAAACCCGTGTCGCAATGTCAAGAAACTAACTCATCACTACATTATAACAGTCAGATTCAGAAGGCTGAGTGGTTAGGGAATCGGGCTACCAATCAGATGGTTGCCGGTTTGATTCCTGGACGTGTCAAATGATGTAATGTTCCTGGGCAAGGCACTTCACCCTATTTGCCTCGGGGGGATGTCCCTGTACTTACTGTAAGTCTCTCTTGATAAGAGCGTCTGCTAAATGACTAAAATGTAACAAACTAGATGAACTTCAGCTGCTAGTGGTACTGGGGAGTCAATGTGTTGTATTGTGGATGGATGAGTGTCAAAAAGCTTACCCATCTGTTCCACAATGTCAGGAGGGAAGACTCGGGAGGCGAAGGCACGGCGGAAGATGTCGGAGAACTCCTTGTCCAGACCACCGATGCCCATCTTCTCAAAGTTCCAGTCAGGGTTGATGATGCTCTGTCTCTGCTCTTTGGTTTTGGCCTTCCCTACATCAGGAGACCAGTGGAGACCAGTGAGACATCTAACTAATTGCTATTTCAGCAACATCTAATGTCAAAATAATAATTAAAAAAAAGAAGCAGTGGTAGTAGTAGTAATAGGTACTGAAATATATCTGATGCTGTTTTCCATTCTGATTTAAAATGTGTTACCTGTTCAGAGGGGTCATGTGCCCACTTTTGTGAGGAATGATCTAGAACCTACCAACAAGTGTGAGGGCGGAGCTCTCTGCCTTCTCAAAGATCACCTGGCTGTTTCCCACCAGCAGCCCAATTTCAATCTGGAAGAGAGCAGAGGAGACAGGTCGTCAGGTGCACGACATCCTTCCCACACCCAGGTGAGGGTTACACACAACCTAGCTCTGAAAACAGACTGACTTCGGCATCAAATCAGTTGAAAATAATGATGATTAAGTTAGGTTCTATAGCTGAACACTGCTGGAACACCACGACTGTTCTGGAACACCAGGTACCTTCTGCTTCTTCCCTGTCGCTGGCTCATCCTTGAGGATGCTGGCGTCCATTGCCTCGATGTTCTTGATCATCAGACCAAAGAGCTTGTCACAGAAACTGAACACCAACTGTGGGAGACCAAAAGCCACAGCTTAACTATTGTAAATGATGAGGTGTGTGTGTGTTTGTGTGTGTGCAGGCATTTGTGTGCATGTGTGTTTTTCCCCTGACCTGCTGAGTGACAGAGAAGCTCTGGTTGTTAAACTGCTGGATAAACTCGCTAGCCATCTTGTCAGAGTCGTATGGAGCGGTGTCAGTGCTTTTCTTCTGTAAGAAGTCGATCTCTATGGTCATGGCTCCAACGCACTGCTTAGACTTGTCAAAGTTGTAGTTGGACACTGGAGAGGAGATGAAAGAGCAGATACAAATGAGAGAGGGGAAAGCCTACGTTTTCATGAATATTTCTCAAAGTTAAATGGGTTACCTTCAATCTCCTGCCCGATGGACAGACCCGCCCATTTCCTCTGTGAGAAGGACAGAATGTGAGCCACGTTAGTCTGATTTTGTGGCGAACATCATGAAAGTATGGTAGCTCTGAGCACAACGAAGGGAGCAGACATGTGGTTCGTGTTAGCAGGTGCACCGTATCAGGTGGTTTACCTGTGGCAGACTGAAGGCGATGGTGCCAGGGACGACCGTGTGGTGGCTCTTGACCGTGAACACAAACTTGTGATTGGGTGTGGTCTTCACAGAAACATGTCTACATGGAGGGTTACAGATTTATGAACCATGTAGCCTATATCCTTAACAAACAACTGCACTATCTTTCATCAAGCATGTTAAAGGCAGGATAGGCCAAGCTATTGAGAACCACTTTTTGGCATATTTGTTGATATAAACTTCACATCCTGACAGCAACCAATAAATCTAAAGGTTTGACAGTAAAACCAATATTTTGGTTTGAATCCTTTCCAAAAGATAATCTCAAATGATCTGTGGATTACTGAACAGGACAAAACCCAATCCCCGCCACAGGTACAGTTACAGTAAAGTGTTAACAGAGCAGCTCACAGTTCAGATCCAGAACTCCACCTCCACAACTGTGCATGGCTATACTGACAGACATATCCGTAAGTTACCAAACTCATACAGTTTTTAGAGTATATCAGTGGAGTGCCTGTGCTGTGCGGCTGTGAGGTGTAATCAGCTCCAGTGAAGATGCGTGCAGTGTTTCAAAACCCCTGTAGAGTGCGCCAAAGAGGGAATCTACTCACTGTCCAGACTGCAGGTCCTTCTCGCTCACAACAGCGCAGTTTGTCAACGACAGATCGTCTGTTGGGCATCGCGCCGCTTGCATTGTCTGCATAAAAAAAAGAGAAAGAAAGAGAGGAGAGAGATGTTGAGGGGGAGGTGTTGCATGACTACGCAGTTTTGTCCCAGACCTTCTGGTTTTAGTGCACATGCATTCCAAGGACCGGGGAACAGGTGTTTACATTTTCTTGATTTACTGTTGTAACTGTAACTGTTGAGATAGAGACAAAACCAGTTGATCCATTAAAATACTAGATTGTGTTATCTCTTTTCAATAGATGCGCCATTACACATGTTTTCAGTGTGTATGTAACATTGGAAAAAAAACATGTAATCACCACTGCCAACAATTGAGGTTTCTCAGTATCTATAGTAACCCAGTAACATAGTAACAGTATGGGGGAGCAACTGACAGATGGGTCGGAAAGACAGAGAGAGATGTAATAGAGAGTACACCTGAGGAAATGTGGGGGATTCAGTTGGTGGAGAAGGTGGGACAAGGTCTGTATCAGACACCAGCAGGCAGCCCTGACATACATTAGTCAACCCCAAAGCAACAGAGGATCATAGCAATAACTAAATTCCATGTCTGTTGTGCATCAAGACTCATACAGAGGGTCAGCAGGGGGGTGTAAATGAGCTTGATCTGACAACCAAAGAAATATCTAGATTAGCCTACAGGATTTTAAGGTACCAAATCTAATCATGACCTTGGTCTTCAAACAAACATGGTCGAGCTCAAATTATAATATTCTCAGTTTGACCCCTGCTATTCAATTTGTGTGATTCAATTAGCAAGGGGGTTTCCCACACATGCAATATCACAAGGACAACGGCCAATATTTCCTATGAAACTCTAACCAACGATCAGCACTAACACAGAAAAGAGACAAGATGTGAAACATGCAGTATTTTAGTACCAGTAGAAAAAACTCATACACGACAAACGAGAACTGTGGAAAGGGTTGGCATAGCAACACAAATGTAGAAGATCGAAAGAGAACAACGTCTTGAAAATACACGGCTTATTCCTTCCAGTCAGTTATTCCTAGGTAAATATTTAATGACGATACTACTGATTAAGTGTGAATATTTGGTAAATATTTTTTTATACTGGTTTCTGTTATGTCAGATCAAGGTAGGAGGTGTTATTTTATTTATTTTTTCAACTTGATCTTTAATATTTTGACAAGCCACATTCGGAGAGATGAAAATCCTGTACACACTTTATTCATGATATAACGCACAGAATCAGGTTTGCTTGTATCAGATCTCAGGTTTGGCTCACCCATTCATAGCTGGATGCTGGGTGGGGTACATATGTTTGACATTTGAGGATTAGGTCATGTGATGCAGGAAGACCAGGGCTGGGGGTGACAGGTGCCATGGATGCCTCCATGTTTGGGGTGGAAAGGGGATGTTTGGGTTGAAGAGGAAAGCCCGGGGAGTGACGTCAGTGAAAAAGGAGGAGCGCACTGCGGTGCTGGCACTCAGCCCTGTCTGGACTATAAAACCCTCACATGCAGCCTAGCCAAGGTCTAAATCTGTCTTACTGCCAGCTAGCCCTTAGCAAGGAAAAAAATAAAACCTTCCAGTTTCCTGACTGGGCCCCAATTGTGTTTCCTAAGCATTCTCAGTGGGCTGCAGTATGGGTGGGGGGGTGGCTAACAAATTGTATTTGCGCTCAATCACTGTCTTCCCCCATGCGTTGCAACTTAGTCAATGAATTGCAATGCCAGACATGGGCTAACTTTCTCCTGGGACTCTACCAGCAACGCACTAGCAGCAACACACTGCAGGGAAGCTTGCAGGCCCAGGAACGAGGCAAATACAGGTATGCAAAGAGAAGCTATTATGCTTAGTGAAGCTGACTGCCCAATTACGCCTAAGAAGTATTAGCAGGTGGTGCCGGGGAAGTTCATAACATGAGGAAATGGCTGTTTTGTCAGGAGAGCGTACATACATACATACCTTGAAAAATATTACCACCTTGGGGGGGCCAACGTAGGCAAGCAGAGAGGGGAGGGGGGAAGAGGACAGAAGACAGAGAATTGAGACAGCCGGGACACTGTCAGTAAGCTGAGGCATGGGTACACACACACACACACACACCACCTGGGCAGCAGTGACAGGCGCATGCAGAACAGAGTTGGGGTCTTGGGGTCTCTAATGTTGTATTTTTTTTTATTATTTTTTTACATATGTGGCCCATTAAGTCCTGTTGAGGCCAAATACCTCTTCAATTTACACTACCTATAAAATTTACCTGTGACTATTTCATATGGATGTTTGAGGTAATTTAATTAAGGTTGTTGCACCCCAAATCTGATTGAAGGAGTATATGTCAGCCATATCATGTTCTCCAGACTTATGTACATTTGACATAAGGGTTACATATTCCTCACATTATAAATATGTATTGTTTTAATGTGAGTATTGATATGTGTCCACGACAGCTCTTTTGATGACCGTGGGAGTACAATGAATGACATTGAGAAAAATATATATTGAAGTTGAAGGTAAAGAAGATAGAAAATCAAAAAGACAACTATAATATCAATTTGCCTGGGACTGGAAGTACAGTATTGCTCCCACAAGGTCACACGGTAACTGTCATGTTAAGAGGGTTCACAGGCTCTGTTTAGTGGGGTCACTGGCATGCACAAACAAGCACAGAAGGTTTTTTTTATATAGTACTGGTATTTTACCAGACCAACTGAACCTGACTATCCAAAAGAAACTAACTGACTGCAAATAAACATGTTGTGTAAAGTTAAAGAAAATAAACAATTAAATGATAGTGTACTGTACATTGTTTCAGATAATAACGTCATGTATTCATACATTTGGCAGACCCTTTTATCCAGTCACATCCAACCACTGAGCTGAGCAGCTAGATTTAACACTGTGTTCTTTACACAAAAATATTGTTAGTGCTTCACAAACTTCTTGTAAATGTCCCTCTCTTCAGGCCAACTCTGGATCTAAATATAGACAACATTTACATAATATATTAAATAGAACCAATGAAATGTATTTCCTCTAAACCAGGGGTCCCTAAACTTTTTTCTGCGAGGGCCAGATAATTTTTCCTTTCTTTATCGTGGGGCCGGGTCGGTCTGTAACAGAAAATTACATGGGCCGGAGTGACTACCAGTATTATTGTGGAGATTTTATTATGACTTAAATGTATTCATTATGCTAGATTAGTTTATTATTTTGTTATGCACCGTACATATCAAGGGATATATAGCCTATTAAAAGAGCATTATTACTATCATAATGACCTTTTAAAAATATTAATTGCTTTTGAAATCAAAACATTTACTTAATTCTGCATATTAATCAGTGTGAACCGAGTGTGTTTTGTTTTTCTCATAAAAAACAAAAAAAGGAAAAACGTCTGGCATTGTTCAGAGGGCCGGTCCAAATGCATGCGCGGGCAGCATTCGGCCCGCGGCCCGGTTAGGGGACCCCTGCTCTAAACCATAGCCTAAAACTCTGTTAGTCTCTTCTTGTAAGGGACATATAGCTCCTGTGTCTCTCTCCTGCTTGGCAGATTTTACAACATCTATTTCTATCATAGTATGGTGTCCTTTTCCATAACGCAAGAGGCTAAATCCCTAGGGAAGTATCCAATGTATTCTCTTTGCTGGGGATCAATTGCAAACCGGTTAGATCGTAGCTAGCTTCCAGGAGCAGTATGCTGCATTAATCAAAGAATTTCTCATTTTTACAAAAGCATTTCATGTATTTGTCTGCCATGGAAAAAATGTGTACTTGTACACAATACTAAACTTAAATCCGTTCAGTCTAACATTTCTTTCAACACCAACACACTTTGCCTAGGTTTAGTGCAGGAATGCTTCAAGACATTAGCTACTTGTTATGCTCATTTTATTTTTTCATTGAGCTAAATCACCTTAACTCATTTCTGGCCTTTACTGGGGGGAAATTAAATCAATGCTTCAGAGGCAGCATGGCAATGACTCTTCTACTGAATGGCATTGCACTTAGCCAAACCTACTAACTCCCAGACTGAAACACACAGCAGCAGTTCTACATAGCAGACAAAATCAAATACTTTATGGGGCACCATTTAATAATTGCATATTTCTCATCACGTATTTACCAAACATGTTTGTTGGTCCTATTCCAAAATATAGTTCAAATTAGATTTATTCAGCACTTCTCTTATTGGCTGATTCCACAGCATGGTTCTCCCAGACCCCGCCTCCATCCTAAAGTAACGCATCATTGAGTTCAAAGGGATGACCAGGCAGGAGGACGATGTTTGAAGGTCGTTCTTCTCTGAAGACAAACATCAACACGCGAGATAACACAATAGCTCTATAATGGCTACCCTCCCCGGCCACACAAAAAATCCTAATCCTTTTCATTTCTGACTATCATTTTTTTTCTTTAACATAAGTCTTTCCTTGCTCTGGTCCTACTGTACGTAGTGTAGGACTCCAAATATAGATACGGCTCAAAGCTCACAGAGAGGAAGCTACACACAGGGATTACAGATTACTGTGTACACTCCCACATTGAATGCACCACTCACACACAAACCCAGCCCAGTCATAGAACACATCCATAGACACACATGAACTGACACACACACACAGATGTGAATGCACAAAACATGTTGAGTGAGATTGTGCGCACAAACAATGTGCATGTTCTCACTAGCTTGTCAACACTGAGGAAACGCATACACTAGCCTGAGTCTAGAGATGCTACAGTCTCTGACATGTTTTCCTTGTTTATCTGAAAAAAGAAGCCTTTAAGCCTGCGCTGTTCTAAGTGGACAGGATCACTGGTGCAAATGTTGCAACAATGAATGCTAAATGAATAAATGTAGTTTATTAAGTCACAAAGGCTGTGTGCTGGAAAACGTAGAGCCTCTAAGTTGGTAGCATAAAATACATTGTCATGTATGACAACTGACTAAAGCCTTTTGTATGACTTTTGGATGAAGAGAATGAGTTGTTGCCCAACATGCCTCTCTCACACCAGTGTTTTGCACCCTCTATGTTTGCACTGACTACATGCTAAGGTATTTTGCACGACTGTGCTACGTACTGTATGTTGTAAATGTATACTGTTACTGTATTCAGTACTTTGTTCATGTTGTGTTTTGTTGTTGCCTCTGCTACCGTAACAGTGCAATTTCCCCAGTGAATCAATAAAGTGCTACTCTACTGCACCCAAATATACGTTGAGGACACCAGCAGTTTCGGTTTACAAAACATAGGCAGAGTGAATGAATTGAAATCATCCCTACTACATAACTGTGTTTACACCAATCCATGTTCTTCATCTAATTAATGATTCTACATTCCACAGTTAGTATTCTAAGAGCCTCTGTGTCCCTCTTGCCCTGTATGACAGGCATCCGCAGGGCTAAGGGGACAAGGACCAAGGGGGGGGGGGGGGGGAGGGAGCAACGTGCCAGGGGACACAGTTGACTCATGTCGAATGACCATGAGAAAGGACCTCAACGGAGGCTCTGTACATTTACATCATCACAAACACACACTTCGCTGTGGCGAAGACTTCCACCGGAATCTGGACCATGTGACACCACCTGTGACACCACCTATAATACAAACTAAGTAGTAATAAAGTCATTAATTTTTCAGACCCTATAATTGGAGTGCAATCTAAGATTGCCCAGATTCCACTCTGACAGTCATTTCCTGTGATGAAACTACTGGAGGTTGTATTTTTCTGTCATTCCGTGATGATTTGTGCCTTTATGGATTAATAGCAGAGAAAAAGAAAACAGCACTGGTCAGACTGCATCCCTTGCTCGAGATGCAGGCTCCATATCTGGAATATTTTCAACAGAGTTAGTCTGAAATACTCTTGCAAACACAATATACCCATATTCTTTATCACGTTAAATGTTTTTAAGCCATTCATCCTAGTCTATCCTTTCATTCTTATCTAAATGCAACAGAAAATCTACACGTGATTTTCAGACTCCTGCAGCCTGCAGGCCCCGAAATAGATGACTGGCACTATTTTTGCACCATTGGGTTTGTAGTGCTTTTGCCTTACATTAAGTATTCTCGTGTGGAAATCCAGAGAACATTTGAAATGTTTCAGTGATTAGACTTGATTATTGGACTGGAATGTGTCTGCACCAGTGTACCACCAGTACCTGTCTCAGAACGACGGGGCGTGAGACACGTTTGCTGGTGAAGTTCACAGTACGAGGCTGCAGCTGGCAAGCCTAGAATCCGCTACGCATGTTGACAGGTTTGTTCACTTACATGCCATCATACACTGTCTACGTACACCAGTATATCTCAAAAATAGCTCAACAGCCCAATAATGCACAGATCTGACCTATTGACTGCATTGCTGATTCTTCTTTAAAAAGAAATTCAGGGCAGAGGTCGCATTTTTCAATAATCATTTTCTTCGGTCCGTCAGCTCAAGGACATTTACAATCCAGGATTAGCTAGAAATGTACTCAGCTAATGCAAAGGATACACAGTTAGCTTCCTAGCTCTGATTGTTATCTGATTATGTAATCGTGGTATATTTTATCTAAAACCTAAGATCAAATAAAAGTGCACCTCACAATACGGCTAAAACACAGCTTGGTAGATTTGGAATTTAAGACAGATAGATTAGTCGTTGTGACATTCAGGTGCAACGTTCCAGCAACAAAATTGTTAGTGCCATTCGTTGGCTCGAAAAAGCTTTCTGCGTCGTAAAAAATGCAGCCAACACTCGGGATGTTCTCTAATTATATTTGACAAACATTTATAATGGGTTACGAGGACATATTTTTACAGAATAATAGCTTACCCTGGCCGCCATCTTCGTTGTTAGGTGGATTTCAGAAATGCAGCTCTGAAGGATAGTTCATACGGCAGAGCTGTGAGCGGACAGCAACAGACTGGCTTTAACCTGCGCAAGATGTATCGTCACTGCACACTGCCAACGGAGGCCGCGCATTTGCCTCTGATTGGTTCATTTTAAATGAATCCCTGCATATATATAGTATAATCGATTAAGTCTTGTGATAGGCTAATGTCTTGTACAATTAACATCACATTCCAGGCCTAATTTATGTGGCGAAATACGAGATCCAACTTATAACAATATTGTTGACGCGAGTGAAGTTAATACATATCCGAGCATGTGCCAATGTCTATAGTAGCCTACTCATAAAACATTGCTTGGTCCAGCAAACACCTTACATCTCCTACACTGGACAGCGACTAGGCCATCGCCACCATTTATAAAGCGTTTCAGAACCACGGACAGCGCCACAGTCGGTTGGTTGGCCACTCCCACTGGTGTTAGCCAGTGCTGTTGGAAAGACAGCATGAATGTGATGGAGGCCTTCCAGCAAATGTTTGCAGGAAAATGCTCTTGCATGTTTATGATCACTTAGGACAATGTATGTAAGTATACGCAAGACATCCCAGTGTGTTTTCTGTATTGACAGCCGTTGAAATTGGCAACGAAGAGTGACTGCATGCCTTTTGCCCAATACAGAGCCAAAGAAGTAGAACTGTGAAGCGTACAAAGCATATTCACTTAACAGCTCGTTGCTTCCTCACTGTGGCCAGAGAGGGTAGTTATTAGTACTAAGTAGCCATATAAGACAGTTTCTGGTGATGTGCCTTTTGGCTACTTGTCTGGCTAGGCTGATGTTGCATTCAACATCCCCCAGGCTATACCTTATCATTTATGACGTCATTTAAAATCACGATTAGTAATCAAGCGACCAGAGCAAAATAAGGAGAGGACAGCAATTGCTTGCAAATGTTTTATACAAAGTAATTGTAACAGTTGATCAAATTCTTCTCACTTCTCACATACATAATCATGGTCACACACCCATATAGTCACAGACTGCTGTACTGTAACTCTAATAACACTAGTTACCTTGATTTGTTCACCAGTTATACACAATATGATTCACAAATGAAAAGGGAAAAAATGGAAATAACTTCATTAGCTTAATATTTTACACTTTTTTTAGTTTTACTGTGTGTTGCAAGATAAGACATGGCACATAGTATGAGCATGAAATGGAATCAAAGAGGAAAAAACTGGGTAGATTTTGAGACCCCCTTCTTTCTTTCTTTCTTTCTTTCCATCCATCATCTCTTCTCCTCATAGGTGCTTGCACCAGCGGATCTGGAGGTGAAAACAAAATGGTGGGAACACTTACCGCAGTTTCCTGTTCCTGCAAATGTGCATTCTCATGGCACAGAATATGACGTGTCAGTGTACCATGATAGTTTCCCTTGGAATGATGGTATCCACTGAAACATTGCATTTCCTTGCTTATTGCTGTGCAAATGACTGTCAGCAAATTGTCTCTAAGCCCATACCTCCTCTGACGTTGATGACAATTTGATAAACTGTAACCTTCACAATGACACTGCAATACCATCTACGAAACCTATCTAAGAGCAGGATTTAAGCAAGCTTTGCAATGATTTTTGTGTGCATATTTGTTGTGAGCTTAGTGTCTCTTATTAGGCTACATATAGCAGCCAATATTTTAGGTTGTGGTATATAACCATCACTCTTTCCACATGCGGAATTACTCCCTGTCACAAGTCCTTTCTGTTCCAAAATAGTTAAAAGATTAATTGAAATCTTCCTTGTTCACCATTATTTTAAACTAGAGGTGATTTTTTTAAATATAAAATGTAACTCTTTAGAACAATATGGCACACAACATCCACCCTCTGTCAGAGGGCATGGGTTCCTAAACTGAAGACTTGTTTCAAGGTAGACTCAGCCGTATAACATCACCATATGCATATCCCCAGTGTATGATGGAGTCGTAACGCTGACTAAGCCTCAAAATGCAGCGTGATCACTGCTTTTTTTGATAACATGTGATGTGCCAACACAAAGCAGCATGCTGGGAAACCTATGAAAGCACACATGCATGTCAACACAAGCCATCAAATAAATAACTAGTGGACAGTGGACAAGAGTCTCTCGACCAAGCAGAGGATCCGTGTCTTAAAGTGTCTGCCAGTTCTCAAGTGTGGGGGGTGGGAGGTGAGTAGCTGTAGCGGAGGATGGAAGAACGTGTCTATGATGCCACTGCTCCTACCATCTTGTAAAATATTCTACCTCAGACATAGCCTCTATGGAACCTCCAAACCCAAAACATGATCATGTTCTTTTAGACACAAAAATGTTTAACCCAACAACCACCAACCCACGCCCAAAAAAGGTAGAAGCATTTTTTTTTCACATAGCATCTGTTGAATGAGACTGGCAAAGTTCCCTTTTTTACTTTAAACAAAGTTTCAATAAGACCAACAGTGCTAGTAGCTACATAATCCTGCTGTAGTGAGGAAAGTGAAGTGATTCCACTACTGATCTAGGGTCAGTTAACCATATCGACATCGAAGGAGTAAAATCGGTGTATAGGGCCCAGTAAACTTGACCAGGGCCAAGGTGTAGCTTCAACCCAGAGCTACTGCTATTGTGTGTTTTAGACTTGGGCATGGTTACTATGTTGAGGTAGGGGACATTGGCAAAAGGTTATTACACATACACTTGTGAGGTGTTCTCATGTGCTGGGAGATCATTGTTCTGGCTCTAGTGCACCCTCATTCACTGCAGGACCTGGATCCTCACTCACACTTGATCTCTTGGTGCCTCTTCGGTTTCACGTGAGTCCTGTATTTCAATTCATTTCTCTATGAGTATGTACAAGAGCAGAGCACAGGGAGATTGTCTGGTGTCTCCTTCCTGTTTCGAGTAAACTGAGAGACTGATCCAACAGGGTTGAGAATGATTAGTTCCTGGGTCACCTTAATTTTATTGCCTATTGGCCTGCCCTATATTATATCTCTTGGTCTAAGTCGGGATTCAATCATTCTTACTTTTGATTTGATGATCTATTTAGTGTGTGTTCTAATCTTTACTGTTTTTAAAGTGCAATCAAATGTAATCTGGTCAGATTAAGCTCATGTTGATGTATCTAGCTCCAGATCACCAGGCTGAACAACAATTGCCCAATGTTCTGGAGACTAAACCAATAAACAATGCCTCAGGAGGCACACTCAAGGTAACTGCATCTGTTTGGTGGCCTCCATTTACCTTAGATATCACATTATAACCTAAGACTGGTTTCATTTCACTTATGTTCCTATTTAAACCAAATCTGGCATTATAAGCAGATTCAGAAACACCAGACAATATGCCTGCTCTACTGTAGCTACTCCTACCACATCCATCCCTTCTCTACTCTACTAATGTCCTCCTTCATTCTACCGGTCTAGGCCTATCAATAACCGTGTCTTCTCTTCCTCCTTCTTGTTCTCATTCTTCAGGTCGGCGAAAACCTGGGTGAAGTAGTGTGGGTCAGTGTTGATCTGCAACATCTTGCCGCTCATGCGGTTGATTATCTCCAGACAGCGGTCCCAGAAGGCCTCCTTTTCTGCCTCCACCAGGAAGGGCTTGAGCGGGTAGGAGATCTCGTTGCCCATATAGGAGTAGGACAGGTAGAGGCAGGTGAGCAGAGAGGCCTGGAGCTCGCGCTCGCTGGCCACCTCGGCCGACACCACGTCCCGGCACAGCATGTAGAGGAAGACCACGTTGGCGGGGGTGATGAAGCCCTGGTCCTGCCAGCCCTGGAGCAGCAGGGAGCGGTCCACGCTCCGCAGCCACAGCACCGGGTCGGTGGGAGACAGCCGCTTCAGGCGGTAGCAGCGTCGGCACAGGAACTCTCCCAGGCTCCTCATGAGCTCACTGGTGGAGGCCTGCACGATGACCCGTTTGGGCGTGCCGGCGACATTGGAGGCCTGGCTCACGGAACCCGTCAGAGAGTTCTTCTTGACTGTGGCGGCCACGTTGGCGACAGTCTTGGAGGTGGGAATGGACGTGGTGGTCGTGGTGCTTGGGTCTTGGGTGGTGTAAGAGGACAGGTTGGCGCAGGATTGGGACTTTTTCAGCTTCAGGCTGTTGGAGGCAGAGGTGTGTTCTGTGCTGCCCCGCCCACTGTCGTCCGGTGGGAGCTTCTTGGACCCCTTTCTCTTGGCCGATACGGCCACGATGCGTTTCCATGGCAGCACACTTATGATGGACTGACGTTTGAGGCTCTTGGTGTCTTTAGCATTTTTACTGTTCTGCACCGCCGTGTAGTGACCCACTGTGGCAGGGCCATCCTCAAACAGGGCCGCCTTACGGTAGCTCGGGGAGAGAGACAGGACAGTACCCATGATGCCACTGGTTTATGGAGGGAGGTCTAGCTCGCTCGTTTTGGGGTTGGACCAGAAGGTCTGGAGAAAAACAGGAAACGTTGCCTCTTGAGGGAACCAAAACCTGTGAGGAATCAAAACAGCATTAGGACCTATTCATCTCATGTTTTCTGTGTATGATTAGTGAGGAATACAGTCCAGACTACTATGCTCTCATCATCTGCTTGTGGTGTTTATACAGCTGTGTGCAATTCAATCACAATGGCACTTCACAATCACATTTGCATTTTCATTTGCACACATTATTAAAATTGAAATCTTAGTGAGATGATAAAGTTTGGAATTTGTACAAGAAATATCAATCACATCATGTCCTCACATTCTGTGTGGTCTAAATCTAAATTATGTTCATTTGCAAATTCAGTTATTGTTTTCTTTAATCAGTTGATTCCCATGAAAGTTTTACACTAAATAAAAATGTTGGCTAGCATCATTTAAAATATATTCTGTACTGCTGGGCTGGCGTTTACAGTAGTTTTTCTTTGCTAAGTGCCTTCATGTGCACATCTTAATGTTATCGTCATAATTATATAAGGAACAAGATAAGGCCAGAGAAGCATGATGAAGAAATGTGCGCAAGCATCCATCTTAGCTTCAAAATGGAAGCCTTGAATGAAAACACCATCCCCCCCAGCACACGGTAGCTTTAAAGATGTCGATTACATATCATATCGGTCAGTGTACACATATTTACCCTTTCAAGTGTATGATTTATTTATATTATACAATATAATTGAAGCCTTCCTCAAATGTACTGTAGCTCATGGATATTGGTCAAAAGACGCCCGTGTAAGCCAATGCAAAAACGTGTAGCCAAGACAAATAATTTTCTTTTCAAATGAACTAGTCTAAAATAACGAAAACCAAAAAGATTTGTCCTTTGATTTAAATACTGCTAGTGTAAAGGTGGTGACATGCTTTAGGAAAACAACAACCAATGACATTGTTTCTTACCTTAAAATCTATTGAATATTTCAGTGTAATCCATGTAGAATTACCCCTTTGCTTTTACTGCAGGGCAAATTATGTCAACCGGATAGGATTCAACGGTCTATGGTAATTTTTCACACCTTCGCGAGTGCCGCCTAACCGCTGTCCAAGGTGCTGGGCGTCTACGACGTGCGAGCAAGACGGTTTCGCAATCAGTGGTAGCCTATATTTACAGTTCTTCAAGGTCTAATAGCTGGTCGTTTCCTAATTGAAATGACTTTCAATGTCCACCTACGAATAATGGAAGTCTCTCTCTCGTCGATGAGAGTACAGATGCAGAGAATATGCGAAATGTGTAACACTCGCTGTTTCTGTAAAAATGTCTTCCATTGAGGAGCAAAAATCTATATCACGGCTGTTATGCCAGCAGTCCCCGCAATAATGTTGACCGTGTTTCTTTTCCAAATCACCAACAGGAAAACAGAGGACAGGAACATCAAAACAAAGAAAATAAATGATGAGAAAATGGCTACTATGGACTGGAAATATGTGGGTGATACTTAATCTAACAGCAAAAACGCTCGACGCTTTGATGCGGGCATCTGCAGATATGCGGGTTGGTTGTGGAAATGGCAGGAAGCTACCCTATTGGTCGGCGCTTGGATGCTGTTGCTGCTAGTTGCTGTTGCAGCCGTGGTGTTTAATGTTATTGGTTGTGGATAATGGAGGAGCACCGACCACTAGACGCTCTATCTATGGTCTGCCCTGCTGCATCCAGCAGTGTGTCCAATGCTTTATACTATGCCATAAGGATTACTAAACTGATGGATACACGTCACATCTAAATGGCAATCAGACGTATTTTTGAAGCATGAAGCAGTGTCTTCTGTTTGATTTTGGATCGTGAATTGGGGGTGTGTCTGGTCCCTATAATTAAGCGTTAGTGGTGGAATGTTTGCCAATATGATAGGGTTTGTAGAGGTATGTGGTGTTGGATTCCCACAGATGCATGTTTCTGATCAGCTCTGCATGCACGATTTGTTATTTTGTTCTGATTTGATCAGAACGTTATGAAATCATTAACATTAGGCTAGCTGCTAAATATGATACAACATTCACAAGTCAGCACAGCTGAAAGCTTGCTGCCTATACAATATGCGCACACATTTGTTTCAGATTTTGTTTAATGAGTTTCGAAAATCTCGTAGTCGAGTCACTGAATATTGAAGGAGATCCTGTCAAAAGCACTTAAATAGCAACCAAGAGCACTTGCATAGCACTTTCCACGCATGTTGTTATTGTAGTGCCATATAGAACGTGACAAACCTGCCGTACCAAAGCCTGGACTCCACTTATCTGGTTGTATTGCAGAGCAGCCGTCAGAACTAGCTTGCTCATATGCGCTGTCCGTGGTGCTGAAAGACGCATGGGGTGGTCCACACTCGAAACAAATGTACATTATTTGATGCCCTTTTCTGCCCAGCTACGTTATTTTGTATGGTATGTCTCACACCAACACCAACAGTTTCTCGATAGAACACAACAAAATCTTAAAATTATTTGCTACCTTGCAGTCAAACTGCGGTTAGCGAAAGTGAGCGGAGGGGGCGCGCGATTGTTCGTCGACATCATGAGCTAACCGGAACAACAATCAGTCATTGAGGAGAGGAAAGATGGCAGCCGCGGCAGTGGCTGAGTTTCAAAGAGCCCAGTCTCTTCTCGGTACAGACCGGAATGCGTCGATTGATATTTTACATTCAATTGGTAAGTCTATAGCTACAAACGGGCTTACAAAAGATCAACTCATATACCTGTTTTATATTTTTTGTTGTAGCTTGCAGCTAGCGCAAACTTGGCTAGCGAACTAGCTACATGCTGCTGCTAACTTGCTAGCTATCTAGCGTCAGTCCTGCCTTACGCACATTCATTATCACAGTGAGTCAGCAGCAGGCGGATACCGGTAGCTAGCCTAGCTTGTGTGCTAGCTCATTGAATGGAAATTAGTAACTAGCGGGCTAATTATGCAAGCTAACTACATTTAGGTGCCAATATTGTTCATATTCTTTACAGCGCAAGGCCAGCCAAATATGTAAGTTACAACACGTGTTAACTGCAAGCTTGCTAGCACTACAATTTTCTGTAAAATGTAGACAAGTGCTAATGTCTTACGAACGCAAATGCTAGCCTACTGAAGCTAGACGAGCAACCTTTAGCGCAGAGGTTTTCAAAGTTAGACGTAATTTAGTGAACAAACCAGCTAATCTAATGTATCATGTGCCTGCTTTACCTATTCAAAAGCCAGTTAGCCTAGCATGCACGTACAGTAAGTTTGGTTAAGCCCCACGTTAACATTAGTTCAATGTTCTTGCATAGCAAACAATAGAAATTGTGACAACGCAGTGTGGACCCCACTGTGTACATTTGACAATCATCGCCAGATAGTTAGCTAATTGGGCCAGATTGTGTTACTTGTGTGGACGCTTATATTGAGTGGCGTCTTGTCTGACATGGCAAGCTGGCAACTGGTTCCATTTTAGCTTTCAGTCTGCAAGCAAACACTTGTCAACCAAACTAGCTGCATGTTACCACAGCAACGCTGAAGTGTGAGATGCTGACCATGGTCTCTTGTGCTTCAGTAAAGCGTGACATTCAGGAGAGCGATGAGGAGGCGGTACGTGTCAAAGAGCAGAGCATCCTGGAACTGGGGGGTCTTCTGGCTAAGACGGGCCAGGCTGCAGGTAACGGGCCTTAGATGTTCTGATTAGACCTCTGGTCAGTCTTAAGGAGCTGGGGACTGTTAGTGCTTTTGTCCTAGCCCAGCATCAGTACAGCTAGTTTGACCAATTCATCACTAAACATTTGTTATGGTATGTAACATGGGCATGTGTGATAGTATTGGGTTGGAACAAAAGCCAGTTACTGCAGGGTGTACCAGAAGAAAAACATGTATTACAAAAGGAAAACAAGCTTTGGATTAAAATCTACTTTCTCTTACAATCCCCCACCGTTTTGTTCTACTCCTTCCCTCTCTTAAGAGCTGGGTGGCCTGTTGAAGTATGTCCGTCCATTCCTAAACTCCATCAGCAAGGCTAAAGCAGCCAGGCTTGTGCGCTCTCTGCTGGACATGTTCCTGGACATGGAGGCAGCCACGGGCCAGGAGGTGGACCTGTGTCTGGAGTGCATAGAGTGGGCCAAGGCTGAGAAGAGAACCTTCCTCAGACAGGCTCTAGAGGTGAGGTCTTGTGTTCCATGTTCTTCATCTCCCAGTATCAGTGTGCGAAACCCCAAGACGGCATGGACAGAGTGAAGTCAAACGACAATAATCATGTTTTCACATGTCTAAAGTTATACGTCTGTTTCCCCTCTCTTTAGGCACGTCTGATCTCTTTGTACTATGACACAAAGCAATACCAGGAGGCTCTCCAGCTCGGTGAGACTGATTTCAGATCAAATTGTTTTTGTCTTTCAGTTTGTTGTTTGTTTTAAAGTTAAATGACTGAATAAAGACGAGATCATTAAGACCCCTCTGTCCACGTCCCTTTTCTCGTCCAGGCACCCAGCTGTTGCAAGAGCTGAAGAAGATGGATGACAAAGCTCTCCTGGTTGAGGTGCAGCTGCTAGAGAGTAAGACGTACCACGGCCTTAGTAACCTGCCTAAGGCCCGTGCCGCCCTCACCTCTGCCAGGACAACTGCCAACGCCATTTACTGCCCGCCCAAACTGCAGGCTGCGCTGGACATGCAGTCAGGTACAGCACTACTACCCATACGCACACACACTGTCAGGCAGTCTCTCCTTCTCTCTCTCTCTCACTCACTCACTCTCAATGGCCTCTGGCCGAGGTGTGCTTCAGCTTGGAATGTCACCCAGCGGGATGGTGCTCCGTTGACCTGACCTCTTGCTGTGCGCAGGGATCATTCACGCGGCCGAGGAGAAGGACTGGAAGACGGCCTACTCCTACTTCTACGAGGCCTTTGAAGGATACGACTCCATCGACAGCCCCAGAGCCATTACATCACTCAAATACATGCTGCTCTGCAAAATTATGCTCAATGTGTAAGTACAGTCTTACCCAGCTGCTTGTTTAGATTTGATACATGCTATCCAGCTGATTCTTCTATCCAAAACAGCGAAAGACACAAAGAATACAAATGCTGTTCACTTTAACATGTGTGATGAGGACCTTATCAGTCCCCGGTCTGCCCCCTACCCGATCGTCCCTCAGAAATATCAGGGGGTTCTATCTGTTTCGCATTTCTAGCCTCCTTTCTGTTCTTCACCCCCCTTCTTTTAAGAACTGTGTTAAAAACGGGGTGCAGCTGCTCTGCGATTTTGAACCTCAGTGTTTGATGAGGTCCTGTAAAAAATAAACGAAAACAAATAAACGGGTAGTGATGACCTGTTGACTTCTGTTGTGACTCCAGGCCAGAGGACGTCCAGACTCTGACCAGTGGAAAGCTAGCCCTGCGGCACGCTGGGAGACAGGTATGTCTACACCTCTGCTGTAGCATCACACACACACACACACACAGTCAGATCTTTGTTTCCTCACCCTCTCATTCTGTCCGTCTTTGTTTGTAGACAGATTCACTGAAGTGTGTGGCCCTAGCCAGCAAGAACAGGTCGTTGGCAGACTTTGAAAAGGTATGTTCTCACAGTTTTGCGCGTCTGCCTTTGCCTACCCTACACTAACTTATCTCTTGATGTAATTGAGACGAATCCTTGCTCTTATGCCACGTGCCTATCCTCTCTGTACTTTCCAGGCCCTGACAGAGTACCGATCAGAACTGAGGGATGACCCCATAATAAGCACACACTTGACAAAACTCTATGACAACCTTCTGGAACAGAACCTCATAAGGGTCATTGAGCCTTTCTCAAGGGTCCAGGTAGGCCATGACTGCACTAACTCTACAGTTATTCTACTTTCCTGTCATTCTATTCTTCTTTACTGACAGAGAATTATGATTTTACCGCTACTGCTGTTTAAACGGCTTAGTTGTCATCACTTATGAATTTCACATTATTGTGGTAAGATTGACATACAATGGCAAAGAGGTACAATATTTATATGAATGTTCTTAGGATGTTTTCCTGGATGGGAGAGTATCATCTGACTTAACTTTCTCTTCCTCTGCCTACAGATGGAACACATTTCCAGCCTCATCAAACTCTCCAAGGTAGGATTCATGCCACATCCAGCATGTCCATCAGAATGATACCTACACCAGAGGTGTTACAGAAATTTGATCAGATATTCTTTCCACCCTCAGGGAGATGTTGAGAGGAAACTGTCACAGATGATTCTTGACGAGAAGTTTCACGGTGCGTTTTTCTTTTTTTTTTTCTTCTCTGCAAACCTTCCTTTCTGTTCCGCTCTCTGTAACAAAATCTTATTGCCCAAAAAACACTGCCTGGACCCTCGTGGGTTGACCTGCCTTATGTCCTGTCCGTTCAGGTATCTTGGACCAAGGCGAGGGTGTGCTGATCATCTTTGAAGAGCCCCTGGTAGACAAGACATATGAGGCTGCCCTGGAAACCATTCAGAACATGAGCAAAGTGGTGGACTCCCTCTACAACAAAGCCAAGAAGCTCACATAGGTCAGTGGATGAACTGTGCTCCATAAACATCCGTGCCATATTTCCTGTTTCGACTTGGTTTTAATCAAAGTATCTCCTCTCTATAGAGAGCCAACCACCTGCACCCAGCCCAGAGTGAGCTCAGCCTGTCTGTGGACCAGTCACTCTAGGTTAAGAGCAGGGCATGAAAGAGGTTTCTACGGACTTCCACAACCCAGCAAGCGAAGAAACCGACCGACCAACTGAGCGACCAACTAAAACACAAATGGACAGGGCTAGGCAGTAACCACACCACCAAGTTTGTCCCCCAAATGCCAAGTCTGTCCCCTAACTCCCTGCTTAAGCTCCCCCATCGCCCTGACAGGCATTGCTCTGAAAGAGCTTTCCCCACGGACTATTACAGATACACCTACACTCATCACAGGTTTCAGTGTACCTGGGCAGCCTTTCTCTCACTGCTGATCAATCAGGGAATCTTGTATGATAATGCAGATACATATACATACATGTATGATACATATAGATTTCGATCAGATTATAACTGGTAGGTGGGCTGACTGCCTAAAGATTGGGTTCTCTTTGCCAACCCCCCCCCCCCCCCCCCCCTGAATATACTCATGTTTTGTCAGAGAAGAACCTTTCTTCCCCTTCCAATTATACCAGCTCACCAGAAGAACAGTTTGTACAGCTGGCTGGCCCCCCACCTCCCCCATCCCCTTTTTAAGTGAACTGTGCCCTTTGACCCCCTTGACTTTGACACACACATTGATGGCATTCTGGTAAGGACAAGTGGACAGTGAAATGTCCTATCGTCCATGAACACACCACAGGAAGATTAAACTGTCATCAAGCTCTAAAGCTTGTGCAACGCTTAAGATCCGCTCTCCTTGTTTGTACATAATATTGCCAAGCGCCTCTTTTCATCTCTTGAGGCCTGTTATATTCACACCTTCCCCCCCCCCCTTTTTTTTACAACGCTAAAAAGAGAATCAAAAGGCCCCCACAGTGAGAGCTTAGTCACACAGTGCTTATGTGAATGATTTGTTTCAATGAAATGTGACTGGGGGAATGAGTTGTTTATTAGAATTGCATTTAGAGAGGGGTTTGCTTGAAGAAAAAACTAAGGTTTGGAAATGACTGTGGGGACTAGAGGGTTTCCTATATATGACATAGAGAAAGACAAGTGCTAATAATAAAAAAAAACGTGAAAATTATTGACTGTTTGTGTGATCTCGAGGATTGTTTGTGGGGGGGGAAAATATGTTCAAGAAGTCTGATTTGCAAGAAAAGTATGGGAAAAAATATTTCCTCTTGGAGCAACCGTGGTGAAGCATCGTCTCAAAGCCTTCAAGACTCTTCTGGAAAAAGCACATCTTCCTTTCTTTGGGGGCTTTTCATTTTCTGAAAAGTAAGAAATTGCCAAGAAATTGGTCAAATTGCCATGTGAAACTAACACTAACATCTGTCCAGGGACAATGGATGGAGCCTCTAGGCTAACTCTGGTGCATTTAGAGCAGTGTTTATTATTCTGCACTGTCCCTGTTAAATAAACCAATAACTAAAATAAAGACAGGAAACATCAGATGTGCATCGTCTGATGACATTACTTTTTAAACCCTAGCAACCTTTTCCTAGAAAAAGAACAAATGTTTCCTTAAAGTACTCAGAGATGAAGGATCTACAGCTGTGTTGGAGTGTGCTGGCAGGTGTCCAAAAATTAGTTTGTCTTCAGGTGAGTTTGGTTTTAATTGAAATATCTCTTCTCTATAGAGAGCCATGCAACTACACCCAGCCCAGAGTGAGCGTGGTGGGTGAGTTTGTAGCCGAATCCATCACTTTGATGAAAGATTGTGTTCCCTGGGCAATTGTTGCTGATTTTAGGATGACATTTAACACCAGTCCTTGCGCCGTCTCACAAATCATGGACGGATGGGCCTTTCTGGCTGGAAACTAGAGAGCTACTCTTGGAGCCCTGGCCAGAAAAGAAGACAGAAATACTGCTGGATGTGAGAGGCTTGTACTACACTTTAGGAACAGCCTTATTAGAGGAAGAAGTGGTGGAGCTATTTCTGCTTTGGCTAGACAAGCTGGGGAAAGGATATGTGCTTATATCCTGGTTGACTGTTGAGCTTGACAATGTTGAGCCACAGATAGCCTACGGCTCCCAGTTGGGCAGGTTGGTCTCTGATGATGTCATTTCTCTCAAGTTCACAAACTCAAATATTGCAAGGAAACATGTTGGATACAACTTCTTCCATTACAAAGAGGTTGAGGTTTGAGTCTGACAAGCTAAAACTGGGCATTTCCTGGTGGAGCTGTGTGTGTGTGTGGAAAGCAACAGTAGAGGGATTCACACAGTTCATTCTATCATTTTTTTTCCATTTAAACTGGTCTCCTTTCAATGTCCATGAATACCATCCATGTCTACTTTCATAACCAGATGGGATGACGTAGTGGTAGATTGCATTCTTTGTCAAGCGAAATAAATAAACCAAATATTATGACATTCACTTACACTAAGACAGGTGGCTTCTTGGCTTGACTTTGGTCCTGTGAGCCCTGTAGAAAGGGAAACAAGGTAATGTTCTGCAATCTTCAATGCAATGTTTTCATTATCAATCGTTTTCGAGAAATACTGTAATTATGTAACAAGTTGCTATGTTAACTCAGAAAACACACTAGTCAAAAGATTTTAGAGAAAATGTGTTGAGAACAGTTGTCATAACCTTTTCTATACCACACAACTGTTGTCACAACGAAGTTGTCATTTCTACAGCAGAGGGCACTGCAGGATTACATCACAACGACCCCTGGAAATGATTTGCATTTGAATTTAACACCAGTATGTCCACAGTCTTAGTTCAGGTCAGCGAATATCTTAACATTTGTTGAGGTATTGACTGATATAGACTGAATAGAAATCGTTTTCCCAAAGCTTTGGCTATAGCGTAAAGCGTCACTTATCCACCCTACATATTTTTATGAATTGGCATGTTTTGCACAGTAGATGATCAGTAGCAATCCGAGTTAATATATTACGCCTCAAATGGCCCACAGCCCAGGGATGTTGAGTGAGGCATGTATGCAGATGAAGATCACCAATGTAAAACTGATCACTGGCCATATAGGCCCTACTGGAGCTGGAGCCCCCAAAAAAGTTTCATTAGTCCCCCGAAACATTTTAATAAAAAATATATATATTTTCTTTCTTTTCATATTTTAGATCTAAATGTGTTAATTTATTTTCCTAAAACCCACTAGAGGACAATGTTTAAAAGGATATTTTCTAAAATTTCTTCTGGGGGGAACATGAACCCCCAGACCCCCTTAGTTTTGCTGGGTCACAGGAAAAATAATTGTTTTTATCTCGGGGCTTAGCCCCTCCAAAAGTGGGTACCTAAATTCGCCCCTGTCATATAGGTCTTCCTTCAAAAATAAATATCGATAGGCTCAAGCCGACTAGGGTTTAGATCGGCTGAGGGACAGTTCTATGGTCTAATGAGAAGCCCTGTGTGACATACTAGTGACATTGCATGTAAAAAAGCTTTTGATTTTATTTGCCATTTATTTAAGCACTAGTATGTAAAAACGGCTTTTAAAGACTACAATATAACGCACACCATCGTGCATTTTGTTCTTATGGTAGGCCCACTGAAACAACAGTTAGGTTAAACAGCAAACGTTCAAAAGTCTCTCAGAGTAAATTTAGAACTTTTATGGGCCTCTGGTTCGGGGTGGATCATGGAGGTTTTCGTGGGGAGAAGAGGAGAGCCAGACTGGCGACACAGCCGACCCTCGGGGGGAGAGATAGAGCATTGAAACTAGGGGCCAATGGGAATGCAGCATCCACTCCCAAAGCTCTGTAATTTAGAGATCAGTAGGGTTGTGCGCTGCCACATTGAAGGCGGACAGCTTCGTCGAGGGACTTGAATGCGAACTCTGAGGGATCATGCGCTCTGTCTTTCTCCAGCTTGATGTCTTAACACTAAACTCATCATCTTAACATCTAAAGCAGCTTAATTTCTGGACTGGTTTTCGATTTAGATAAGGTATTAGTCGACCTGCACGATGAATGAGCCTACTTTTGAGAGGAAAGTTGCGGGCCAATCGTCCGATCTCCTTGGTGCAGTGAATTATCACCCGTCCACAAAAGACTCGCCGACGCTCCCAGAGTCCTCTGCCACGGACATGGGCTACTACAGCAGCCACACGACGCACAGCCATCACGAGTACTATCCTGGACAGTCCTACTCGCAACCAATGAACCCTTACACATATCACCACTATAATATAAACGGAATGGGAGCGTCAGGAGTTTACTCTGCCAAGTCGGACTATCCTTACCCTCAAATGTATAGCAGGCAATACGAGCATTATGACCGGGACGCACATTCACCTTCCCAAGATATCGGTAAGAATTATGGTCGAGGTCGGAAAGTATAGGCCTTTTGTCATTTGGTGTTATTTCATTAACTTTTTCCTACTAATTTACTTACGTTGAGAACGATCTGTCTGAATTACCATAAAGCTCAGTTGTTTACAGCCTACAGACAATACGAAATTATCTACTTAGCCTGTGAACATTAAAATTAATTCCCTGCTCAATGGTATGTTTTTCTCTTTTATGCCATAACACTGACTATATAACAAGACCCGTTTAGCTAGTAATGTTGGCATTCCAGGAGGAGTTGTCTTTGATCTGGCCCGAGGCACAAGTGCGGTGCGCATCAGGTGTCACTGCATATCAGTCTCTGACTCATGCCTAGTTGTTATCACGCAACGTATATACCTGGAATACTATGGTTAAATGAAAGACGACCACGATAACAAACCAAGAGGTAGGCCTATGTTTTGGCGAGATGTTGGCCAAAACTTAATTTAGAAAGGGGAGTTTTTATAGGCTATAAAGCTTTATTTGAAACGCTAAACGTGGAAAGTTTGCTCCACCAACCCCATTACATATGCTTTATTGCCATATATTGAATAAAATATTAATATCTTTGTGCGCAGAGTGAGATTGTGCCATATCAACATTTAACAACTGTCACAAACTGTAGGCTACGTTTAAACATGTATTCTTTTTTTTAGTGAAAGAAGAACCCGATCCAGAGGTACGAATGGTCAACGGAAAGCCCAAGAAAATCCGTAAACCTCGCACCATATACTCAAGTTACCAACTCACAGCGTTGCAACGTCGTTTCCAGAACGCACAGTATCTGGCACTCCCAGAGCGAGCTGAGCTTGCGGCCCAACTCGGCCTCACACAGACACAGGTAGGCCTAGGCAAGAGTTGTTGTCCAACAAAACGCAGGTTTATATAGCCTTTTAAATGTGATATTTATGATACAATATACAAGTCACCTATCGCAATTACTGTTGAACTGTATTTTGTTTTGCGCGTACTCGTGGGTTATAGCCAGGGCTCAGAACCCAATGTGTAGTTTGCTATAGTGTGTGCAGTCCAAATGTGTATTTTCTATCCATTAAAATATCCATATTGAATAATGGATGCAATAATTTCATTTTCACTTAGTCTTAAAGAAATTCAAAAGAAATAGCGTAATGGCTATTCAAATGTGTAATGACAAAAATATTTTAAAATTATCAGTTATGTTTATTCATTTTATGTATATGTTTAGATATCGATTTAGAATAGAGTAGAATAAGACAAAGAACAGAATAGAATAAGACACAGTATTTATTAGCATTGTAACAATAAGGAACCATTTTCCCCATTACTTTAAATTGGTCAAATGCCTCTAGACAGCAACCTTCTAATTTAATTTAAATTACTTAATACAATTTTGGTGAAATAATGCTCACCTCGGAATGCTTCCAACAAATCACAACTGCCTCTTTTGTAAAGAACCCTTAAGAATACCCTATTTCTCTAAGCCTTATTCTTAAATAATGTGTTCCTTCTTCAGGTCAAAATTTGGTTTCAAAACAGACGGTCCAAATTTAAGAAGCTGTTCAAAAACGGGGACATTCCTCTAGACCACAGCCCAAACGCCAGCGACTCCATGGCCTGCAATTCACCAGCATCGCCTGCTGTCTGGGATGGTAACAGTGATGCAATAACCAACCGAGCCACTAGGGGACCAGTTCTCCAGCCATCCCTCAGCTCTTCTCCGCCTTACATGGAGGACCACACTCACCATAACTGGTATCAACAAGGTTCACATTTGCCCCAGGCTGGGCATGTGCACCATTCACCACGGCCATCACATCAGCATATTGGTGCAGTATACTGAAAGGATTGTCATTCTTGTGTTTGGATCCAAGTACTCTGATGTTGCATTGGCTACACAAGAAAAACAGAACTGTGAAATGGAAAGAGTTTGTAGGGAAGTCAACTAAATGGACTGTTTGGTCATATGTCCTTTGTCCTACTCTGTTTCCAAACAGAACTAAAATGCAGGACCTTAACATAAATCAGTGGCTCATGATTTGTTTACCAGCTTTTGGTATTGCCGAACAATGTGGAAAATGTGGCAACACTTCAAGATCACCAAATAAACCATAAAGGTATTTTGCTGTCTGATGACAAGAGTGGCTCTGATCCTTCAAACACTGAAAACTCGCAGAGCATTCGCCAGCTTGCATGTGTACATTTGCAATATAAATGGCTGTTTGATTATTAAATGTAACCCCAAGATCTCTAGTTTCATGTCTTTAAATTGTAGAGTATAGTTTTTATTTGGGCAAACATAAAATGTCCTAGCAAAACAGTAAAAATGGTGAAAGGTAGTCCTGGAAGTGGATGCTAAATATATCAAAAGATCAATACATGTTATACATGATAAACTGTGTTTCATAAACTCAGGTATTATTTATTCTGTGTGCAACAATTACATATAAATATGAGGTCATGTTAATGCATAAGAGATACAAATGTGTATGTACAGTGAATAATAAAGCTTTTCAAATGTCATCTACTGTGTACTGCTATTGTGACGATTTACATCTGCTGTGATCTTCTGGCCTCCTGATGTCAACACATACATACAGGGCAACACTGTGGAAGACAAGCATTCTTGTCGTGTTTGGGGCGTGAAGCTCTGCTCCGGCCCAGCCTGACATTATCCATTCCACACCGGATAGCCTTGTTCCGCAATACCCTGCTCTGCTCTTCTTTACTGTCTGACCTACGTATAAAAAGAGCGTGGGTGGTGACTGCTCAGCAAACACACAGACAGGAGGCTCTGGATTTGAATAACACGTCACCACCACCAGATGAAAGGGACGGAGAGAGAGTGAAGAAGGATCTATCTATCGATTGATTGATCTGTTTACGTATCTTTCTCTCCCTCTATCTCCCTCCCTCTCATCTGGTGGCAGTGACGTGTTATTCAAATCCAGAGAAATCTTTCAATCCGCATAGATACGTTAAGAAATGAAGACGGATAGAAAGGTGCAGGGTGGTTGACAGCTACAAAAGAAGAAGAAAAGGAAAAAAAGAACTGAGAGGAAAATACTCCCTGGCCCATGGCATTGCCCGAGGTAACCGACAGGTTAGCTAACAAAGGTTGGTGGATTTCTTAGAAAAGAAGGTTGGAATATGTTAATCTGATATTTGCTGCATGTGATTCATATTCTGTTTTATGTTTTCTCTCAGGACATACAGTAGTTATGTACTGTGCATTTCATGAAGGGGTTCAAACCCCAGGTTATGTGGTTGTAAAGTTTAATTTAGGAGAGGTAAATGATTCAAAAGAAAATACAACTCTTTGATGCTGATAGTTGATCACAAGCTGACATGTCATTGACTGATGATTCTAGAACGTCCCTACCCATCAATGAGCAGATGCTTCCATTTTCCTTTTATTATTATAAAGCTGGAATGATAGAATTAGAAGTTTCTACATCTCTTCCTAACTCCACACACGTGTGCAGTGGGCTTGTCATCTTTTGGGATTGTCATTTTGTAAAGTGGGCCAGATGGTATATGATGGTGCCACAATATTTGTTCAATAAATCCCTTGTTGTTTTCTATTCATATTGAGCACTGACCTTACCAACAATCCTTTCTTTATGATGTATTCAAGTGGACATGATTGGCACATCTCTACAGTAGGTTGAAGAAACTTGAGTTCCTAGGTAGTGTCCGTTTTTCCTGTTTTTGTTTGAACTCTTTTTTTCTGCAAAGAGCTTTTGAGTGCCTGAGAAAACTCCTCTGAGCAGAAACACTGAAAACAACAAGGTGATGACATCACCTGTCGCGTGCTGAATAGAAACGCTCACCAACGGAAGGGAAGTTTGTATCCCGGTTACAAAAGATTTGCCTTTTGTTGCCCTCACAGCCTCAAGCCACAACCCCCAAACCCCCAAAAAACACAAAGTATAGTTCAAAGGGGTTAAAGAACAAATGACAGATTTCACACAAAAAACATGTACACTATGGAATCTTATGGAGACTCCACGACCCACTGTAAATAGTTACCTCGATGACACTACATAATCATGGGAGGTGTAGTTTTGGTCAACCAAGGGTACAGTGTATGGAAACCTTTTCATGGCCCAGCTTTAACAAGCTGTTAAAGACAGCCCCCTGCTGTTCTGGCCTTGAACTAATTACTCTGTTTTCCTATAGTTTCTCATGCTGTCCAGAATAAAATAGTTTTGAAAAAAATGTCTCAGTCTACAGTATGTGTGTGTGCATGTGTGTGTGGACGTGTGTGTGTGTGGGTGTGTGTGTGTGTGTGGGGGGGGGTGGATTAGGGCATCATGCACGTCTCAGTCCAGAGTGTGTGTGTGTGTGTGTATGTAAGGATGAGAGGAGGATCTAAACAATGTACATTGGAAGTGCACCTAATCTGAGGTAACACTGAGGACGCCGAGGAGAAGCGTCCTCAGACGGTAAAGAAGCCTTATGGCTCTGTGTGTGGCCCGCTCTCCGCTCTCCCATACCTCACTCAGCATGTTGTCCACACTCGCTTGCCTCAGCCTGGGGAAATGCCTCTCTGTGATGTGGCATGTTAGTTGGGGAGAGAAGTAATGTCAGCTTTATGCAGCTCAACCCAGCTTGTTTACCATGGACGTCAATATAAAAAAAGGACAATGGAAGCAAACATTGTAGATGGTGGCACAGAGGTGGGTAACAATGGCGCACAACTGTAACTGATGTCAAACAAATGGCTGATGTCAGTTAAGGTTAAGGATATCAAATGTTCTTCTTAAAAAAGATTGTTGAGTTAGATAGCCCTGTTGGTGACAGGTTTAAGTGTATTGGTACCAGTGTGAGGTCAGCTGGAGGTTGACTAGAAGGTTGGCTCAGAAGCTGCACAGCAGAGGACATGGCAGTTAGCAGCTGTCTAGGTGCCTTATGCAGGCATAGTGAGGATCCAGTTTCATCCCTGTGCCACACGTCACTCGCCACATTCATTTTCAGATGAAAATATACGCACACGCACACGCGCACACACACACACAGAGAGAGAGAGAGAGAGAGAGAGAGAGAGAGAGAGAGAGAGAGAGAGAGAGAGAGAGAGAGAGAAAGAGAGAGAAGAGGTGTTGTACACTGCTCTGAACCAAATGGACCTCTAAACCATGTTTTTTGCATGGTTTCTTTCAACAGGACTTTGATGTTTCATTTGGTTTGTTCTTACCCTGTGTACATTCAGTAACTATTGCCTGTCTGTATATTATTGAGATAAATTACTAAATGAATCCCTCTACAAAACCACGTTGTTTTTACACATCAGGATGTGCTGTTTAATTGCATAAAGTGATATCACTTTCAAAAACAATCAATCAATAACCCAAGTCAATCTATGGTGACAAAAGAGGGGTAGCATATGTCTTTAGACATAGTTTCAGATCTAGCTATGCGGTTCTATATGCCTATTGCATCTGTAAGTAATTTGGGATAAATGGTGGAGGTTCCTTTCTGAGGGCCGATGGATATTCTGAGTACGCTCCATAGCCTATTAGTTATGTGCTCTCAACGCCGAAGAGTGATATTTCTTAGCCTGCAAATTACAGGTAATTATAGCGTTGGGGCGAAAGCTTTATTTAACAGACTGTGTCACAAATTACCTTTAATTGAGATGCCAGTTTTAAAAAGCCATTGACAAATTTTAAAATGGGCCGTCTGTTGCGTGTCCACACCAGAGGTAGGCCTACGAACTTTTTATTTTAGTTTGTTTTAGTCAGCGTGAAGATAACATATGTAACTCGTAGGCCTAATGCTGGCTTCGCAATTATGGTTAAGTAGCCTATGACTTGTAGCCTACCTATAATAGGAGACCCAGCATAACCTTTTGAACGACGATAACAAAAATGCCAATAGTTTTGTTTCGAAAAGTTCATCTAGTACGCTTCAAAGGGTAAAATATAGGCTACTGTACTGCGTAATTGATCATTGAAGCTTTATTTTTAACAAATGCCTACATACAAACTCCACATCCGAATCGGGGATAATAACTTGAATGCAGCGTGGACGGTTTCCGTTCTTCAAACGCCATGTTCAAGACCGGAACAAACATCTAACGAATGTAGATAGGCTTATGTTAGAACTGTCCAACGTTCAAGGTTGTTGAGCCTATAAATGAGGTCTACAACAGTAACAAAAAGCAGTTCAAATGGCTACACAAGGCTTAATGAAAAAAGCAGTTCGAAATCACTTAAAAAATAAAATAATGAGATGCCATGAAGTTCACAATTGAAAATCAATGTTCCTGTCGTAGTCTACATCCCGTCACATCATTTGAGTTCTCGGCATGGAGTCTTGGTGGTGGTTCGGGTACCAGTGGCCAAAATTGTTCATGTAGCCTCCTGAGTGCACAGGTGTGCTCTTAGTCGTCATGGAAACGTCCCATAGAGGCGGCATCCCCGGCGAACACGGAGAAGCGGAGGCTGCAGGGTGCAGGTGATCTCCCTCGCCTGGCCCATGCTTCATGATTTTTTTGTACTTGGAGCGTTTGTTCTGAAACCATATTTTTACCTGGAACAAGAAACCGAAAAGAGTTATTTAGCATATGGTTTGAATATTGACATTAGGCGAGCCTGTACACTCACACGAAACATCAACTATGGCAATTATTGACCACATTGCAATTGTATAAATTATTATTAGCCTAAATAATTATAACACCAAAAACAATTGTATAACATATATGACTTAAATTACATTATGATTCGGCTACTACTACAAATACTTGGTAGTATTAATAGTTACAATTATCATTTAGTTGACTGCGGATGTTAGAGCTTCATCAGTGTGCCTCATGTTTCCAGTCTTCAAATTCAATATTTAATAAATATATAAAATAATGACATCTGAAGGCTGTATGAGAATGTGTTTGAACAGATGAAACCTGAACAAACAGGTTTTAGTTGACATCTAGGGAGCCATACACTAAATATGCCTCTAAACCTGTAATGGAAAAGGGTACTGCAGGATGTAGATCCAGATCATAAACAGTGTGATAGATTCCTAATACATCAACAATAATGGGTATTTGAATATATTTATACTTTGATTAGGAGATTGTGTGGTATTGATCTAAAAACTGCATTGGTAAAGCTGTTCTAAAAGTCCAGATAATTGCTAGCCTTAAAACATTTTTATGAAGCTTACTCATTCAACAGAGTACCAGTAAAGAGTATGAAAGAAGATTGACAACAGAATTATTACTGCAACAAGGTCTTGAATCAATTTTCTTTATTGCTGAAGAACGCGTGTCAAACATGTGGGACAACTAAATGTGGGGCAAACTTTCATCTCCACAAGTTCACCTATCATCACAACGAAGAAAGACTCATTCTCAGGGTCATGGCAATACGAGAACATCCTAACATCATGCAACATGTACAGTTAATTTTTTACTTATGGAAAACAAGGATCAGAAAAGTTAAACGTTATCATAAGTAAATGATGGCCTTTCTGACTGGCTTATAGCTATAATTTTCATAATTAATGTCCTCTCTACATTAACTCTCTCTAGTCAAACAACACATTTGATATAATGTTAATAGCATTTGGCAAAGATGCACAGTTTAAGTCACATAACACATGATACTTTTATACTACAATAGGAAACTGTTTCTCTTCCACTCATTCCTCTCTGCTTCAATTGAATTGAAACAGAAATACAATTAGCAAAGTAGCCCACTGGTTGGATTACAAAACATTTCATGGATAGTAGACCACACAGCTGGATTGCTGTAATTTTTTTTAAATCCTAGAAGTCCATCAACAGCATTTTAATGTTAGTATTATTATTTCTCCAGTAAGTATTGGTTTTATATTTCAGCAGCAACAGTCAGTTGACAGGCTTTTTAAGTCTGAAATGTTCAGTAATGAGACTTTAGTACAGAGACCATGCCAGGTGCCACCACCCAACATACTCAGTTCAACCTCACTGTGAGCCCTGAACCACTCTCTTCCTGGCCTGGTGTGTATGTGCATGTGTGTGTGTGTATGTGTTCTTGAGTGAGCGGTAAACCACTCTCCTCCTAGGCTGATGTGTTTGTGTGGTGAACCAGGCAGCACAGACACCCAACTCATCAAATGGTTGCTGCTTGAATTCTGCGGACATGCCTAGTATCTTGCAATAGCTGGAGCAGCATAACCGTGTGGGTGAGCACAGGAAATAGTGAAGAAGTGGCACCTCGGACACGCTTGGAGAAGGACAAAAAACATGGAAAAAGGCAGTGATGGACTCTGGACAGCATCATTTTGCCCAGGTTATTGGTGTGTGTGTTTCGTTCTGTGCGCACATTCACATTATTAGATCCAGCTATGTTAGATTGTGCCATACTGTACAGAGCCCCAAATAACAGACTCAAACCACAGCACAACCAGAAGGATTTGAAGGTTTGTGTGAGACATGTTACTGTATGCCAATAAGCATTTAAGTGGGTTCATCCACTTGAAAAAAGGACATTACATCTATTACTTTGATTCAATGTAAAACCACATCTGGCAATCTTAAATCCATTAAAACAGAAGCCCTTTTAATGGTTGCTGTCCAATCTAAGGGATGTTTACTATTCACGATGGTTATCTGTGGTTAATTAAAAATAGATTATAAAGATGATATCCTACTAAATAACCAGCATTGAATAAACTGACTATAACAGACAGAAAAATTAAGGACAGTGTCTCAGAAGATTCCAGCCTGAGATTTTTAAGATCAAATGTTGTCAGGTAATAAAACCACAAGGAAATCTAAGTCTAAAAATGACTTAACTGTAAACGTTTCAATACTATGTCAGTCATGCGAACTTACTGAATCTAGAGTCAAACGTCATGGTATTGCTGGGATTAAAAGTCTCAGGGCTTCCCCAATCTAACACCACGTTCACAGTCATGAAAGACAAAATGGCTTCCATCGTTCATCCCCAGCAATATTAACGGCTAGCTAGTGGCGGACTGAAGCAATGGGTCTTAGAAATGAGTGAGAGCATGAAGGTTGTTACCCTTGGTACTTCAGTTATGGATTGTCATTGAGTAGTACCAAACAGAGATCAAGGAGACATGTTATGCCCTGAGCTGCTACACCCTGCTCTTGTGTTCTCACTGCTGGCAAGTCAACGACGGGGCAACAAGGTTGATCTTAAACATTCATGAGAGTGTGATAGGCCATACATGGGATGGGATCAAGTGGCAATCAGTATGGATGAGGAAAACACATCAAGTGCAGGTGTTCTAGCATGGTCAACAACTATTTTTGTGCCACATGTTAACAAATACTCCACGGTTATCATTTTGTTAATTGTTATGAAGTTAATTCAAACATGAATAAAGGAGGTTACATAATTATTCATTTACTTACAAGAACCAAGTGTTCCGAGCACAAATATTGTGTATTTGCATCTTGTTTACATTCAGTGGAATGTGCAATAAATATTGTGCATTCAATTTACAGTGGCCTATGTTAAGATGATTCATGCAAATGTGACCCATTGTAATTAGGTTTTTATGTGACATGGTCAAACGGTAGGCTATGTAAACACTGCCACCCGTCATGACATGAAAAAGGCAGAAGGATTACACTTTACATTAAAGGTTTCCTATTAATTTTTGTAATGATTTTTACACAAAACTATCTAATTCTAAACCTACGTACAAATATATTGTTTCCTTTTAATCTTGACGAAGAAATAACCTTAAAACGAATAAGCTTACCTGCGTTTGAGTTAGGCCTAACTTTGCGGCCAAATCTGCGCGCTCGGGCAGCGCAAGGTATTGGGTTTGCTGGAACCGCTGATTAAGCGCCTGCAGTTGTAAACTGGAGTAGATGGTTCGGGGTTTGCGAATTTTCTTCCCTTTCCCGTTCAGTCTAACTTCTCCATTTTCAATCACCGTGGTTGACTTCTCGTGCTCTGTTTTGAGAATACAGAAAAGCGTGAATGTACAAGCGGGGGTTATCTTCACAATGGCAACAGCTAAATGTTCACCCAAATGACTATTGTTATGACATTTGTAGGCTATGGACTGCACCCTTACTTGGAGAAACAGCTGTAGGCCCATAAGGCCCCACAAGGCGTGCAAGATTGAAACTCCTTATGAAACTAGTCACTCAGCAACGAGTCCAATTGAATAGTGTATAGTGTCAACAGTATATGTGTAAGGCGATTGATCTGAGGAAAGCGTGGGGTGACAAAATGACGGGAAAATTCCTCGATTTGTCTCCATGACACAAATGTTCAAATCAACTTCAATAATGAACTCTACTAAAATAAAAACACTGTTATTATTGTTGTTATTATTATGAAAGCTGCTATTGTTTTTTATTTCGGTTTTAGAAATAATTGGCCTACTCATTAATAAATACAACAATAGTAGCCTAGGTATAATCATAATGGCAGTCTTCATTTTAATAAATACATTATCATAACAACATTATTGAAAGAACAATAAATATTATTTCATCAAAGAGAATAAGAGAGTAGTTGTTTTAAATCACTAGGTCCATAGCAGGCAAACAATGTAGGACATTCTACAATCCTAAGAGGACCCAATAAAAACCTAGGAGGACTGAAATGTTTACATCAAGGGGCCCTTAATTAATACTTCTCTGCTCTCTAACATGCATGCTGACTGTGAACCATCCACACCACCCATTTCACTAATGTACTTGCGTGAAAAATGTTTCTTTTTAGTGTCAGGAGACACTTGATAAACATTCTGATTTCCTACCATGCAGCGGAGAACCGCAGACCCTCAGCGAGAAGATTTATTAATCTGTTGCCTTGAATTCGTTGACTTTTGGCCTACACGTGTTTTTATGAAGTAGGCCAGTGTAACTTTGAGACGTAGGCCTATACAAATACGTTTTGGGCTAAGCTATAGCTAATCAATTCAATTTCACATTTAGAACAAAACTGGAAGTAAAACCCCAAGGGTTGACTGTGAAGTCATATCAGTAGGCACATCTTGTTCCTTCCCAATGGAATCAAGAAAGATCACGGAAGCAATGACGTGGATTATAGATAAAAGTAAGTTGGTTTTTTGATTACATGTTTTCCCTGGTCCCTGAGATTGTGGGAGACCGCACAACACAAATCTTCGTGGCTTGGTTTTCTTCTCGCTTGCTGGTTTATATCATAACCTTTTAAATACCCAGCAACATTAGTATCACACACGTTGACACTAAACAATGTCCTTACAACCAATAGGCTACCTAATCCTGCGTAATTGTTTACAGACTAAATGTTTGGTAAGTTATGATAGTAGCAAATAATGACTGCAAAGCTTCACACCTTCATAGGGGAACATTTTTGCAAGTGGTTTTAGAACTCAAAACACACAAGCCTACCTGTATCGTCTAGTCTTGTGTGGTTAGGTGCGTTGTTATGACCGCCGTGTTGGTACTGTAGATATGAGCCCGGGTGGTGCGCGCTAACCGAGCTGTGGTAGGGATATCCCAGTGGACGGCCATAAGAAGAGGCGCTGGAGGAAAACGGGCTATCGTGCGCCGAATGTCCTACGGGATGCAATCCGTGGACCGAGTAATGGTTGTGAGGCAAGCCGGGGGAGTGTTGCTGGTGGCTGGGATAGCCGTGTCCGAATTCTAGAAAGGCTGATTTGGAAGGGTCAGAGGCGATCAAACTATCCGACATGGAACTCATAGTCATCATTAAGCGAGGGGTCCATAAATGCGACGCAGTCCAGAGTTGCAGCAGTGTCTGTTACAGACGATTAGGAATATCCATTACACAGTATTCAAAAAACTGTCAAAAACAAAAGTCCAAAGCAACACAAACGTGTTCCTATTTGTAGCCAACTTCTGAATCTAAAATGTGCGTTTCCCCTTTCGTTCTTATCGACCAAGGAAAATATAACTCGAAATGAGGGACCAGCGCGCGGTTTCTCTGAACTCAGTGTACAGATGGATTGGATGTTAGGACTTCGCTTCGTCTCACACAGGATTGTGCGCTCGCTCATTGGTTGCGGTGGTTTACCATGTCATCTTACCCCGAGGCCAAACCATGCAGGGTCTCTATTACACACGGCTCTGTTGCATGAATATGCCTTTTGGTGTATTCATTAATTAAAATAGAAAAACATATTTGGCCCCTCTTGCACAGGAAACATGTTGTAGTTTGGTCTGATTTGATAAACATTTTGACGAAAGCCTTTTTTTAATCTCAGCTATTTTTTTTACTGGTTTAATAATAAGAGACGTGATTTTATTAAAGAAGAGTACTGCAAACCTGATTAGAACGAAATTCATAAGATTAACGTCTTTTGTGAGATATAGGGTAATTGCTTACGAATGCAGGCCAAGATTATTATTGTTTTGAACTTGCAGCCAAATCCTCAAGTTGACATAATGCGTGATGCGTCAGACCCATCTGAACCCATCAGAATAGCTAATTTCAAAATCATATTTACTGTCGTAGCCAAGATATAGCCTATAGGGCCCTATCCGAAATTAAATTCGATCACTAATTTTACACAGATGTATTTCTTTACAGGACAAATAAGTCCATATTACAATAACGACCATTGCGTGGACAAACATCCTATCGTTTGGTTGCCCTTAAGGCAGGGGTTCGATTCTGGCTCAGTTACTCTCTCAATGACTTTGTCAAATAAGTGAAGGCCCACATTTTTTTATTCAATAACGAATATGAATATGCTATGTGAATCCATTAAATTATTTACAAAATTATTAATTAACCAAATAGACATTGACCATAGGATTTTGTTTAGTTGGCCTATGTATATTGGCTATTGTGCGCCGTTTCACATACTCCTGTTTAAGACTGTAGTTTATTTATTGAGTGGACTGAGTGGAAAGAGGCCTGTCTAACTCGGCTGTATGGGTTTAAAGCGGCCAATACGGCTAAATAAAAAAGGTAACATGAACAATAGACATTGGATTTTTGCCTCAAGGCAAAAAACTTGATGTTCATTTTACGCATTAACGTGACAGTTAGAACGCATGTCACCCTCCTTTGTAGAAGCCGCGGCGCCAACTCAAAGGGATATACTGCGAGAATTTAGCTTGTATCTGCATACTTCAGTCAAAACCTGTAGCTCTACATGACTGCTCATGACTAATTCCCAAACTTAACTCGCAGTGTTTGTTGTGTGTTTCCCATGCCTTTTAAACGTATTTCTGTTCCTGCATTCAAAATTAAATTTGGCCCAAAGAGCAGTGTCCATCCACTTTCGTTTCAAAGGTCCGAATCATCTCTATTGGTTTGGTTTTGGGGATGCATGGGGCAAACGCTGTTGGCTACTTCTCGACGCATCTTCAAGGCTTCATTGAAAAAAATAATGTAGACTACGTCGATAGGTTGCCAGGAGGGAGAGGGGTATTGGCACGCTGCTTTTCTTATGGGATCTGTGAAGCCAAGAAAATGACGAGTCAAGAATTATAGATGCCTGCACGCGCTTTCATCTCTGGCCAACATTCTTCCGCGCTCTGATTTCACCTCTGTAACCGTCGGGCACGCCCTCACCCTACAACATGTTATTTCAGCACAATGTTACCAAGTCGTGAGGTTGTACTCACATAGCCGAAAGGTCAATTGGCAAGAATAGTAGTGGCACACTGTACTTTCTAAATTGTGCAGAAGGCCTACTACGGCTGTGCAAAAAATTGTCCTATAGGCTACATTTGGTTATATCAAGCTGTATAACAAAAGGATGAGCATATTTAGATATTAATGTATTTCCGGCCAATATTGAACTCAAATGTCGAAAACATTTTCCTCTTTGGATTTGCCAGGAATGAAGGTATCAAACACTTCTTCTCTCTGTGTATCTAAATGCCGCAGCATGTTAAAGGGGCTAAACCATCCTTGGGTTTCTGACATGAATCATTGGACAGAGAGGACAAGGCGTGGTTCGAGGGTGACGTTCACTAGAGTTCTCTGAAAGCTGGTCTTGCCAATGATATGCCTTTGCAACACCTACAATGGGCCTACTACATGTACTGTACAGTGGGACATACTGTATTACAATACAACATGATGCATTCCTCAGCCTCTGTATGTCCTCCCACACAATAGAGAGACAATACATTTACCGCAAATCCCCACGCAGTTCACACCAACTCAGATATAGAATGACATCTTTAGGATGATTTGAGTGCAGTCAATTTGTCAGCATAATTACTGCCCAAGATCATTGGCAAGTGGATACCAACACATTATTGTGTGTTTGTGTCTGTGTGTGAGAGTATGTGTATGCACATGTGTTATGTGAGTGTTTGTGTTGATTCAGGGACGTCTACTCAAAACATCTGACAGATGCAGATGAAGTTTTAAACACCTTACAGGAGAACGCTGGCAGAACAAAATTATGAAGAAAAATGAATTGATTGGATGAACTGACGCAGAGAAGTGACAAAGCAGTAATCAAAATCAATTGATTTGCAGAAAATCCAGTATGCCACTGTAACACGCCTGTAGGGATGCAGATGGTGTTTACAGTGAGAGTAAAAACAGGAGACACACAGGAGAGGAGAACGGAGGGGTGGAGAGCAGCGGCAGGGAAAGGAAAGGCGAGGAGAAGAGAAAAGGCGAGGACAGAGGTTTTGTCCATACCTATCTCTGAGACTGATGAGAGGGGAGAGGTGGGGGGGGGGGGGGGAGTGGAGGAGAAGGAAGACTGGGCCTTTTTCTAAGACTGTAATTATATGTGCATTATAGTGGAGAACAAAGCGGAGCCCTGCAGACATGAAGCAGGGATGTGCCCTCCACTCTGGCTTTTATTCACACAGGGAGGAAAAAAGTTAATAACAATACTCCTGAACTCAGCCCAGACTGCGTGGCGTCAACCCTCCCACGTGTGTGTCTACGTCTGTGTCGGTGCGACTGTTGTTGTGACTGTGTGTGACTGAAACAGAGACATTTGATGGTTGTGTGTTTTGGTATGTTATGACATTGTATAGTTACTATATTGAAATGACTCACATCAGACCAAATTGTTATCAGTAAGATGAATGTCATCCTCATTGTCATCTTTACTTACTTTCATCTTTACTGAATCTCATAATTCTCAACAATTTGATATTTTTTCAATATCTCAGGTTAGTAAAGGTAGGATTTTTCTTCGAAGTGCTCAGTTTACCTGGCATTCATGACAATCTATTTAAAAAAATGGCCGCTTGTGGTCGTTCTGTTTTCAAACAATGAACGACTAGCTGGTTTATTTAGAAATCAGAATAATTGGACTGTGGGTGTTCTGACATATAGGGTCCGGACGTAAACAGAAACATAAGTATTTAGACCCCTTGGGACATATGAGCTATTAGCCCATACTTTGGATGCACGTGCACATCATTCACATATCGCACATAAATTTCCCATTTAACAGTGTATTGGTGAAAATTGGGCAACAGTTCGATTCAGAAACTTTTTTTTTTACTTATCACTATACATTATGCAGATTAACGCATTTCTAAATAACACCTAACTGCAACTCAAATCTCTGTAAACAATCTGCCTATGTATAGGCCCATAGGCTTGGCGTACTTTATGTAGTAAAACCCTATAGCCTTTGATAATTCCAATAAACTGTTTTGAATGTAAAACACGCAAATTAAAATAAACAGTCCGACGTTCACTGTCGAACTAAATGAACACGAATAAAATAAAAATATTTCATTAACGCTGATTTCTAAATATGTTTTATAGTGTCTGATTGATGACTATGCACCTTGTAGCATTACGTAGCCTGCATTTTGTTTGATGATTTCATGTAATTTGTTTTGATCTAATTATCAATATTTTTTCAAAGAAGGAACCGTGAATTCGAATACATGCTTATCAAGCAATTGACTGCATTAAAACGGCAAGTAAGGGCTATTACTCAGTGCCTTTTCGTCAGAAAAATTGAGAAAAATTGAAGTATGTTGTCATAATAGCTGGGAATGGTATTAATCGAACAGTGAACTCAAAGCATTTTAACTAACTGAATCCATTAACCAGATTTTGAACCATGGTCTAACTTTCAACTCTCAGCTTTACTAGCAGTGGGATTACGAATAATGTAGGCTTCAGCAGTTCACAAGGGTTAAACTGCTCCATAAAAACAACTGTCCCATTGCTGCACTTAAAAAAAAAAAGTAACCCTTCCAAACTCACCACTCGTTGTACCCCTGTGCTGAAGCAATAATTGAGAAATATTAGAACTCATAACTCATTACGTAACAGGACCAGATGCAGTTTTTTGGATTTAAAATGTGACACACATGGTTATATAGAGTAGGCACTTGGAAACGTGTATGTGTTCGTGTGTGTGTGTGTGTGCTCGGAGAAGGCAGTGAGGGGGTTTCAGGACTCAGCAGGTTCATGTGTGGATTCATAATGTTCAGACATTGTGAGAGTAGCAGCTTTCGCTCTGACCGGAGTGATTAATGAGAGTGATTAGCCCCTTCTCATTAATGTTGTTTTTAATTCTCAGAGTCCAGAGATGGAATTTCCCTTGAGTAAAATAGAGAAAGAAAATGAGTGGAAAGGAAGGGAGAGAAGGGGGGGAGAGAAATAGAGAGAGAGAGAGAAAGACGGAGGTCTGCACAGTCACTTTTCTGTTTAGTTTTTTTCCTCTGGCACACATATTATTGAACTCTCCTGAAGAGAGGAGAAATAGTAATGGCATCTGGTAATCTAAGAGATCCACCATTAACACTGAGGAATGGAAGAGAGTGACATTTCAACACTATCACAGAGATTTCAGCAGTCAGTAAACTACTACAGACCCAGTGTGATTTAACCAATGGAAGTCCATTAAATAACATACTCTACACTGCATCCCCCCCATTCAAGCCAATGGCTGAAGAATGTTGTTCTGCTCTGCAGACCAATTAGTTCGATCCTCTGCCTAAAGTGGGTGCTTCTGCACCCTCCAGGCTACTAAGAGGAGGCTTAGTCAAGAGGAGGCGTTCCTTTACACCCAAATACTCCCAGATTAGAGATCACAATAGACCTAGGTGATTCTCCACACCTGGGCCAAAGGGATGGATAATCCTACTGATTCACTGGAGCTCCGTGAATAGATAATACAGTTAATACAGTACGTGTACACACACACACACACAAGCAGACAAGTTTTTCCTCAGTCATTTATAGCTTCAGTTTAGATTGAGTGTCATAACAAAAACTGCACTCATGTGCTCAGGTGACATAATAAAAGAGAGAGAGAGAGAGAGAGAGAGAGAGAGAGAGAGAGAGAGAGAGAGAGAGAGAGAGAGAGAGAGAGAGAGAGAGAGAGAGAGAGAGAGAAAGGAGAGAGAGAGGGAGGGGTAGAAAGAGGGAGAGAGTAAGAGAGAGGTAGAGACATTTTTCACCCTGCTTGACTTAAATTATGTAACTGCAATTGACACGTAAAAACAGTGGATTGGGCTATTATTCAGTGACATTTTGCAATTGTGTTTTCATAATTTAATACACAATTATCCTTCCTTCATGCTGTCATCATAACCTAAATCTTATGGTTCTAGATTCTAGAACTAGAGGCTGTGGTTTTCCTTAAGCATAGATGAGCTCAGCTTACCTACATCACATCATCTCAAATTCCATCCTGTACTCATATCTGGGAGTGAGTTTGTGTATGAGAGAGAGAAAGTGTGTATGCTTGCGTGCGTGTAAATGTGTATCTACATGTCTGTGAGCATGCCCAAGTGCGTCAAGGTTAAAGGAAGGTTGTAAGGGAACGCCTTAGTGGCAGTTCAAAGATGAGGTGAGTCCAGGGAGCCTTTGAAGTCTCCCGTCAGCCTTCAGACACGGGGAGACAATCTGACACTGCAGTCCTGGACTGGCCCCCGGCACCAAACCCAGACCTGCCACGCCACCTCCACCCAGCACTAATACTAACACCACTCAGCCTGCCTTGAAACCCGCCTGGCCTCAGCAGACACACTTGGGAAAAAGAGACATAAAGTGTATGAGAGAGAGAAAATCCCTTTCAGAAACACCTGAAGTTGCATTTGTGCACACGTGCTTGTGCACGTGTGTGTGCACATGAAAGCAGGGTCACAAGGGCAGCAATTATCACGCAACCAATGTTGACGGTTTTACCTGCGGGGGTTTCACTTTCACCATTTAAAACAAGCATCAAACTCACCACTGATCCTTTGGTGATTAGTTGTCTGGGAGCATAGACAACAGCGGGACAACAAATTAGGCTGTGAAGTATAAAGGGCTGACAACCAGTTATCAATCACTGTGTCGAAATTCTCTCAGCGATACGTAGCCATTCCTCCTGAGGAGAGGAGGGAGAGACGGAGTGAGGAAGGTAAGGGTGGTAAAAAGGAAAGCAGGGGAGAGACAAGCCCCATCGTGCTTATCTGAGGATTGCAAAGGAGGATATTTGACTCGGGTAACGTACAATATATTGTCCGTTAGAGTGATCCAACAGTTAATCAGCTGTGGGAACAAGAAGTGCGCTGGTAATCACACACACCATAGATGCACCAGGTTTTCTGCTTAGTGTGTGACACCCTGCTTCCCCTACTCCCTTCATTCTGGGTAAATCCCACCCCTCTCTCAGTAATCTCTCTTTCTAAACTCCTGAAGATCCCCTGGTGCCAGGCAGACAGAGAGGGTGGTTTGGTGCTGGAGCAGAATAAGGGGGTCTCTACATAATGGGCTGATGCACGGGAAAGTAGACTGAGGTGGGGCGAGAACATCAGCCAGTCAGCCCTTCCGACCCTCCTCTGAGCCATTATGTTGTACTTTCAATGAGTGCATCCTCTTTGCCTCCAGGGTGAGTGTGTTTGTGTGTGTGCGTGAGTGTGGGAGTGTGTGAGTGGACATGGCCTCATGCTGTCCTTCCTGCTGTTACCAACTGACCCTCCCAGCCTGGCGACACCCCAGCCTGGAGGAGAGAGCTACCAAGGATTGGGGACCCCCCATAGACATGCTGTGGCACATGGGTGTGGTATGGATCTCTCTCTCTCTCACACACACACACACACACACACACACACACACATACACACACAACCCCTTCATTTCACTGTTGTATGTGATTTTCTCATGTGTGTTTAGTCAAGCATCAACCTAAATCTATTTTACTCTTTTGTTCTGTTGCCTATTGATGATAGACTCGTATCCAGTGGTGCATAGACCTTCAAATAAACGCCAACATCCACCAGCACCTGGCTCATTAGCAGACGTAGTATACACTGGGGGTGGTAGACTGACTGACTGACTGACTGACCACCCACCCTGGTTCAGACCCAGCATCAAAGGCCCCAGGCCAGCAACTCCCACTCACTAGACCAAAACAATTAGGCAGCTCTCCTGAGATATCCAGTGACCTGGCTCTACTCCCGATGATGGTGATACTGAGGCGTTGTGCAGGCCAACTGAAACCAATTTAGCCTTCATCAGAATAGGAAATGTTTGGCTCACCACACTAACACGGTCCCTGGTGTTCAATGTTCCCTGTTGCTGCACCAGTACGGGGTTCAACTTCCAAAGCATGTTTGTCATGAGATGATGCTTTCCATTTAAAGAACTATCTTGTTGCACAACCAGTTAGCATGATACTCAACCAGTTTGCCAGCCTGACATCAAACCCGCTGGCGAAACAGTTTGCCAGCTTGCTGTGTGAGCTAGTTAGCCTACCTGCAAGTCAGTCCGTTTGCTGTAGCAGCCAGCCGTGGTCGCCCAGGGCCGGGGTTATACAGACCAGCAGGAGAGCAACATCACACCGACAAATCAACAACAGTTGTTGGAGAGGACAATAAATCCAAGGGGGGAAAAAAACTCAGACGTGTGTGTGTTGGCAGTGTGTGTATATGCATCCGTGTGTCTGTGCATGTGTGTGTTGGTTGCGGTTTACGTGTGATAAAGGCCAGTGGAAAGCGCTGTAGGGAAAATCTGACACTTCCACGCCGTAAACATGGCTGTGAAACCTGGCTTCCCCATCGCTCTTCCTGGCCAAGGTGAGCATGCACTCAACTGCAAACTTTGGAGTGTTTGCTTGCTGCCTTTTTTAACTGTCCCCCAGTCTGTCACATTGTCATGGACTTTTCAGCACCTGGCAACATGCCTGAATACACAAAAACCTTGTTTTAGGGTGTGCAGACTCACCACACAGAACTGGTCAGACCCAAAACCTTGTTTACTAGTATGAGGGTGGATGTAAATGGACCGCCATTTCTAGCTATCATGCTGTGGTTGCTGATGGGCTGTAACTTCAGCTATGCAACTGTGTGAGTCACCTTCCTGGTGTGCTCTGTGCTGTGTCTCTCTTTAGCCTTCAGCTGTGCAGCCGGGCAGATCATGTGTACAGTGAGGTCTACAGTGAGGTCTACAGTGAGGACTACAGTGGTCTACAGTGAGGTCTACAGTGAGGTCTACTGTGGTCTACAGTGAGGTCTACTGTGGTCTACAGTGAGGTCTACAGTGAGGTCTACAGTGAGGTCTACTGAGGTCTACAGTGAGGTCTACAGTGATGTCTACAGTGAGGTCTACTGTGGTCTACAGTGAGGTCTACTGTGGTCCACAGTGAGGTCTACAGTGAGGTCTACAAAGAGGTCTACTGAGGTCTACAGTGAGGTCTACAGTGATGTCTACAGTGAGGTCTACTGAAGTCTACAGTGAGATCTACAGTGTGGTCTGCAGCGAGATCTACAGTATGGTCTGCAGTGAGATCTAGAGTGGCTGAGATACTTCCGCCTGTGCGTCACTGGGGCAACCAGTTAAACAGGGGAGGAAAACAGTATCTGTCTACAGCTCCAATGGCGAGGTGCCCACTGAGATTACAGGAGAAGAGTATGTGTGTTATGATGACGTTAGTTGACCTGTGTTTGAAATGTCACTCTCAAAAGACATGGCTGTGTATGTCAATGTCTCACAATGAGGGTTACACAACACAATACATCTGCTTCTATTTTGTATATCAGCCTCGACAAGTCATTTTTACAACTCCATTATCAATCCTATAATGCTTTCGAGATGACTCTTCCTATCAAAATGTTCCTGAATATTACATTTTGAACTTAGTTGGACCAAATAAGAGCGACTGAATAATTGTGAAGGAAATGTTTCAGTTATATGTGGTCCCCTCCACTTGCACATTTACATATAGTCATTTAGCAGACGCTCTTATCCAGAGCGACTTACAGGACAAGTACAAAGACATTCTCCCACGAGGCAAGTAGGGTGAAGTGCCTTGCCCAAGGACACAACGTCATTTGGCACAGCCAGGAATCGAACCATCAACCTTCTGTTAAATAGCTCGACTCCCTAACCGCTCAGCCATCTGACCCCATACGCACACACACACACATCATTCAACCCATTTCACCCCCCCACCACCAGACTGGCTCACCCTAGGGAGGTCACCCAGGGCCTGGGGCCCACGTGGTCCCGTGTCTGCCCAGCCGACAGGGCCTGCCTGGTGGTGGTCCTTCCTGGGCAGGGCTGGGTCGGGCTCAGTCGGGCTGGGGGCTGAGATGTGGTTAATTAGCGTCTGTAATTATCCTGCCGTGGGTGTCTTCCATATGCCCCCAGGCAGGCACAAACACACCCAGCCCCGGGGCGATGCCAGTCTGCCACCTTGGTGGCAAGGGGGTTCGAGGAGGCGGGATCTCAGAGGCAGGGTGGCCCCGGTGGTGTGGGTGGAGATGATGGTAAAATGTGGTGGTGTGTGGGTGTAACATTTATGTGGTGCTTCAAAGCATGTTTAGAATTCAAGACTGACTCTGTCATTCTCTTGATTTGATCATCACCAAGGTAACTGATGACACAGGCGTTGAATACTTTTCCCGTTGAGTGTACAACTTTAGAGCTTTTTAACTGTTTCAATTTATAAATTTATGAAATATCTCTATGGGATGTAAATGTATGTGGTAATATTGGGTCTTAATGTTTCAATTAATTGTTTTAGATAATTTTGGGGGGAATTTCTGTACTACTGTACCAGTTCAACAAATGTTGATACAGTACAGTAAAGGATGTGTACCTAGTCTGTCTCAAACCGTAGACGTTTTTCTACAGTGAAACCTAACCTATGTGATAATGCCTGTTCCAATGGGGATAGAAAAGTTAAATCCTGTGAAATTTTAAACACAAGAAAAACAGAGAAGATGGAGAAGGAGGAAAAAAAACACAGTGGAATTTCTTCTCAGATCTTCAGGGTTTCACAGCAATTATGGTGAAGTGTTCCCAGATGCGTCACGGCGGAGCTCTCTGCTGGAGGTTATCTTATCCTTGAGCCTTGCTCCTTCCCTCAGGCTTTCTCAGATTAGAATAACACAAATAGATACACACCACAGCACCAGGACCCATTCATCAACACTGATTTATGGTGTCATCCACAGCACAGCTAAATCAATAGCGTACTGATCTTTTTGACTGCTTACTTTCTCTACTTCCTCTCTGTCTCTCGCACACATTCTCGCTGTCGTTCTCATTTCTTTCTCTCCAGACTTCTGGACATTCAGGGAGCAAGGAACCCCGCTGCCTCAGCTGTCAGTACCAACATTCTAAAATGAGAGGGATGGATCAGATCGTCAGAGCCAATGACTGAGGTCGTTCTCACACCCCGTCAATTTTGTTGACATCCTCCAATCGTCTCTCACGTTGGCGGAGCCGCACTGGCCGTCCCTGTGGCCATGGAGAAAGAGAGAAAAAAGGATTGTGACAAATCATATTTTTTCTGTCATTTTTCTGACATGGAAACTTGCCATCTCTCTGGCCTAACCTCAGAATGTATCCATTTACACTGCTCAGATGGACACATTTTTCATAGAGAAACCAAATACCCCACTTTTAGCCATTGAAAGGGGAATTTTGGGTATAGTATCTTTGAGCTGGGTTAGGGTTGGGGTTGGGCGGGGTTAGGGGTAATTTTCTTGCATGAACTTTTGGTTTTGATTCCCTGGATGCAACACATGAGAGGACCCTGTGAGTTGGTCCTGTGCCAGGTTCACCTCGTCTCCAGGGACAGGGTAATAGCCACGGAAGCCCAGCTACTAAGCGCCAGCCGTCTATTTCAGTGATAGGGATCAGCAGGCAGGAGAGCGTGGCGGCCTGGGCCTAACAGAGACCGTTGGAACGTTAGAACGCCCCAGAGCCAGCCAGCCAGCCAGGGAGGGGAAACACACTTCAGACAAACAGCACCAGAATAGTATTCTGCAAACTCAGCACAGCTCCCTGAGGGCCCTGTGTATAGCATCAGAGCTCAGTTAAATAGAAGGAATTGCTGTGTAAAAAAGACATTTTAACAGTGATGGAAAGAACTAAGTCCGTGAAGCGTGAGGTTGCAACGTGTAAAAGAGTCAAAGTAAAAAGAGCTGGGAGGCGTGGTAGTCCGTTTGCCTCATTTGAAGTTGTAGAGCCAGCACTTCCAATGCCAAGATTTTATTTAGATACATGAATATTTTCATTGCCTCGTAATGTTGCACTTACTGTGTATTAAAACTGCTACCAATTCATGCCTGAGTCCAGAGATGATGGTTTTGATTATGGAAGAGAGGGCTGAGCTATGGGCTTCCTGAACCATGAAACACACGTAGGTGAGGCGAGATATAAGCACTAAAAGGTGGACAGCCAGGTAGGTAAGGAAAGAGTAGGAGAAGAGAGAGATACAAGACATTGAGAGAGGTATCACAGATGGAACCTGAGGACGAGATAAGTATTCTCAAGGGTGTTTATCTCTTTGAATCCTGGGGAGGGTACTGAAGTGCATTACATTTGGGTGGTCAGGTCCAACATTTTGCAGGTCTGGTCTGGACTGGTGTCTAGTGTTCCAGAGGCAAATGCAGGGACCAGAAGCAAGATGTTATACAATCACACATACACACACACACACACAGTGAGAGACATTGAAGATGGCAGGACAAGACCCCCTAGTCTGGCCACATATGGCTACAATTGAGTAGGGGGGTGTGAGTCTGACCAACGCTGCTGTAATTATCCCACTGCCTCTTCACCTTGCTTTAAATAGATGCCTTGTTTGGACTATAAATAAACTGTCATTTCAAATCCTGACACCTGACCCCTGACCCCAGGCTGCAGCTCACAAAAGACCGCCATCTTGAAGGTGACCCTATAAATAGTGGAGGGCCCCTTCACCCTTGAACTAAGACCAAGAACTTTCTCTCTCACTCTCTCTGTCTCTCTCACTCTCTCTGTCTCTCTGCCTCTCTGTCTCTGTCTCTCTCTCTCTCTCTCTCTCTCTCTCTCTCTCTCTCTCTCTCTCTCTCTCTCTCTCTCTCTCTCTCTCTCTCTCTCTCTGGCCCCCTCTCTTTGACATCGGATCACCACCTGCTGATACACACACACACACACAGCTTGCAAGGAAGCACACACACACAAACAGTCACTGTGGAGAGTTAATGACCCTGACCCTCAATTAGCATGGCCTCCGGCATTCACCTGCACCTCAGTCAGAGATGTACTTGAGCTATGCAGAGTTTGAACTGACTCTGAACGTTGTTGCATAGTACACAAGTAAAAAAGAACACTAAGCATTTATTTTGTCTGTGCTGTCCTAAATATAACAAATAAGGCACAGGTTTACTGTGTACGAGTTTTGTTTGGAAGTAAAACTTAAAAGAACAACCAATTAGATAAGAACTAGTTCAAATTCTTGTTTTTAAATAACCTTCCTGGCCAATGAGTCAAATCCCAAACCAAATTTTCAAGGTTACAAAGTCTTCCTCTCACCTCTTCTTCCCGACAAATCCAAGGTAGCTGATAGGTTCAGTGCAGCTGTCTGAAATCTTGCACGCAAAGTCATATACACACACATACACACAGTCATGCACGCACAGTCATGCGCACACACATGCACACAATCACACACACACACACGGCCCAACAACAACACAGGGCCTCATTCACACCTGGCAACGCTCTTCTAAGTCCCGAGCTATCCCGCCTTTTCACACAAAACCACCTCAACATGACCTTTCGCCTCCCAGCTCTGCAGTCCACCAATCAGAGGCCAAAGTCTCAGCCTTAGACATCTCCAAGCTCTGGATACAAAGACAAATAGCCCCTATCAGATGAAATGGTTTCTAATGGCACACAGAGATGGGCCTCACTGCAGGCCACATGTGCGTCAATCAGATAAGCCCAGTCGGGGCAACACAGCAGTGCGCTGTGGGTGAGAGAGCAGGGCAACAGAGGACTCACTTTGCACAACTCATATGGTAAACCTGAAGTCTCCTAGAGCATTTGCATAGCTCTACTATAATCCAGTGAAATGATTGTCTTCGGTTTGTGTTTAGGCTGAGTGTGTAGGCAGAGTGTTTAGTCACAGGAGACTGTCTTGCAGCCATGTCTGTTATTACATTAAGTCTTGTGAGGTCTCTGTGGTAATGATAGGGGCTCAGGAGGTGTGGTCTGGGTGCAGTTGTTGTTATAGAGGGTGTGATGACTAAAGGAACCCACCACCGCCAATCTGCTGCGTGGAGACGGGTTCAAAAACACATTTACACACACACACACACACACACACACGCACAACAAATACAAACACACACACTTACACAGTAACACAGACTCCTTAATGAGAGGACAGTGATCTCCAGACCCTCGTCTCCACCAAAGAAGGGGCTAGTCTACCTCAGTGACCACTCCTCCCAGAGGATATTCCAAAGTTTGGGGACAAACCCCCGGTGAGATGAAGGCACATTTCCATGTATTCATTTAGCGGAACGTTTAACATAAAGTGACATAAAACATCCACAGTAAGTGTAGCAGAGAACAGACATGGCCCAAGTGGTAAATCCTTCCAGTTCTTCCCCAATCCCCTGTGGCCAAGCTGCCCCTTTCCCAGTCTTGATGACTCTTTATCTCAAATGTGGCCCATCGCCAACGTTAACTTCCCTTGAATCAATCATTCCTGGCTACACAATGTCTGAAAGTGTTTCCTACCATACATCCAGTTGAGCAGGTGCTGCAATCCCTCCTTCTCTTCTACCCTGTATTTGCAGTGCTCCCTCTGTGTCTCGCCCTAAACTTTCCTTCAACCTTCTAAAATGTGAACCATTAGAAAGTTGACATCCTGCCTTGTCCCCCAGTCTGGGCTGCCCGGAGGGCTATGGTATCCCGGACAAACGGTCAGAGGAAGGGGAAACTACAGTCACCGGTTCCCCCTTCAACAATTACCCGGCATTCAGCTAAATGACGCGGACTTCAGAACGATGAGGGCACCACATTTGGAAACGCTTGAGGCTCCCCTAGACACTCTTGCTAAGAGTGCTGAGCGAACGTTTAGATGTCGGACACCCCCTCCCTCCCTCTCTCTGTCTCTCTCTCTCTCTTTGTCTCTCTCTCTCTGTCCCTGCATCTTACTGTAACCTACAGTACCAGCCAAAACCATCCAAACTTTTGACTGGTACTGTACTTGTAAGGTTAATGTCAGCTCTTGCTGTTGGTCACAAGCTTGGTTTAGATGTGGACTCTACCCATGGTGTAACTAAAGTTTTGAGTGAAGGCCATAGGCCTTTGTCTTTGTGTACGGTCAAGTCTGTGTTTCACAGAAACTACAGAATCTTCTATCTCTTTGCCATCCAGCTGCTAACTGTATACATTCAGCCACCCAGCTGTCGTGCTGCGTTCAGAGCTGCAGTCAGATAATGGTTGATAATGAACTGCCCTGCTGCTGAACGATGCAGGTTTAATGGCTGAGAATTAGTGGTTGTTACAGAGCTGTGTCATTAACAGCACCCTTGTTTCCCGCTCTCACAGGGAACAGGCTGATGGCATGCTCTCACCCTCTTTAACATCTGCAAACTCTCCTTCCTTGAACGGACATGCTTCACTTTCTCCTCCCTGCCTGTTGAACTTCTCACGTCTTCTTTTGTGCAAACTCACTTCGTTTTACTGTGGTCGTTGCATTTTCACACTTCAGTTCCCATATGGCTGCATGGGTCTACGTGAGCTGCAACTGCTTTGCCTCTCTGAGCTGAGTGCATTTGCATTATTTCAACTATTTTCCACATGCAGGCCCTTGTACAGCCCTTCACACTGTCACTCATCAGCCATAAGCCTCATTCCACAAGCCCTCAGGTCAAGGCGTAGACATCGGTAGCGTGATTTGAGCCGGAGGCGTTGCCGTGACTACTGCTGCCCTCTACTGAAATACTGCTGGGCTATACAGTCACACAATGTATGACTGTCATGATGTCATGACAATACATTAACCTTTGCTTGCCCAAACTTGCCTAGGCAAAGTATTACCTGATGGCAGGCGTGTGTATACAAATCTTTCTTTATTTGTATTTTTTAGACAGATATACTGCCTGTCAACAGTAAGGAACTTGTTGTGTGGAATATAGATGTTGTGGGAACAGTAATGCAAATTTCTATGCAAAATAGTCACACTCCAGCAGACCTATCTACAGATATCTACAGATAGGTCGACATTGCATATGGTCAGAACCTACCTGTGGGTTGGCAGGGTTGGTCATGTGGCAGCAACATGTAGTGTAGCCGGCCTGCACAGGAAGCTGGAGGAGGAAGCTGCTGGTTGCCTAGAGGAGCAGCCTGGAATGGAATGTTTATCCTGTCCTCCGTCTTTGATCTCACATGCTTAATCACTTCCTGTATACAGTACGTGCACTGTGGCACTGCCCTCCAATTGTGTGTGTGTGTGTGTGTGTTTGTGTGATGAGAGAGAGAGAGAGAGAGAGAGAGAGAGAGAGAGAGAGAGAGAGAGAGAGAGAGAGAGAGAGAGAGAGTATGTGTATTTAAAGGTGCGCTAGAGAGTGTGCGTTTTGTTTGTTTTTGGGTAGAATATCTGGTGCTGTCCCCATCCTCTGCTCTAAATATGTTGATGACAGAGGGAGATAGGAGAAAGCCACTGATGAGGTCACACAAAGTGACTGTTGCATGAAAAATCATGGTGCTATTCTAGAATGTTTGACCTCATGGATGCCATGTAATCTTTGCCATTAATTGATAAAATATTTATATCCTATTTGCATGTAGGCCAGGTTTACACTGACTGAACCTGTTCAAAGTTGTCTCACAACATAATATAGTAATAACATGATGATACATAACAACATTGTATCAAAATAATAGAATAATACGTTGTGTTTCAATAATTTTTTTAATTTACATTTTTTTACGTTTTTTGGAGGTGTTTAAAACAGTAAACCTTGGTTGAAGCCTTGTTTAAGCTTTGGTTAACCTTGGTTAAACCCACATATCAACCACAAGGATTTAGCGTTTGCCAAATCCCTATTGTATTGCGGTCTTTTGTCTCAGTTGTGTTGTCTTTGTTGGTGGGTCTGGCCCTGAGCTGCAGCAGCTGGATTGGCCAGACAGGTCATGTGTGTGTCCACATGACCCACACCTGTGGGTCTGGCTGACTTTACCGCCCATTGAGTACTGTACCACCAGAGAACAGAGGCACACACACCCTCACACACACACACACACACACACCTGTCTGTCTGCCTGACACTGCTATAGTTGTTACCTTACATCTATGAGTGGTTATCTCATCCACAGAGGGTCTGGGTCAGGAGCAGGTCAGATGCCTCGATGCTGTCAAACAGCTTTGAGGAGGAGGGGTGGGGCGAGAGAGTTGAGAGGTCAGTTTGGGTGGGAGGTGGATGGAAGTGTGAGAGCGGTCAGGCCCCACCCCCTCCCTAGTTGCAGGAGGCCCCATCTAGTCTAGCTTGTCTGGGCAGGTACCTTCTTCCTGCTGCCTGCTTTCAGCCCACCGCCAAACCGGACTGGACCTGACCTCCACTCTGCCTCTGAGGTATCAGGTCAGAGGCCGGGGGTCAACTTGTGTGTCTGGACATGTTGTGGTGTGTGTGACTGTGTGTGTATGGGACACAGCCTGAGGTGGCCCTGAACTCTGACATACAGGTTGTAAAGGGACAATGGGGCACTTGGACGAGTAACATACAGGGAGGTGGGCAACAGGAGAATTAGAGAGCCGGAGCTGTCCAGACTTGTACCAGTACACAGAAACATGTGTAGATGCAACCCCCCCCCCCCCCCCCTAACCAAACATATACACACACACACACACACGAGCATACACACATACTGGAATGTGCTTTTGCATTCTTTTCTTGATTTTCATTTGACTTGACACACAAATACACACACACACAAACACCACCCACTCTCACAAAAACTTTGGATACTTATGTGGTTTTTCTGACAATAACAGAAGAGAGGGAGACAATGGCTTCAGCTCGAGAGTGACACCTAGTGTTCATCTGGGCTACCAGCCTCAACAGGATGCCCCACCGCTAACAAATATCTATCTGATGTTCACCCCAACTCTACCAAGGCAGCAGAAGAGAGACTCATCGTTCTTCGACTTAGAAGAGGAATCACACATCTGTGATATGACCTGAGGCACAGTTGGGAGTACAGACAGACAGTCAACCACACACACACACACACACACACACACTCCTGTCTATCTTGTGCCATGTTGGTACTACACCCATGTGACCATGTGGCATCATCACCTGTCTTGACAGGAATCTCTGTGGTATGAAGATGATAGCTGTCTACAGCCTGTCTGCTGTTTGGTGGGCCACCATGACACAGTCTGCCTCATTCACACAGATTAGAGGCTGCTGTGGAATTCAGAATACATCCAATTTTGGGGTGTTTGCTCTGGCGGCTAAATGAGTTGCCTGGATGGGTACATACTCCACTCAGTTCTTATGAAGACTTTTACTGACAGACTCAAAGATTTTTACTGACAGACGCAAAGAATCCTCTGTAGCCAGGTGGTGACCAACGGATGCCATTTATGCATTTACAATGAACATTTACAGCCTCTTGAATGTGTGAAGTCCTGCAGCAAAAAATATGTTAGTAGGCTGAGTAAATATTATGTATTTGATTTTAGCACTGATGTGATTTAAATGATTCAGCACAAAAATATAAATTTAGATTTGGGTGGAAAGACTCAAATTCTTGAAATAGGTGTTTGTTTTGTCATAAGGTTAGCATGATGGAGGCTATTGTTGATCTGCTCAGCTTTGACTGAAGATATGATAACATCCTCAAACCTGTTAACTGTGTCAGGTTAAGCACCACTCAGCCCCTTTGACACTGAAGTTGGTTACATGAGACACATGTTCCAGTTCTTAGACGATACATGGGGTGACAGATGGCGTAAACTGGGGTTTTGATTAAAACGGCGTGATTACGCAAGTGGATCTGCACAGTATCAAAATGCATGTGTGTGTGTGTGTGTGTGTGTGTGTGTGTGTGTGTTCCAGCAGGCTCAGCACCCCTGTGGTTTAGACTAGGCGTCAGGGGCTGTTTACAACTGGTGAGGAAACCACAGGTCTTCAACAAGTGTCAGCATGTTGGAGCTGTGTAAGGCCTGTCCCAGTGGAATTCCCTGTTCTGATGTTCACAAAACCATTATCCCAAACTACTGAGGAGGGTCCTACTCATTAGGGGTTAGGGGGTAAGGAACGAGATATGAAACATCAGTTGTGCCAACAGTCAGTGTACTTTTCAGTATATTATACAGGCTCTGAAATGCTAGTTGAGATTTTGTTGTTTTCCAACATTCAAATAGCTCATCTGTGAAGGAGCAAACTATCTTTCGGTATCAATTATTGAGTCACATGTCGGACTTAATGATTACATTTTCTTTATATAAATGCTGATTTGTACACTTTTTGTTGTGCGTTGATCCTTGTAGATAATTTCACATTTCTAAATAATAGTTTTAAACAGTTCAGTCAAGGCTTTACAATCCAATAAAACATTTAAAGAGTATGTGCCATTATTAGATTTTGAGAAACAGCTAAAGTAATCCAGGTCTGCATTCCTTCATCTGTTAATGAAACACATCGATGTAGAACTGGCTCATGATGTTTGCGATCTACTAAATGCCACAGCAGTCTCTAATCTGTGTGAATGAGGTAGACTGTGTCATGGTGGCCCACCAAACAGCAGACAGACAGGCAGTAGACAGCTATCATCTTCATACCACAGAGATTCCTGTCAAGACAGGTGATTTGCAACATGCCCACTTGGGTATAATACCAAAGGGTGTGAGTGTGTCTGATTCCTACTGGAAAGGCAACGCACGACACAACCGTGATCTCACCTCGGCTCCTTAACCACAGCCTGCCTGGCACAACTGAATCTTGACGCCACTAGTGCTTTATGTGCAACCAAACAGTGGGTAACCTACCCACCCCAGTAAGCCAAAGCATTTGTGTGGTAGTCCTTCACTCCCTCCCACTCCTTCACACACACATGTGCCTGTTGTGCCAGTTGGGTGTCCATAAAGGTCGTCCTTTTCCAGTGGTTCTTAGAAGAGTCAGGTCTGGAAAGCTGAGGTAACTTTTTAAGTTCCTGGCCTGAATGTGGTCAGCCTCACTCCAAGAACTGCAGTCTCACATTTCTGTCAACACCACTGACTGTGTTAATTCAGCTGACGCCAAACACATTCGTTTTGTAGGCAAACCCTGACGCATAGTGTATATAGCCTCGGTAACAGCACGGGGACACTGCTTCAACCCTGTTGGCTTGCTCGAGATACCATCTTCATGTTGACGGGATATCGCAGAGACCCCAAAATAAACACACCAGCATCCTGTACGTCAGTCAGAGGTATGTTTACCCCGTCTGTCGCACCACACCCCAGGTAGCCCAGGTTACCGCCCACAGAGTGCTCCCCCCCCCCCCCATCCTGGAGGACCAGGGGCCTGGGAATCAGGAGCAGCCAGGACCAGTGACCAAGTAAAAAGTTATTCTCCCTTCATCCTCCTCCATTTTAATTTCTTCCTCCCTTACTCTTCTCTCTCTCTCTCTCTCTCTATCACTCTCTTCCCCACCCCACCCCCTCTCATTGCTCTTCAAAGCGTTGACATGTCACCTCAAAACACATGAGCAAAGGAGAGAAGACTCTCTGGCGCTATCGTTGCCTCAAGCTGTCTGGTTCTGTGTGTGTGTGTGTGTGTGTGTAAGTCAGGCCAACTCAGTGGAGTTGACAGCATCAAAGCCCAGGAGACAAGCTGCCATTTGAGGTGTAGAGTTGAGACTGATTTAAGTTTGTGAAGGAAGCTTTAAAGATGTCATCCCTTTGAAAGTGCAGGGCACAAAATATTGTTACGGCGTGTGTCAGCACTCACACACACACAGCTGCCAACTGCTTGACAGACACCTTAGTTTTGCTTTTGTTAGCCACCTATGCTACAGATTGTTAGTGGATACTGCCAGATAACTGGAAAGACAGAGACTCATGTTACCCATCAGTTTATAAGTACAAGACAGGTGCTGTTGCCACAGACTGCAGAATTATTTCCTCATCAATTAAATATTAAATAAATCTCTTTTCAACTACAGTAGCCTATTAAGGCCCTTGGCGTAATCTCCAAGACTGTGGTCAGAATGTCATGCTGTATGCACTGGCAAGGAGCACCCAGTTAAGGTGGGCTCCTCAAACCCTGGTAACAGTCTTAACCACGTGTGTGCAAAACACAATAAGCCTACTGAACTAACTGCAGAGTCTGGTGACAACTCCACTCCATGTTTAATGCCACAACTTTCCAAAAGCGGAGTTCAGAGAGCGAGAGAGACCACTGCTTGGAGCATGTCCCTGACCTCAAGCCAACCTCCGCCCCTCTAGGGACTCCAAGCCAAATGCTCTATTTTTTACACTTTCATGGTCGATGTGTGGTCTGGCAACGAGATGTACGGTCAAATACATAGGCTTGTGAACACCTCCCTGTGAAGACGTTAGCTAACCAACAGACATCCACAGTCAACGTTTACGTTTTAGACCTGTTGAAAAAGCCTTCGATTTATGTGTGCATAGTGCCACCTGGTGGAGAAAAGTGGTACTGTGTGTGACAGAGTGGAGGTACAGAACCCAGTTCCATCCTGCTGGTACAGTGAAATTAACCTGTCGTTCCCAAGTCAAATCAGACGATGGCAGCACACACACAGAATTTCAGAAGAGACCATGGTATAGCTATGTCATCTCAGTTAATGTCATGTAATAACAAGACACTCATTCAAGAAAAATAAACAGCCATTAGAAGGATTTAAGCAAAAGATAACAGTAATGTCAAGTTAGTTATATTCAACAGAAAGACAAGCTATATACAATGGACTGGTGCAGAATTTTTATTTACTTCAATTTAACATGATACACAAGCAAGATGGAGGCGCAAGTTAGCAGTTTCACCCAGACTTCAGTTCCAAATTGACCACATGCTGACGTTACAAAGAGCAGGGATTATTCATTTTAGTTGTTGTGTTACACATAACATAAATCCGTAATTGAAGGCACTGTTGTGTCTAAAAGTACAGGACAGTAGCAAAGACATGGAGAAGGAGAGAGGAGGGGAGGGGGAAGGGAGAGAGGAGGGTGGAGGGAGAGAGGGTGTGAGACGGCTGAAGAGCAGAGTCCAGCATTCACACACCTGACTGCAGAAACACACACACACAGACACACACACATGCAGACACTCCAAGCCCAGCTAACAAAGACATGTCTCGTGGCATTTCCTCGACCAAACTGGGTAGCAGAGTTGTTGGGACATCTAAAAACAGCCCGCATTCCTTTTTATTTGAGAAAGGCACTCTGTCATAGCCCTCATTCAAAACAAACATATTTTAAACCCGTCAATCATAGTCGCTTCATAATGAGTCACTTCAAACAAAAACTAGGTGACATTTTTATTTATTAAAATGAGCTTGGAATGATAAACTTCAAAACAACATTCTATAGTTTTTAATTCACACCCACCGTTTCAACCTCTAAATAAGAAAAATGACCCGTTTGCCTACAAAAATAATCTAATAAAACCAAAAGTCCCCTTATTCTACCTTTCACCCCCTACCCTCATGTCGACGACACACTCTGGGTGTGTCTCAATACTCTGAAATTGGTCTCCTCTTCTCTTCTTCAACTTAAAGATATATCACTAGGTTACTTAACAGGGATTTACTCTGTGGATTGGCCCTCCCCTAGAAGAAATCCCTGATTGGATGTGTAGCGGTGCAGCACAGAGAACTTTGTGAGAGCAGGGACAACAAGGGTATCTAGACAGAGAGGGTGCCTGTGTAATGATGAGGAGAGAGAGATAGGGGAGGCCAGTCATCTCAGAATAGCAGCCCACCCCCCAAACAAGTGCCCCCCCCCCCCCCCCCTTCCTCCAGCTTCTACGGTGGGTCCTCCCAGGCTCAAGCGCTGACCACAGAGCCTCCCCAGGTCTCGTGCTTTGATCCTGGCTTGAGGTGGATGATGGTCACATCCACGGCCTGGACCTTATCACATTTGGGAGGGAGGGAGCAGATCTTGTAGCTGACCTCATCGCCCTCCACGGGAACGTACTCCCCGTCGATACTGTGAGGGAGGAGGGGAGGAATGGGGGGAGGATGGAGAAAAGGATGGGAGTCACAGGAAGATACGAGAGGTCAGAGGAGACATCATAATGAAGGGGAAGAGAAGGGAAACATGCATGACATTCATGCAAGATGACTCAGCAACGTTTACATTTCAGTTGAAAGTTACTTTTTATCTCTTCTGAAAGCCTGCTTTGTTTGTTAAGAAAACTCAACATTTGAGACGTGGTTCACACATGATTTCCGCTGCCCTTAACCTTGACTAACACCTTTTTTTGTGGTATGATAGCGTGAAAATAAACTTTTAACAGAAAGCTAAGGCACACAGTCATACAAACTATGCATTTCTCACTCGCTTTCTCCTCCTCTCACTCGCTCTCTTCCCCTCGCAGTCTCTCTCCGCTCTTCTGCCTCTCTCCCTCACACACAAAAACACATCAGAGAATAATGCAGACTGCATGAATCACTAATAGGTTCGTCTGAAATGGGTTTGTCTTGGCTGTGAATACCCTGAGTGTGTTCACTTCAACAACGTGCTGTGTTCCATCCAGAAGAGCTGTTATCAGACCCATTGAAGGTCATCTGATACGCTCCTCTTTATTCACTCCTACACAAGCCTGTAAGGCCTTCATTGTCCTGTGTGTGTGTGTGTGTGTGTGTGTGTGTGTGTGTGTGTGTGTGTGTGTAATAAGGAAATGATTCTAAGGAGTACCATGTGAGTGGGAGATGGATCAATTAGACTACATGTGGGTGGACAATATGAGAGAATAGGTGGTTGGTAGGTTTCGTGTGATTGTATGAGGGAATGACTCCTCGGTCGCAGTGTGGGTAGGTGGGCTGTGAATGTGCGTGGGGGAACATGGCGTGATGTGGTCCTTATTTTGTTTCCCTATGGAGGTCATATGTGCGTTTTATACTTGCAACATACACAAGTGAATGCGAGTGAATTATGCCCTTTCATGTGATAGATTTCCCCTTTCTTCTCCCTCTAGTTCCCTTCTTTACACATTGAAATGTATTCACTAGCTCCAAACATGATCAGAACCCACACATACACATATATATATCTATACACTCACTCGGAAATATGCACGAAGATGTCATTGCCTCCGTCGGAAGGTGTTATGAAACCGTGTCCTCTGGAGCGGGAGAAACACTTACACACACCAGTGAAGGTCGGGCCCTCTGCTGCGCGGGCCGACCTGCACACACACACACACACACACACAGACAGACAGAGGGGAGAGGGGCCAGATAGTAAGAAAGGGACAGGTGAGAAAAGACAGACAGGGGCACGTCAAGATTTCAATGAGAACAATTCTGTTTCTCCATATTAGATGTCTTACAAACACTGTGTGTGCGTGTGCATGTGTGTGAGTGTACCCACGCTGAGAAGGTCCTGTTGCGCCTGGTCGGCAGCGGGCTGGGTATGAGGTAGCCCCTCATGGGCGAGGGCGAGCGATCCCTGTTCTGACAGGCAGGAAGGCGCAGGGACCCTGGGGACCCCGGGGACACCGGGGAGACGGGAGACCGCAGGGGGCTGGAGGGTAAGGGTGGGGTCATGGCACGGGGCGCCTGCATGGTTGTCGCCTCAGAAGACATGTCAGAACAAGGATAATAAGTGTTGCCGTGGAGGGAAGGGTCACCGTGACAACCGTGAGCACCTGAAGGGAAAGAAGGACAGGTGAGGATTGGTTAGGAATTGTGCGAATGCCGATTGATGGGACAGTCCCCAAAAACACCAGCTTCACAAGATTCAATTACAGAAACTATGTGAAATGCACATTTATCTGCGTTTTGAATTTACATAAAAAAATTACAATGCATAACTTGGTACTGTGACGATTTCAATTAGTAAGTAATGAGAATGTGGTTTGTATGGTAGTGTGGGGTGTGAGGGTTAGCTAACTTATGGTGGCAGAGTGTGTGTCTGCAGTAGTTGTGGGCTTCAGCCCTGGTTTTACAGCAGAAGGTTAAAATGACCTCAACACTTTACAAGACAGGGCACAAGGACAAGAGGGATGTCATGACAACCGAGAAAATAATGAATGGTAGAGAGGAAGAGACACAAGTGCCAGCCAGAGAAATCCTCTTCCCAGACTGAAACGTATTGTTTTATGGCTCTCAAATTACTAAAAGAAAACCGTAAATAATCATCCTCCAACTGCTGGAGCCTCCATGGAGTGCGTCTCCAGTACGTCTCGCCATGGAACTTTCTGGACCTATTTAGAACCCTCTGTACCATGATAACACAAAATCACGATGGCAGCCCGGTCATTGCCCAGGAGACCCGACAGAACAGACCCTTAATCCACCTTCCGGGAATTACATCATTACAATTACATCACCGGCTCTCTGAACAGAACAGAACTGGGTAGTGACATTCATCGGTCAGCCATTACGTATATAACACCAGAAGTCCCATTCACACACACACACTCTCGCTCTTTCTCTCTCTGAACAATGAGGGCCACTTTACCGACCCACTTTGGGGGTTTCTGCTTTAACAAATCAAATAAGCGGCAGGCCCCTATATGTGCAGGGAGTCCTAACTCAATAACACCATCTGATCCCATCAGAGGATGCCTGGAACTGGAGTAGACAGTCGCTGCTACAGGGCTGTGTTTAACACTCAGTCAAGAACATCTTGTTATCCAATTGGAGAGTATAGACACATGGGGCGAGATAAAGAACGTGTGAATAACAACCCACAGCCATAGAGAAGGACACTGCGCCAATGCTGCCTGCCTGCTCGACACCTTCCCATGAATCCTGGTACACCAAGCTAGGCTGTGAGGGAGGAGGTCTCAAATTCATGCCATTCAGAGAGACAGTACTAGAACCCATCCCTGAATCCTGAACAAACTACCTAGGGAATATAAAACAGCACCACATCCATGCTGTCGGATCCAGGTACATTCTAGAATACCCCAGGCTCTCACCCTACACCAATGTCTGTGTGCCAGTGTCCACGCACAAAGAAAAACAAAAAGGGTGGATTAAGCTTTCATTAGACAGAAAGCTATTGAAAAGGCCATGTTGGATACAATTTGTTGTTCTATTTGGAGACAGAAAGATGGAGAGGAGAGTGAGGGGTGCAAAGGGCAGTCTGGATGAACCTGTGCGACTGCCAGGATTGCAAAAACGGAAAAACAAGTAAGAAAACAAGTGAACAACTAAAATTGCAGATTGTCCTCTCACTCTCTCACACACACACACACACACACTGGCACACACTGCCAAGCAGGATGGCTGGTGCAGATCAGCTTTGGTTTCTTGTGAAATGAAATCATCAGTGTTCTCTGACCACTATCCAACTCAGACAACATGCTGACACACACTTGGAGAGAAAATTAAGAGTCTCCTGGGTAAGACAGGAAGTTCTCTCACCTCATATGTTGATGGGTTTTGAACTATAAAAGTATTTATAATCATCTAGATTATTAATTCTTCCCAGTGCCTGGTAAACAGTGAAGATGGTGGCTGAGTGGACTGTCCTTGTGCGCTGAGGCGCACTGAACAGTCAGGAGGGGGGGGGGGGGGGGTTGAAAAGTGAGAGAGAATGAGAGGGAGTGAGAGATGTCTGGCTGAGGCACTCAGGTTGAAGTCAGTCAAAGTTACAGAGAACAGGAACAGAAGGACCTTGTGAGGAACTGAAACGTAATTGGCAGTTAGACACTCCATTTGAACAACATATGCATAATCAACCAAACATCAACACAGACTGACATACAGACACACATGCATGCGTGTAGGCCGAGTTGTGCATCCAGTTTCAGCAGAGGAAAAGAAGGGAGTGGAAAAGAGTGTTTGTATGGGGAGGGGGGGGGGGGGGTGAGGGCAGACAGACAGGAAAGATGAAAAGCGAGCTGGTGCTATAAGGAAGGGGACAGAGGTTTCATTATTTAAACGACGTGTTGCGGTATAGTATCCAGCTGGCGATGGTATCCAGGGGTCACTTCCTGCTTCCTGTGTTCCATTGTCTCCCCAGCCTCCTCCAGCTCTTCCTTACTCTGTAACCACCCAGGAGAGAGTCAAGAAGCTCCCAGACAGACAAAGGTTCCGTTTAGCGTAACCCTAAACAGGATCTAGAGAGGGAAAGCTGGTATGACACGCTTTCCCCTCGCAGCCCAACACCCTCAGTTAAATTATACTACAGCATGTTAACTATCCCTGTGAGGGAGAACTTCAAAGAGACACAGGACGATGAACGAGGGTCGGGAGGACAGAGCACAGAAAGGACAGAATATGCAAAGGGCAGGAAGAGAATAATAATCATAATGTATTCAGTTAAAAGATACTTTTATCCAAAGCGACATAATGGGAGAATTTGAACTAGCGACCTCTTTATCTTCAGTCAAATGTTCTACTACTGAGTTATATTCATCCCCTAAAAGCAGTAATGGAGAGAGGTGTTATGAGACAGAACCAGTCTGTTTATGCTTTAGCGCAGATGTTCTGTGTTGAGGACAGACTGGATGCAAAACTTTCAGATAGATGAGAACTGCAACCAGAAGCCATCTACACCAACCCACCCCCACCGCGACACACACACATACCTACCTTCCCCCACCCCACCCATCCCCCACCACACATTCGCCCTTCCCCCCTTTACACATTCAAACACGACTGGGTGCTCTTTTTAACAGACTTAAGCCCCTGTGCGGTTAGAAAACTGATTTGCCCTACTTGACGGCAACTACACCCTGGTGCCAATGGACACATGGTTTAGAGAGATAAATACTTTATTCATCCTCTAGAGGACACTGCACCATCAAACCCCCACAACATACTGCAACAAGAGTTCCCAGCTTGATAGAGAGACCTTAACATTCAACAAGGCTGGCTTTTAAAATTGTCGCGTATATGTGTGATTGTGTGCCCTTAAGATCAAACAGCCAGTGACTCATGTGGAGTGTATTATGTCAATGTAAACACTCAAAGCTTCAGTTTTGTATTCAGCATTCATGCAGCCAGAAGTGCTCCTATGACTCATTCTGCTGCCCCTGGTTCCAGTTGTCGAGCTTTAGCTACAGATCATTCATTCACAGGCTGCTTTCAGTCAAGTTAAAGAAGCCTTTCTGACTTCTAAACACTGATTTGTAAGCCAAGGGATGTGTATGGCAGGAATAGTCATTAGTCTGCAATCCATTCAAGATAAATGTCATCCTGTGTTGACACATAAACCAGAGAGAGAGAACAGGCACGTGCCTCTCTGTCCTACCCTTTTGCCTGTGTGAGTCAGTAGAACTACCTGATCTGTAAACATCCCACATGGTCCATTCACATCAGTTAGTCAGCAATGCAAGTTAAAAGTAGATTATAATTCAGACCATAACACAACCATATTAGGATTGTGGTCCATGTGCCACCAAGGCGGCATCTCCTACCTGCTCCCAGCTCCTACCCTGATTGATCAAATTCCATGATACCCCTGCCCACCTCTAAATATTTCCAGAAAGTACCAATACCATGATATTTAAGCTCAAGCACAATTCATATGAACCTGTAAACTGCTGTCTGAGTTTTAAAGAAAAAGAAAGAAAAAGTATAAAGATAAATAGAATGTTGTAGTTTAGGACACCTTTTACAAGCCTATTGGTCAACTGAGCAGCAGAAATAATGTGAATGCAGACATGTAGTTAGATAGACACTACGTATTTTCCCTGGTAGCAGATCACCCAGACCTACTTCACTCCCCTGACCTCATGCGGCCATGATAAAATGGAATTTCCCCCCTTTGCACTCGTCTCACATCAACCAACAAGCCCTGTACAAACACCCGTCAAAGATACCAAATCGACCGTGTTCACAGGGACCCCTTATCAGTCTGTATCCCATATTATTCAACCCTTCCCTCCCTACATGCCAGCCTTTCTCCCTCCCTCACCGACTCCTGCCAATACACTTCAAGGATCATAGAACAGATCTGGTTGCACAACAATAGTACAAGCACTCAGAGCAAGGCCTTAATCTGCACGCTTTAAGGTCATAAATCTGAGCTACCATTATGTGGAGTTATCCATACATGAGTATAACCTTGTGCATTTCCTTACTATCAGATTCTAATTTAAATTCAAACTATTAATATTTAGACAATCAACTCTTTCGTTTCGTGTTTGGAATCTATCCAAGCAAGGAGGGCCCTCATGTGATGCAAGCATAACATGCAAAACAAGTCTTGACCACCATTGTTGTACTAGCAGGAACAATAATGGGTGGGGATGGTCACCACACCGATTGCCTGATTACAAACTCTGACTGTAGCTGAGCAGAGGATGTCAGTGCACCAGTTGGTTTGCAATCCTGGATGTGTTAATCACAATACAACGAAGAACTATATCCTGTCCCTTGTATGTGTGTCAAAGGTAGATAAGCTGTTGATCCACAGATGCAGACATGGATGCACGAGTCTACATACTCATTCTCCTGGCCACCACGCACACACCCAGGACAAAGATTATGTTATCTGAGTAAACCAATAACAGCCCAGGTGCCGATTCCAATCTTACAACCGCCAAAGTTTATACCCTTCAAGATATTTCTGGCTATTCCACTGTTTAGTCAATACTAGCATATCAAGATGTCATTTTATAATTAGAACAGAGATAGAAAGATTAACAATCCACTGAATTTAGTCTAACTATGCAACGAGAGGCAAAGGTTGAGAATGCTGTTGAGATAGCGTATCTGCATTGAAAGTATACCAGAGCTTTCAAAAGCCATTTCTCGTCCAATAATAAGACTCAAACAATAGGACCTGAATAATAAGAGCCGAACGAACGAAAAAACTAACTAGGGGAACTCGTTGTTTCAATCAAATCCTCCCCTTTTCAGTCTAAAACAACCGTATACAAAACCTCATATGTATAATAATTAACTGTAGGATACACACTGACTACCATCATCCCCTCTGCATTTTTTTTTACCTTGCAACTGGTGTTTGAAAAAGCTTTTTAAGTGCCCCGCATGACTCACCTTTTCCGAACTTTGCAGAGTCGAATTTCCTTTGATTCGAGTTTGGAATTTGAGGACAAACTGCAACTACTTCTTAAATAATTGTTTTCAGGACCAGTATACAGACAGCAAATTATGTGCGAAATAAATGATGACCAGAACAATCAAAAGCGTGTTTCTGACTTCTTCTGCGAGCGCCAATATGGGGGTGCTCTTTAGAGTAGTGACATCATATAGTTGCCTAGGTTTATTGGTCCTCTTTACCGTAACTCTCCAGAAAGAGCAGTCTTCAGAAAATGTGGTCCCCTTAGACAAACTCTAAGGTCAATTGATTAAGCTAAACAAAATATGCAAAAGTTAATTAGATCAATCAAGATGCAGGACGCACGTGCTTGTGCATTAATAACTGAGCTAAATGAATTCAAAGTCGTCCCAAGAAGCTATCCTGGAAAAATATAGAATATGGTTTACTGCAATCTGATACACAAACACTTTAGCCTGCTATTAATATTAATAGAGCGCGACAATGAATTATTATATTTTAAAATATAAATATAGGCCAGTAGTTTGTAGATAGTTACAAGAACGTAATAAAAGTGCGGTTTTTGAAAGAATTCCCAATGAGTTGACTTTACAGCAAACAACAAACACATGTAGCCGTTTACATTTCAATATTTTATCAATCAGGGTGGAGTGAGAACACAAATTAATTGATTTAGCCTATCTTGTCTACACACTCCTAAAGTGTCCTTTGCGAAAAAAGTATGAATTCCCGTAGAAAATGAATATAATGTGTCTTAAAGAGCTGTCCCATTCCTACAGCCAACCATTTGAACCCCTGCAGCCTCTCCAAACAATAAAAGTGACGTAAATTAAGTGGTTCAGGCCTTTGTGGGACTCATCTGGCTTTGGGGAGACATCGGGGTCTCTGCCTGGCTCTAGGCCCTACTGGGCCCTCAGGTGCTGTCGTAATGGCTTGCCAATATTAGGGTGGTTAGGATAAGGGTTAGGGCTCGAACATTTGCTGAACAGTATGACAGCGACCGCTGGTCACACCTTTCGAGATGTCACCGATTGTGGTACAACACACCGGCACAGCCAACTGGACATTGCGGCTCAGGCTGCAGCCAGTCATGAACAGTTCAGTCCAGAGTAAACATGGCTGGAAGAGGGCATATGACTAGGCCACATTAGGATTGGCCATTTTCAGTTACATTAGCCTAGATGTGTTGTGTCAACACACATTGAGCCGTATTGATTATCAGGCTGTGTTAGGCGCTGAAAGCGAGGCGGTGTACTAGTAATTGCAGATTACATGGATTTCTTAAGGGGGATCACGATTGATGTCTCATGAGGAGAACAGCACCCTCTTGGGGGGGTGTCTGGGTGGTAAATAACTCATTTGCAGCAAAAACAGCCTATATTCAAGGGACAAATTTACCCAAGCCTGAATTCTAATGGCCCAGGGTGACCAACAGTAACAGACTTACCAACCAATCATTATAGATTTTTCTGTGAAGTCTGTGATTTCATCCAATGATGCAAGTTATATCCAGGCGGTTTGACTGCTTTTCAGACGCTAATTAGAGTCCCAAGAGTGTGCCCATTGGTGCTATAGTGTCAGTTATGCAGTGAATGCATTTCTGTGTTTCTCACAAGATTCATGGCTCCATCGCTTAATGGAGTTCAACATGGAGGCAAACATGGTTATATTTATTTGTCACAAACTGCTCATTCAAACAACTTCAAGGTCGACACTGCTCATCCTTGGGTCCAGGGAAATACACCTGGCGGGATTCAATTTCGTACGATGCCCGGTTCTCGAGATAACCAAGTCACATACAGGCACACAGACTCTGGCCTTTCTAGTTAGATTCACGCCCTCTGACCCGTCCAATGATCCGTCCTCGACAATTTATGGCACAGGCGAACGCGGACTTCACAGACTGTAACTGTTGGGATTTAGTGAAGGTGGCAGGCTTTCACAGGGCTGAAATACCAGTGTTTCATGCAGTGTCCTATCCTCGTCTTACTTACACTTAAAGACGGCAGTTATAAAACAACAAAAAATCTGGTAAAATAAACAGTTGAAAAGGTAAAATCACAAACATGACTTTAAAATCCCCTAATATCATGACCAATGACTGAGAAAATTACATAGTATTTTCATGTTCATTACCTACATCCAAGTGAACACAATGTGTACCTCCCAAATTACACATTTAAATGCCAGCTAGTGCAAAGTAGTTGGCCCATATTTGGCTGTAGTTAAATTAGGGTTTTTTCTAAGCCACACTTATTGCAGACTTTGCTCTCAATCCACGATCACCTTCTGAACTGTCAGTTATTTAGTCTTCTTCAGTTGGGATTCTGGTAACATGGAGGGTATTACAATTGTTACGCTGACACAGACCTACCATACCTGATTGTGGGCCTTCCTATTCACAATCATTAAGCCCTTGATTATTTTAGTCCACTAACCAATCAAATGTAGCAATATAAGCATTTGGATCAGGTGTGTAGGTGCTGGGTCTGGGAAAAACACCCTGCAAATCTTCACAAACAGGCACAGAATAGACAGTATGGACTGACAAGGGAGACGGACTAAGAGACCTTCGAGCATTTACCTTACTGGTTCAATTTTACATTCATTATTCCAAGAACACTTCCCAATTCCCTTCAAAAACATAACATTTACTCCACAGAGCTGTGAATTGTAGAAACAATAATGGCATGTATCAGAACCAAGGCTGTAGGTTGCATTATAAAACAATCTCACGGGGCTGATGGTTGAGGATGAAAAGGGTGAAAGCTGCCACAGAACACAGATCCAGGAGCAGCCTATCCCGTTAGACTTTAACCTGCCCCACAATTAGACTGGAGACCAGGTTGACCACAGACCAGTGTTTAGAGACACCTTTAAAAAACAGTCATACTTCTCATGTGCATACACACTCACAATCTTTATAACACACACACACACACACTCACTCACAAGCACACTCACACACACACTCACAAACACACATGCACGCACATACACACAGGGCATTCATCTAGTAATGGGACTTCACCTACCATTATAAACTTATCTTTTTGAAATTCTATTATAAACAGCCATACATAAAAATCTAATCTCAACTATATTAAAAATCTGGACAAACCAAACCCTGGTCCTCTACATTAGCAGCAAAATTACAGACATGAAATAGACTGCAGGGTTGGGGTCAATTCCATTTCCTCTCAGAGCATAAACTGGAATAAACATGAGCTCCCCAGTTAACTTAGACTTTTATAATAAGACTTTTGACAAACAGCTCTTTCCAATTTTAGCTTGGTGAGTGGGAATGGAATTGACTTAAACCCTGGTAGACATTTTAGTCTACACAGAAGGGCAAAGGGGCCAACTACTGACAGCTTTTACACATATATATATATATATATATATATATATATATATATATATATATATATATATATATATATATATATATGTGTGGATTTATATTAAGAGTATATATGAAATGTACAGCTATAATACATAGTTGGTGGTTGAACTGGGTAGGAAGAGAGGCAGGGTTTGAACCCTTAGTCTTTGCAGGGATGGGAGTGTGTGATGGTGGTCCTGTGTGCACAGGGGAAGACTGGTGGGAAACATACTGCACTGCATGCCTGAAACAGAAGGAGGAGAGAGTTAGATACCTACTTAATAATAGACCAACCAAGCAAGACAGACTGAGAAACACAAATGCGCTCGCACGCACACACACACCTCCTACAGAGTACAGTCAAACAAATCCCTCTCAACAAGAAGTAAAATAATCCTCAAGGCAAACGAGATTAGATCAACCAAAAGCACGCACAAGTGCGTGGGCTCACATTGCAGACACACTCTGACCAGCACACACAAACACAGGCACACACCTTCACTCCCACACGCATCCGCTCTCACCAGCTGGGTCACATGGTTCTGCTGTACTGTATGCCGGTCTTGGAGGCGATGTTGGACCAGGGCAGCAGGCTGCGCAGCAGGGACTGGGCCTGGCGGTACAGCCTCTGGGGAATAGAGCATGGGCTCAGGCTGGCCAGGGCTGAACCAATGTGCTGGATGTAGTCAGTGGGACAGAGTCAAGGACCACACAGCTGACAGTCAGTACACTGGGTCGAGCCAATCAAGAAGAGTGGCCACATTTACTTTGAACACGGGTCATGCAAACATCACGGTATACACGTTGTACACAGTGGCAACCCCTGTGTCCCAACCCAGGGCAGACCCACGGACCCTGCCCCAGGCAGACCCTGATCCGGGCCTGGTATTACCTGCTTCGGGCCTGGTATTACCTGTTCCCGATGCCCAGACTGCGGGAGAGGAGCGCACCAGCCACTTGCTGCTTAATTGGCACAACTCACCCTTTAAAAGCCAGCCAGCTCACAGCATTGGGGGAGGTCGACATCCCTGGTCGTGGGAAACGACAGTGGGTGACAGCTGGCCCTCCGGCAACTAAACTTTGAAGAACCTAACATCTGTTTTTCTGTTTGCCGTCAGACCCTGTAAAACTGTGGAGCTGCTGGGCGGAGCCAAACCGTTCCCTCCAAAAGAGGAAGTGGTTGGACTACTTTAGACTGCAATAAACACCTGATAGGGCTTACCTTCACCTGTGCTCTGTGTTTTGTTTGCTCAATTAAGAGTGGAATATCCCGGACTGACTCAGTGGTTGCCACAACATACACACACACACACAGACTAAAAGGATATAATATAGTCCAGGGCGGATGTCCTCCATTTATATAGAGCACATATGTGAATCCATCTTTGAGCACGCCGCGTATGGAGTAGTAGTAGGGTAGGTAGTGGTGTTGCCGAAAGTCCCTGTTCTCATAGAAATGGATGGCAGTGTTGTTGGTGGTCAGCACATGTAAGTAGATGGCCTTACAGTGATCCTGAGCCATGGTGGAAATGTGCTCCTTCAAACTGTCCAGCAGTAGGGAGCCTGGGGAGCAGAGAGGGGATGAGAGAGGGAGGGGAAGGGATAAAGAGAGAGAGGTGTACTGAGTCAAGTATATATACAAGATGAGACTATATTGATGAACAGTGTGTGTGTGAGAGAGTTTTTCCATACCTATCCCATGTTTTCTGAATTCCTTGACCACTCCCAGACTGAGAATGTAGGCGACCTGAGTGTCTACAGGGAAACTGGAGGCCAGGATGTCTCCATCCTAAGACAGAGTTACTATGGTAATAACACTTCCATTCAACAAGGAAATTAGGTCATAAATCCTGTAATGTTCACTGTCTTTGTTTAGTGTGAATGACCTTAAAAATGCTTGATTTCCACAACATGTCAAAAATAAAAAAATATGCATATGGACGATATGATGACGCCGACAATCATACTCGCATTAAGCTAACCTTCATATTAGTATAGTTATATTTGTACTCTAATACCGACCAGTACCTATAGCCATATAATTGATTTGACATTTTGTCCTTACATTAAACGGTGTCTCCAAGAGCCTATTCAACTTAATGATGAACACATAACCTGTGCAGTCTCCCAAAACATGAGCACTTAACCCTTCCATTATGGCACTTAGGGATCCGGAGAGACTGTTAATGTGAGCTTTAAAGTTGTAATGTTCATGCTCCCCTGGACCAGCCTCAGGGAGGCTTCCAGGAACAACCCCCCCTGCTTGAGACACGGATTGGTTTCCATAAAGTAAATATGGCTATTCAATACAGATACATTACAGTGGCATTAGTAGCCCAACACACAGCAGCATCAGCACACACTCCTGGGTGTAACATTTCATAACAACGAGGGGGCTGATGATAGACATGGACAGCCTCACGACTCATCTAACTTCTATCTTCATCTACCTTTCTCAACCCTTTCCTTCTTGACTATCTCATTTGTTTTTATTGGGGGTGGGGGTCTTTGCCATACTTCCCCATACTGTCTATTCCCTTAAATCAGGTTCAGTCCACCCCTCTCATCCTGCCCTCACTCCCCTGTTCTGCACAGCACTCTCTCCCACCAAGCAGTCCTCTACTGCACTCCTCTCCCCTCTCTCCTATCATGCCTCCTCTATGCCGTCTCCCCATTACTCCTCCTTACACCTCCCATTATGGAAACTAAACCAGCCAAGGACATCTGGAGCTCCTGTCTAATCTGGATCCTAAAAACAGCATCTGGAATGGCAGTGTTCCATTTAAGAACTGACAACATGACACTGGGAATAGACTGCACAGTAAAAACGAAAGTATGAACCTAGACAAATGTACCTAATACCACACTAATACAACATATGTTAATTCTCACACACATGCACAATGCACTCTATGTACATAGCACAAAGAATCAGCACTTCCCACTGATGTCTGAAAATACACCTAAACGGACACATAGAAGGCAGCTTAAATGGGTGCAATGCATTTCTAATTATGGGAAATCCTGGGATTCAACCAATAGCTTTAATAATGACACCTTCAATAACAAATATAACTTTATAGCACAGAACAATAAATCGAACCTCTTTGTGCACTTTTGTCCGCCCCTTGATTTCAGCCACGATCATTCCCACAATGCCATCTTTGAAGGTGGCGGCCAGGGAGAAAAACTTCTTGTTGGAGGTGATATCGTGATACCATGAGTCTGGGTACCTGGAGGTCAAAGGTCATAATATGGTAGGTGAGTCTCAGTAAACCAGTGGCTCCCTCTCTTTTCCTCCTCTTCATGTCCTGATGACGCACGCCCTAGTCCGATGAAGGCTGACTGGCTGGCTGCTTTCACAACCCAGTTCTCTCACTTGTTGAGAAGATAATCTTCTGGCAAACCAGCTTCACGAGATTTCAACCATAGACAAGGTTAAAGTAACATGCTTATGTTTGAGTCGCTATGTGGTGCAGCACTTACTCAATGGGAAACCAATCGCCGCAGAGCAGCTTGACACTGTCTATGTCATTGTGACAAAGGAGGCGGAGCTGGACTTTGCTGAGCGCAGTGGGGGGCACTACGTCGGTCATTCACACCTGACACCGACCAATAGGAGGAGAGAAAAAGTAGCAGGTAGTCTAAATACATATACCCTCTATATTTCCATCAACATCTGACAGAGGGTTTAACAGATGATGCCATAATAGAAGCAGGCAGCGTAGCCAGCAAAATACTTCCTGCTAGTCAGTAGCAGGAAGTAATTTGCCTGATATCACATGGCATAGGTAAATTATGTAATAACCAATAATTTGTATAAGTATTATGACACAGCCACTCAATTTCTTTTCATTTCAATGTATGTCCATTCATTGAAGTGTCAGTTTGCTATTTGAGGTCATAATAATTATGGATTATAACTAGACAGTAGGCTTGCTCCGTTAGACTAGCTTCTGACACCAACTAGTGCTGGAAGTTAATCTGAGCTTGTCAGGCATCAAGCTAATTCTTAACATTACTGTGAGCTAATACTATACATACTACAGTACTAGTACAGTAGGTGATGACCTAACTAATTCCACAAAATATCGCAGAAGATGACATTAAAATAAAAAATATATAAAAAAGGACAAAAACACTGTGAGGCTGTGAGTTAACGTTAGAAAGTTAAATGTTACTAACTATTGTAGCTAGGCTAGCTCGCTCTGACAGTCCGGCTAGATAGCTAACTATATAGCTAGCCTAGCTAGTTATCTAGACTACTGTAACATACCTTATTTCAGCACCTGAACAAGAGGAACGTCACGGAATGGATATTCCTTCGGGTATCGTCTGAAAGACACACTAATGCTGAAACACCATGATGAATATTTGTTTGTTCTCTATGTACAAGCCCACAGATCCTCATTTAGATATCCAATATCATTTACAGTGGATAGCTGACAGCAGTCGTCTGCTTCCGGTAGTGGAGCGTCACATACCGGAAGTCAGACCACTATAATGGGGAGTACAATTCGAGTTGAGTTGTTGACTCTTTCTTTTCAACGAACAACTAATTTACTCGTTGTCTTGATTGTCTTTTTAGACATATTATGACGTAGTGTAATACAATACACATTATTTGTGAATACCCAAGGCAAAATACAGACGTTTGATATGTCTCAGTTGCACGGCGCCCTCACCTGGAACCTTCACGTTTTCTCTAGTTGTTTGGTTGAGTTGAATGTGATTTATATAATCGCGTGTGTTAGCTTATAGTGTACTCTGCCTACTTTCCATGAGCACAAGGTACATTTATAGATGTTGGTTAGTTAATTTGCACTCAAATACAGGCTTTCAAGTATAGTAAATTGTATTGCTCATAGTTAGTCAGTCCCGAGTCTGTAACAGCTAGTGCTAATCCGTCTAGTCCCTACACTACAGTAGTAGCAGTACTGGTATTTACAGTAGGTATCCCAATTTGAACTGGCCAATACAGTGATGCTGGTGGTGTATGTTAATGAGATCATATGTATAACAAGTTTCATACATCAGTCTTTTACACTGAGAAGAACACAGGGGGAACAGATTTCCCAGGAGGCCCGAGGAAAGTGGTTCCCACCTGCACAACCAAGCAACAAGAGAACACGTCATGAGTTCGCGCACGCGGAAGGAAGGGGGAACTGAATTCTCCAGAACACCGGCACGATACTGGTAGTCCACCTCCGGGCCTGACTTCAAACCCACAGTGAACAGGCATCCCAATGTCCCGTTTTATGTTAATACTTAATTTATATTCCAGAACACCTGGGCATGTTTACGCTTGATGAATGCACTTAATAAATAAGACACAAATCAAGAACATAACAAATCAAGACAACTGTTGTATTATTTATAATATTTTCAGAATCGCAAATTGGATTAGATAAATAGGGGTTTTATTGACCTTGACTACACATCATATCCAATCTTGTGCACGGAACTGAAATCTCCGCCTTCATAGTTTATCGCCTTCCCCCACTGCGGAAGCTACGGTGGGCCGCAGTACTACTGCCAGTAGTTCAAGAAGTTATAGAACTGAAATAGCCCTTGTCAACTGAACTGGTCAACATGGCAAATGCATTGAGAAATTCATTCAAGTATGGCTGTTCAGGTAGGTTGGTCTTTCTGGTTACATAAATTGCCGGGGCTGGATCGATTTTTAAAACAAAACAAACATAAATTGATGCTAATGTTTTGCTAGCCTCCAGTGCTAGAGTGCCCTCCCCTGTCGATTGTTGCCCACACTTTCAGAAACTGGAACAAAGGTCGAGCGCGTTGTAGTAAACCGCTGTGCAAGTCAACTACTGTAATATTATCGGAGAAAGTTCTACATGTACTGACCTAAGTAACTAGCTGGCTAGCCTAGCTTATGGCATTTTTTCATCAAGCTAGTGATGTGGATTGTAGAACTACAAAGGGTAAACTTTTGCAGCATGACCTACCCATACTCTGTAATAAAGGCTACGCTCTATATGACACACACTAAACACTACCTATTTTGAACTATCTGACAATGACTAAACATGAACCTCTCATAGTGAATTGAAATCAGCATACGTTTATCGTGAAGACAAGTGACTAATATAACTTATATAATTCTTTGGCAGGTTTGTTGTCCCAGCTGTCTCTTCACTGTAGACATGGGAGAATATGTGCCTCTCCATATGCAGCCGTCCAACAGAGGAACAATTCCAGCTCTGCCAAGATTAAAGTTGACCTGGATGCAAGCACTGGTAAGAACCTGCTTAAGAAACACAGAATGGCATATCCACATCAACATTAATATGAACATCTCAGTCTCTCTTTTTGCTCCTTTGGCTTCATACTTTCCATCTATCCCTACCTCTGTCCTTCTCTCTACAGGTGTAGCAGTGATGTGGATGCAGAGTCCTCCGGTGAACAGTCTGAGTCTGGACTTCCTCACAGAATTTGCCATCAGTTTGGAAAAGCTGGAAATGGACAGGAGCTGTAGAGGCCTTATCATTACTTCAGTCAGTACAGACAGACACATTCTATCTCTTTCTCTCTCTCACACACACTCTCACACAAACACACATACACACAAATACCAATGCCAAATATAGCAATGCCAAATATTATTTATGAGTGAGTTTAACCACTAAACTCTATTACCTTACATAGTGTACACATGCTGTGTTTCAAAATGCTTGATAGGGTTGTGTGTGTCTTTCAGACCCTTCCAAAGGTGTTTTCCGCCGGTCTGGACATCATGGATATGTATGGGAAGAGTCCGGAACACTGTGGACAGTTCTGGAAAGCTGTGCAGGAGATGTGGCTAAAGGTCTATGGATCCAACATGGTCACCATAGCAGCCATTAACGTGAGTCAGAATCCCGATCTTACGAAATACAATCTAAACTAAATATTACATTTAAGATGTTGTATTGGTTTTACTGTTGTCTAATCTTACTTCAACACTTGGAACATGACATGATGGGGGGGGGGACCTGTACACATAACTTTTTTTGTGTATGATCTAGCACATTCACTCAGTCCCTTCACTTATTATGGACACACATACTATTCTAAAACACAATGGACTGCTAAATGACTAAAATATAAATGAATGATCCCAGCAAATTCAATACTAAACCTCTCGAGGAACATGCAGGTGTGACAATGGTAAGCATACCCTCCCTTCTCCTCCTTCCTCTCTCCCTCTTTTCTTTCCTGCCCTTTCTCGCTCCATTTTTCCCTCCCTCTATTCGTCTTTGCCTCCCTCCCTCTCTTCTCTCCCTCCTTCATTTTCTCTCTTTCCTGCACTCCTGCCCTCCCTTCTCTCCATCCCTCCTCACTTTCTCTCCTCCCTTCTCTCCATCCCTCCTCACTTTCTCTCCTCCCTTCTCTCACTCCCTCCTCACTTTCTCTCCTCCCTTCTCTTGCTCCCTCCTCACTTTATCTCCTTCCTTCTCTCCCCATCCCTCCCTCTGTCTTTAGGGCTCCAGTCCTGCTGGTGGCTGTCTCATGTCCCTAGCATGTGACTACAGGATCATGGCTGATAACCCTCGTTATTCCATCGGGCTCAATGAGACCAAACTGGGCATCGTAGCTCCCTTCTGGTAAGAGCTAGCCTAAGCTCGAGCTAAACTTAGGCTTTCTTGCATAAATAAGAAATACTTTTTTCCCCCATTTTGTACTCTACAAATTCCATGTAACCTGATTAAAGTTTGTGTTTGGGTTGTCTGCAAGTTCAGCGATATAACATGTCGTTGTTCCCAGTGACGAGTGGTTAGGCTCAGGACTTCATGTTGCGTGGGTTATGTCCATGCTGTGCTCACGTTTGCCGTCCAGGTTCAAGGACACCATGGTGAACACAGTGGGCCACCGGACCACAGAGATAGCCCTGGAACTGGGCCTGCTATACACCTCTCCTGAGGCCCTGAAGATCGGCCTGGTCGACCAGCTGGTCCCTGAGGAGCAGGTCCTGACCACAGCCACAGAAACCATGACCAAGTGGTTAGCCATCCCAGGTCAGATACACTGTGACACCTCTCTGCTCACACTGCACACTGCTCTCCCGAAGCACCACTGCTCGCACATCATTACACATGCCGTGGATTTGAAATGGTGTCAAGCTCCTATAAACCTGATCTCAGTCTTCATGTCCCCTCAGACCATGTTTAAGACGTCATCTTTCAATATCAAGCTTATTTGATGGAGGTTTTTAAGGTAATTCCCCAGTTCCTCATCCCCCCCGTCTCCTCTCTTCTCAGATCACGCCAGACAGATCACCAAGTCTATGATGAGGAAACAGACCATCGACAAGCTGCTGGCCAACAGGGAGGCTGACACTCACAACTTTGTCAGCTTCATAACCAAGGATTCCATCCAGAAGTCTCTACGCATGTACCTGGAGATGCTGAAGAAGAGAAAGGCCTAAGACACACACACACACACACAGTCACACGCAATCCATCCAATGCTCTCTCTTTCCCCTTATTTTTTGTTTGGGATAGACGGTGAAGAGAGAATGCATTTGATCAGATATGCACTGTGCTAACTTGTATAACAATACTGTTCCTAACCTTCCGGTACCCACTACAAAACTGTGAAAGTAATCACATTGTGAAAGAGCATCTTGGTAGTCTTGGCGACGAGCCTCCTGTCCTCATATCCTTCCACCGCTGTTTAATCTGAGAGATTAACAAAGGAAACGAGACCTGCTCACTGCGTCTGTCATGCTACTTTAGACTATTTAGACCCCCCCCTCTCTCTCCCTCTTTTTACAAGCCATTAGCAATGAGGGATATAAGTGCTCTTAATCAACCCAGGATTATATTCTGGATTGCATATAACCAATGGAAAGTTTGTGACTTGGTTATGGCTTTCCATTTGGACATCCGTTGGATGTCAGTTTGTTTCCTCCCATCACAACTTTGTAGCTTTTTCTGTTAAAACACAGCGCTCTAAAATTGTTGAGCTGTAAAAAATGTTACTGTCATCACATCCTTACCTTTCTCTTGAAGGTTATGTTGTTCATGATGATTTTATTTTTATCTCATCATTGTGTATATGTACTTTTGGGTTGAAAATAAACATCTGAAAATTCACATGGAGCATTGCAACAGAATATTGTCTGCAAAGGTCACACAAAGCCAAATGATTGGTTTAGACCATTTTTATTGCTGCTTTAGAGTTTCTGAATTCAGACAGCAGGCCCAGGCCCAATCATTTCTACTTCCACTGGGTAATGGTCACTGACCCCAAGTGCCTGAGGGACAGAGACAGAAAACCAGACCTTCAGTTTGAGATTTTAAGAATAAATTCCAAACATGACTCAGCACATTCTTTTCAATGAAGAGTCAAGTGTCAGGTTTCCTGGGGGTGTGTGTGGGTCTTACCAGGCTGTGACTCAGCTTCAGGGCCTCCATGTAGTTAAACACCTGAGCCGAACCTGTGGCCAGTCCTCTCATCATGTCTGTGGTGGCTACTATCCTGCTCACCCAGAGGAGAAACAGCAACAACAAACAGGTCTAAATAATCGATAGAATGTGTGTGTTTTACAAGTGTTAGGTGTTTGTTTCGCTCTACCTGTCGTAGGGACAGACGGTGTTTGACACAGTGGTGTCTACATCATTCGTGATCAGCCAGTGGTAGCTCTTGTCTGTGAAGAGGCGTATCTTCACCCATTCCGAGCTCGTGACATAACTGCAGCCAGCGTTGAAGTCTCCCAGCAGAATAATATCCTGCAACAGGAACAGAGAGGAGAGGCAGCATCGTCCTCAGCTGTTGATCCACGTTATGTTTACCCTATATATTTGTACTTATTGATTGAGAGTTATTACTTATAACGTATACAGTATATACTGTATTTACATGAAGTTCTACCATGATGACATGTATTCGAATAGCAGGTGGGCTAGTGTGTATTCACATTGGTGTTCCAGCGGACTCGGACATCAGCAGCAACGTCGTACAGAGCATCCACCTCCTGTAAGGCAAAGTCTGGAGAAGTGTGTTGGGGAATCAGGACAAAGTTCTCCACGGCTGGAGGGAAAGAGGAGAAAGGTTGATTGAAACAACACATGTAGACCAAAACATGTACTACCATTCGATTTGTCCTTCTTACTCTCCGGTCACCTCTCCAATACTTTACCTGTGTATTTGGAGGAAAACATGACAACGAAGGGTTCCCTTATGAAGCTGTCGGTTCCACATGGTTCACACCCGTCATCGTAGGTGTAGTTCTTAGCCACAGACACCAAATCCTGTCTGGAGCAAAACACAGAACAGTGTGCTTTCTAGCACTGTGTCCGTGTGTGTGTACCTGCAGAGGTTGAAGTCTTCTTGTAGAATCTGTGTTTGTGTGTGTGTGTGTGTTCGTAAGTGTGTGTGTGTGTGTATGTGTGTACCTGCAAAGGTAGAAGTCTCCTTGTAGAATCTGTGTTTGTGTGTGTGTGTGTGTGTGTGTGTGTGTACCTGTAGAGATAGAGGTATCTCTCAGTGTAGGTGCTGCGTCCCAGTGGCTCACTGACGATGTGTTGATACTTGTATGGAGACGGGCCCCTTGAAAGGAGTACAGACACACAGAACAACAAATACAGTAGCCCTGTCCATCAGTCACCCACTCAACAAAAAGGGAAAAAAACACCCACTCCTAAAGGGAATTGTGGTTAATTAAAGTGGTCAGGTTTGGTTGAGGAGTGTGTATTATCTTACTTGTTGACATGCTGCATCAGTATGTTGGTGGCTGACAGGTCAGTGTCTCTGACCTCTTGGATCAGGATGATGTCATAGCGGTGAATGATCTGCGACAAGACAGAAACTGTGATCTACAGTTCCCTCTGCTGGACAGGGGTTTATATAGCTAAATCTGTGTGTCTACTGGTTTTACTGAGGGATATATGGACAGCGACTCACTGTGCTGATGATGTCCATGAGAGTTGTGTTGGAGGCCTTTTTGTCTCCAAAGGACTTGATGTTGAAGGCTCCCAGACGCAGAGAGCCCCCCAGCGCCAGCAGGGTCAGGAACAGCCCCGCCACACACACCAGATGCATCCTGGGTGTCAAAGGTCATAGGTCAGAGTGAAACCATTTTAGGTTCTAATGCTTGAATATCTGTCAAAGGCCAAATGTAAAGTGTCAAGTAAAAAATGCTTCATCTCAGTGCTCAAGAGAGGGGTTTTGGGTCTGTTTATGTATCACCTCTTGGTTTGTGGATTGGGCGTGGACCAAAATCCTACACTTGTCAGGATGCTAGGAAGTGTAGTATTACTCTATGACATTCCACGACTTTAACAGTTTCTTTTTCGAATATGTTCTTTTACTTGAACAGGACATTAACTGAAACAACATGACATGTTTCTCTCATTACGTTTTTCAAGGTTTGAGTGGATCTCCTGTGCTGTAATCGGTGATGACAGAGCAGAGGTGTTTACGGACCCAGAGCTTGAACGCTGTGATTAAGCTAGGCTTTATCGCACTCTAGTGACAAGCACTGCTTAAATGATCTTCAAGGGAATCAGTCAACCTTTACAGGCCTCACAGACTACAGAATCCTTTTCAAAATGCCTCTTTGTACATAGACACTGACACCTGTGAGACATACTTTGAGACATGCTGTGAGCATAACAACTAAGATTCCCACGTCAATATGTTTTTCATGATACTTAAGGGTATATTTATCAGTATAGTTAGGCATGAATGGTCCTGTGTTACCTTATAAAAGAGGATAGCTACCTGGTTGTCATGGTTCAGTCTCCCTTGGTTGCAGTCTGTTGAGACAGTCCTTTGTAAGGTGTATACAGAGACTCACTGTGCTGTACCTACCCCAGTGGACTCCAGTGTGATACGAGCACCACAGTCCTGTTAGGGTCCTGAGGACCTGCAGTATATAAACACATGGCTCTCAATCAGGTCACTGGAGGGGGCGGGGGACAACTGATACAAATCTGAAATTGAACCATATTTATTGACACAAATGTATTGCTCAATAGCCAGATGCTGAATCGATGTTGTAATTTTGAACGAATAAATGAAACATAAAATGTACTTTTCTAACTAACTGCTCTGGATTGTTCCTGTACAACAGGGCCAATTTAATAACTTTCTTTTAGGTTCCCACACATATTTTGAGTTTATTCCATTAGCTTTGTTCACATATATTGAATGCTGATCCTTTGTAGTCTGACGTGCAATATCGTCCATACCACTCTTTATAGGAGATCATAATGTAAGAATACAGCAAAATAATGAATGCCTATGTTCACAGGATTTGCTAAGTAAAATACTATGTGTTTGTGTGGGCCATGAGAAACGTACAGGTGGCACCAGCAGTAGATAAGAGCAGGTAAAACCAGGTTTGGGTCACACCTCTGTTGCTGTATTTAGCCATCATGCGTGGGAAACTTTCCATGCTGCTCCTTTTCTTGGTTTATCTAAGTTACCTGCGCTCATCTGTAAAATACCCTTACAGCACCATGTTACTTGGGAGTTACTTAGAACCACTGTCAAGCAAAACAATAGCTCAAACACAGAGTGGCTGCTCAAACCATCTTTATTAAAAGATACAGGATGCTTGAACAAATAGGACACAAACGTTTGGAGGATGCAGCAGAGGCCACATCATGTGCTGCATCAAAGGTCCAACACAGATACACTCACTAAGCAGTTTAATTTGACAATGCCTTTAAAAAATCCCTGTAAATATTTTTCGTTTTCTGGCAACCATCTAAATGGACATGTTTGCTATTTCCTCTCAAAATCACAGTAAGTATTTTACAGTTTAATTGTAAAAAAGGAGAGAATCAGACCACATGCAACATTCAACAAGCCAATAGTACAATTATTTATCTTTAACAGCCATTTTGATTAGATGGGAATTCAAGAAAATGGTCTGCATCAAAGATACGATTATATCCAAATTTTACACCATGGTATAGAACATTTTGACTTGGGGGGAGGAATTAAATTAATTGAATTTCTTATTCTTTCTTGTTTTTACGCATGTTACACTATTATTCACTTGTGTTACACTACCCCACAAAGTTCAATATAATTATTATTTATTTAAGATTATGATTTATTTTGTCAAGACAGAGCCATAATCACAGAATGGTTTTTCATTTTCACATACCTTACAAAATCAAATACAATAGAGCATGCGTCTCATTCTATACATCCCATTCACAAAAGTTTCAGAACACATTTTGACAAAGCAGTTTTCTTTCCCTGACTATTCGTACAAGTTCTAATTTGAGGATGTGTACAAAAAAGGTTCTGCTGGATGAAGCATTGTAATTTGCTTATCTTTTCAGAAGCAACTTACACAATACTGAGAATGAAAGCAAAGGGATGTCAAGATCAAGCAGATTGACAATCAAGCACCAGCAGTAAAGCAAATTGATTAAGAGCAAGTTAAAAAACAAGTGACTCAAACTCCAATCTTCCTCCACATAATATCTCCTCCATGCAGCCTTTAAATCTTTTCTTTGACACCAAGTATAATTAATAACAGCAACAAAGCACAGAGGACCTCAAAGAGACTGAAGGATGTTGCACTCTAAGAATACACTCAGGGTAGTAACTAGTATGCACAGTGGAGGTTATAGTCTACTCGAAAACAGGGACTGGCCTGAGAATACAGGTGCAAAGAACACAGTCTGGCATATGACCTGTGATCAGTATAGGTTTACTCATGATTCATAATGTATGCACAAAACCCACTTAAATCATGTCTGTCTCACTTCGTGGGGACAACAAGTTTACAGATCTTTCACTCAGACTTCCTTGACTAACCAACTTTCTGTTTCAACACTGGTCATCCCTCTCTCTGTCTGTTGCTGTAAGGGCGGCAGGAGAGTGATGATCTCTGGAAGACAGAGAAGAGAAAAACAGGAACGAGGAGAGGGATGGGAGAGGGGGACAGAAGAGCTGAATAAAGAAAAGATAGAGGATGGAGACAGGGATGGGGGGAGGAGGAGAGTTGGAGCAGGAGAACAACCTCTTCTCCCTTTACTCGTTCCACTCCTTCTTGATGGCCAGATTCCACTCCCAGGACAGATGGTCTGTCTTGTCATCATCTGTGAAGCAGGACTTGATGTGGTAGCTCCCCCGGACCATCATACCCTTGGGTGCCTCCTCCACAGGGGTCATGAACTCATGCTCCTCCACCCGCGGCCCGTAGCTGCCAACCATGTAGACTGCCTTGTCCACTGCGAGACACAAAATGGCGGCTCCGTCACTTCATCCACACCCAGGTTTCATATGCATGATAGCGAAACTGATAAGTACTGCACGGAAGAGGGAGTGATGCAGTGTATAACGTCTTCAGTATATCTATATGTGGGCTACTGTGTGAATCGAAAACGTATACACCTTCCCCAACTGTTTGTGGTGATGGCTCTCTTACCTCTCAGTCCTTTCCTATAGGTCAGATGGATATACTTCAGGCCAGCCACAATGTCTCTGTTGACCTGATGGAAGAAAATAATAGACACTTCAGTTATGAAAGTGACCTTTGTGTTTTGTGTTTTTTTTAAATCTGTGGCTCATTAAAGCTACTAAGAGTTATTCAGATGGACTTTGAAGAGATATTTCAGTTTGCATTGAGGTCTAACATTCATATTGATGACACAAGAAACTTTTATTTGTATACGTCCATATTTTCACGATGCTAGGGCAATGAGACATGGCAGGAAGAAAGCCAGTCTCTCGCTCATTACACTGCCTCACCACCAGGTGTCCTCATAACACAGCAGATTCTGAGTTTAAATGGGATGTGAGTGTGGGTCTGGGGTGAGTCAAACTGGGATAGGAGTCTGGGTCTTTGGTAAATTACTGGGATGTAGGCTTGAATACGTTTGATTATTCTTAGCACATCTCTCTTCCCTTCATGGCCAAGCCCCTTGAGCCCCTCCTATTCTACTAATGCCAAAGCAAGCACACACACACACAAATACATACACACCACAAACCCCAAACACACACATAAACCCACACACACAGATCTTGGATCTCTTCTAGCACTAGACATCTGATAGAAAAACCTTTCAAATGGTCATTGTTTAAAAGAGATTTTCCAGGCAGCATCCTGTCAACATAATGTTCTCATTCAGAATGTTCCCCAAATTACCAATACAGCCCTCGCACTTTCTGGGTACTGGGTACACTCTTGTATATTTGCCTTTCTATTTTTCACTTATGGTGAAGAGGGTCTATATTTAGATGGCCGATGTGAGAGGCATGGGAAAACTGAGTGTTTACATGTGTATGCAGTCAACATGACATTGAAACAGCCAGGAAACAGGAACACAGGAAATGAATACTGTTCGAGTGTCACAATAACAACAGCACCAAGTAAACAACACAACAAAACTAAACTAAACCAAGGTGCCCGTCCTATACTGATTTAATTTGACCCTAACGCCTCTCCTCTCTCACCTTGAAATGGATCTTGACCCTGTAGTCCACTCCCTCCTTCAAGGTGAAGGTCTGCTTTTTAAGGGCTTCCAGGTCGCCTGCAGAGAGAACACATTAGGACCTAGGTCAGCTACAGGGACACATTCAACGATGTGGGGAAAATCAGTCTATGGTAGAAGGGCATATTCTGTTTGCCTGCAGTTCAGTGGGTTCACAGAAAAAGCCTTCGGACTGCTGTTAACGCCCAGTAATCGTTGAGTAATCAGTTTATGTCTTCCTTTATAAACCTCCATCAGCTCTAAGTGCTTTATAATGCACACAGGAATGAGAGAAGAGAGAGACAGAAGGAAGGATGCAGAGAAGGGATGATGGAGGGATAAGAAATGAAGTGAATGGAATGGACCGCACTAATAGTATTGAAGGGTGGAGGAAGGGAAGTGAGAGAGAGAAAACGTAAACTGAAGGAAGACACAGAAGAGATGGCGTGCTCCATCACTGTGCCTCTATCTAAGCCTTCTCATTCGAAACACGCCAAATCTCCCTTTCCTTTTGTCTTCTCCATCCCTCCTCTATCCCCCTTTGATTTCCTTTCCATCCTCCTCTTCTCGCCCTCCTCCCCAGAGAGACGGAGACAAGAGGAGACATTGATTCCCTGGAGAGTGTTTCTCACTGTCTGAGACGAGGAATTGGGTCAACAGTGAAAGTCTACCTGTTCTCTTAAAGCGCACAGTTTCACACGCGCACGCACACACACACACACACACACACACTCCAGCCAGAGATATCCAGCATGGGAGCATCCCACTCAGTATGCATCCCTCCAGCTCTCCCTTTCCTTTGTTGCTCCTTTCTACAGGCTAATCTCTTCCTCCTCTGTGGAGGGGTAGTCGATAAAGCACCGCGCAACTTGGAGGTTTTAAAAGATTTGTCTGGTTTTGGTTACCATACAACCTTGTTTCTAGGCACCATCCAAGTGGAAGAATGGAAAAGGAGGGGAGAAAATGAGGAGTAGAAGAGGGAGAGGTTGGAAGGGTGCTAGCTTTTAGTCACCGTTGTATCTTTGTGGGTAAAGCGAAAATATTACTGAGCTACAAAACGACTAAAAAGTTGAGTCTGGTCCAGGCTGAGCTGCTGGACCAGACTACGATCAGGATGTCACGGACAAGACTAAGAGATGTCCTGTACAGTTTTATTTACACGTCAGGCTGTTATACAGATGCAATATTTTCTTATATGGATGTTTTGTTTTGTGACATCCATGGTGCTTCTGATTTACACGGCTCCTCTGCTCTGACAAAGACAAGTTATTTATGTGTGTATTCCAATCCACCAAAGAGGAGTGTGGTTTGTTGTTTATATTGGAAGAACAAAGGCCATAAATAGGTCAGCTTTGACAGCAGAGCAGTGAGGTACTGAGGTCTCGGACTGATAAGACAGGTGTATAGGAGGAAGTGAAGGCCTACTGTCTCATGGCTCTGAGTTATAGAAGAGAAGTGAGCATGAAATCCACAAGAGGATTTCAATCAATCTTTATTGTCCCCGGGGAGCAATTGTGGTGCAGCATTAAAAAAAACTATACATGAAACCAGAAAAAACCCTATAGACAACATGTTTGCAAGTGCAATGAATAAAAAAAGTGCAAAAAGTCAGAGGATTACCAAGTGAAACCATAGGAGGTGGATAGTTCATGATTGATGGCAGCTATGGGCTTAGGAATGAAGGAACCTTGAGCTCTGGAGCTCCTGAGCCCAGGGACCCTGGACCTCCTACTAGGGGGCAGAGGGTGGAACTCCTGGTGCCAGGGGTGAAATAGGTCGGCCCAAGATGGAGGTGGCCTTTCTGACCAGGTGTCTGTTGTACAGAGCAGAGATCCTGAGCAGAGACACTCCTGGGATCTTGAAGCAGGTGTTCACCACTCTGTAGCTTTGTCTTGCTCCTCACCTTAAGACTTCCAAACCAGCAGAGTGCACGCAATCACTCACATACCAAACACAATTTCTTAATCTTTCTCTTTCTCTCTCACATACATACATTTCATTTACATGTAGTCATTTAGCAGACGCTCTTGTCCAGAGCGACTTACAGTAAGTACAGGGACATTCTCCCCGAGGCAAGTAGGGTGAAGTGCCTTGCCCAAGGACACAACGTCAGTTGAACCGGCAACCTTCTGATTAATAGCCTGACTCCCTAACCGCTCAGCAATCTGACCCACAGCCTTTGTCTCTCTTTCTCTCATACACTCTCTCTGTCATACATACACACACACATACACACACACTAGCATAGTGCATTATCACTCATTACTAGGGTCAGTATGTTATTAGCGGGCTGTGTTGGGTATCTAATGCATTCCCCCACAAATGGAAATCCCATTTAAGACTGGAGCCGGCTGTGATGTCTGACTGGAATACTGTATTCCAGGTCTGGCCCTGCACTGCACTGCAGGAATACAGTATTCCAGGTCTGGCACTGCACTGCACTGCAGGAAAGAGTATTCCAGGTCTGGCCCTGCACTGCACTGCAGGAATAGAGTATTCCAGGTCTGGCCCTGCACTGCACTGCAGGAATAAAGTATTCCAGGTCTGGCCCTGCACTGCACTGCAGGAATAGAGTATTCCAGGTCTGGCCCTGCACTGCACTGCACTGCAGGAATACAGTATTCCATGTCTGGCCCTGCACTGCACTGCAGGAATACAGTATTCCAGGTCTGGCCCTGCACTGCAGGAATCAACCATCCAAGGGGGTTGAAAGAAACTACATGTTGTGTTTTTTGTCTCCCCTTGACAAACTCCTATCACTGGTTGCAGGATGAAACAAGTCCTACCTCAGCATACTTGACTGGGGATGGAGGTGTGGCAAATTGCAAACATACCAGGTTTCCAGAGAGGCAGGGTGGATGGAGGTGTCAAGGCGTGTTCAGTAGAACAGCACAGCACACTTGGATTGGGATTGCTACAGGAAGTAAAAGATTCACTTTTGGATCCTGGGAGCACTTCCCTCCTTTTCTTCTTCTTCAATTCTGGGTACTCATTTGTGCAACTTCCTTACTGTGCACTCTAGAACGCTACTGCCTCACATTCCTTTTACGTCAACAGGAAGTTTAACAGGAACAGGTTCAACACAACGCAACGCAAAGGCTAGACTGCCATGAAACATCACATTTTGTTTACAGAGAAAGTCTACATTCCAAAACACCTTACTCTAGAACACAATACCTTCAGCTTTCCAGTCAAGTAACACAGCGAGTGTTAGTTTAGGAAGGAAGCACAAAACCTCCCTGTATAAGAAACATTTTCCTGAGTAAAAAAAACACTCACTTCCTGTCAACATGAATGTCAAAACTGCAAAGTTCCCTAAACTACAGTCACCTCTTAGTTCTCATTGCCAGAATGTAGAATAAATCTCTAGCTCCCATACCACTCTAAACAGTAGCCCCTTAAGTGCTCCCTAGCTCCTGGGCCCTCCCTCCTGGACCCTCCCTCCTGGGCCCTTCTGCCGAATCCCAGTGTCCAGCCGCCAAGCCTCAAGCTTCTGCCCTCGAGACTTGTAGCGTTAAGTAGAAATCCACAAATAGCCATCTCTGTTTCTCACATGCTCTCAGATGGACTGGAGACCGTGATGGTCACTATTGCCTAGCAACTGGGTGACCTTTACCAGTAGTCTCGCTAGTCTCTGTGTGTGTGTGTGTGTGTGTGTTTGAGTAGGGGGTTCTCAAACAAGTAAACAGCCATGTAAGCTCCACTATCTCACTATTTTGAGATAACAAGGAAAACATGTGCTTTCCCATTACCTGATTAGTTATCCACAGGTGAAGACCACACACGCGCGCACACACACCGGCAATCAACACAAAGATTGATCTCCTGCTCTTTGCTGTATACAGCTCTGAATCCTTGGAGAGTATGACATCATCTCTCTGCAGCCAGGGGCGTCGACAACTGATTGCCATGCACAGCCGCCCCCTGATACACACACACACACACACACAAGCATACACATCCCCCCCCAGCCCCCACCTTGACTGCCTCCTACGCTGTGTCCCTTTTTTCCCTGGGGGTCTCTCAATAGTGCCCAGTAAGCACCACACACAAGAGGCGCACACACACAGACACACATACACAAGAGGAACACACACACACAAGGTACACACACACATACATACACACTCACACACTACAGGCGCACCCACACGCATACACATGAGAGAGGCATGACGCAGAGACGTGCATAAGTCTTTACAGGAGTAAACATACACATACCACCACAAAAAGGATTGTGATACATTTTTGACTTGTCACAGTTGTAAGCGAAAAAAAGAAGAAACACAAATTGCGGCAGAAAAAGAGAAACAGAAAGATGATGCTAGAAAGGTGATACAGTTACGGTTGAGAGATGGAGGGATGGAGTCTAGTCTAGTCCCTAGGTTCAGGAGGGAAAGGTGGAGGTGGAGAGAGACAGAAAAGAAGAAGAAGCGATAGAGGTGGAGAAGGAGGTTTCTCTGTACCTGCCAGGTCCATGGTGATTGGTCCAGGGGCTTGATCGCACATGAGGGTGAGTCTGGTCACCTGGACATTAGGAATGGTGGGGTCTGCAAAGGAGAGAGAAAGACAGCCATATAAACAAAATTATATCTCTGTTTGTTTGGCTGGACACACACACACACAAGCATAAACACACACACACACACACAAATAAACATGAAATAAAACAAACACCAATTGTTGTTTATTTTTCCCTCCCGTGTTGCTTGCTTGTCCTTCAGGACATTGATGTAAATGAGCGGGCATGTTTGGAAGCAGTGTTCAGCTCCCCTCTGGGTTTGAGTCACACTCATGTTTCTGACAGAGAAAACAGAAGACAGGCTTTCAGCAAAGACAGCAATGTGTCTTCTGTCCACCATCCACCAAGCTCTGTTCAGAAGCACCACCATGACACCTGACCATGATCCTACTGAAGCACAACTCGCTTCTCATGGAGCACTATCAGGAGTAGGGTAGGTCAGTGGTTCTGTGGCTGACATGGTGTCTGTAGGTCAGTGTGTGTGTGTGCGTGCGTGCGTGCGTGCGTGCGTGTGTGTGTGTGTGTGTGTGTGTGTGTGTGTGTGGGTGTCAGCAGAGAGGGCACAGTTGAGGAGGTTGGATCATGTGAGGGTAACCGAGTTGGGGGCTCTAGATGTTTTTGAGGGTATGGGAGGAGATTAGATCTTATGAAGGCAGCATAGTTGGGGAGGTTAGATCTTGTGTGGCTGAGAGAGAACAGAGAATTTGAGAGGAGAACCAGTAATACCGAAGGCTCCTTAAGCTGTCGGTAGTTTTGTATAGGACGAGCTGAGGCAAGCAGTTCTGCAGGCATTCTGAGTGTGTGTGTGTGTGTGTGTGTGTGCTATCAGGAGCTGACTGTGGTCTTATGCTCCGGGTCGTTATATTGAGTGAGAGCTATTATTAAAGCTGCAGTAACAATATATACCAGAGTGAATCATAGCAATTCTATCAGAAGGTAAACGATACTCAGCTCCCAGTCACATACACACTAAACACACACGCACACAACCTACACACCACATCGCACAATAAAATGGCTTAGAAATGTCATGATGATACTGGGATACTGTAATGTTTACTGCATGTATCATGGAGATCACTGATCTCTATTGCATGCATGCACTGTCACACACAAACACACACACACACACACACACACACACACTGACTGACTAACCGGCCACCACAGGCCCAGCCCCCAGCAGGGTTTGTTTGTATTTGTTCAGGCTCTCATCATCCTTGTCCAGTTCCTGGATCTCATGCAGGGTCTTCTGGGCAGGCGGCGTGTAGTTGAGGTCCGTCTCGTCTTCCTCTTCCCCAACAGGCTTCTCCTCCTTGTCAGCCATCAGACCTGCAGAAGACACGAGACAGAAACCAACATGAAACACTCTACTGCTTATCAGCCTCATATCTAAACACATACACAGACTCGTATAACCACACAGCGAATAGCAAAGCGTGTGTGCCCCGACTTCCTCGATTGCTCAATCGCTCTCAATTTCATATATGTTTTTCCTTCTACCGTTTATTCATTTACTGGCGTTTGTGCATTTACAGATTTATGTTTCCCTGCCTACGTATCTCTCCCTGTAATATCACCATCCTCTCCCCCTTCCCCTCTTCCCTCCTCCTCCTCCTCTCCTTACATGTTCTCCTCCCGCCCCCCACTCTTCCCCCTCTCCTCTTTTCTCCTCCTCCTCCCCACCACTCCCCTCCCCTCTCCTCTCCCATCTTCTCTTTGCATCCCCACTCCTCTCCTCTCCAATCTGCAGATCAGCCGTGTCTCTGTAACCCAGTTATCCCCCTCTTCCATCTCCTTCTGATACACCCACCCATCCGTTCTCCCTGTGCCCGTGCGTGCGCGTGCCATGTGCGTAAGTGAATGTGTGTGGGCGCTCGAGCGTCCAGTAAATGAACATCCAACATCGTAACAAAGCTGCATCACTGTCTCAGTAGTTATACGACCATGTGGGGTCCCTGGACTAAGCCTCCCATGCTGTTCCTTCACGCGGCTACACCCAGCACACAGGCAGATGTAGGGATGGGCAAGGCAGGCAGACAGTAGAGGGTCTCCACACTGTTGTCATATAAACGACACAGCAGCCAGGGTGGTCCTGAGGCTTCCTGACAGTGTGAGTAATAGCTTAGCTGCTGCTCACAATACACAGACACAGCCGACTTGAGCTGGGTGACTGGTTCATTAGCCAAGATGCACACACATAGAAACACACACAGACACACACACACACACACACACACAAACAGACATACAAAAGTAAAACGATTACATCCTTTCTCCAACCTGTCTAGATGTCAAATGTACATGTGGGGTTTGAACATCCCATGGAGAATAGATAACTAGGTAATAGGCTTGTGTGTGTCTGTGTGTGTGCGTGTGTGTGTGTGTGTGTGTGTGTGCTTGTGAGAGAGAGTTACATATGTGTGCCTGTATGTGTTCATATGTGTGTATGATTGTGTAGGTGTGTGCATGTGTGTACTTGTGCATACTTGTGCATACTTGTGCTTGTGTATGTGTTCGTGCTTGTGTGTGTGTGGACGCGTGTTTGAAAAGTGTCTCTGTTATTTACAGCTTCTCAACCCCCACCAGGGCTGAACGTGCAGCGCTCCCTGTCACCATGGTTACCCCAACTGTGTCTGGGATGACATCACCCAGTTAGAGTATCTCTCAGTAGACAGGATCACACTGAACACAAGATGCACACAGACATGAACTGACGGATGAACATAATCACATAAATGGGAAACATTTTTAACTACAGGGTACAAGATAAGCCTTATGAGGCATTAAACCTGATATACAGATGAATTACATTCGATTACAAAAAAAAGGCGTGGCCGCAAATTACACCACAAATGTTGATGTAAAAGCTATTGGAACAAACGCTTTGCTTTACATGCAGAGCATTGGAATATATAGTACTAGTTACAGTATATGACACACATACAGACTAGAATGCACGCACACACACACAAACACACACAAGCACACACAATTAACCTAGGCCTGGGCTGGAAATTGATACAACCTCATCAATTATTGACTTGGAGTCATTTCCACATCAAAGGCTGTGGAGTACACAGATTCCTGAGCAGGGCTCAGGCCACACCCCCCATCTCCAGGATCAGAGTACTGCTGACCAATCAAATTAACTCCTCACACTGTTCTAATGGATGCGAGAAACCCCCAAAAATCCGAAAATATGCTTGTTGACAGTTTAAAGGGATACTTCACACAGATTGTCCAAATCCTGTCATCTTTAGCAGTCCCTCATCACGTCTAATACAGTTGGGTGGAGTGACAGCGTGCCTGTTTTCAGCCCGGAGGAATGTCTAAAGGAAGTGACTTTATCGACTTCCTGTAACTTCAGTTCAGATCATGTCCTTCAGTGAAGAGAAGCCTCAGGAAGGAGTCAGAAGAGGCAGCAGTCTAAAGCCTTTACTCACACTGGGAACAACACTATGCACAGCTCAGCACAGCACAGCACAGCACAGCTCAGGGAGCCGTCTGTGGAATCAGCCAGGGGTTGTCTCGTACACACAGTCAATTGGATTGTTATTCAACAACTTAGAAGTGATCCATTTAGCTAACTACCCGTGTGAACCAAGCCGACATATCACACACACACACACACACACCCCCTTCCCCTCCACACACACACACACACACACACACACACACACACAGACACACACACTATTAAACTGACTGGTCGTGAATCACAAATCCTGTCAGCACCATAATGAGCTCATTTAGAATCACCCACAAACAAACACACTTTAACTAATTTAATGGTGCATCATTAAAAACTGCAAATATTAACGAGCCCTTCCTACAGTAACAGCCATGTGTGTGTGTGTGTGGGAGGGTGTGTGTATCTATGTGTAAAATGGAGCACGAATGGCAGAATAGATCATTCACAATTGCATCCGTTAGATCATTTTTTTAATAATTGTTTGTTTGAGTGAGTGTCATAGAAACACAAACACACACACACACACACACACACACACACACGTGACACACACACATACACACACCCGTCAGCCTTGGAGAGGTTTCGGTGGGGAAACATGGCATCTCATTGATTTACTCAGCCTAACATGTGTCTGGTCTCCGGCACACTGTCATCCATCACCGCACCACCATGACTGGAGGAGTGGGGGAAAAGGACAGAGGGAGGGAGGTGAAGGTGGTGGTGGAGGGAAGATGAAGGAGAAGAAGAAGAGAGAGAGGGAGAAAGTAGGGAGGGAAGGAGAAAGTGACGGTGTCACTGTCAACTATGTGGTGACTGACACCTAACCATGAGCCTTCAACCAGAAAGGTCTTTCTGTGCACACAGCCTCCAGCAGACACACACACACACACACGCATGCATGCATGCAACACAAGCACACACAAACACATCCCCACACACACCTAAGCATGCACAAACACATACACATGCACACCCCAACACACACCAGAAGACACAGAGGAGGATCTCTTGGCTTGCTCCTTCATCCAAAGCCAGGTGGGGCAACACCTGGTCTTGCTCTTCTCTCACCTCTCTCCCCGCTTCATCAGTCCCTCCCTCCCTCCCCTCCGTCCCATCCCCCTCTCTCCATCCTCTCCTCATGTTATAATAGGTTCAAAGGAAAACCCCGCTCTCAGTCTATCTGACTCTCCCTGTATTGCACACACACACACACACACACACCTGTGTGTGAGAGGGAACCCCAGGGCTGTTCCACCATCTGTAACCTGCTCAGCGCTACTGCAGTGTCTGCTGCCTCTGTATCGGCTAATGCTGTGCCCCTGGCATCCACACATACACACGCACGAAAACACACACACACACAATTGGCAGATAAATAGGATGACAAGATTCATTGGAGGGAAAAAACCACAGATATCCTTCTATGGGAGGAAAGGGTGTTTATCTGTGTCTGATGCCCAGTCAGTGGTGTGAAGGGAGGCGCTGTCGGATGGTGAATATGGTGACATCATGGAGGCAGAAGGGGCATACAGAGTTCTCCCTATACAGACACACACATACACTAATACTGGCACAGAACCAGGAGAGTGGAGGAACAGGCGTGATTCCACTTGACATGAGACATGTAGTTTGAACCACTACGACACACATACACATACACATACACATACACATACACATACACATACACAAACCCAATCCTTCCTTCCTTCCTCCCTTCCCTCCTTCCCTCCTTCCCTCCTTCCCTCCTTCCCTCCTTCCCTCCTTCCCTCCTTCCCTCCCTCCCTCCCTCCCTCCCTCCCTCCCTCCCTCCCTCCCTCCCTCCCTCCCTCCCTCCTTCACTCCCTCACACACACGTGTGCAGGCACACACACACACACAAACAAACGTGTGATCAATAGGTACTGATTAGGCCACCTTTGGCTTGTCTTAGCACCCTATCACATCTGACATAAAAATGTCCACACCACTATGGGCAGAGACAAACACACTTGAAATGCACTTTACACACATTAGACTACAGACACCATGTGTTCTGAAGGCAAGTGTGTTTTAGTTTGAAAGTAAATGTATTTTCTGTTTTCAGAATCAGAATCAAAATCAGCTTTATTCGCCAAGTAGATTCAAATTTTGCAGAAGACTTACACTAGATCAGACAAGTATGGTTTGATAATCCATGCATACAGTACTGTACACTACAGATTCCATGTAGGATGCCACAATATCAGAACACTGGTCTGGTAAGACCGGTTAAGTTAACATATTATGCTGAGTCTTACATATATAATCACACATGCTCTCTCTCTCTTCAACACACACACACATGATAAATATTACATTTGAAAAGATTGTACGCTCACCTCTGTAGCACATGGTAAGCCAGAGAAGCTCCAGAACCTGACCCCCAAACTCACACACATCCAAGCCCAGCATGGTGCCTGGGACTGGGGCTGCACGTGTTTGGCAGACTGGGGAAGAACCAGGAGCCTCCACAGGTAGCAAGAGAGTACCAGAGAGCACAATGGGTTCAATTCTACAGTATCCGAAAGAGTCTTTAAAAAAATAGAAGACTCAAGCATTCATCTGTTCACCTGCCAAAGACCCCGGAGAATGTGAGGGATAAACAGCAAGAGAGAAAGGGAGAAAAGAGATAAGAAGAGAGAGAGAGAGAATCCCTGGGTGTGGGTGGGGATGATGAGAGAGGGATGTAGCGTGTGTATGAGAGCAAAAGAGAGTGTGTGTGCACTCGACTGAGAGACAGAGAGAGAGAGAGCGAGAGAGAGAGAAGAGAGAGAGAGAGAGAGAGAGAGAGAGAGAGAGAGAGAGAGAGGGCGAGAAGAAGAAAGTCTTGTCTACAGACTGTTAGTTGCCTGAGACACTATGCTGTAGCAGGGAACTGTTCTGAGGGGCTGAGATGGAAAGAAGGCGGTCTGAAGGAGGATACATGTTAAGGTAGCTCATGCTAGAATGCTACCCATAATGCTGCCGGCAGTGACAGGTGCTTGTGAGAGGTGCTAGTTAAGGAAGCTAGTTAAGAAAGGCTAGTTAAAAATGCTAGCTAGAGATTCTGGTGAGAGATACTAGTTACAAATGCCAATTAGCTATATTAGCTAGAGATGCTAGTTAGAAAGGCTAGTTGGAGATGCTAGTCTTGCTGTATGCAGTAATCGTGTGTGCATACACTAGATAAATTCAGAGGCGAGTAGCAGACCCCTGTGCATCCCTCTTTCCCTCCCTCCCTCCCCCCCTCCCTCCCTCCCTCCCTCCCCTCCCAGTCATCAACCCAGAGACTGCAATGAGCTCATCCTCCTCCGCTCCGCTCCGCTCCCCTCCCTTCTCCTCCCCTCCCCTCCCCTCCCCTCCCTCCCCTCTCCTCCCCATGCTCTATATTAGCACACCTTCTGCACACAGGCGACACTCTCTCCCGTCCTTCTCTCTCGCTCCGTCTGGCACCGTTTTCCTTCCACAAACCGCCTCCATTCTTTTTCTCTTTCGTGTCCCCTTTTTCAGAACAGTTTTATGTCTCACTGTGAAGATATCTCTAAACCTTATTACGGAGGTTCCCTATTCCCCCTTTCCTCTCTGCACCCATTCATTTAGCCTTGAATCCAACCTTATCTCCTGGCACTGTCGTGCACAGTGTTCTCTCCATCATTGTCTTCCTAACCGTCCCCCCCCCATCCTCTTCCTGCTCTCTCTCCTCTACAGGCCACACCCTGACTGACATGTCTCCTCCGCTCTCTTCTCGTCTCTTCTCCCATTTCTTCTTCGCACACTTGTTGTTTTGCTTCCTTTTCCTTAGTTTCGTCATTCGCTCCCTTCTCTCATGCCCTTGCAGAATGTTTTGCTGAATAAGGGAGCATCCCTGTCCTTGCACTGATATGCATACCGTACACACATCCATTTACTGAACATCTGTCTGTGTACCCAACACAGACACAGACGCACCTTGTACCCAGTGATGCAGACAATGCATTCTTTGTGTAATAAAACAATGATAACTGCCAACCCAATGACACATCCACATATGTGTGACCTGGGTGTCATCTAGGCGTGGTACACCTCTCTGGAACATATCTGAGATACCACACGACACATGCACACACCCTCAGCCTCCTCCCCTCCCCATTACTCTCAACCTGGCCCCCTCCCCCATCACTAGCCCTCGACTATTCTAGTTGCGTGGTTTGTTATGACAATTCAAACTAATTGAGTAGCTTCATCTGTGAAGAACACCGTAATATAATTCTATGAATCACTGTTAAATCCAGTGGTTTTGCCGGTCCCGAGGGCGGCCTTTTTGTGTGTCCCACAGGCACAAGGGGTTTGATAAATGAAGGCTGTCTGGGAGTCTGGCCGGTACCGCCACACTGATCTTATATCCCTTGGCTGGGTTTGTGTGTGTGTGAGAGAGAGACACAGAGAGAGAGAGAGAGAGAGAGAGAGAGAGAGAGAGAGAGAGAGAGAGAGATCAAGTTAGAGAGAGAGAGAGAGTGATCGAGTGAGAGAGAGAGAGAGAGAGAGAGAGAGAGAGAGAGAGAGAGAGAGAGAGAGAGAGAGAGAGTGTAATGTGTGTCATTTGTTGTTTATCTCTATGGATGATTAGGATGATAATAATAATAATGTAAGCAACTGTAAGCAATTTGTGTGACATTATATTATTGTTGGCATACTAATAGTTACTGGCTTGCACACAAGAATGTGGCTGATGCATTTAACTAACATATTTCACTATTGGCCATTGTGAGGTGGGTGTGGAAAAGAGAGAGAGAGAGAGAGAGAGAGAGAGACAGAGAGAGAGAGAGAGAGAGAGTGGGGGAGGGGAAAGCCAGAGAGAGAGAGCAAGAGAGGGAGTGAGGGAGAGAGAGAGAGAGAGAGAGAGAGATCAAGTTAGAGAGAGAGAGAGAGAGAGAGTGATCGAGTGAGAGAGAGAGAGAGAGAGAGCAAGAGAGGGAGTGAGGGAGAGAGAGGGGGGAGAGAGAAGGAAAAAGAGAGCGAGAGTACACAATGCCACCATTACTTTAAAATACAGGACACACGTACTTGACAATTGACTTGCTAAGATGAGATATATATGTGTGTCATTTTAGCAAGTAGCCAAACAGGTCAGTCAGTCTGTGTCTAAATTACAGAGGATCCGAGATACGTATAGTAGTCTGAGGCAAATACCAGTCTCTCTACGGAGACTAGATGACATATAGCAGGGCTATATATCGGCATCATGTGATTATCTTTTCTGTGAAACAGAGCATGCATGCTGGTGTGCAAACAGGATGTGAGGTTTGCACTTCCTGTCAAAAGCAGAGCAAAGGGTTAACGAGGAACATAGGGGCTGTGCTTGTTTGAATGCTTTGCTTAGTGCTGAACAGTGAACACCTCTACCTTATCACCCTCCAACATTTAATCTAAACATCTCACAGTACAAAATATCAGCAATGAGTGACAGACAAAACCAACATAAAACCTATTTTAAACCCAGTTCAAATGACCAGCCAGACAGCCAGATTTCCCTCTTAGGGTTTCTCAACACCAGAGAGAAAGTAACCCTCAGGGAAGTTGCCAGTTTCTGAGTAATGTCAGAGTTTCACCTCGGGAATGCCACCCAGTAACTATGACAGGCCTGGGAGGTGTGTGATTGGCGTAGTGATCTTCCAGGACCTGCTGGTGACAGCCGCCACCTTCAGCAGTCCAGATACAGGTGGCCACGGGCACAAGTCTGAGATCACAGGCACATAGAAGCAGTCTCCACCACGCACACTCACACACATAAACAACATGTTGTCACTCACTTTCTCTAACACACACACACACACACATCCCAATACAAACAAACACACACACCATTACAACACAAGAAAAACACACCTGTCTCCAGACAGTTTAAATATTGTTTGAGAACATTTACTGTAGAATATGACATCTGTACAGTCTACAAAGAGTCTCTGGCTTATATTACATAGGTCCATTCTGGCACTACCATAATCTGGTCAATCATAGCTCAGGAACGCATACATAACCTGTAGCTCTGAGCTTAGTTTCACACACACACCCACACACACACACACACCCACACACACCCACCCACCCACCCACCCACACACACTGTAGATACACTAGGCCAGTGTCTATAAACTGAGGCTAATGATTTTGTGGCAGCCCATGGGATTTGCAACATTCATCTTTGTGTACAATTCCAGGCTCATTTGATAAGCACTCATCCACCCCAGGGATTTACTCGCACACAGCACGTTTGAATAATATGAATTGTTCACCTTCATCTTTCACAGTCAGTGTTCCCGAGCATCAGAGATTATCTGGTTCAGAACACATCAGAACTAATGTGACATACTGACGCTCCTAAATCTTTACACGAGGGCGAAGACACTCATGTGCATACGAACATGCACACACACACATTGATAAAGAGGAAGCCATTCTGACAGAGGAAGTGGTGAGACATTTTGCAATAGGTTTAAGGACACAACTGCTGCTGCAAACTATCAATGATTACTAAAGACCATCCCTCAAATCTCTCCAGGCCCACTAGTCAGATTTCCATGGACCACTATTTTATATAAATATTCCTTATTTCTACAGCCCTAATATCAGACTATTTACTTTACTAAAGGTTTTAGCTCCAACTCTAGTTTGAACTACCCTAACTCTACCATGTTTATCAAGCAGTTATTTATTAGAATCAGGTGCAGCTGACGCAAATACCTACAGAAGAAATTACAGGGCTCAAAAGTGCTCTTTTGTGTCAAGAACAATAGAGACACTTTCGTTTCCTTCGTGAGTGAGCAACATAGTATCACATGTGTAATAAATGGTCACATGAACTGACACGGCAAATGTCACCGTGTTAACTTAATAAAAACAACGCGTAAAGTGAACACTCCTGGTGTTCAATTAACATAACCAGGTACATTCAATAGACCTTTGAGGTTTTGAGGACTAGACTACAATAGAGCACTTCCTTTAGATTCAAAATTCATGGTTCTAGCCTCACAAAATACGTTTTCTTTCTATATTTTCGCCAATTTTGAAGACATCGGGCCTATTTTCTGAAACGTATAGCTAATCGATACGCACACTGAGCCACTCCCAATTACTGCGTGATTAAGCATGCAATGACCCACATACTTGTACAGTTGACATCAACATTGTCGTGTGGATGCATGCATTATCGTAGAAATAAATGTTAATGTCGTCATATTTAAATGATTACCTTTCCTGATTCGTGTCAGATGGTAGCCGAGAAACTTTTCTTCGTCTGAAGGAGATCAACTTCTTCTGCAACTCACACACAGCTGAGGAAGTGATTCAAACACCACTTTTTTGGGCAGTAAGTCAGCACCCTGAATGACACGAGTTCACTCGTATCCGTTTTGTTATTCTGATATTTTTATCATCACATCTCTCGTGGCACAGGAGTTGGGAATTGCACGGTAGACATGAAATGTCCTGGGCTTATGTACGTTTAACTTGCACAACTCAGGGTAACTGAGGACAACACTTTTAGTACAATATTAGAGATATAAAATGATCTCATAGATATTCATAGGATTTTCAGGTACAGTATAGAAATGTATATAGATGTAAACATACTTAACCTTTTGACATTTAAAGTATAAAGTCTTACTAACAGTTAAGTATTTATAATTAAGGGTAACATTCAACTGTGTCCAAGGATGATGGTGTCACTTGACTATTGCTGCCACCTAGTGGAAGCAGGGAGAGGGAATTGAAATTCAACATAAAACCGTCACAGTGCTTTATATCACACACACACACACACACACACACACACACACAAACACTCCAATGAATTGGACAAAGAACTATTCCTGCTACAAATCTAATTGAATTGGATTTGAATAGCCATTTTTTACCAGCATAGTCACAGAGGACTTCACAGATACCCACAGATCATCACCTTTAAGTAACTCTCAACCCTCATAGAATCCAGACAATATGTTCTCTGTGCTGGGCAGATGAGGGAGTATTATTGAGCATGTTGTGGATGTAGGCTTGTTTACTGGGTCAGACTGGCTTATTTTATTAGCAGGCATCCTGGCTAATGGACATATTTTTTGGAGAGGACGTTGTCACTTTAACAAGCTGCTTATCAGCCTGAGCATCTGGCCGCCTGCATGATTAGCTAATGGAGGTGGAGATGTAACTGAGTAGAGTGCACACCTGAGATATTAATTAGAGTCTGTGTGTGCATGTGGATGTGCATGAGGATGTATGTATGTTAGTGTGTTAGACTAAGATTTATTTTGCAGTCAACATTTACAGGAAAACACAAAAGTCATTTTTCATTTACAGTATGACGAAGTATTGATGCTTTGAGCCAGGTTCAGTCAGTGCCCCCCCCCCCCCCTCCCCCAGGACTAACCTTTCATTATTGTCAGTCAGTAATTAGGATAACAGTAATGGATGAAGGAGACCATTCTATTGGGAATGAGGTGTGTGTGAGTATCATGTTTGTTTATGTCTGCTGACCTTTGTGGTCAACGTGGGTCAATCAATTTGCTTCCATCTCCATCTGCCCACCTCAACCTGACAGGTGTACAGCATACATGTACACACACCAACACACACACACATACACACACCCAGAGTCTACCATTGACAGTGGCTTGTGAATGAAAGACCATGGCCTGCATTTTTGGAATCCTGGCAGGGATAAACTACAAGCCGATTGGAGGATCCACCATCTCAATCTGTTCGACAATGGCATTATCGTGATGGTGACGACAGTCGGGCCTGGCTGGGTGGGGTATTTAGGTCTCTGAAAATCTTAACCCCTTAGAGAAGAAGAGAGGGAAGACGAGGAATGAACAACAGAAAGAAGGATCTGAAACATCTGATCAATGAGATCCATAGAAGGAGAGAGGGGAGACAACCTCTGAAGAAAACGCCTCAGGAAACACACACAGAACAGAACTCTTCTGCTGTCCAAGAGGAGACAGGCGACTCATCTCCCCAGACGACACAGCGTCTCTCCAGACACAGAGAGAGCGAGACAAGGACTCCTTCAGGTTCAGGTTGAGAGACCAGGACTCCCCAGATCTTCAGGTTCAGGTTGAGAGACCAGGACTCCCCAGATCTTCAGGTTCAGACTGAGAGACTCCCCAGAGATGAATTCTTCCAGCAGCGGTAGCAGCAGCAGTCTGAGAGACGGGCCCCTTGCCCCCACCAGGGTGACCGGCCCCACCTCCCCCAGGAGAGGACCACCCAAGTTCAAGCAGAGGATGACCCGCCAGTTCAAGAGCAAGCCCCCCAAGAAAGGGGTCAAGAGGTAAGGGGTGTTTTTATGATTCACTTGACAACAGAGGATTGGAAGTGAAACTGGGTTGGGGTGCTGGGACATATTTACATTGTATTCATTTACCAGACGCTTTCATCCTAGGAATGCAAATCATGCATGTAGAAATTGAGAATTCAAAGATCAGATTTGTATGGTTCAAACTGTATTTCGATGGTTAGAGTCATGGGATGGTATGTATTTTACCAGGTATAGTGCAGACACACATATGAGGATACAACAAACTATCGTTTCTATGAAGCTGCTTATGATCCTATCATACTTTTTTCAGTTTTGGGGATGACATCCCAGGAATGGAGGGCCTGGGCACTGGTGAGTAGATCTGTCCCACTCTGAACTGTAGACCTCCTACACATGCAATTTACTATATAAATACAATCAATGGAAACGCCAACAAGAAAACAGATGTCAAGATGAGTAAAGCTATGTCCAATTGACCAAAGAACCAGTGTTGAATAGTTTTTTAACTGGATCAACAAGCTATTTACATCTACTCTATGTTAACAGTTTGCAACTCTTCTTCCAATCTGATGTCTTCTGATTCTGATTATCCACCTCCTGTTCTGCCTCCAGATTTCACAGTGGTGTGTCCATGGGAAGCCTTCAGCCACCTGGAGCTCCACGAGCTGGCCCAGTTTGGCATCATCTGAGCCCCCAGAACCGGAGCTGAAACCTGGACCCAGACCCAGAGTTCCAGCCTGGACCCTACTGGAGGCCACACAGTCCAGAGTTCATCCAGCCTCCACCACTCTCCACCGTGGACAGAGACAGACCCAGCTAGTCGTGGGTTTAAAACCAAACTTCTTCTTCACACATCTTTGTCTGGTTGCTGATCTGCAAGTCTAATCGCTTATAGCACAGAGGCTGTGCAGGTTAAGAGGATGAGCTTTGGGAGGCTGTGATGAGTTTAAAGGTGTAAGCCATGTAGATGCATTTAACCGTATTACTTTGGTCTGTAATGTAATTAGATCTGACGGGCGTGTCCTGGTTATGAAGCAGTGTTTGGCTCGGTTTCTCTTGATGTTCGCAACAACGCGTTTAGAATTTTGGCTTCCTGTAAACCTGTAAGGTGCCACCATCAAGCTTTTTGTGTCTTCTGCTCTATATTCTTTGTGGTATTTTATGTTTTATTGAACCCCGTATCTATAGCCTCTGTATTATTGGGCTTCTTTATCCTTTGGAGTAAAACTGTTTATTCATATTTATCATCAATGTAAGATGTCTTCATTAAACATTTATCTTATGCTCAGTGTCATTTTGGTCTCTCTAAGGTGATATCGGGAAGTAGAAAAAAAGGAAATGTAAAATAAAACTGATTGTTAATACTTCAACTTTATTAGTTCACAAAATGGTCATCAAAATGGTTATAAAATACAGCATAATCCATATTTAACATCTATAACTGTACAAACAAGAGGCAAAGCATGGACACTGCATTAGTGATTTCTGAGAGGTGCACAAAGTGAAGGAACCAATCAAAGAAAATAATACTTGAAATATAATAACAAAAAACAGCAATGTCTACATGATAATGACTCCAAACTTGAATAAAAGTAACTTGAACTAATTCAAATGTGTGTTTACAGTAAACCAGATGACAGTGTAGTTATCTACTCAGACACCATATCCAAAACCACTGACATGGCAAGTCAGACTCCAATCAGTGACGTTAACATTAGATCACTAGAAAGTGATCGTTAGACAGTGATCGTTAGAAAGTACAAAGTTCTTAATTCAGGCCTTCACATTTTAAATTAAAAACATGGTGGAAATTTACATTCATTTTGCCATTATCATGGATGGGACAATCATATAGATTGTTTAAATAAAAACGCATTTCTTCATCAGTAGCATGTAAAAGTGCATCGTAAATAAAAAATGGACTCTGTACCAATTCACACTTTTATACACACTGAATCGCATAGCATGTACCTTCAACAATTCATTTTAGCACACGAAAAAAAGATTAAAGCACTGATTTAAATACCTACAGCTATGGGTAGAGAGAGTTCAGTAAACAGGATCCTGGAAGACCCTAACTCTTAGTCCACTAATGTGTGTGTGTCACTAATATTTATGTTTGACTCCATTGACAGCAATGGACCTGCCCACAACATGTCACAGACACCCTCTTGTGGCCACACCTAATTACTACAGTCAACTACGGCATAAGGCAAGAGAAGACTGGAATCCACTCGTATGGTTCCCAATCTGACAAAGTTCAACAGAAACCCGATGGGCTCCCTGTGTGACACTGGTCGGACTGAGTGCCAATCATCTGACAGGAAAGGTGACAGCGCAACACAGGTCCTTCCTTCCAACTATCCAGCCACTTTAAAACAAGCTATAATAATAACGTTTTCACACAGTGCAAAAATAAAAGAAGTAAGATGTGGTGTCACTCCAGGCTCCGGTCCACTCCAGGTGGAAGCCAGGAGGGGAGTTTTCCTCTGTGTCAGGTCCTTTAGGTAATGCATAGTTCATCAGCAACTTACAATTAATAACGTGTTTGGTATAACGTGTTTAAATAATATATTTTGAAACACAATCATTTCTGTGTGACACACTTATCCCAGAAGGAAACTCAAGCCCAAACGGACACAGAGACAAACCATCGACCGAGGTACCCAGGACAGACACCATGACACAGTGGCAGCTGTTGATGTGGAGCTGTAGACCGTAACACGTTTGACTGACTGTTTTGGCTTTGTTGGCTAACAGTGACCCCTGACCCAGCTTCCTGAAGTATCGGAGTGCATAGCTGGCGAGGTTGCAAGGGTAGCTAGGCAACTGGTGACCAGTGCAGTTTCAGGGTCTGCAGTATATTTGTAATATGTGTGTGTGTGTGTGTGTGTGTGAGTGCGTGCGTGCATTTGTGGGTGCGTGCATCATGTCTGTGCCAGCTGCATCTCCTCCAGACCATGCTTGCCGAGGTGGTACCGTGCCAAGTCTTTGCGTGTCACCAGCCCGACCACCTTCGCACAGAACAGAAACACATGAGCTCACTTCACAATTCAAAATCAATGACGTCACACACACACCAAACCCAGGAAGGATTGCGACGTCACTCACCCTGTTCTCGTGGTCTACTACCACCAGGTGCCTGAGGCCCAGGGCTCTGAACAGCTTGAACACGCGAGGGAGAGAGGTCTCCTACAGAGAACATAAGTGTCATAGTGAGCGTCAGATCACAGTGTGTGTGTGTGCGTGTGAGTGTCTTTGGGAGTGTTGATCTGTGAGGGTGTATCTTTGAGATTGTGGGTGTGTGCGCGCGCGTGTGAGAACATGTGTGTGTGCGTGTGGGTGAACATGAGTGTGTGTGTGTACCTTTGAGAAAGAGAGTGTGTGTGTGTGTGTGTGAGAACATGTGTGTGTGTGCGTGTGGGTGAACATGAGTGTGTGTGTGTACCTTTGAGAAAGAGAGTGTGTGTGTGTGTGTGTGAGAACATGTGTGTATGTGAGAGCATGGGTGTACCTCAGGCACAGTGTAGGGTGTGGGGTTCATGAACTCGGTGAGGTCCATCATGCACTCCCGCTCGTCCTGGGACACGTGGATGCTCTGGATGGGAGGGAAGCGGGGGTAGGCGTCCCGGAAGTCCTTGAGCTGCAGCTTCCTCTGGGTCAGCCTGGAGCGCGCCAGCTCCACAAACACCTGACACACACAGGAACGTTTTACACATACACACACACCACATTTGATAACGGTATGAATGCCTCACAAAGGGACATCATGTACACACACGCACACACCTTGTGTTTGAGAAGGACAATGAGTTGAGAGCGAAGGATGAGTCCACAGATCTTCCCGGACTGAGAAAAGAGGAGGGGAACGGGATGAGTGAAGGAGAAAATCAAAGGGGATCATTGCAACCTGCTGCCAAGTGATCCGATCATACGTTCATGCCCAAGATGGAGGTTGAGGTTTCCATACCTCATCGCTTGCAGCAAGACGCACAACAACCGGGAAGCCATTGTGATTGGTTGACGTGTTGCTGAGGACATCAACAATGGTCCCAACCTTTTCAATTTTGTTAAAATAGGTGACTGGGGAACTCATCACCTCTCTGAGAGAAACAGAGGCAGAGAGAGATAGACAGAAAGATCAATACTCAATATTGTACAGTACAAAGCTAGCTATGGCTTCGTGGTAGATTGGGGTTAGCCAATCAGAAAAGCGCATACCTGGCTGTTAGCCAATGAGAGGTTGCGGGGGCATCCCAATGCAGAAAAGGAACACTCCCTAGCTTGATGTGGATATCATACAGACCCTGCAGGACACAGACACACGTCACAAACAGGCCCCAACACTAGGTCACCAAGGGGATTCAGAAGACGAGCTTTCTGGAGTGCCCACTCATTCATTCTAGAATGATGACGAATCTTATGATGCCCTTACATGAACGGACCCCGTTCGAAGGCCACAATCGAACACGCTACTTGTCCTGCTGAGCGGTCTCACCTCTATGAAGTAGTCTCCAACGATCTTTGCCGTCATGAGCACGAGCATGATGGGAAGACCGTAGGTGACGTTCCCTGTGGCCTCCACCATGATGACAGTCAGACTGAGGGTCATTCTGACGATGCCCCCTAAAGACGCAAGCAGGACATCACATGTCGACGGCAGTATGAAGGCAACTCGTTCAAGTAGGTACATTTCATAAGGACACCTACGGGTGTCCCAGTGTGACCAAGATGGTCAGTCTAGACGGTGACTCTCGTGTCCATCACTCACCTAGCTGAGCAGCAGCTCCAATCAAGGCGTATTTCCCAGGGTCAGCCCAGATCTGAGAACACAGAGAGTCACAGACCGAATACATAGAGAGTTACAGACAGAATACAGAGTCACAGACAGAATACAGAGTCACAGACAGAATACAGAGTCAGACAGAATACAGAGTCACAGACAGAATACAGAGAGAGTCACAGACAGAATACAGAGTCACAGACAGAATACAGAGTCACAGACAGAGTACAGAGTCAGACAGAATACAGAGAGTCACAGACAGAATACAGAGAGAGTCACAGACAGAATACAGAGTCACAGACAGAATACAGAGTCACAGACAGAGTACAGAGTCAGACAGAATACAGAGAGTCACAGACAGAATACAGAGTCAGACAGAATACAGAGTCACAGACAGAATACAGAGAGAGTCACAGACAGAATACAGAGTCACAGACAGAATACAGAGTCACAGACAGAGTACAGAGTCAGACAGAATACAGAGAGTCACAGACAGAATACAGAGAGTCACAGGCAGAATACAGAGACTCACAGACAGAATATAAAGAGTCACAGACAGAATACAGAGAGAGAACCCAGGGCAGGAGTGAGGAAATGTGCTCCAGGCTGTGGAAATCCAGGTCAGACCGGGAGCATTCCCAGATTACAGGAACTGAGCAGATTTGACCAGGCCACACAAAGGGCTTTCACCACAGCAATGGGAATTTGAACTCAAGAGTTCTAAACACACACACACATACCCTACATGCACCCTGTGTGTGTGTGTGCGTAGGGTGTCTTTGTGTGTGTTAGGAGATAGAGGAGCAGGCCAACGATTAAGTGGGAGATGGAGTCAGAGGGAGTTTGGCAATAGTCTAGACTGGGGTTACAAACAAAGATAACACACCTAACAGTCTCCAAATCACATACAAAGAAACACACACACACACAACACACCTAGTGTCACACAGAAGTGTGCACACACACACACACACACACTCACAGAGCCAGTGGAGGTGATGGAGGCCAGCAGGATCCCAAAGAGCCTTCCCCAGGCAGCTCCGATGAGGAGGGCGGGGATGAACACCCCAGCAGACACGGTCAGACCGTAGGTCCAGCAGGCCAGGAAGAAGTAGGTCCCCGTGAACATGCTTAGGGTCAGCGGGTTGTAGGTCCCTTGACGGGAGGGGAAGAGGGAGAGGAGGGGGGCAGAGCGAGACAGGTGGAGAGAGAGAGAGAGAGAGAGACAGAGAGAGACAGAGAGAGACAGAGACAGAGAGAGAGAGAGAGAGACAGACAGAGAGAGAGAGAGAGAGAGAGAGAGAGAGAGAGAGAGAGAGATGGAGTTTGTTTATTCTTAAGTCAAACTACGCTGGGGGGGAGGGGATGTACATACACAGATGAATGCAGACATGTGCGCACACACACACTTACCTGCGGGGTTGTGGAAAAGGCTGCGCACACTCCTCTCGGGTGTGTTGAAGAAGGCTGTCGCCATGGAGTTGTATTCCCCATCATCACAGAACAGCTAGAGAGAGGGGGCATGGCAGAGGGGGGGAAAAACATCAAGAGAGAAGAGGACTACAACTATTCACAAGAGGAGCATGAGTGTGTGTCTACCTGCAGCGGGTACTCCTCGGACTGGTCTGGTCCCAGAGGCTGGCAGTCGTTTGAGGTGTAGATCATGACAAACGACACTGCTGCTGTAACTGCGGCAACCAACATGGCCTCAATGACCTGGAGGCAGGGCCGGTGCACATACCTGTCACGACACACACAGATTCCTTGAATGTGAGGGAGACACCATAGGAGTGTAGACTATGGAGTCGTTTCAGGACAGGTCCACACTGGGAATATCTTCCGGTCTTAACCACAACTCTGTGCCAAAAGCCTGAAGCTATTTATAAAGTCTCCATGATCTACAACAACAAAGGGACAGGAAGTGTACCTAAACAAGATCCAGTTCATCAGAATTGAGTCTCCACCCCCACCCCCAGCTAAAGAAAATACATTTCATACAGTGGCTATAATTAGTACACATTTCTGGCCGAAACAAGAGACTGAAGGGAAATACAGGGTGTGATACTATATTTCCTCATTCTGAAGCCACGCCTGTTGGTAACACAACAAGGAAGTAACAGTGAAAAGAGCATTGTCATGTTTGTAATCATCTAAAAAACTATCAAGGTAGCTCAAGCCTGCGGCTAGCCTTGTGGCTCCTGACGCACTTAGCATTGGTGGATAACCTGTCAGAGCACACACCTGATCCTGAAGATGGTCAGCCAGTAGTTGAGAAAGTTAAATAGTGCTCCTAGCAATCCACCTGGGCAACAACAGATAGATCACAATGTGTTCTATAAGTGTACTGGACAGCTGAAGGCAACAGGCAACACAAAGCACCACTGGGACCTACCTCCTACTCTGTGAAAATAGAACAGAAGAGAAAATTATTGGAAAGAACGTGCAGTCTTACCTATGGCTCCCATGATGATGAAGAGGGGGATCTCATAGAGGTTGTAGGCTACGCTCTGTCACAGACAGGAACACACACTCAGATGGAATAGAAACACAAAAGAAAAAGGAGTTCTACAGGAAGTGTGAGTGTGTGCGTGTGTGTGTCACTCTCACATCACTCTCAAAGCGCCCGAAGTTGATGAGACCAGGGCTGGAGAGGTCTCCGGGCTTCTTATGGTAGATGCTCAGGAAGAAGTTCAGAGTGAAGGTGGAGATCATGGAGGCAAAAAACTGGACAGAGAGGGAGAAAACATTTACCTTCACATATGATGCTCGATATCCCCACTCCCCTGTGCTCTACTCCTGAATATTCTTCCTCCAGCTTCATTCCTCCATGTCTACTCACTATCCTTCATGTCTTCTCACTATCCTCCATGTCTCCTCACTATCCTCCATGTCTACTCACTATCCTCCATGTCTACTGTCTCCTCACTATCCTCCATGTCTCCTCACTATCCTCCATGTCTCCTCACTATCCTCCATGTCTACTGTCTCCTCACTATCCTCCATGTCTACTCACTATCCTCCATGTCTACTGTCTCCTCACTATCCTCCATGTCTACTGTCTCCTCACTATCCTCCATGTCTCCTCACTATCCTCCATGTCTCCTCACTATCCTCCATGTCTACTGTCTCCTCACTATCCTCCATGTCTCCTCACTATCCTCCATGTCTCCTCACTATCCTCCATGTCTCCTCACTATCCTCCATGTCTACTGTCTCCTCACTATCCTCCATGTCTACTGTCTCCTCACTATCCTCCATGTCTCCTCACTATCCTCCATGTCTACTGTCTCCTCACTATCCTCCATGTCTACTCACTATCCTTCATGTCTCCTCACTATCCTCCATGTCTACTGTCTCCTCACTATCCTCCATGTCTACTCACTATCCTCCATGTCTACTCACTATCCTCCATGTCTACTGTCTCCTCACTATCCTCCATGTCTACTCACTATCCTCCATGTCTACTGTCTCCTCACTATCCTCCATGTCTACTCACTATCCTCCATGTCTACTCACTATCCTCCATGTCTACTCACTATCCTTCATGTCTACTCACTATCCTCCATGTCTACTGTCTCCTCACTATCCTCCATGTCTACTGTCTCCTCACTATCCTCCATGTCTCCGCACTATCCTCCATGTCTACTGTCTCCTCACTATCCTCCATGTCTCCGCACTATCCTCCATGTCTACTGTCTCCTCACTATCCTCCATGTCTCCTCACTATCCTCCATGTCTCCTCACTATCCTCCATGTCTACTGTCTCCTCACTATCCTCCATGTCTACTCACTATCCTCCATGTCTACTCACTATCCTCCATGTCTACTGTCTCCTCACTATCCTCCATGTCTACTCACTATCCTCCATGTCTCCTCACTATCCTCCATGTCTACTGTCTCCTCACTATCCTCCATGTCTACTCACTATCCTCCATGTCTACTGTCTACTCACTATCCTCCATGTCTACTGTCTCCTCACTATCCTCCATGTCTACTGTCTCCTCACTATCCTCCATGTCTACTCACTATCCTCCATGTCTACTCACTATCCTCCATGTCTTCTCACTATCCTCCATGTCTTCTCACTATCCTCCATGTCTACTCACTATCCTCCATGTCTCCTCACTATCCTCCATGTCTACTGTCTCCTCACTATCCTCCATGTCTACTGTCTCCTCACTATCCTCCATGTCTCCTCACTATCCTCCATGTCTACTCACTATCCTCCATGTCTTCTCACTATCCTCCATGTCTACTCACTATCCTCCATGTCTCCTCACTATCCTCCATGTCTACTGTCTCCTCACTATCCTCCATGTCTCCTCACTATCCTCCATGTCTCCTCACTATCCTCCATGTCTACTCACTATCCTCCATGTCTACTCACTATCCTCCATGTCTACTCACTATCCTCCATGTTAGCATCTGGTTCCAGAAGGAAGCCCCCTCCTCCAGAGAAAACAGAACCCCACCTGAGGAAGAGAAGAAGACGTTGAGAGTGTCGTTAGTGTGTGTGTGTGTTGGTAGGTGTGTGTGTTGGCAGGCGTGTGTGTGTGTGTGTGTTGGTAGGCGTGTGTGTGTTTCCTCACCCACTGGTGCTCCGAAAGCAGCAGACACTCCAGCTGCAGCTCCTGCTGATACAAAGTCCCTTTTCTCTGTGTCCCGACGGAAATACTCAAACATCTGCACACACACACACACACAATATATGAAAGTCAAACACACTATGGATGTGTTACTCGAACACGCATGCATGCATGCATGCACACACACCTTGAAGTCTTTCTTCAGAGAAGTGCTCCTGCCCTGGGAGACTCCTGCAGCCACCACTGCTCCCGAGTGAATCATGGGCCCTTCCTGAGGGGATTATGGGTAACGTCAGACACACACAATACACCTGGAGGGGACATATTTCCTGTTCATCCCAGATTCACCGACGGATGTTCACCTTTCCGACAGCGAGACCCCCTGCTACTGAGCAGATCACCCCGAACACCTTCACCACCAGCGTCTGTGGAACGTCACACACAAACACACGAGGCGACACGTTATCCAACCAGCACCGAGCTACATGTACCCTTTTTGAAGTGGCCCAGGGATCAGCGTGTGCTTACCTTGAGTCGCACCACCCGGGGAATCTTCACTCCATTGAGGTAGCATTTGATCTGAGGTATACCACTACCTGCTGCAATGGGCTGGGGGGGGGGTTAGGGTTAGGGTTAGACACGCAGTATGTAGGAGACTGGTGCTCCAGTTACATAGCTCCATCACTGTATACATGCCAACACACTGAGTTCCTTCACACTGTGCTATGCTACACTAGCAGAAACAGGAAGTAAAAACACTAAAGATCCATCACAGCGTTTTAGTGCTGCAGGTTATCTGAGGGCCCGATTAATATTTCAGTTCTAGTCCGACTGACACTCACACACACACACACACACACACAGACACACGTCTTACCTCAAAGAAGGCAACTATAATGGCTCCCAGCATGACGATGGAAGCATTGAGAACGGCCCAGAGGATGAGGGAGATGGAGAGCCCTCCCACCTCTGTGAACTTTTCTATGTCTGGGAAGGTCAAACGTCAAGGCAACCGATCATGAAACAGGACACATCCTAGATGTTGTTTTGCTACAGAAAGTCTCCGTTTCTATTGCTTTGCTTTTACTACACGTGAATGACAAAAGTAGGGATGTAGGCTGACTATGACACAGCTCATCCATGCCTGTCTGCCAGTCTGACTGCCTGTCTGCCAGTCTGACTGCCTGTCTGTCTGCCAGTCTGACTGCCTCTGTCTGCCTGTCTGTCTGCTTGCATGTTTGACCATCCTTTGGCCCGTCGCTCTGTCTGCCTGCTGGCTGAAAACGTGGCAGATGATTGGTTAAGTAGAAGGATACTATCTTTGACGACCAAGTACTTGAGTCCAGCCATGTATTCTACTGCGATGTCGATGAAGCAAGCGATGAGCCCAGTGAGGAAGCCGATAAGACCACACACCACCCAGCGGCTGATCTCCAGACACTTGAAACCCTGGGAGGGAAGAGGGAATTAGAGGGCAACCGAGCAAGAGAAAAGAGAAGTGGCAGATAACCGTGGAATGTTGTCCCTCTCCTGTTCATAATACATAAACAACGGATACAAATCCCTCCTCCTCACGGCGAGCATCCACTCACCACGTAGCTCATCCGTCTCTCCTCCTCCAGAAACAGCTGGTTCTCACTGTTATCGTAGTCGAGACTCTGAAACAAAATGGCGTCCCAAAATTGGTCCCTGACCATCTGAACTTAAATGCATCTGTTGTATTTAGATCATCTCAATCTGGCTCTGTAATACAGACAATGAGACTAAACTATGACCCATATAATAATCGCCCTCAGTAGGAGTTTCCATACTGTACAGAGTTGTCTCGCTTTAAATACCTCATATTTGAGTGACAGCAGCTTCTCATTGTGAGGGATCTCCTTGGGCCGGCTCCTCAGTGACTCCTGTTGGGGCAGGGGGATAGATAGAGGAACAAGGCCATGACAGAGACAAATGATCAGGACAAATGGTCCATATCAACGGTATTAATAGGTTTTCCCTCATGCCCCCTTACTGTAAACTCATTGTCCATTTTTGGGTATGAGAGGATTACACGTTTGTTTCAGTGCAAGAAGAGAAACCACTCTGGACCACTGAGATTACACTCGTGCACATGCAGCGTTTCCCTTTCAGACACGCCAACCAACAGGCAAATTAAAGGAACAGATAAAAAATTCACATCAGCCCGTAGCAGAACTGAAATTAGGTAGTGGCTGTGCGGGGCATGCTGATTGCTAAATCCCCAAATAACCCTACAAGCTGGACCGAACTGGACTTGAGCTGGATATCATCACAGACTAAAGTAACAGTTTCCAGTCTTGTGTTCTTCAGTAGATGATTCAGATTTTCTGCTGGTTGTCTTGTTCCTCTCAAAAGTCTTTCCACTGTAGGCTGTGCAGAGCCACCTAAACACAGTTTGAGATGTTACACAGAGCTGTATTGTGTAGCAGGTTCGTAATTAGGTCATTAATGTCCTAATCTTCTTTAGTTCTTGGTTATTGTGGTGGAATTGAAGATGTGTTCAATGGGCCCATGATTAAAGCCACACTTGTACTGAATGCCTGAGCCCACATTCAGTGAATGGCAGTGAAACTCACTGCACTCTTCTACTACACTACTGAATGGTGTCTCTGTGCGCAAGGGAGTGCAGTAGTAGTTTGCTTAATTTTCCTCAGTTGAGTAAGTCAAATAACTCTAAATTATACTCATGGATGTAACTACGATAAACCTCGGGGAACTTGCTCTGAGAAATTTGCCGAGAAACAACAGTGAGGTCAGTTGTGGGTCTCTGGGATTTTCCTGTGTAGACTGCTGAGGGGTTCTGAGGCACAGAGGGTCTGTACATGACCAGTGCATCTCAACCTTGGGACTTAGAGACATCTGTCCCGGCCCAGTACAGTACTAACTCACCCCAGAATTTTTGCTCACATTCAGTTCTGCACACTTTGCACTGATCCATGTTCAAGGTAAACAGCTACGGTCATTCACAGACCTAAGGCAGTGTTTATCTCTGGGTGATTGATGCTGTGATTTGAGGTCCAGCGTCTGTTAAATTGCATCTTCAACACAGGTCTGGTGTCACAGGTAAGGACAGATGTAGAGAGAAAGCTGAACTTTACCTCCTCTGATGTTATCTCCTCTTCTAAATCCACAGTGCTCAGCCTCCCTATTTGAAATAAACGTCCTCCGGAAAACTATGGATCAAAGATATTACACATATGCAAAACAAGGTCTGTTTGTTTCCAGTTTAACATGTAGAATAACATGTTGAACAGGAACTGTTAAACCGGAATCACAAACAAGTTTAATATGGACTTGAATGTTTACTACAAAAGAAGGAAGTTGGAGTTTCCACAATTCTTCAATTTTCCACACTCGCCGGCTATTGAGAAGATTCCAGTTCACCGATCTTTCACCTTTAAAAACCTTGTGTATTGCCATCTTATCGCTACAACATTGGTACAAAAAAGGGATATTCTGACAGTGCACAGGTTCATGACGTTTGCATTTGTTGTTAGCTTGCAATCATGCGCAAATGGCAGCATGCAAGAATCGTCCCACAGTGCAATAATCAAATTAGTGAAATGCAATAATCTCACAGCAAATCATAACTTCACGCAGGGTTCACATTGTGTAAACGTGTCATTGCAATTTAAACGTTTGCTTGCTACTAACTTGCTAGATCTGCTGAGTTAGCAAGCTAGCTAGCCTACCTGTCTGGTGTAAGTGACGTCTTCTGAACCGTTGAGTAACGGGGTTCGTTCACCGCCTCCTGACTCGTCACCTCGACTGGACCACGACACTTTCTTCGTGATGTTGGCCATGCTTTGTTCAGATAGTTTGCCACTTTTACAATGACTGGAACAGTGTGTAAACTGTAATTCTAGCTGGTTAGCTAACTATCAACACTCAGCTCCCCATGACTAAAAAGCAAACTCGTGACGATTTCTACGGGTAGCACAATAGACCATACATTATGTAGTTCGCTAAGTAGAATCGTTTCTGCAGCTCACGTCTACGACTGAGGTTTCACATTAGCCCACTCCATTGACATTTAGATCATTTCTGTATTATAAAACGTCTTGTTTCAAAGCTTTGTTCACGTTTCTGTAAATATGTCCAATATACAAGGTAAAGTGGGAAAAACAAGGATTTACGCTACCGTTTATCAAAAACGTGTGAAAAAGAATAAGAAGAAATGTGTCTCATTTATGATTTAGTTTATGACATGAGCCAACAACAATGCATCTACCTGTCTGTGCCATACTATGGTATAGTTATAGTTGATCAGATAATTTTCATTAATGATCCAATATGTCTTGAATGAACAACATCCATTTGTCTACAGTTGGTCCTTTACATTAAGAGCATTTTTTTTTAAATCAAAAATGACCTTTAAACAACAAATGGTTACAGATTCAGAATCTGCATGTTTTAAAGAAGTGTAGTTTTTGCTCCACCCAACACTGTTTGACACCAGCAAAGTCAGAAGGATAATTCACACACCCTTTTCCTCTGTGAGATGATGATCAGTGTTGACTGAGGCATTTCTCTATAAACATGCACATGAGATGTGGTCTCTGAGCAAAAGTGAGTAGCATTATGTGTATGAAGGTATAAGCGGTTTGACAAAGGACCAGCTGGGACCTCAGTCTTTCAGACACAGTGTTCTAGGCACTCACATACCACCTGCTGGACCTCGCCATGCACACCTGCTACATCCTCCAGGGTCAGCACCACCCCTCGGGGTACCCCCTTCCCTGTGGCTACTCCTGCCACCTCCCCAGGGCTTAGCACCCTGTTCCACACCATAAACCCTGCAATACGCCCCGCAAACCCCTCCTCGGGGTCAAACCCTCCCCCCACGGTATCCTGCTCCTGCCCCAGCACCACCGAACCACCCCCGGGTACCTCGTAGCCCTTCCTGAACTTTGACCCCGTGGAGGTAAGGCGCCGGTCGGTGTAGAGCCAGAAACGTCCCTCGATGGAGGACCAGAGGAAGCAGAGGTGGTGCCAGCGGCCATCGAGGACAGCGTCCACGTCGAGTTGTCTGTAGACGGGGTCGCCCAACACAAAGTCGAGGGTGTCCCTAGGTACGGTGGCTCTGTGCCCATAAAGGACCAGACTGTTGTCGTTGTCCTCGGTAGCGTAGGAGAGCAGCGTTCCAACGTAACCCACATCCACGCGGAGCCAGAGACACACGGACAGCTCCGGGAGGTTGGGGAAGCTCCGTTCAAAGGTGACGTAGTTATTCGAGGATGCAGAAGGGAAGAGCAGCACCGAGTCCACGTTACAGACTGGGGAGTGAACAGGATCGTTTAGTATGTTTATAGTTTAAGAGGAGATCTTGATCTATTTGTAGTGGGGTAACAATTACAAGTTTCCTGTTATCCACCCAGCAGAGGAAATATTTTGACTTGATTTGACTTGAATTAATTTGAATTGAATTGAAACAAAACCCATCAAATCACCAAAACACCATTTATCTTAAACCTTGCTGTCTGAGCAGAGTATGTCTACACTATCACTATGGAGGAAAATGTCGGACCTGTGTATGTAAGCATGCAACGCTCTCTGATTGGATGAAACATTACACAGTAGCCTCACCTTTATCATACAGGTTGAAGGTGATGTAGCTGTAAGTTAAGATCATTGAGATCAGGTTACATCTGGGGAAACATTTTCTAAAGAATAACAACTCAGCTGCTTAGTTCTCTCCCCTTCATATCCAGAACCATGGATACCTGTGGCCAATTGTAAAGCTCACTGAAAGTTTCTAAAGCAAAGGCCAAGGCTACCAGACTGCCGACTGGCTCCCTGTCTGATTCCGATAAAAGCACAAATCTGTCACTGAAATGTCTGAAAATCTGTGCTGTTTTCTAAATTGTACGTTTTAACATACGTTGGTAAAGATGTAAGTGCAATAATAGGTATCTATGATTCAACTATGTTCCAGCCCAACATCTGCTGTTGATAAGAGACTGTTGTGTTCAACAGATGGTCTCTATTCCATTATTTCAGATCAACAAATGCTGATTTTTTTTCACTCCGAAGGGCACCCTTGAGCATTAAATTGATTTTTCAGATGTGAGCAGAACTCTAAGCCCTACCTCAAAAAGAAAGAATGTATCAACATTTCTCCATCTCTCATCTCATTTTGTTCTCTTTTCCATTCCTCTCTCTTTTTTTCTCTCTTTCTCTCTTTTGGTCACTCCCTTTCTCTTTGCCCTACTCCCCTGTGATGTTGACTGACTTGAGGGTGTTATGTGATTTATGATCACGGAAGAGGTGAACTAGATGTCTGTTCTACTCATCTCTAAAGTAGAAGTTAGAGATTCCCAGGATAAGTGACCTTATGTGATGTAAAAAAAGTTCAATATCATTATCCAGAGAGCACGAGTGTAAACAAAACTTGCAATACCTTTAACAGACCTCTCAGCTTCTCTCAGCTCTGAGATTTAAAGTGAGTTTAGATGCAGATCGAGATGCATTGGTTCACTGCAAATTGGTTATAAATATGTCATACACTACAATTGAGACCCTGGTTGTATTAGTGGTAGTTGGCATGTGCAATAACAAGGTTGAACATACTGTTGCCTTCCTTTCTGGGTCCTTGCAGCTGGGGGATCTTGTGCCTCAGAGGAAGCTGCAGAAGATTCTGGATGGCTGGATCTTCCCGTCTCTCCTCCTCTCCCCCTCCTTTCCCTTCTCTGTGGGCGTCCTCAGATGTTTGTGCTTGTTCGTTTCCTGTCCTCCTTTCCATCTCTTTGCCCTTTCTCCACTCTGACCCAAACTGTGCTACTGCCCCCTCCTTGATGAGACCATGCTCGGGGCTCTGCCTTCCTGTCTCGTGCCTCCCTCTCCCCTCCCTATGGCTGGGGCGCTGGCTCGGTTGAGGGGGTGGAGGCGGAATTCTGGTCCTTATTCTTCTCTCTTGGGTACTTATAGGTTGAGGCTGGTCTGTTGTGGAATTAGCCTGGGGATGGAGATTGGAATGAAGATGAGGCTTGAGGCTAGACTGAGGCTGGGTTCGGTAATGGGTATGTAAGTTGTACTGGGGGTTTGAGTGAGGTGGGGTGTGTTTGGGCAGGAGATGAGGGCCTGTCCTGACCCTTTCTCTTCTGGAGGTTTGGGTCCTGGGTGGGGCTGGGTCCTGTGGGTTGATGGGGTCCCCTGTCCTCCCAGACACCCTGACAGATACACCATTCCCTTGAACAATCTCCCCAACTCTCCGCTCCAGTTGTCTCATCTGAACGTCTTTCTCCCCTAAGGACAGCTGCAGATCCCTCAGGCCGATCATGAGCTCCTCCTGTTGGGCCTCCATGGAGCTGAGTCTCCCCTCCTGGTTTTGGAGCTCCATGGTGAAGTTGGAGGCCCCCTGCCCCTGCTTCTGTCTCTGGGCCTGTCTGCCGCTGTCTCTCAGGCTCCTCTCCAGGGACGCCAGCCGGCCCTCCACCCGCCTGCTTTTCTTCTGTATCTTCCTGCAGGACTCCCTGTACCCAGTGAAAGATGTTACAAGGTGACAAACAAAGTATAGCACAGGATTTACATATTATCATCCGTTACTTGTATTGGACATTTCTTGAGCTATTCAAAATCATACAGGATAAAACCCTAACACTAAAACACAGCACAATCATTAGAAAGTCATGTAGCCTGTGTATGTTATACATGCAATCGATTTCAATCTTTCTTACACCCGTTGGCTGCAGGGAAGAGAAAACCTTTTCCTATCAAATGCAGTCCACGTCTCAGAAATGGCACTAGGTCACAGGAGTGTTGGTTACTTACATTACATTTAGTCATTTAGCAGACACACTTATCCAGAGCGACATACAATAAGTACAGGGACATTCCCCCGGAGGTAAGTAGGGTGAAGTGCCTTACACTTCAAACTGGCAACCTTCTGATCAATAGCCTGATTCCCTAACCCGCTCAGCCATCTAACATCACAACCTTGTTCTCCTGTTTATCGTGTAATGCCCATGGCTCCTCCGTACCTGAGAGAGTCCATCTCCTGGCTGGTGGTTTCTCTGAGGTGGTTCAGGTCCTGGGAGAGGCCGTGGTACTGGTCTGTTAGTGTCTGCAGCCGGGCCTCCAGATTGGAGGACACGTTGTGGCGCCGGTTCAAAGTCTCCAAATGGGTCAGAGTCTTCTCCTGGAAACGCTGGAACTGAGAGAGCAGAGGAGGGTCTTATCAAATGTTTATCCATTTCGATTGTTCACAGTAGTAAGATCTTTTAGAATAAAAATACCTATGTCCATGCATGTGCACACACACACACATGACACAGCTGACCTGTTCGTCAATCCGTTGGAGGCGTTGGTAGACGGGTGTCCTGTGTTCAGGTTGGGCTGCCACCGGGGTGAGCTGGAGCTGGACCAGCAGCAGAACCAGGAGCCGGTGTCCACAGTTCGGTCTGAAGCTGGACATGGTGCAGTGTGATTGGGCTAGGGCACACCAGGAGTCTGCTTTTCTTGTGTGGTAAACAAGGCTGACCAAGTTGCACTGGAAAAAGAGGAGTAGCTGTGGGATCGGGCTGTTTAGCCCCCGTGATGGTCTACAGATGTATGAACACACACACACACGTACGTCCTCGCTTGTTACCGCAGTACATCAACGTCAAACAAGCAGGAAGATTACTTTAACAGAGCTTTCTCTCTCTCGCTCTCTCTCTCTCTCTCTCTTTCTTTCTCTCTCTCTCTCTCTCTCTCTCTCTCTCTCTCTCTCTCTCTCTCTCTCTCTCTCTCTCTCTCTCTCTCTCTCTCTCTCTCTAAATCACACACTGAGCCCATAAGTATACAATTCCCCATCTTTTTTACATTTTACAACACAAATAGTTTCATGCTCTTTCATGTTATAGTGAAACACTCCGGATGCCATGGCAGATGTTATTTTTTGTGCTCTCCAAAGGTCATACCAGAAATACCATCCTGTTGGCTGAGAAACTTAGTAACTGTTTCTCTTATTTTGTAAGGTGTGGTTTTAAGAAGTTGTTTGAATGTGTGGTTCTGGGATGTGTCAGAGAACCCTGTGATTCAGCTCTCTGGAAGGCTACAGCCATCAGGTTGGTCCACTTCTACTGCCTTGCATTGTGATTAGTCACAATAAACTAGCCTGGCTCTGCCCTCCTATGTACTTCCGCTCAATTTGGATTTCGCTTCATGTACGAGGGTCTGGTTAGGACCAGGCTAACAATAAACACCATGCGGAGCACAATGCTCTCTCATAACAATATGACTTACAAGTGGAAGCTATTAATCCCTTTACATATTGTACTGCAGTGTCAATAGCAAAAACAGACAATCATTGGCTTATACTGGTATAAGAAAGGAAATCAAGTAGCTTGCACTAGTATTAAAAAGCTATCGGAATTGACGCTGAGCAGCGCACCTGTCGTACAAGAGAATCATTTTGAGTGTTTCATGACTCAGACAGATAGCAGCCATGGATTAATGTATCTGTGTGTGTGTATGTGTGTGTGTGTGTGTGTGTGTGTGTGCGTTTCAGGCTCAGTTCCAGAGCAAATCGGATAGGCGAGTATTTGATTTAATGTCTTTAAAGCAAATAAACACATTTTGGATTATATTATTGTATCTGTGGTTTATAGCATGGGTCATATGTGGCCTGATGAGAACTGGTGTCAAATGAACTGGTCTGTCTCATGACTTGGCACCTTTATACTCATGATCCAGATACTATTTTTACCTCTGTAATAACCCCACCCCTTTTACTGTAAGAGTTTAAAGTCATACTGGACTAATGATCTAGAAAATATGTTGACCAAACCTTCACCACTCTTAAGCATTTCAACACATGCACACACCCATTCTTAAATGTGCATGCACTCACACATACGCACACACCGCACACATGCACACACACACACCTACACATTTGGGTAATGTTTGGTCCCAGGAATGTTGTTCATCAGGCCTTTTCATGCACATACCCATGAGCACACACACACATCTTAAATATTTTCACCTCACCCCTGGGAATTGATACACGCCAACACCTTTCTCTACCTTAAAACCCCACCCTGTTCTGCACCCTCTCAGTCAGGGGGGAGGGGCTGGGGGGGCTGGGGGGGGGGACTGGGTAGGGGCTGCGGGGGGGCTGGGGGGGGGGTTATGTAGATGGAGGGGCTATACCAGGAGGATCTATCCATTTCAACAGGTAGTTAGGAGGGAATGCAAATAAGAAGAACATGTTATTATCAAAGTAAGAAGAAACTACACCTCCTAAATGCAATAGCACAACCCCCCCCCCCTCACACACAACAGAAACAAAGAACAAAGGCTAAAGACAACTTTGTCTTTTTACTGTGTCATCTAGACATCATGAATCACCGACAGTGGGGCTTGGCATGGGGAGGTGTGGCCTGATATAGAGATGCTCAGGTAGGACTGGCAGAGCTCCCATTCTATCAGCACACTGCATCTGCAGCAGGACTATCTACTTCATACTTTTCTTATCACTTGAACCAGGTAAGTCCTTGTAGTTTCCTGTTTTTAATTTGAACGGAACGGTTCTGGTTTCTAACACTTTTTACAAGGTCGCATCTTCAGGCTCTCAAGATGTAGACTATGCTAATGCAAAGAAGAGAAAGAAGAGGGCAAGTTCATTGAAATAAAAAAACAAAACAGAGTTGATGGGTGGAAAAGTGAGCCTTACGGATGTGTTTGTGTGTGAGTTTGTGTGTATGTTAATGTGTGTTTGTGTGTGAGTTTGTGTGTACGTTTGTGGGTGTTTGTGTCTTGTCGGTTGATTGTGATGAGGGCAAAGTTTTTAGGTAGACACTTAAGGTAGGGAGCGTCCGATGACAAATGTGTGTGTTAGCTGTAACTCTGGAAATGCCGCGTCAGACATGTTACAATATTATCTATCTGCCCCCAGCCCTCTTGTATTAAAATCATGATATAAAGTGTTTAATTATCAGATTATTTCCAGTCAGTTGTCCTGACTTGTAATTGCCTTGATCAGATCATTTGTGTGGTATTTGTAGGTATTGATAGTTGCAAGGTAATCATGTTGGGGAGAGAATGCCTTGATTTGGTTGGCGGAGGTTAGTGAAGTATTTTTTATTGTGTTTGTGGGATATGACATTGCAGGCGGTCTAGTGCCAGAAGTGTCTGACAAGCCAACAAGCCAAGTTTTGATGGGAGAGAGTCAAATTTCCTTGCTGCTTTTACATCTGGTTTGGTGACACATGCAAAAATGCCATCGATTTGGCAACCTGATAGATCGGATGATAATGTGGTTCTCTATTTTACGTCACAACTATATGTCTAGTTTATTTTGCTGGAGTCTTGACAAGGTGTGGGTGTTAGACAAGCCTCTAATGAGCTCTAATCAGCTGATCTTTCTGTGCCATACATGCAGACAAGAAACAGTTTCTCTTACACACACAGGTTTGACTGGTATTGAGTTCATGCACTGATTGGTTCCATACCTAGCTCAAGAAGGTGTTCCCATTAGGGCCCTGTGACAGTCAGACCCTTAAAGCTAACATGATCAAAAGAGTTGGATCTCTGACCCATTTTGATCTTGCATCCTACAGTTTTTTGCAAGAGATGCTACATAAATCCACTGGTCTGGTGCTGGGGGGGATCAGGACTAAGTCCTAGGCTCTGAGAGAATGAACCTATGTTGGGGTTTCTGGGATAGACAGAGGGCTGGGAGACTATACATAAACTTCAAAATGTATCAATTATATTTCATATTTGTACTGTTAAGTCATTTACTTCAAAATAGAGTATAACTGACAGAGGAGCAACAAGAGGCGACCGAAATTCATGAGTCATGAGAGAACATTTTAACAGTGTCTAAAGGGGGTGCCCCTCATTGCGATGTCTATGTGCATCCTTACCCCTGCTCTTTACAGCTCCTGGAACACGCATAACGCTGTAAACTAGTCAAATCATTCATCAGAGATGTTTCTGACAGACATTTTGAACGGAATTGTCTGGAGGAAGTTGAGCATTTTCCCAGTCAGTCAAACAACTAGCCAGTTAGTCAGTCAACCAGTCAGTCAAGTCAGATGGTCAGTAAGTCAGTCAGTGAAAGAGGTAGTCAGTCAATAGGGAAACATGTAGCCAAGCTACATTCCTACAGCCATGTTCGGGTGTAGACTGGGTTTCGCCTGGGCGTTGTATGTGTGTGTGTCCTTTTGTTAAAGCCCTGAGGCATTTCTCAAATCCCATAATGTACATGACAGGTGACAAGCAACAGCCAAAGCTCTTTGTCAGATACAACATAATTGATGGACAGTATAAAGAGGAGTTTTTCCTAATACAGTCTAGTATAGACTAGTATAGATTAGTATAGTATTGTATTGTAATGTATATAAGCACTGGCAGGCAACACTGGAGTAGCTAAAAATAAACTGCTCTAACCACTCAACGATCATGGTCAGAAACAGGTTATTCAGTAGGGGAATGGTCAGATGCTTTTTCAGTAAACCATGATTATGCAAAAAATCTAAGGAAACAATAGCAACAGGTTCACTAGAGAAAAGTCAATGACTTCTTCACTTATACCTGTCAGTGTACTGCAAATTTCAAGATGTTGATTTAACACCAGGACATTTTATTTGTTGAATGTTTATTTACGTCCACTCTCATGAGACAGAAAAAAGAAACACTTGTTGTGTTAAATTAACACTGATATTATACAGAACAGAAGTGAGTAGGTCATCTTTGATCAGCTGTAGAAGACAGGTGGTGCAATTCTCTGGTCTTAATGGTCTTAATTCTCTTGGTTGCAGACACTGTTCATTACAGCTGTGTCATCCTGACCCAGTACCAGCAGAGCTATAGGACATACTTCCACCTAGTGGTAGTTTAGAGGACAGAGTGAGATTGAGAAAGTCTAGCTAATTACTCTAACGACATTACTACCATCATGCAAGCTTCAGCACAGTCACACATACACCATCCCTAACTAACCTGTCTCCTTGGCGGTGTGCAGGAAACCTTCACCAGAGGACAATGAGCGCAGGTGGAGCTAACCCACCCCCCTACATCATTCCAGGTGAGTCTTCAGCCTCGTCTGTCCATTCCTCCAGCATGTTTGCTGAATCACAACAGATACGGCACACTTTATACCAAGACCAGTGGTGCCAACCTCAGAAGTTACTCCGCTCAGCGGATGAACTCGTTTAACCCAAGTGTAATTAAATGTTTTTCACCCCCACCCCCACCCCTCTTGTACTCTCCCTCACCTTTCTCTCCTCTATCTCTCCATCTCTTCCTATCTCTAGTAGAGGTAGAACAGGGGGAGGGCGTCAAGGTGTACCATGTTCACCAGCCTTTTACCCCGTGTCACCTGCCCGAGGAGCAAATACCCAGTGAGGTCCAGGCCATTCCTGGTAAGCAGCACTTGGTGAAACAAGATGGATGTTTGTGGCAAAGAGGCATCACGATGAGTCACTTTCCTAAGCCCACTTTCTTTTTGCTCTCCCAACACCCATCGTTATCTCGTCTTTGAATCCCCGCCTCCTCCCTTCTCTTCCGCTCCATCCTCTCTCCTCCCCTTTTTCCTCTGCAGTGTATGCCACTTCTGGCGCACCCACCAGGAACAAGTTTGTCAGCTACGAGACAGAGCTGGGCCGCACATCAGGAAGGACCACCTGCACCGGCTGCAAGAAGGAGGTCAACACCGACGTCACCTACAAAGTGGGAGCCTTCGCCTGGCTCATGTGCTTTGTCTTCATCCTCTGCGGGTGAGTGAATGGCGGGAGGGGGAGGAAGATGGGGACAGAGAGAGGGGAGGGGAGACATGGAGCGAGGGCAGAGGGCGATGGAGATGAGAGCAATGGGGGAAGTGAGAGGTGGAGTGTGTCAGCGACTCTGTGCCATGTTGAAGTACTAAAACGGTGTGTGTGTGCGCGTCCCAGGTTGGTGGTCGGCTGCTGTTTGATCCCCTTCTTCGTGAAACACTTCAAGGATGCGTACCACTCCTGCCCCCAGTGCCACCAGATCCTCTACGTAGACAAGAAACGCTGCTGTTGACCGCCACTCACGTCCGCCCTCCCGGGACCACGTCTCCTCCGGTCTGCTCACTGTCTCCACTGGCTGGGTTTCATTCCCAGTGATGCTCCTTCCCCTCTGCCCTTTAGGCCCGACCTTAGGCCTAGGATCTGATTCAGGCGGTGTGTTAAGACTTTTCAGCCCCATTAAAGCGGGGAGAGCTTGTGAATGAGGAGGGCATTATAGCTAACTTACTTAGATGATCTTCAACTATATGGGTGGGATGTAAATAGCCTTAAGACACTGTTAAACTTGTTTCACCATTTTAAAAAAGAAAACAGAATCACCAAGAGACACGGGTAGTGGAAGTACATATGGAGCTTTCACGACACAGAACCTTAGCAGTCAGACAGCATTCGATATCACTGACAAGGAATGTCATCTTAATATCAGGTATTGCACTTGCAAGTCGACTCATGTTTAACCTCATGGTCTACATCCTATTGCACGCACCTCACTACGTCTCCAGCAGAATGTGACTATTAAAATGTATCGACAGTATATATTCAACCAAATGAAGTATAGGATTATGAAGGATGTCATTGTTTGGTGACACATATTTCCCAGTTGAATCAGAAATGATGTACATACAAGTCTGGTTTTCTGCACACAGTTCCAACCTTCTTCAATAAAGCATACTTCTTAAGGATGCTCTATAATATTTATGGCCAGGTCCAAACTCTGACAAGGACACTGATGTCTAGTTTTGCCTGCATAAGTGTTTGTTTACATTTTTATTTGTCAAACTCTTCTTTTCAACCAGACATATTTCCATACTGTTGGCGCTAAAACACCAATGATGTATAACATGTATCCAAGAAGATATTATACATTTTAGTTATCACAGATTGTAATTTCTCGAAATAAAATGAGATGTCTCAAAGGACATGCAGATCTACACCATCTTTCAGGCACCCACTGCCAATTACATGCTAGGTTTGAAACATGCTACTCTTGTGTACTGACCTGGCCGGACAACTCGAAAATATTTTTCTGAGTGATGGTACTAAGAGAGGACCAAGTTTGGTCTTCTTTTTATAGAAAATTTTATTCAACATACATTTTCCAGCAAAAAGGCAATATACAGGAATAGTTGTCGTACACTGCTGCTACACGGAGGATTTGAAACCGGAAAAGATCAATCTGAGGTGTGATTCTGCAGATCACCTTAGTACTGCACTTAACAAGACAAACGGATGCAATTAGTTTTGAAGAAAAAAATATAAAGAGATGGAACAAAATATCCAAATGGAAAGTCAGGAACTCCAAAGAAAGATCTACACACAAGGAATATGAACACCCAGCCTTTTCTGTACCCAACAAAAATGTGTTAAGATTTTACATGTTCATATTTTAAATATACAATTTCAAATGCCGTCTTTACAAAGCCAACTATGCGCTATAAGGGGAGCGTTCCTTCTGTGCTTTAAAAAAAAAAATAAGAAAAAAAAAAGCTGAGTGTTTTACTAATGCTGGCTTTGTCTATATATCCTCAAACCAGTGGGCTAAGTGGCTGCAGCTCCCTACAAGCATAGCTAAACTCCTCCAAGCCTCTGGGGGGTGACATATTCAGCTTCACTAACCCTCAGATCAAGGGAGGTGGGAGAAGAGGAGGGAGGAACGACCAAAAGAAGAGAAGGATGACAGGGAGAGGAACCCAAAAAGGTGGGGTCTTGGGTAGGTAAGCAGATCAAAACTACAACCAAAGTTTACATTTACCATTCCTGAGAAATGGAAAACCTCTGATATTAAGTGCCGACGTGCAAGATGAAGTACAGACAATTTCTCTCTTTTTTTTTTTTTTTTTAATTTATTTTTAAACAGATGCTGTGGATTTTTATTTTATTATACAAGATTTGCAGAAAAGACAAAAACGGATTTTTTTTCCTCCAACCAAACTAATTGAGAAAGAATTGTGTAAACGTGGAAATGTTGACTAGTTGCACTAAAGGGGGACCAGGAAATATTATAACAACCACATCAGGGCAACTAGCAAGCCTCAGGCCTCTGCAAACGGCTTGGTAAAAGAAGGAAGCTCCTTCCTTTTCCTGCAAACAGCAATCTCTCTCTCCATTGCCTCTACCACCATATTCATCATCCCATTCTCGACGCAGCAGCAATTCTTTGCCGTAACAACAACCTCTTTTTTTTAAAAACAAAACCAAAAAAGGGGAAAAGAAAGCGTAGAAGTTCACATACTGTGTCGTCCGCCCGGTTTTGTTAAAATCCAATTTCATTTCCACTTTCAGACAAAAAAAAAAAAAAATAGGCAGTCAACAGTTAGAGAAGCCAAAAAACCCAACAGCCTCCAAAAAAAAAAAAAAAAAAAGAAAAACACCGTGGTGGGGAGGGTGGGGGGCAGGGAGGTGAGGGTGGGGGAGTAGCCTTCATCAGCAGCAGGCGATCCTTTTGCTGACGACTGAATACATGGTGCCTGTGGAGCCAGATTCGGCAAGGGTGTGCAATGTGGTGAACACACACACGCACGCGCTCACTCACGCTCACTCAGACACGCACACACACACACTGGATTGGTTACAGTCTGTGGTTATGGGGGGTTAGGGTGAAGGAGGGGGGGGCGGGGGAGGGAGGGAGGAGCTGGTGGGCTGTTTAGTTGTGGATCTTGATTGCCTTCTCCAGGTAGGTGTAGCGACCTCTCTTTGGAGCTTTGTTGAAGTGGTCTAGCCCTAACCAGGGTCGAGGGTGGGACATGTTACCTGGGGGGGGAGGACACAAAGGTTAGAACAGGAGTGACAAACATTCAGCAGGGAGGGCAAACTTGACAGCTTCGAAGGTGTCAGCTGTGTGCCGGTGTGTACCTGGCTGTGGCTCAAAGTCTTTCAGGTTGACCTCGTATTCGTCTTCAGTGATGTACTGATGCCGACCCATCATCACAATGGCGAACTTGAACTGGCGGAGAGCGAGAGAAAGAGAGAGGGAGCCGAATCTGTGAGCACTGCTGGAATGTAGGACAGAGTTGGGTGGGTGGGGGTGGATGAGTCGGTGGAGTGCTAACCTTCTCAAATTCCTTCTCCTGGATGTCGAGCATGCTCTGGATCCTCCTCATCACCTCCCTGAACGGCTCCCCCTAAGGAACGCACCCCACAGGACAACATGACACACACACACACAGAGGAAGCTAAACACGCCCCCCCCCCCCCCCCCCGCCTCCCCGGGAAGACGCACCTGTCTGATCTTGAGCAGGAAGGGGATGCCGAAGGTTCCGAAGACCTCCTTGTGGAAGTGGGCGACCGGGATCAGCATCTCGTTGTCCTTGTCCAGCTCCACCTGGTCCAGAGGGATCTCCTGGGGGAGGGGGCAGCAGGGGAGAGGTCAGCGCGTCGGGGGAGGACAAGGGAGGGAAAGGCACCCAGGGCAGGAGGCGGGTCTTACCTCTATTCTGAACGTCCGGCTGGCAGCAGGAGATAAACATTCTAGCAGCTCGTCCTCCTGGTGCACGCCGATGATCTTATAGCTTACTATTTCTAACAGCCTGGGGAGGGAAGGAGGAGGAGGGGGTGAGGAGAGAGGCGCTCCATTAGAGGCTTATAAACCATTCATTCAAACAGGAGCCCTGCACCAAGGGGGGAAGGGGGGAGTCCTTACCGGAGCTTCTCTGAGCCTTTGTCGGAGAGCTCCACAGCTTTTTTACATTCCTCCAGCAGGTCTCGGACACAGCCGTGCTTGTCAGGGTAGAGTGTGATCTCCTGGAACACGCACAGGGGAGGGAGACAAAGCTGGCTATGGTCCAAAACATGCATCCTTCTCCACTGGTAACTACGCAGAATAGTGTGTATGTATGTGTATGTGTGTCACCTCCTCTCTAAACTGGCTGTTGAGCCATATGGACTTGAAGCTCCTCCTGTTCTCAAAGTCTGTGATCTTCATTTTCAGCTGGAGGTGTAAAAGAGGGGGAAGGCAAGCTCAGTCTCTGAGAACAACCCTCTCTCATTCTCCTGGTCCCTCTCCCACAAAACACGCCGTGCAAGCTCCCTAGACAATAGCAAGATGTTCCGCCACAAAAGATCCACTCAGCCTCCCATAGATCAAGTACTCGGTTGACATCCATCCATCCCAACCACACACAGCCCCACCTGCTGGTAGTACAGTTTCTTGGGCTGTCTGGGTTTGAAGAACTGCAGCAGGTCTCTGAGAGTGCCTTCGTAGTTGTGTCTGAGAGGGTTGCCCGGCCCGTCCCTGTACCTGCCCAAGAGAGAGGGGGAGAGGGGGGAGACGGAGACGGAGGGGAGGCGAAGAGGAGCAGGTGGTTTCCGAGGAGTGCGGTGTGGAGGGGGGGGGGGGAGGACAGAGGGAGAGGCGGTGAGGAGAGAACGGAGGGGGGGGACAGGTTACACAACCTCGCCACGCCACGTTTCTGGGCGCGTGCCGCGACACGGCCCTCGGGGGGGGGGAACGTGTGACAGAGAGAGACGGGCAGCCCTACCCCTGGGACTTGAAGAACTGGAGGAGCATGGGGTCTGTGTTGAGCCTCTGAGCCACCGTCTTCGCCACCTGCCACAGACAAGACACCAACGCGGTTAGCGCTACACGCACGGCGGCTACCGACAGGGCCGCTTACACCTAGCCGGCGAGTCCCTCTTCCTGACTGACCTGGAAGTAGTTCATGCGGTTGGAGAGCGTGACCACGAAGCCGGGGTCGTTGTGGATGGTCTTGTCGCAGAAGATGACGTCCACCCGGTGGTAGAGGTCTCTGAAGTAGTCCTTGGCTGTGGGCAGCTCACTGGCGTCATTCTCTGGGTCGTCCCTGGAGGAGGAGGAGGGAGGAAGTGAGAACATGAACCATAAGATGAGGGACAGACGGTGAAAACAAAAAAAAAAAAAAAAGGAAGGAGAAGACAGATTGAGAGGCTAAATCTACCGTGCGATGAGTTGCCAATTCAGACATCTGCATTACAGCAACTGATTTTATGCGCACGCGCGCTTACTTTTGGAACACGATGATGTCTCCGTCCATGAGCTCGTCCAGAGCCTTGTCCAGAGACACGTCGTAGTCCTGTATCCGCTCCGTCAGGTTGGGTTTAACTTCCTCATAGAGGATAAGGCTAGTCTCCTGCTGGAAGCCTGCTCTCTCACACATGACTGGCAGCAAGTCTCCTGGGGGGCACATAACAGTCAGCAACCACACAGCCGCAACAGCAACACTGGTGACACCCCCGTGGATGGCCGAACAATGAAGAGGTATTCAGGCGGGGAACTCATTTGACTTCCTGTGGGCGGGGCCAACACGCGCGATCATGGTGCCCACTCCGCATGGTTGGACTTACGTATTTTACAGGATATAGGTGTGTAGATATGTCCACAATAATTTAAGCTTCTGGTTTTGGGGTCGTACATCTTCAAGAACAACATGACATCATCTGTGAGGAAAGGGGAAGCGGGAGAGAGAGAGAGCGTACTCCATCAACACACCAAGCTGAGTGATCAGTCCGCAAGAACAGCATCCACAGGATTTCATCACATGAGCCTGTACATTGTACGTTCTCTACAGGAGCCTGGCAATGATATAGTTGTTTATGAATGGACTTATTCGGTGGATACATGTATGCCAGTTCCTGGAACAACAAACAAACTAACTTGGCCTGTGGCCAGGGGAGGCCAGGGGAGGCCAGGGGAGGGGAAACTCACGGTCTTTGTCGAACTTGGGTAACGTGGCTCCGCTGGCAGCCATCTCTGGGTCGACCGTCTCCAGGAAGATGGTCCAGGGGTTCTCGTTGTCGCTCAAGTCGATCATCTGGACAAACACAGGGACAATTAAAACGGTCTCTCTCTCTCTCTGAGGTTTGCAGTCCTTTATTCTCCATCCGCCCCACACAGTCACACACAGTCACACACACACATGCGCGCGCAGTGTGGTACTCACAGACTTGTTGCAGTCGGCCTCGTAGTCCAGCATGGCGGGCCGCTTGGTGCCGTTGCTCCGGGCCTGCATGGGCCACAGCCTCATCTGGTCCTGAGGGAAACCCTGCAGCACAATAATAACACACTCAAGATTGGTACACACACACACACACGGGCTACGCCACATGCACACGCTCCAGAGAGCACAGACTCAGGCTGTGTTTTGACCTCCTTGAACAAATGAGCCCACACAAACTAAACGCACACTAACAGCCTCATGTTGAACCAGGCTCACGCTCCCTCCAGCTGACTCAAACACTGGAACAATTATTACTCGACTTATTGTTTTGGAAAGAGGTTCTTTTGGAAAAGGTTTGTCGAGCCAAATGGCGCGACTGAAGGTTGGAAATGTCTCCACAAGGTGGACAGCCTCTCTACTAGCATACATTCCCAGACCCGTGTACACACACCTAATGCCACTAGAAGGCAAGAGAGGGAGACACTGTTTCCATGTTGCTGGGGAGGAGAGGAGGAAAAGATGAGCTGGGTTTTACCGATGGATGGAAAATGAGACACACACACACACACACTCACCATGGTCTGGGAGAGGTTCTGGACGAACTCGGCGAGCGTGGAGGACTTGAGGACCTTGAACACCGTGTACTTCACCTTCTCCTCGTCATACATGTCGTTGCCCTGGTGACCACAGAACTGGTCCTCCGTCACCATCTGACGCGACAAGGGGAAACGGGAAGTGAGGAACAGGAATGCGTGGGATACGACCTGCCGACGGGTCCTTCCGCCGCGGCCGGGGGTTTCGTCGCAGCCTACATCTCGAGCACCGTCGGTGGGGGGGGGGGGGGGGGGGGCGGAGCCACGGCCATGTTCCCTACCTGGACCTGCATGTAGAGATGGGCCTCCTGCCTCTCCTTCCTCTTCTGGGCCTCCACCCTCTTCTCCTCCTGCAGGCGCTCCACCAGCTGCTGGGGGATGTCCACGTCTGTGACTGGCAGCAGCACCTCGCCTGGGGGGGGGGGGGGGGGGGGGAGAGAGACAGACAGACGGGGTAAGAGAGAGGCCACGGACCATCAACTACACACACAAATACCCGAGTGAGTCACGCATGAACTGCTCCTATACAAATCTTCCAGATGCTGTCAGGCAGCGGTCTTCGATAAGACTGTTCATTTGAATCGGGTGTGTTGGATTCAGTAAGCCAGTGAGAGATGAGACTCTTGGCAGATGTACGCCAGTACAAGTCCAGTGGCTCGGACTGATTGGACATGGCAGGACGTCGGAGACGGACTCACTGAGTTTGGACTCGCGGATGTACACCAGCATGTAGGCGTTGGTGCAGTGGCGGACAGAGAGGTCGTCGTCATGGCCACCGTAGTTGTGTTCGATGGCCTCCTCTTTGGTGCACCGCGACACGACGTCGTCGTCAAACTTGCACCACTGAGGGGAGGGAGAGAGGGAGAGAAGGAGAGAGAGAGACAGGCACAGAGCACTTAAGAATACTGTTTGGGTACATTCATTCAGCAGCACTTACATCAGTCTGAATCATAGGACAGGATGTTTACTTCAAACAAAACATCAGTATTTCAAAACGCATTTTCCCTTATTGTAGCATTAAAGTGACAGGGACGGTTTGCAACAGGGACGATAACACCCTTTAATAGCAGTTTTATATTCAAATCACTGACTCAACCCCCCAGACAATTCCCCCAACAGCAATGACAGTGCAACCGCCATCATCACATTACCGACAACCATTTAGAGATGCCATGCATTCCTTAACATTGCTCCGCCCCCCCCCCACACATTTACTAACAATAACAGGCCGCTGGCCCCATGACCATTCGGACAATTCCAGCAGCATCAAGAACATTCCCCTTCCCACATTCACCTCCCTCCCTCCCTCCCAAGAGGTAAAAGTAAAAACTAAAACAAGAAGGTGTTCTCACTATTGGCTCCTTGACACTGACTTTGCCGTCTCCCTTGGGGTTGAGATAGACGACATAGTGGCCCCCGTGGTTGTCCCCGCTGTGGACCAGGACCGCGTGGAGGATGTAGTTGGCTGGGTCCTTGGAGTCGGGCTTCTGGAGGAACTCATCCAGAGGCAACTGTTCTGGGAACTCAAACCTGGGGAGCAGAGGGAGCGCAGAGGGAAAGGGGATGAGCGTGAGGGTTCGAGAGAGAGAAGGGGGGGGAGAAAGAAAGGAGGGAGAAAGGGATGAGAGAGAGAGAGAGAGAGAGAGAGGGGGGGGTGGAGGAGGAGGAAGAAAGGAGAAAATACAGAGGGAAACGATGAGGGGGGTAGAGGGAGGCAGGGTGTCAGATTTAGGAATCTATTAAAGCACTGTTCAAATGAACTCATTTCTCAGGGGAACAAGAGACAGTTATAAACTGCAGGAGAAAGGTATAAACAGCAGGAGCGCGGTGACCAGAATGATCCTGTCTGCTCACCGCCTTTCAAAACATGCACATTCATCCTAAGTGCGTGTGCGCGCGTGTGTGCGGGGGTGCCAGGTGACTGGGGGCACGCAGCTCAGATGAGTCACGGTGAAGAACGGTGAACGAGGAGGCGCTCGACACCATCAGCGTGTCATTCCAGAAGTCTCCCCTCAAGCACCACTCAACTCACAGGTCTGGACCCTCACTCTGGACGGCAACCGCACAATACTGCACGCACAACTCGGGAGTCACGCGGCCAAGTGTGTGTGTGTGTGTGTGTGTGTGCGTGGGGGTGGTTACCTGTCGTTGATCTTGATGTTTTGGTCTGTCTGAGGGTCGTACATGAACCTCATGAGCTGCAGGTGCAGGATGGGGGGGAAGGTGAGGAACTTGACCCCCTTCTCCGCCTCCTGCAGGCCGTGCTCTCCTGCGTCGTACTTGTTGTCTCCGTCCAGCTGCTCCACGGCCACGTAGTCCTTGAAGGACTCAAAGACTGCACAGGAAGAGGGGCGTTACACGGGGGGAGTCGACGTACGACAACACTCCTCCTAAACATCAGCTGCTGCTGACGACGACGACGAGAGGGGGGGGGGGTCACGTGTCACAACAGGCTCGTGGGCGATACTCACTGTTCTTTTTTCCTTTTATACTGAGCTGGATGTCGTAGTAGTCCTCTATCCGCTCTGACCGGTAGTCTACGTGCTTGCACTGGATGTAGGACTGCAGAGAGGACAACACACTTAAGAGACGACAGACAGACTGGGAGAAGATTGGGGGGGGGGTTCTAGTCTGGTCAACTTACCACCATCTTTCCTCTGAAGAGTTTGGGGATGGTTCCCTCGACGCAGGTGCCTTTCATTTTGTTCTCGACGTTGTCCAGCAGCTGGAACGCACACAAACACACTTACTTACACACTGCCGAGGAAGCAGATGGTGGTCAGATGGTGAAGAGTCACAGTGGGGGACACTCACCACTCTGCACAGCTCCTGGACGTCGTGCTGCATGAAGCTGTCTAAAGTCTCCCACCTGGAAAAGGAGCAGGACGGTTTCAAACCACTGCTAGTTTCTGTCAATGTCACAGCCGAGGGTTTTGAGGACGTGTCTTAGGCTGGGCCTGTGACAGCAGCGGTGCTGCTCCACGCTGCCAGAAATAATGGATGTGGAGCACGGTGCCAGCGACAGATCGGCACTCCATAGCACCACGGTACCGTTCAGGGGCACTGATACGACTCCACAACACTATTCCAGCACTTAAGAGAACCACTACTGATAGCATGAAACTATAGTGCCCTATCACTTACGGCTCTATGCTAGCACTAAGGAGCGCAATCAATTACAGCTCTATAGCACTATGCTAACACTTAAGGGCACTGCCACTAATAGCTCTTCTCTCGTTTCCTGTTAGCACCAACGAGCACTACCACTTATAGTTAACGTTACAACATGGTAAAGTCAGTGCGAAAAATCTTCAATAAAATTTTAAAAATCTGTTTTTATTATGGCCATGCATGGACTTTCTGCCACGGGCTCTGCTACCCACCCAAAGGACTTGGTGAGTTTCTTGGTGCCCACGGGCTTGTCGCTGTGCTGCAGCTCGTAGAAGACCCTCTGCAGTGCTAGGGGGACGCTCTTGGATGAGTCGTCACCCTCTGTGGGCATCATGTACACCGCCTGAGACAGAAACAAAAAAAACTCATCAATCTTCATAAACTAATCAACGAATGGAAAAACAAAAACAAAATGGATGAATCAAAACGGCAATGGCCGCCTCAGTGTTGCGGGCTGACTGACCCGCCGTAGCTGGTTGGTGAAGAAGAGCGTCTGCAGGAGGCTGTTCATGTAGCAGGTGGCTCCCTGGTTCTTCAGACCCACGTAGCCTGTGTGTTTCTTAGAGTCCCAGCTGCACGCGCACACACACACACAAGCAGGGAAACAAAGGTTAGCTACAACCCAGTTACAGAGAAAGAGAGACACACAGGGACAGACAGAGAGAGACTTACGCCACTCCATGAGGAGCATCCGCCTGTACGTAGACCTCAAAGGAGACCTTGTCATCCTCTACGAACCCTCTCTCTGGATCAGTCACGTCCTGGACACAGGGAAGACATTCACACAAAGTGACAAACGGCACACATCCCTCACAACCTCGACACATCGGCTTCATCTTCCCCACAGGTTCTTCTGTCACTGCCCCGTTGTCCACCTTATCCCTCATGTCCCGTCCCCCGTCCCCCCTCCGGGCAAGCGAGGCAACTCACACTCCAAGACATGAAGTTGGAGAAGCCCCAGTCGTTCTCCTTGTGGAAGAACAGGTGGCTTATCCTGCGGCTGAAGGACTTCTCGTCGTCTTTGTAGTTGATGATCTTCAGCATCGCCTGTGCGTGACAGGACCATGACCTGGGGAGGGTAGCACACACACACACAAAAACACTTCAGTGTGGGTGCCTAGCTTCGGTTTCCTGGGGTGTACTCTGAAGTGCTGTGTCGGCCCTGTGCTTACGTGGAGTCAGACTCGGCGTTGCACTGCAGGAAGAAGCCCACGCTCTTCTGGTGGGGCCTGTCGGGGTAGAAGCGCGGCATCACCATGATCTTCCAGGGCAGGTTCCTCACGAAGCAGGACGGGCTGAGGACAGACTCGCTGAGGCGGCTGAAACGCTCCACCACGTAGCGGAACGTGGCCTCGGACCGCCAGCTGGTGTCTGGAGGGAGGGGCACAGGCGCAGGGGCTAGGGGGGTCACCTCTCGGAGGGCAGGGGGGTCTGTGCAGACCTGATGTTGGTGCTTATGACGTTTTGTTTCACCAGCTTGTGTGTGTGTGTGTGTGTGTGTGCACGTGTGGATGAGTGTGTGGAAACGCGAGTCCTCACCATCTTCCATATCTTCCTCTGTGTTGTTATGGCCGTCTGCCATGGCCACGTTCCCGTTAATGACTGGGTTAGCTGGGATTCTCGGAGGGTCATCGGTGTCCCCAGCTGAAAGCACCAGCAGATCCAGCCCATTAACAAACATTGCTATGTTCTACTATATATGTGGCAGGGTGGAAATAATGTAGGTTTGAACAGTTTCACAGCTGAGGTGTGTGGGGTTGGTGGGGACGACTTTGTATGATGGTGTTACATTGACAGGATAATTAGGAAAATAATCCAGAATTAAGTTGTGAGCTTGACACTAACCGCTTCTTGCATTTATTTTCATCTATAAACACAATGGAACGACAAAAAAAACTAAACTTACTGCGGAGCAAACATCAAGAACGAGAGAAAAAGCAGTCTGACTGCTGCAGCTTTAATCTTGTAAATAAAGGTAACAGGGATATAATTATCCTGGCTGGCAAATCATTGTTTGTGTTTGAGCCCCAAGTGTGTCTGTGTGTACTTGAAAATGCCTGTGTGTCTTAGTATTCCCAGGATGTGACAGAGAGCTGATGTTGGCTGGCTCCATGCACTGAGTCAATGAGCCACGCTCAGGAGACTGACCTCATTTTGCCAAGTGGATTACAAGCTACTAAGGACGTGTGTCAATCACATAAAACGACTTCCTGTACCGCCCCCAGCAAATAACCAGATACAGGCCTAAAATTAGCATTCCTTCCCCACACCCATACTACCAAACAATAAGTGGAACAATTAAACATACACTGAACAGACATCATTCAAAACAGATGTCCCACTGATGACAATACATGATATAGAGCATCTAATCTGTGCATCTCACTCATATGGGTAACCATTGAATACATGCATGGTAACCTTTTAGAATACACTTTTAAACGATTTTATTTATTTATTTATTATTTTAAATACTCACAGGGACATAAACACACAAGGACTACGACTTGAACCCATTCATAATTTCATGACATCAAGTCTACAAGACCTGGAGCTCTGGATCAGAAAATCTGATGGGCCTGTATCATACAGAACCGTTGCAAAAGTACATAATCAGCTTTAAAGCAGTCAGCTTCAAATAGAGGGGGGACGGGGCAGTGATAGTGGGCCAGATAAAATGGGGCTGTAGCTCCTGCTTAAGTTAAAGGCTCGGTAATCAGGAATGGTTTGCGATGGAGTGGGACTGATGTAGTTTCAATAACTAACAATTGTAAGGTGCTGTTGCATTAGATGTTGTGACCAAAGCGCATCTGCTGGGTTTGCTGAGTAAACAGATTCACACTGGGATTAACGCTTTAAAGCACGGAAACTGGTAGCTAGTTACCTATTATTATTTGTAACTACATTAAACGAGAAAATGCTACTTATCAAAAGATGTTTTGCAGATGCTTACGAAATTATCTGAATTGACTAACAAATGCGGATCATTAAAAATGGCGAGCTCCACGCGCGTTGTTTCTTCATACAATGAAGCAGCAAATCCCCGCGCCGTTTCAATGCGAGCCCCACATGCGGGCCTTGCCGCAGCAGCCAACATCAACCCTGCCAGGATTTTTGCTGTCCGACATTAGCAAATATCAAACTGGGACAAACGAATGCGTTGTCCCTAGTTACTAAGCCTTACAATTAACCAATTTCAATGTATTGATGCCTGTGTACTTACTAAAATAGTTAAAAGCATCGTGTGTGATGAATGGTTTATCAGAAACGTTATTTATATTTGAATGACTCACTTCGACATTTGGCAAAACAGGCTGACGCATCAAGCTAGCTAGTTAGCTAGCTAGGTATAGAAATAAAAATAGCCAATATATATGCACACCTCTACTTGACTAGCTAGCGAGGCAACGACAAGTTTACTTGAACGGGAGGGAAAATAAAGCATCCATTTATCTACCCAGCTATCCTTAAAAACGTAAACAAACCAAAAAGCCGGGCCGCAAAATTAAATTGATAGTTGCGAAATACAATCCACCATCTTGTCGCCACACACCCCCTCTGTATTAGCTGTGTAGTTAGCTCTAGCTATGTGGCGAAACTGCTGCTAGCACAGCAGCTACCAGTTCAGGCCCGTTTGTGGGAATGAGAAAGTTCGTTGCTAATGACAACTGCTGATATTGTATCTTAAAAATATTATTTAAGCGAGATACGTTAACATGTAACTGTCGACATCCCCTAAAATCAAACAACGTGCTCACCTACATTAGAAATCAAATAATTTTGCTACCTCTTAGCAATGTGTCCGTAATTGCCATTGTTAAATTACATGCGCAGGCTAACTGGCTAGTAGTAGGCGTGACACACTAAGCTATTGTTTATAGCTGTACGTTTAACATAAACCAGGCTTAATATTCCAATTTGAATGGGCATAGCAAAAATAACGGTGCACCCAATTTTTTATCTGGCTGCATAATCGATCTGCAGTTCTTTTGATCGTAATTAGCTACGTTAACGATTAAACATTGCTAGCTAAACTAGCCACTTGCATGCTGCCTGGCGATGTTTGTTATTGAAGTGGTCAATAATGATACAACACTTAAATCGGGCTTATGGGTGAATGTCAAAAGAATTTCGCACCACAAGGCATTACTAACGTGATTACCTAGCTAACTGTGTTGTAAGCCTGTTTAAAGTTAACTAAAGATTCAGTGACGCGTCAACCAGTTCACGGTAACTAGCCCACAAACTACCCCATTACGACAATCAACGTTAGCAACACAGCTAAGACAACGACGCCATACGACGTCTGTGCTAGCCAGTTAGCTACACGTAGCTAACGCTAACAACACTTCTAGACTAACGTTGGTGTTAAGTAGTTAGTGAGAAACACGTGTAACCATTACTGATAGTGAACCTTCGCTTTTACATTTCCTTTGTTGAAGGACTATCATTAGCTTGTTAGCTAGCTAACAAACTGCGCTTGGTAAACGAGGTCAGCAGCAACACGCAAGACTCAATTTGCTGCAATGCAATGGACGCAACATCAGCAAATCTACAGCTAATGTTACTTAGCTGGCTGTGACAGGCCTTCATGTTTACTGTTAAGTTGAATGCACTGAACTTGCCCGGGCACCTACCGTTTGACATCTTACAAATAATATTGTACTAGCTCCTCTGTCTGCTTATGCCCATCTCCGTTTTCTATGTCCATCTCAGGCCTCTTACCTTCCATTTCCATATCCTCGGGTTCGCTAAGCTGTTGCTCGCCGGCTTTCTGCTGCTGTTGCTGAGTGTGGTGATGATGGTTCATGTTGGCAACTGTTGTGATGTGATGATGCCTGTTATCTTTGTTCCCCTCGACCTTGTCCGGAATCGGTTCCGTGGGGAGCCGGGTTCTGAGTTGTTGAGGCGTCTGAGGATGCGGAGGAGGGATAGACAGGTCGAGCCTAGGCGGCTGGGCCTGTTCTAAAACGACCTCGGCCTTTTCTGCTGTCAGCGCCGGGGATTGAGGAGGGGAGGTCGGTGGGGGAGCAGGCAGAGAAACGCGGACGTATTTGCTCGCTATTCGCCCAATCTCGGCGCTTTGATGGGTGCAAATCGCTGACGGTGGTGGATGACTAGGGCTCAAAAAAGGAGGCCCGTTGAATTAAATCAATCCGGCTTTACCCCAGAAGGAGTGGGGTTATAGGCGAGGTGAGAAAGACAACTCACATACAACCTGCAGCCGGAGAAACAAATAGTCCGTTTATAGCCACCTGACACTGGGTAGCCAAATAACGGATTTAGTACTACAGGGGAAAAAAAGGATCATTTGCTAACGACTCACTTAACAACTTTCCCTACAATATTCCCAGTCCGTGTGTTCCTCCGATTGTCCCTCGTCTGGAGGAGAGCGGAGAAAAAAGCTATCCATTCAAACACGCTTCTAATTTGGAATCGCACTAATTTAGAAGTTTACGGTGCTCGAGATGCCACAGTCTGATATCGACTTTTCCACATCAAACCACCTTATCGATATAGGCAACAATATTTTAAACCTTGTCGCATTTCTAACGTCTCGTCTATGTATAAATTTGCCCGGTCACAGCCAGTGCCTCTCACCCGCTCCTCGGTTTGTGATGTTGAGTTGAGGTAAAAACTCAAAATGGCGGTCGCGCTCTTCTCTGAAATGTCACATCCGCATGGAGATCCAAACACTCGCTTCGAGCTGGTTTGATGATAGTCTGTTTCATTGATTAGAACTTTAGTTTAAAGTCAACAATTATACTATTCGTGGGTGGTGTAAGTTATGATATTATTATTCCATGTCAGTTTAGTTTACATTAGGATTGAGCAACAGGACGCACACACAAATAAGTGACCTGTTCCATTTACATCGTCTTTAGCCTACATCTTGGTAATTTACAATCACAACATGATGAGATTTGATCATGATATTTAAGTCGATTCTACACTTTAAAATGGCTGAATATTAAAATGTCTCTACATGGCCGATGTATGACGGCCACACAGCACTGTTCACACTCATGGTAACATTATAATATATAATGTTATACTATAATTACATATAGCCTATATATTTTTTTATATAATTCCTTAATCTGAATGATTTATTGATTATTCTTTAACGTTAATAGCGCAAGACATATTTGATCGTGGACCCCTACCCAAGTGTGTATGTTTTTCTGCACTAGCCATCACGATTACACAAAATGTTTCATGGAAAAGTATGCCATCTAGTGAAGAAACGTGCAAAGAGTGAAGTCACCCATATTTGGGTTCTGCATAATTTTTATATACATTTATTTTTGAATCCACCTATCGGTTTTATTTGATTCAAATATGAACAAATTAACAGCATATTTTGAAATGGTATACTTGATTTAAAAAAAATACAGTTCGTCAATGTGTTCCAATGTTCATTTATGTTGTGTCTTCGAAAGTGCAAAGCCGGTCTCAAAAGGGCAGAAGTTGGTTGTTCTTGGGTTGAAATAGGAATTGTGTTTGATTTCCTTAGATTTACTTTAGTATTTGAACACATTATAAAACGACGACATATTAATTACCATAAAGTATTTGATTATTTTAAATGGATACTATGTATATTAAGTATAATTTAGCATGTTATGTGTGCAGTTGGCCTATGTAGGCTACCAACGTTACACAGAAACATAACACACGTCTCATACAAGCTTGTGAGCTACAGGGCAGGGAATTTTCGTGGAGGTTCCTTTGTCATTTAATTAACAGATGTTTCTTTAGTCCACTGAAACGTCCAGTTTTAACACCAAAACATCGCTGCAATGCCAATCCAGCCAATCGCTGTTAAGTATTAGGTAAGAAGGCGGGCTGTAAAGAGCATCACGCTAGTATGCGCTATATATAAGCCAACGTCGAAGCTCTTCAAAAAATATTACAGCCTTTCCAAAAGGGTGGTGGTGCTGCCAACGTTGTTTAAACATACATCAATCAAACAATAACATTAATGAAGTTACAAACGGATAGTTCATCGCTCTTTCAAGTAAAGTATTCATTAGTGTACTAAAGCTGTGATCTCCGAAACTTTCAGTGTTAAGTAAATGGAGGAGAAGAAGGAAGACGGAGAGTCGGAGATTCAGGAACACGGACCCGAGCATTGGTTCTCAAAATGGGAGCGGCAGTGTTTGGCTGAAGCGGAGCAAAGAGAGTTAAACGAGGAGGAGGTCGATAACGACCAAGATAAATTGTGGCATCTCTTCCAGAATTCTGCCACTGCGGTAGCACAGCTATACAAAGGTTTGATGGCGGTTACTACAAAACAGCCCCTTGTTGGCGAACTAACAAAACGCAGTGGTAGCAACAACGTAGCTAGTTCGCTTAGTGGCTCTCTCCTGACTTGCTAGCATAACGAGCTAGCGTTAGCCAAGCTAGTAGTCGCATACTTCTGGTGACTAGTTGCTTAGCTAGGCTAATGCTAGGCTAGCTAACGTAAGCCCAGAGAGCTAGCCTGAATGTTGTTGTGAAATTTGCTAACTGGCTAGAGCTACTGTAGCTAAAGTTCTTGCTTAAGTTTGAGCTGACACTGCTAGCTAGCTATCTAGCTAACATTATACCAAGTATTGTTGTAGTGTTAGATCAATGGGTAAATTAAAAAGCCCAGCAAGACTTAAGACACTTTTAATGAACAACTGTGATGCAATAACTAATCTTGTTGTTGGCTAAATGTAGTTGTATTAACGTTTAGCTAGTCTAGAAACAAAATGGCGATGGAAACAACAATCATTGCTACGCGACATTCCTTTTGACAGCTTTGGCTTAGTCTGTCACTGTCAGGCTTGTTGGGACCGTGGTAATGACTAGCAAGACATCTTTACCAGCGTGCTAGATTATACATTTTTGGCTTGGATTGGCAATGTAAGCAGACGCGAATAGAATAGAAACGAGTGGCTAAATACAAGGCTCTGTACTAGCATATCTTTTTGAAATAGCTTTAGATTTGGCTAGCCTCTGTGTAGCTGGCTAACTAGCTCTAGCAAGGTAGCTACCGAAAATCAGGACAAAATGGCGAATATTCTATTATTGGTTAGATTGTTAGCGATACAAAATTGATTGGTCAGTGTGCGATATTAAACTATAAATCATATTGATCCAAAGTTTTTAATTGTTTCCAACTCGGGATTGTAACTTTCTTGCTGAAAGGACAGTTTTAGTAGCGTGCTTGCAAACTGTCGAGTTGGCCATCTAGCACTGGTTCAGTTATTTTTATTTCAAAGCCTGTCTGCAACTCTAGTTGCAAGACAAAATGGCGAATGAAATGTCTACACTGTAATCACGAAGCTAGTAAGCTTTATGGTTCGGAAACAATAGTCTTACCACTTCAGCCGATTAAGTTAGTAAGAATTTCTTATTAGGTAAACCTTTACACTAATGAGATGATATTTTAGAAAAATGCTGATTCTGGTCATTTTCTCCCCAGACCGAGTATGTCATCAACAAGGTCTCTCTCTTTGGGTGCCATTCCAGAATGCTGCAACAACAGTCACGAACCTGTACAAAGGTATTGATAACTCATGCTCATCTCACAATTGTGGGATTGGGTTTTGGCTATCACACCAATAGAAGATGAGAACCCTGTAGCCATTTTGCTTCTAAACACAGACATTTGTTGTTTTTATTTGGACATTCTATCAAAAACAGTAAATGGTAGAGAGCCTCTTTGTCACCTGGATATTCAACCTTCTCCAGCTTTTCAGCTTGGCTGGGTGGCACCCTCTGGAAATGAGGAGGCAGCCTATAGATCTGTCAGCTGCCTGTCAGTTACACATGTTCTTTTAACAGGACAAAACTACAGGTCTTAATGTTATTGTTTATATGCATTTATTCAGTCTCAAACAAGGCCTTATTAACTTGTATAATCAACACATTCTGCCTATTAGTTCTGGTGTGGTGTTTTTGTTTATTCATTGTCATACATTTTTTTGACTGCTGCTTCAGTTTAGGAAATGCCATTTGGTCAGTTAAAAGTAATCACTGTCCCCTATATTCCTGGTAACAGAGAGTGTTGAGGCGCACCAGAGGAGCTATGACTTGGGCATACAGATCGGCCACCAGAGACGTAATAAGGACGTGCTGGCCTGGGTAAAAAAGAGAAGGAGAACCATCCGCAGAGAGGACCTCATTAGCTTCTTATGTGGAAAAGCTCCACCGCCCCGGAGTTCCAGGGCCAACCCCAGACTGACTGTGGTATCACCCAACCGGGCCCCCCCTGCTGAGACGGGCTCCTCCGTGGAGACTGACCTCCAGCCATTCAGAGAGGCCATAGCTCTGCACGGTAAATGAGATGTTATGTAGATACCTACACACAGTCGTGTCAGATACAATACCACAGCGTGGCTTTGATTTGCCATAAATTGGAACGTATTGAGCATGTAAGAAATGACGTGTGTGTGTGTTCATGGGGATGATACACACTTGTATCAGAAGAACAAGCCAGTAGACTTGGTCATGTTGGAGGAAGGGGGTCTCAGAGCTTTGTTAGTTGGCCATGTGTCTGTGAATACCATACTTCCCAAATGTCACAGGCTATTTCTGTGCTCTGTTTTTGAATTTGCAGATGTTACAACTTTTAAGCAGTTCAATTACCATGTCAGATGTTTGGTGTCGCCTTTCGTTTTGTTAAACTCCCTATTTCTTGGCCAATTCAAAGTTTTTTTTAATTGATTCTTTTTTTTTCAATTTGTACATGCTTTGGATTTATAGCTACAGATAATGGTCTGGGGTAAAATAATAAAGTAAACCTACTTGATATCTGCTAAAACATGAACCAAATTACCTGAATGTAGAAACGTTTTAAAGGTTGAGTTCTTTTAGTATTTTTGGAAGAACAACCATGGCCTTTGGAAAAAGTCTGTTTGCTATGTTGTAAACATGACTTGTGCCTTAATGTTAATGCTTATTGGGCAAGAATCTTGAGTTTGACCATTTCTTTGTCTTCTCCTCTGTCTCCCCATTGTCTGTCCATTTCATCCCCGCCTCTCCCCACGCTAGGTCTGAGTGGGGCCATGGCTAGTATTAGCGTGCGCTCTGGGGCCCCTGGGTCTCCCACCCACGTGAGTGGCGGAGGAGGTGGTACAGGATCAGGTCTGGTGGGCCGCAGGCGTAACGGCCTCCACGATGTCGACCTGAACACTTTCATCTCTGAGGAGATGGCCCTGCACCTGGACTCAGGCTCTGCCTCTGCAGGGGGGGGGGCTAGGAAACGCAACTCGGCTCAGTGCAATGATGTCATCACGGACTCCCCCACCCATAAACGCAACCGGATGATCTGATTACCAAGCTTGGAGCCTGGTCGCCGGGGCTGAAGATGGACGGCTGGCTACGGAGGGGATCTGTGCTGATGGGAGGCGTTTCGTTTAGTGATGACTTTCTTCCCTTGTCTCCTTGTCTTGCTTATTTCCCTCATTGGCGTGCCTAATCCAAAATGAGAGCACTGTTGAGTATCAGAGCAACATATATATATATTTATATATATATGGAACATTTCAACACAATTCTTTCAATCATCAGTGGTCATTAAGGGAAGAAGGCAAGGAAATGAGAGGAGGAAAGGGAGCCATTGAAGATGGTTGGAAACGCAGCCTTCCAGGGGGAGAACAAGGCACTGTGTTGCTTGAAATAAAAGCCACTTGATCCTCAACACTTCTATTACCCTCCCTCCCCCAAATAGTCCCATCCTCACCCATCCCCTTATAAAGGAAATGAGGGCCATCGCAACGTCTCTGACTCTGTGAATTCAATAATGTTTGCCAAATGTTGGAACACTGTTGGAGACCCATTCTGTGCTCTGACAAATGTTGTTCTTCTGTTACCCATTCTTCTCAGTGGACATGTCTGTCAGTCAAGACAGTGAGATCTCTCTAGGAGCATATCTCTGTGGCTTCCTCTGCCTCCTGTATCCAGTCATATTGCTGTGGGTATGATAGCCCATACTACCAATAGCAGGCTATTGATGTTTGATATAGACCTTTTATCTGCTAACTCTGCATCAACATTAACTTCAGTTTAGTTCAGTCACCACATACCAGTGTTCAGTTTCAGGTTGTTTCGGCCAACGTGCAGAAGTCAACGTTTTTGACAAGCTTTTTTTTCACCTGGCTTTTTCTTTTCTAAAGGAAAAAAAATAGTTTTTGTTGTTGCCACAGCTTAAATAATACCTGACTGTTGCAGACTTCACCCTTCTTCCTAGTCTTATTTGATGCAGCTGCTGTTTTATGTGATTGTGTGATAATATAATGAGAGTTGCAATAATGATTTTGCACTTAGCTTTCACACCTAACTCATGCAAGTTATTCTTCCATTGGGTCCCAGTTATACTTCACTGTGCACAAACACCTTTGTCTCTCACCCATGGGAGAGCATTAGCCCTAGAAAGTATAAATCAGACCTGTTCTTTCAGAGGCAGTGTCCCAATGTCCATACTACCGCACTTGCTGGCGTACACAGCCTTCACACTCATCTGTGTGAAAGTTTGGATGTTGGGATGTTCACTGTGTTGTATAGGGAAAGTGCATTATTGAGATGTATGTGGAAAGCTACGATTGGCTGGCTACCCTGTGGATGGAGCTCCTGAAAGTGCAGGTAGAAATGTTTCGAGTAGAGCGGACCCTCATAACACATGGAGTGGGAATTGTGTTGGTTCTGTACATGACATTTCAATTGGTTACATTCAAAAGACAATGCCAGTTCATCTGTCACTAAACCAATGAATGGTCTTTATATCCTTTTAAAGTAGACAGCCTCAAGTATGCAGACTCATGCCACATCTCTCTGGAGCCAACACTATTACCAACTGTTTCTTGATACTTATATTATTTGTTTAAAGTAATAAATGGCTAATCTATATACTTAACATTTAGGTGTTGGTATGATATGTGGTTTCACGTTGTAAAAGGAATAAAAGAAAACCATTGAATTGCAATTGATGTACTATGTTTCATTAAATAACATGTTCATGTGGTTGGTTGTTATTTCTCTAGGTATCCCAAATATGTTTGGGGGGGGTCTGTATGTGAAGTTGTAATACTATTGAAATCCAGTTGGTGCCACTATAGTTGCAATATTGTAGTGACTGGAAATCATACATTTTGTTGATCTGCTATTAAGACGAAGACATGCATCCTCTGCATAGAGAGAACTATGCAGGACAGCATTAAGAACTTGTGTGTGTATGAAGTGTTATAGGACTTACTACAGCACAGAAAACATGACAACTTTGACACATAACTGGTTAGTTTTATAACTAGTGCTATTAAAACTATACATCAATTGTAAATGAAATAAACTGTAAACTTCATTAAATAATTCTGCAGTACAGAGGCAACATTATTTTATGTGTATTTATCTAAATGCTGTCCAAAATATCAATATAGCGTCTGAGAGTAGAGTAATTAAAGTACTCTCTGGTCTTAGTCTTTTAAGGTGAGGCTTTGTGGCAGTCACACAAACACACCTTAAGATATTTTAACAGGAATCTGACAAGTGATGCGATATGACCAGAACAGTTTCAACAAAAAAATGTTTGCAGCTGAAGTCATGCCAAGTAGGAAAGGAAAAACAAGGACTGTGTGCTCTGGTTATGAGAAAAAAAAAAGATATTAAATTCGCTTTGATGTCTTTCCATTGAACATTTCTGCTTTTTGGTCCTCTGAGGCTGGGTTCCAACACTTCTCAAAGGCCTCCTACCCTCATCTCCTTTCAGTAACGGAAAGGGAAATACAAGGACACAACGCTGCTCCTCAAACTGATCCCATCAACAGTCGTGGGTTGTTCTTTTCTTCTTTCCTTGGATCACATGACAAGAAACCCCTCAGGCCTTTGGTGAAACATTCCATATTCTTCATGAGGTTCTAATTAAGGCCTCACATTCCAGAGGGCTAGAAGAAACTGGGGAACTGTGATGAAGAAAGAAGCAAAGTCCAAGAAGCCATGTCTAATTATTGAGATGCAGCCTAAATCAGGGGAAGGTTGTGGTTGGGCTGAAGGGCAGGACTAGATCTGGCTGAGGGGGAGGAACTTCTGGTAGTAGCTCTTGGTCACATCGATCATCAAATCCTGCGTACATTCTGGTAGCTCCCCAGAGAACAACCCTGGGAAAAATAGCAGCACGGCTGAAATTAGATGAATTTGAGCACGTGCCATCACAATGATAAGACTAGAGGATACAAAACACATGTAACATGCTTGTTCTTTCTCATTTCACTGGCTGTGAAGACGACAGGATATTCTGTACCTGGGCACCCAGAGAACACAGTAAAGGGAGGGACCACTGTCTCAGGGGGCAGTACTGTGTTGTCCAGGATTTTACAGCAGTCCTTCAGCACACAGCGTCGACCCTGCAATATAACAGGATCAATCTCTCTATTAACTGAAGCAGGGGCATCACTGACGATAAGATGGGCTGGTTTGGGTACCACACTATCCTCATTGTAAAATCACAAAGTACGTTCTTAGAGTGCATTTTAACACCATGTGATTATCCATGCCCCCTAGCATAGGGAAAGGAAGAATGAAAGTGTGTGTGTGTTTAATGGCACTCACTATGACACAGTTCTTGCCGATATGGACATAGGAGCCTATTTGTGCAGCGTTAACCACACAGTCCTCTTCTATGAAAACATGGTCGCCAATGTGCAGGGGGAAGAAAGCCACCCTGACAAGAGAGACAGATGGGAGGATAAGAAGAGATGGAGACAGCCAAGTCTGACAGCATATCTTGACAATACAAGCTAATCCTGCTTCTACCGTGCCAGTAATATCAGTCTGCAGAATATATGTCTGAGGTGAGGTCTGAGAGCAGGGCACTCACCCTTTGCTAAACTTCTTAAAAGGCGGTCGAATGACACTCCGGCTCTTGACAACACAATGTCTACCAACTCTGACATTGGCCAGATCTCCCCGTATGATGCAGTCGTTCATTACAATCGTCTGGAGAGGAGGACCGTCAGACAAAAATGCATCCATGAAAATTATATATTAAGAGAAACTACTACTACTATTACACGGGACTATAATCACATTGCAACATCATTTGAATTGAATACAGCATAAAACCGAGCTCTACTCACTTTTCCGTTGAGGACGATGTTCTGACTCCCACATAGTACAGACTGTCTGCTCACTTTGTTACCAGAGGCCTATGGGACCAAAAGAACATGGGTTAGATCGTCAGTAATCATCATCTTGTACATAACCTTGTCATGCTTGCTTGTTGGCTGCAAACTAACAAGCTCTGCTGTGCTTATCTGTAACGAACTCTTTAGCCACCCAATATGCCTTCCAAGCTAGTAAAGCTAACGAACGTACCGCTACTGTACGTTGTAGCTAGCATGATTTGGCTAGCTAACAGGTTCCATTGACAAAGAAATAACAAGCTATATGGCAAATTAAACGAGCAAGCTTACAGTTTCAATATACTCTGCTTTGTTGTAGAGTATTTCGCACAATTCCATGTCTGTAAAATGTATGTGGTAGGCTATAGAAAGCTTAGTTTTTCTTCTTGTCTTCTCTGTCTGTTTTGCACTGCTGTCAGTCTCCTCAACCGCTCCCTTCTTCCGAATCGGGCTTTAAGACCTCACAAGATGATTGTAGAAACATCAAACGTGTGTTAAGATTGGACACATTTATTTCATATTTCCTTTTAAAATAAAGTGCAGATGTCAGAAATCAATTTATTTACAAAAAATTGTAAAAATATTGTCGTATTGTACACATATAGCTCTATTAATAGAAAACACAGATCTCAAGTGCAATCGTTTACTCTAGTCTTGTTCTGTACTAAATACGTAAAAACGTTTTAGACACAGTTGTATTTCTTCACGTGATAGTTTTGAGAGAATAGTTCTAACCACATTGTTACAATTGCAGATATCACCTAATTTACGCATGTAGGCTATGTTGAATTGGTGTTGTAAGCAAGGGTCAATTTAGGTTATCCTGCGCAAACTCAGTGACAGGAAGAAGCACTCGATCGCTTTGCACGCTGGGAGTAAGCTGAAATCAGTCATGGCGTCCCGTGTCCTAGCGCAGTGTGTCCGCTCGCTTACCCGGCCTTCGGCGAGGCTTTCATCGGGTGGTGTTGCTGTGAGAGTGATTGCTGCCCCGGTCCTCGCGAACCACCGACCATACTCTTTTATTTCCAACTGCCAGCGAACGCGGTGGATTGAACAGACACGGGTAACTCTTGAATAACATTGAACTACTCGCCCCCCTGGCCTAGCGGTAGTGGATCGTACTGTGACCTACCTGCGTCTTTCATGAATAGCATGCTGAATCGCTATCACAGCGTTCATTACATACAACTTCAAATCTTTAGAAAAGGTTATGTCTTAAATATACTTGGCGCTATCTGCACATATTTTACATCAATGTCGTAGCCTTCTACGACTTGAGGACTGAGTATGCTTAGCTAAGCTAGCCAAGTCTGGTATAAGGCGTGACTGTGAGCGTGTTCTAACTGCATATATACATAACTTTGTTTATTTGCCAGATGATGTTTCAATGCATCTATTTAAAAAGCTGGTTTAAATTAAACATTTTAGCAGGAAGTCCCTATTTAGTCAGTAAATCGTCTATTTAGCTAACAACATTGTCGTCATGCAGTGTCAGACAGACTAACCGACTTGACCATTCATGATTCCGTCGTCAGATGACCCCTGCTGTAGTGGTATGGCTCTATGCAACTGAACCTCTCCACCTCCCTGTATCCCTTATTCTATTTTTCCTTAGATCTCGAGCAATGTGGGCGTATTGTGCCGACAGTATGGCGACCTGCCCCCTCTCACCCTGGAGACCATCAAAGACAGGGTCATGTACGTCCTAAAACTGTATGACAAGATCAACCCCGAGAAGGTAAAGTAGCTGCTCCAGCACCAGCAGCAATACGGGGTATACTATGGAACTGTCATGCTGGCTGGGCATGTGTTAGCTGCTGTGATAGTTGACTGAAGTAGCAAATAATCACTTGCATCACGTTGCACCAATACAAATCAAGCCACATAGCCTATATGTGATTGAAAATGGGGAATGTTAACTTAGCTAATTGGTAAGGCATTGTATAATGATCCTCTTGCCCATCTGCCATGTGTTTCAGCTCCAGGCATCATCCCACTTCATGAAGGACCTGGGGCTGGACAGCTTGGACCAGGTAGAGATCATCATGGCCATGGAGGATGAGTTTGGTGAGTGTTAACCAGCACATCAGCCCTTCTTCTTCCAAGCGCATGCCAAGTTTCATTTGTAAATGAAATATTAGGTGTCCTAAAAACATAATAAACTCAATAATAAGAGGTCATAGACAAATGACAATAGAGCATGCAATGAGATTGAGAATATTTATGTGGAAGAACTGCTTAGTGTTATAAAGGTATACCAAAGTACTGGGACATTTTACAAGTTTGCATTGCCTCTTGTAAGATGCCTGTGTGTGAGTTCCCTACACAAATGCATGAAACTACTCTCAAAAGGTGTCCTAGGATTAGAGACGAATCACTGTTTAACAAATATTTGTTATTTGCAGGATTTGAGATCCCTGATGCAGAGGCTGAGAAGCTGATGTCACCAGAGGATATTGTACATTACATTGCAGAAAAGAAGGATGTTTATGAATAGTATAAAACAAACCAATGACGGTGAGTGTCTGTCCGCTCTCACTGTATATGATACAAACCTGCATATGAACACAGGGTTAGAGCTGGTAAGGTTGTGTAATTCTCTGCCATGCATGGTAATTTCCCCCCCCCTCCTTTATCTTCTCTAGATAGAGGTGACCCAACATGACCTCACAGGAAGTAGTTGTGATGCAGATGGGCAGCAAATGTTCCAGTTCCTCAGCTAGTTCTCTTTCTCTCTCTGTGGCATCAGTGTCAGCTGCCTTGTCCTGTGTTTGTGTGTATTTAATAAAATGTCATTATTTGGGGAAAAAGACAGTTTGTCTCATAGCGCCATCTTGTGGGTGTGTATTTTCTCATTTAAGAACCTGTAAAGAGTATACCGTGCATTTTAGTATCAGATGCGAATAGGTCCAGTTCAATTTAAGGTATCTAGAATATGTACAAGGCAGGTATGATAAATAAATATATTTGCATGTACACTGCATCCATAATGGTAGATAGGTACAATAAACCTGCTAGAAGGCTACAATGTCATCCACTTCTCATTCCACAACCCGCAGTCATAGGGTTAAATCCCACAGAGGTGCATAATACAGGTGTTGTTGCATCAATAATGAAGTCCAAATCTTGCCCACACCCGGGTTCTCACACTGCTCCTCTTCTGAACGCAACGACCACCTCTAAACACAGCATCAGGTGTGTTCGACTTCATGCAGCGGCCTTGAAGCTGAGAACGCCATTGGCTGCTTCAAGTTAGCCGGGCTGCATGAAGTCGAACACACCTATTAACTTGCTCTGCCACTGAAGCTTCAGGGAGGTGGGTGGTATTTATACTGAGGAGTAAATCAAACCAGTTACTCTGTCACCTAACTGGAATAATACTGGCATACATTTACTTTGACAGCCTTATCACTTATTGGTTGGATGTCAACCATGTTTAATAGGTGCAGCTTGCAAAAAGTAGAATAGAAAATACAGAGGCTTCAGACAGGACGGGTGGATCACTGTTAGTCTTTTATTGAGGGTTGTACCCAAGTTATACAGCTTTGTAATCCGACAACAGGGTCAGAAGGTTACAAACAGTTATCAGTCTACAAGTACAACTAACAGAGGACCTACAAACTACTATTCTACACCTCATTACAGATTCTCTTAAGAGCACTAAAATCAAGAAAAAAAAAACCAAGCAACAAAGTGGGGGAAAAGGATCAAATAAAAACAAAATGACAGCATCAGAGGAGACATTCATTAGAATACACTGGAGTTGGTTTCTACCTTGTATCAGGCGACTTCGATTTCTCAATTATACCCATACTAATAAGGATTGTCCTTCAAAAAGTGCAGTTCCCCAAAGATAAAATCCTAAAATGACCCCAGGAAGACAATGAAAAGTACTTCCTGTTCATTTAAGTTGGTACGTAATTAGACATTGTTTACATTTTCTATACATACTTTTTAAACAGTCTCCCAGAAGCAATGTGCATATAGGTTACAAGTGAGCAATCTACTCATCCTTCCTCTTGTCTGATAGAATCTCTATACAAAAAGTTGTAGTTGAAAATTTGCAGATTCACTAGTCCCTTCTGTAATCATTCAGAGGGATGCTGTGAGAAGGACATTGCGAATCCTAATGCGCTTTCTGCTACAACTGGCCGATGACTTCTAGGTAATAAAGGTTTATTAGTTTCAACAATGGCACAACAAGGGTTTCAGAACTGACTGGGATCCTGTCTCGCCTGTGGTCTATTTGGGATAAGGGAAAGCAAACCCACATGGACATGGAAGCCTGGATTTGAACTCCACTGCATAGTCTCTCTGAGGCCCATCCCAAACCCTCCCTCCCTGACCCTCAACCCCCCCACCCCTTACCCCGAGTCTTTGTGCTGGTTAGACTAAAGCTTTTCAGGGTTTGTGTATACTAAATGTAAAATGACAAAGACAGCATAAACTCACAGTTTTTGTAAAGTCAAATTGCCTTAGCGCATTGTTGGACAGTAGGAACCATTATTTAATAGACATGGGTGTATATAGATATAGTATTTGCTCACAGGATAGCAAGTCAGAAAAAGGACAACATTTTTAAATACAAAAGTAGTATAGTATCACAGGCCAGGCCCCCAGCCCCCTCCTCTCTTCCCTATACCTGGCCTTCATACAGGCTGCTAGGCAGCGATGGGGATTGTACATTGCTCATGGTTTTAAGTTTTTATCTCAATTCCTCACAACATCCTTTTGCAAATGACATTTCAAGCATATACATTGTCCAGCTTCTACACACACAAATAAACCTCAATCCCTTTCCTCCCTTGCACCCTCCTCAATTTGGCATGACAGTGAGTTCAAAAATGAACACGCACAAGCACACACACTAACAGCGTCTGTGAGAGACCGGGTTGTCCAAAAACCCAGTAGCAGTATACAGACTGGACTACACTAATCAGGGAGAGACCATGAACAACCATGGGGAGGACAGCAGAACAGCAGAGAGGGGATGGATGAAAGGGGTGGATGCCTCAGAAGAGGCTGCTAGTCCCTTCTCTAGGAGCAGGGCAAGGAGGGCCCTGGACTCAGGGTTGGGGGGGGGTCAGTCTTTAGTTAAGTTTCTGACTGGGGGAGGGCAAACTGACCCCAGGTCTGTGCCACAGGACCAACTTCACCCTGGAGTCAATTGTATACTGATTCAGCTTCAGCCATCTTTCTCCCTCTCCCTGTCTGACAGACAGAGCACCCTGACCTCCTCCTAACCTCTTCACTCTTGTCAAGCTATAAATACACCAAGTGCAAATCCAAGGCTCCTCAGTTCAATTTGTCAATAAAGTTATTAGAAAAAACAACCTGGTTCCAATGTTCCACTTAATAACATTTGTTAAACAAAAGTGAGATATAAGCAAGATCTGGAATTAAGTAAACATATCTTTTTGATTGAATTATATTTGGTAGAGCAGTTACTTATATGGTTCAATACTGGCACACACCACTATCAAGTCAGGGTAATACTCAAGGGTTTTGTACTATGCTTTTAAGTCATTAAATACGGATAACTTAAAACACAACTAGCAAATTCTACTGAAAGAAAACTACTGGAGAGAACAGCTTTACACACAAAATAATAAAGAAAAGAAATTAAGGTCCATGGCTTCGCCTAATGCTGACATCTCTCGCTCTCTCTTTGAAGCTTTTCACAAATTGTGCATCATTGTAACTAAACAATCAATATTGTAAATAGTCGGTAAATCTATGTACATTATTCAAATGGGTGTATTTTCAACTACCACCGATGGATTACATTCACCCCTGCAGACCTTTCCTCCACCCACCCACACTATCCCTCCCCCTCCTCGTTGAGTCACCAGGAACGACCCACCCGACCCCTGCAGTGAAACAAACAAACACACGCGCACACACACACAGACAGACACACACACACCTGCCGGTGTGGAGCAGCCTAACACACATAGACGTATTCATTGTCAGGTCAGGAACTTCAGATCAGCACAAACCAAACAGTACACAATACAATCATATTCTAGTTGTAAACAGGTAAAAGCCACTTGACTTGTTGCATCTTCGGACACAATTAGAATCAAGGCAATGAAATGTGGACGACTTTTGCACTGTTAAAATATTATCATCACCAACAAAAACAAGATTATTTTTTTTCTTTCCTTTTTTTCCCCCAACACCATCTGTGGCAATGAGTAATTCGAAACAAGGTATATTTTCGCATTAATTAATTATTGAAACATTTAAAACATTTGACTTGTGACATGGACAGAAAAAGCCCCTCTGTAGGCCTTGTGAGTGGCTACAGTATGCATAGATTCAGCTTTTTCTTGGTTACAGTCTGACAGGACATTTCCACTGACAGTCAGTCACAAACGACTCTCACTGATCACACCAGTGGAGCGGAGAAAAGGAGAGGAGCGAGGGAGCATTCTGATTCTGCCACCCACCTCCAGCCCCACACCATCAGTAGAAGACAGCATAGTGGACAGCAGTGTGTCGAGCTTCTCCAGCTTAAAGCAGTTATTTGGCAGAGAAAAACTTACAGACCTATAAGTAGTTTTCAGTGCTAAAAGTTGGATTTTTCTTCCTACGAGGAGTATCTATCTACAAGGGGGGGAAAACTGGCTTGATTTCCTGAGAACCACTGCTGGTTATTTAGCAGACGAGAGGAATAGGTCAAACAACCAACGCCATGGCCAAAACACTGATCCGAATTCCCAGAGATACAAAGCATTGTCTTCATCCTCAACAAATTTTTTTGTGTTTTTTTTTTCAGTATTTATAATTTTTTTGTATAATTTTTTGAACAGCATTTTAAACTTTTTTTGTATATTTTTTTCCTTTTTTTTGTTTTAAAATGATGGAAGAATGAACACACGTTTCCCCTCCTAAGTCTTGTAAACAAGAGGTTGCAGTGTGGCACCTCCAAAACAACATTGAAAGCCTATTCTGAAAGTGCTGATCCCCCCCTGCCCACGGCTGGTGGGAGGGGCCTGCTTGTCCCCGCCCCCCATGGCTGATGGGAGGGGCCTACTAGTCCCCGCCCCCATGGCTGGTGGGAGGGGCTTGCTAGTCCCCGCCCCCATGGCTGGTGGGAGGGGCTTGCTAGTCCCAGCTGCGGCTACAGTTCTTTGCACTGCAGAGCTCACGTTCTTTAGTTTTAAAACACAAAATTGGTGCAATACTTTTAATGTCACTTTAATATCATCAGATAATCCTAAGTCAGCATTTTTTCTTTAATAACTATCTGTTGATCTTGATCTCCACGACACCGCGGTAAGGTAGGCGTGCCAAGGCAGAGAGGAGCGCGTGCACACACACACTCAGTCACACTAACACTCATTCAAGTACACACACACACACAGTAAGGACCTCCATGAGTAAACAGCTACACTGGAAAACTGGCTGCTCCCTCTATATTGCAGATTATATATACTGAGAAAAACCACATTCAGTGCAAAGTTAAAAAAGCTCAGACTCCAACATTGTCAGCAAACAAATGCAAAATAATAAAAATAAAAGAATTGGAATTCAAATAAACATGATGAATAAACATAAATGAGCTCGATTGAAGTTTTTTTTTTTCGGTCTGAAAGAGCACTAAGTGGAAGCGTATATCTATCCTTTCACATTATAGAATTGGCCTGCGTGATTCAAGTATTCCAACTGATATGTTTTTGGGCTAAAACAAAGTGGACATATGTGCAGAGAGAAACGTAACTTATTTTCCACAGGGGAAACCCCGCTGTATATCTGTAAGTGAGAAAGAGTCCAACTAGTGCCATTGCGTTTTTCTACATCTTTTTTTGTTTGTTTGTCTTTGAGTGAAACTTTCTCTTGATTATGATTCTCTTCTGACTCTGAGGGGTCCCCCTTGCTTGAGTGACAGGTGATTCACATGGAGTCCCCACCCCCTGTCAGGTGATCAACGGGGAGGAAGGAGCTGATTGGAGAGGGACTGCTGATCCTCCCACCCTCGCTGCCACCAGGATTCCCCCATAGGCTAGTGGAATAGTTAGGCCCACCCCAAAGGGAGGAGCTGTGGATGTCGCTGCTATTCCACTGGCTGGGCTCAGGCGCACGGCTTGAGAAAGGGTGTGACCCCTCCATGGCGCCGCCCATGCGGCTCTGTGAGGAGCCAATAGCCTGCCAGCCTGGGGATGCAGCAGCCAAAGACTGACCTTGTGCAAAGAAACGGTTGATTTCATCTTCACTTGCAAACTCAGCCAGAATAGTAGTGTTCCCTAAAACGCACCTGTGGACAAAGAGGGGGAGACAGTGAGAGGTGAGAAGGATAAGAAAAGGGGAATAGTTGACTGATTAAGGAGTGTTGAGTGTTATACAATTTGGTTTGTGAGAAAATCCATGGATATACTATGAAGATGATTGTCAGAGTGTGTGTGTGTGTGTACACACACACACACACACACACACACACACACACCCCTGCACATGGTTGGCTGGGGCTCATATCTATAGATATATAGAGATATAGATATATCTATCTATCTACATCTACCTATCTATCCATCTATCGGAGCCCCACCCACACACACGCGCAGCCCAGTATAAACACTCACATATGCAGACTTTTCTGCGCCTTGGCAGCCTCCTCCTTGGAGCTGTAGCAGACGACAGCGTTGCCGTGGGGCAGGTTGAGGTGGAATGTGATCAGAGGACCGTGCTGCATACACAGGGTCCTCAGGGTGGAGCCATCAATCTGGGGGGGAGATGGGGGAAGAGATGGGGGCACGTGTCAAACAGGACGGCTGGAGCTGTCAAGTCATGGGATGACGGGCGGTGTGACACAGACAGGGAGGAGCTACCTGAGGTGTGAGATTCTTGAGAACGAGCCAATTAGTTCTCCCTGAGCTGCTGCTGTCCCCCCAACTGGACCCTGAGGGAGAGGAGAGCCAGGTTACTCACCACGGGAGCAACGGCTGCAACACTCGCACACACACATACATTCACCCCCCACACACATTCTCTCCCCCCCCCCCCCCGACACACATTCACCCCACACACATTCACCCCCCCCACACACGCACACATTCACCCCCCCCACATTCACCCCCCTCTTACCGGGGGTGTATCTGGAGTCGGAGCCCCAGCCAGCCATGCGCAGGGGGGCGTTGTCCCATGAGGAGGGCTTCTGTCCGGTCAGGCCGGGAGGAGGCCGGGAGGGGGCAGACAGACCCTTGTGGGGCAGAGGGACCTTCCACAGCTCATGGGCCAGCGAGGAGTTGGACACAGAACCTCCGGGAGACCACTTGGACTCATTGTTTCTGGCTGGAGAGGGGGAAGACCAGGCAGAGAGATGGGAGACAGAAGGAGGCAGTGGAGTAGGGTAAGGGAGAGAGGGGCGAGAGGGGAGAGAGAGCGAGGGGGCGAGAAAGAGAGGGAGAGAAATGAGTCCCACGATCTAACCCATGTGCTACCTGCACCCATCCCCCCCTCCCCCCCACCCCCGAAGCTCCCGCGCTCAGAGGCCCATGGAGGGGAACATACCTGAAGTGCTTTGTGCTGTACTGGTGAGGGAACCGCTGTGGCTGGAGGCACGAATGGATGACCAGGCACTGTTAGAAGGCATCGTGGTGTTCAGTGATGAGGATGGCCCTGGGAAAAACACACACGCACACACACAGGGTCAGCTAGAACGTCAATAAATAAATATACATGGATGTGTGAATGTGTGAATATCACTTTACGATACACATTACATGAGACATTTCGGTGACGTGTGCGTGTGTGTCTAACCATTGTTCCTGTCCCTGAGGTGGTCGACGTCGCGGACGGTGTTGATGGAGAGGTTGTTGATGACGCTGCCGGGGGTCACGAAGGGGTCAGTCTCAGGGTCAATGTTGGGGTAACCTTTCCAGGGCTCGCCAGGACGGAACTCTGGGAACACACCAGACGAGGGGTCGTTAGGGCGTGTCCCTGCGTAACGGTGTGTGCATGTGTCTGTTAATGAGGAACGGATGACAAAACGTGTGCGCGTGTGTGTACCTGGGGGCCAGGTGACATTGGTGTTTCCGTGAGGGGATTTGGCACGGGGTGGCCAGCCGTCGCCCACTGAGCCCATTGATTGGCCGGGAGGGCTGAGGGGGGAAGGGCCAGTAGACAGGAAGTCATACGGACCAAAGGGAGAGTCCTCCAGACGCAGCCCAGACGACATAGCACCTGGAGGCGGAGACAGACGCGCGTCACACACAATGCCCAGCACGCATATGCACTTGCATATGAAAAGCCCAGCTCCTTAGACTGACCAGGTTTGCTGTTCTGGTCCAGAGGAGAGTTGACAGACATGTCCATGGCTGTCCACTTCTTCAGACGGGACTGAGGCTCCTTGTACCCCACACCGCCCATGTCCATGTTTACATTCATGTTAGAGTTCGAGCCTGGAAGAGCAAGAAAAGGGGGAGAGGACGATGAATAAAGTCGGATGGCGTTTCCCGGCGGTACGTCTTTGAATCCAACAACGGGGACGTCCAGCTTAGACACGAGACTCGACAGCCCAGGAAGAACACAATTTCCCACCGGGCAACAGTGGACGCCTACCTAAAGGGAAGTTGGAGAAGGAGTTCATGGAGCCCGGGTCCTTCTGTAGCTCTGGGAGGTTCTGGGGGATGTAGTTGTCCATGTAGAGCTTGAGGGGCTGGTGGGAGAGGGGGGCCTGTTTCAGCAGGGAGGGGTCGAGGTGCCTCGGGGGCTGCATCATCGACTGACGACTCTGCGAGGGGGGAGAGGGAGGGGTTAGAGGGGAAACGGAGGGCCTTAATACCGACGATCCTCCATGAGAGAGAGAGAGAGAGACACAGGGGAGTGGGGAAGAGAGGGCCTGGTACCTGGTCCTGCTGACGTCCCACAGGCATGGGCCTCTGGCTCTGGGCTTTCTGCTGCTGCTGCTGCTGCTGCTGCTGGAGGAGGAGGCGCTGGAGAGGGAGAGATGGGCACAAAGAGAAGGAAGGAAGGGAGAGACAGAGAGACAGAGAGAGAGAGGAGGGACACAGGGTGAAAGACGGGGTCAGTGTCCAGTCTCTGGCATCGCGAGAAGGCCTCAACAAAAACCATGAGACGTCAAAAGGAAGCCAACCTGTAACTGCTGGATCTGGTTGAGCTGAGACAGCTGGTTCAACTGGGACAGTTGGTTGAGAACAGCCACCTGCTGTGGCCCAAACAGGGGGTTCAGGCCGTTACTGTTGGGGTACTTCAAAAGAGATGGAGGGACCTAGACAGAGGGGGAAGGGGAAAATAAAATAATTATATGGAAACAACGGAGGGCATTCGATGTGTTCAATCAAACAGCATAGGCAATGCCAGTGGGTTCTGTGTGCGAGTGTCCTACCTGAGAGGGCAGGATCGGTGGAGGCACTTGGTTGCGGAGGTTGGGCTGGGCTGAGTTGAGGGACTGGGCTGGGGGCTGGGGGCCGTTTCGGCCTTGTGCTGCAGTACTGCCACTGAACATGGGGTTTACATTCTGGAAACACAGCACAGACACACACGTTAATGTCAAATTTACAGACCTCTGGTCCGGTCTGTGAAAGAAAGCTACAAAAGAAAAATACATCTGCTGCCGCTTAGGAGCACACACACACACACACACACACACACACACGAGATAGCAGTGTTTCACAGCCACTCACCTGCCTACCGGCCCCAGAGCTAGAGTGAGCCTGCACGGAGCCGTGACAGGGGATTGGCTGAGCAGTGTTGGTAGGGGAAAAGCTCATGCTTTGATTGGAGGAGAGCTCGTCGGAAGCGGAGCTATCATAAGCAGCGGGGGACAGGGAGAGCTGCGGAGGCAAAGCCAGGCCGGACGGCAAGCACAGAGGGACAGGAGGCACAGCGGCAGCCAGAAGAACAGACAAGGCAGGAGGAGGAAAAGATGGCCGGACAGGGAGGTAGGAAGAGAGGGATGAAAGGAAGAGCAGTATTAAAGTAAAGCAGCAGGGAAAAGCGGCAGCTCGACGCAGTAAAGCCAAACCCCTGTGCTAAGGCAGGGCACTTCAAGTATAATAGGGAGTCAGGTGGCTGAGCGGTTAGGGAATCGGGCTAGTCATCTGAAGGTTGCCAGTTCAATTCCCGGCCGTGCCTAAATGACGTTGCGTCCTTGGGCAAGGCACTTCACCCTACCTGCCTCGGGGAAATGTCCCTGTACTTACTGGAAGTCGCTCTGGATAAGATTGTCTGCTAAATGACTAAATGTAATGTAATAACTGTCTAGCGGCGCAACGATAACCAATTACTAAACGGGCAAACCCATGGCTCTGACATACTGCTCGTCACGCAATTAAAACAATGCCCATTCCCTTCAGCGTGACGACGCTCAGTAGCCTGCATCATGCGGTACACTCTGCCACCACTTGGGGGCAACGCAGAGCCAGAAACCATCCCCCACCCACCCACAGCCGTGCTGCAGCAGGAACACCAACATGGCCGCGTACCTTGTCGTAGTAGGGGCTGCGCTCCATGGACGCCTCCTTGTGGATCTGGTGGCGAGAGCCGGGGGTCTTGCCGATCACGCCGTTGTACTCGCCCATGCTTCCATCCATGCGCTTGTCTGACATCATCCCTGGGGAGGAGCACACAACGCACGCCGTATTACAGCCAGACACAGCCCGCTTATTCTGCTCTGGTGTTTTGGTTCAGTGGCTCCTATGGTAGAACCATCCCTGGTCTCACCTCCACCCATCTCCATCTTATTGCTCTTCATGGAGTCCTCAGGGGAGTCTCTCTGCGGACGACAAGAGAAAGGAAACAAACACGTCAACACCAGTTTTTTCGACTCGCGTGTATTCGTGTGTGTATGCGTTTGTGCGCGTGCGACACTCACAGAGAAGTTCATGTTGTTGAACTGTTTGACGAACGGATTCATCCAGGTGTCCTCCTGCTTGCTCACGGGTTTGTTCATCTGGAACACCGAAAAACCACCAGTGAATATGACAGAGGGTCCCCAGACTAAGAGCGACCAAACCTCGACCAACCACAAACAAGCCGGCAACTCGACGACACGTCTCATTGGTGGACCAGAATCAGAGGGGGGGGGGGGGGGGGGGGGGGTGGGGGGCATCAGAAGCTGACCTTGGGAGGAACCTTCTTCATGTAGTTCCAGCTGTTCTGCTCCCTGTTGTCCTGGTTGGGGGGGCTCCACATGCCGATCTCCACCTCCTCCTCGGGCTCCCAGCCCCCCATGGACACCTCCTCGCCGTGCCAGCGCTCCATAGGCTTCACTCCTCCTGGGACACAGACACACAGCAGGGTGGAGAGTCAGAACACAGCGGAAAACCTCTTACAAAATAAGCCCAGAAGGAGGTGCGGAAATACACATATAATGCTTTCCCCCCCCCTCCCCCTTCGATTACTTCCAGCCATAAATGTGTACATGTGCTCCAGAATACCAACCAGGCTTGTGCTGGTTGTGAGTCCCAGGCCCGGAGCTTCCTCCCCAGGTGTTTGAGCTGTCCCTGTCCCTGTCCCTGTCCCTCTCCCTGTCTCTGTCCCTCTCTCTGTCTCTTCCAGAGCCAGAGCCCGGCTCCTCCCAGGTGGAGGAGGTATCCATGGGCTTGCCCCAGGCCGATGTACCGTTATCCACAGACACTGGAGGGCCGGCCGGCTCTCCCCACGAGGACTCCCCCTTCTGGGGCCCGCCGTATGGTTCAGCCCAGCCTGGAAGGGAAGAGAGGGAAGGAGACGCACGTTCACTTACAACGCCGTCATTTACACTGATCGAGTGACAAACGCAAAAAAAAAAAAAAATCGACAGATGTTCAGAACACCATCGCGGTCAGACGCGAGGCTGATGGTCGACGAGAGGTCATGTGTGTGGACAGACAAGGGTCAGATGCAGAAGGCTGAACTGCCCCATCCTGCGCGGACCCTCACAGAGCACCAGAGAGACACAACCACGGTCGGGTGTCAACACATGTTCTCATGCTGCTAGCTGAGAAGAGGAAGGAAGCCTACATGTGGGGAATCTGCCTGCAGGTCCCTGCTCGTCCAAGACTACTTGTCACACACACACACACACACACACACACACACCCCAGCTGTTTCTCCACTCGGCTGAAGAGGGACAGACTCAACACAACAATCATTTAAAGTTGTCGCAGAGACGGTGGTTTCGTGTAGAAACTGTTTGAAGCAGCTGTCATTGACAGCTTATGTTCCAGCTCAACATTTCTACAAGTTCAGAGGACCTGCTCCTGCTCTGGGATTGGCTGGTAGGAGTGAGCCCTGATCGGAGCCCTGGGGAACCCTGTCTAACCATGAAGCTTACGTAAGCTTTGTTTATTCAGAGTAAGGGGTGTGTGTGTGTGTGTGTGTGTGATGTCTCGGGCTCTGCTTTCAGCCGACCACCCAGTACTTTACACTTTCTCCATCTGGTGACGTAAGGAACATGCCAGAGATACCTCCCAGTATAAATAGCCTTGATCCTGGCTCTCCATCCTCTCTCCTGTCAAACATGTGACCTACACCGCCCCCCTTCCGCAGTATCACTATAACAAACCTGTCCCCCCCCAATATCCTACCCCAACAACCGAGGGCCCAGACTGGGGTGTTTGTTCTCACTTTATAGTCTCTAAATAACTTCAACTTGGATTCAAAGTGCTCCCACTTTTTAAAAAGATGTCTGATGTCCATGCTGGAGCCTACCGTTATTCCACTGTGCTTCAAAATGTAACTCTGTAATGTAAATCTCATCTGACTGGCGGGGAGAGCTCAGTAATGCAGGCCTCTGACAACATCTCTATAGCTTACCACTGGGGACATGCGCTGGAGGGCTCGCCCTGGTTCTCCCTGCCCCTTTCTCTCACAATCGCGCACACACACACACTTTTTCTCTGGAACTCTCCATGTCTGTCTGCCTGTCCATCTGTCTTTCTCTCTCTCTCTTTCTCTCTCGCCTCTCTGGAACTCTCTCCCTTTCAGGACAGACAAAAGCCTGTGTTTCTGCCCGCACTTGCACTAGCAGGACAGAGAGAGAAAATCGATGTTCAGAACATTCCAGAAGGATGACTCAACCTGCATTTTACAAAAAGCCCTCAACACACACACACACACACGAGGGGAGATGAGAAAACGTCTATGTGAGCGAGTGTGTTTACATTGGTGTGCAAGTGAATGTACCCGCATTGTGTAAACATATCACGTGTAGGATATAGAATCTGACCGCGGTCAAGAAGTGAAAACATTACATTTAAACTGAGCAAGTTTGGCCAATACACTTCACATAACGAGCAAATGTTTGCCTCTACCAGCCCATCCATTTTGATCTTTGCATATGTTAAAGTGTACTTACTAGGGCTGCAGTTCTTGTCCTTGCCAGTCATGATGTTCTGGGGAGGCGGGGGCTGCATGGGTTGGGGGTGGGGCTGAGGCTGGGGGGGGGTGTTCATACTCATGCTCCCCTGCTCCGATGGGTTGTTCTTGTTCCACATGTTGACGGCTCCTCCGCTGTACTTGTTGGGGTCTCCCCAGGCCGCAGTGCCGTCGTCGATCTCCATCCTGCGTCGGACTGCCTCAGGGGATGGTTCCTCCCACCCTGTAGACTCCTCCTCCTTCTGGGAGGGAGGGATGGGCCCGCCCACCCAGCCAGCTGGCTTGATAGAGGCAGGGTTGGTGGTCTGGGGCCCTGGGGGGCCTCTCGACATCGGGCCTGGGTTGCAATCAGGACCTTTTCCCCATTCGTTGGAGGGGCAGGGTTTGGGGGCGTCTCCCCAGTTCTGAGGTGCGTGGTTGGACTGCTTCATGGAGGGCTCTCCCCACCCCTGGTTATTCTGGGAGACGGGTTTTACGGGTTCCCCCCAGCCAGACCCCGAGTTGGGAGCGTTGCCCTGGTCAGGGTTGTGGGACCCTCCGCTGCCTCCCCAGTTGTTGTTGGGCCTGGGCTGCTCGCCCCATCCGGTCCCTGAGCGCTCGCTGTCGCCGTCCCAGCCTCCAGAACCTGCACTCTTCTGGGGCTCCCAGTGATTGTTGCCACCCCCTCCACCACCTCCTCCTCTGGGGCCTCCACTTCCACCCCAGCCCTCCCCGCCAGAGGGGGCACCCCAGTCCTGCTTGGGCTTGGGAGCGTTGGTCCAGGTGTTCGACCGGTCTTCCTTGTTGTTGTTTCCCCAGGTGTTATTGCTCTTGTTGTAGCTAGGGCCATCTTCCCAGGTCCCGGGGGCTTTGCCATCTCCCCAGCCAGCTGAGGTTTTCTGTTCCCCCCAGCCAGACCCTGGTGAGTCTTTGCCTGGACCTCCAGGCCCCTCTCCCCAACCCCCTGAGTTGCTGGGTTGGGAGGGGACCGACTGGCCAGTCGAGCCCCAACCAGGGCCTCCGTTACTGGGCTTCCGCTCCTCCATCCTGGGAGCGGGTACCGGAGCAGGCTTCACGTCCCAAGAGGTGTTCTGGCGCACGGGGGTTTGACCCCAGCCGGTGTTGGAAAGGACACGGGGGTCCACATCGCCGCGGGCGACGGCCGGCTGAACGACGGGCCCGGCGGGAGGGGCTCTGCGGCGGGGGCGCTGGCCGTCCCTGTCGGAGCTGCGGCCTCCGGAGCTCTCGCCGCTCCCCTCGCTGCCGCCAGATCGGCCCCAGCCTCCAGCCCCGCTCTGTGGGCCCTGCACCCCGCCTGGACCCATGGCCAGGGCGTCGTCCTCGAGGCTCTTCCAGCCGTTGGTGCCCCCCTTGCGGCCGCCGATCTCGCTGGAATGCTGATTGCTGCCGGGCGGCGGGGCGCTCCACTCTCCGTTCGAGGCCTTAGTATTGGAGGAGGAAGAGGAGGAGGAGGACGAGGACGACGAGGCACTGCTCCCCCAGGGGCGAGGGAGGCCCGCCGCGGGGGGACCCATCCCGTTTCCCGGGGCAGGGGTGGAGGCGCCCCCCCAGGACTGATTCTGCGTGGGGGGGTTAGTGGGGCTTGAGTCCCAGCGAGGGCCGGGCCCAGCGTTGTTGTTATTATTACTTTTATAAGCAGCAGCAGCGGAGGAGGAGGAGGGGGGCTGGGGGGAGGCAGCCTGCTGGAGGGAGGGGTGGGGGTTCACAGTGTCTCCATTGGAGCCCTTGTCTCCGGGGTAGCTCGAGCCCCCCCAGGGCGTACCGAAAGCCCCCTCGCCGTGGGAGTGCTGGGAAACGGCGGCGCCGTTGGGGAGGGCAGGGGGTCCCCCCCCGCCCCAGGAGCCGAGGCCTGAGCCGGGCTCGCTCATCTGCACCGAACCAGTAGAGTTTGGTAAACTAGAGGTCATGGTGTTAGTAGTAGTAGTGTTATTTGGTCCATTCATTTCAGTGTTAAGGTTAGGGGGCTGACCACTGTTGCTGCTGCCCAACACCTTGTTTGTACCATTGCCGTCGGGCTCTTCCAGGCTCTCGGCCATGCCCCCCCAGCCCAGGGGAGCCTGCAGGCCTAGCTTAGCGTTTAAACCCTGGGTGTCTGGAGCGCGCTGGACACCGCCACCGTTGAGCCCACTGTTCTGCATTCCGGGCCAGGCACCGTGATTGGCGCAGGGGCCCGGGGCGCCCCAAGCGCTGTTGAGCTTGTTGCCGTGGCTGCCGTCAGCGGCCATCTTCCCTGCCGAGCCATCCGCGTTGGGGCCTGTGCTTAGCGTCGAGCCATTGGGGAGGCCCCAGGGGCCCGCCCCGTCCCCGTTATTGCTGCCGGCGCCGGCCAAGGAGTGGTGAGAGCTGCTGCTGCCGCCGCCGCCGCCGTCTCTGACGACCATCTGTCGGTTCCCGTTGCTGTCTCCGTTGACGGCGGAGGAAGCCATCGTGGCGAGGTTTTTCTCGGAGCCCGAGCTAGAGGCGGAATCGGCGTCCATGCATTCTGAGGCGAGCTCCGGGTCGCTACCAGAGCCGGATCCGGAGGCGGGGCCGGAGATGGAGGGCCAGACGGGGGAGGTCTTGTCGCTGCAGCCGTCCACTAGAACCTTCCCCCAGTTACTGTTGCTGTCGCTGCACGGAGAACTAGAGCTCCAGGGAGAATTTTCATACTGCGAATCCAGACCTGGGTGATCTAAACCTGGGGACGGGAAGCAGAGACAAAGTGTGGGGCGGGGGGGGGGGTTAGGGAGTCAATATTGGTAGCGTATGTTTTTCTTCAAGCAGTGAAGCAAAACAATAAGAATGCATATAGAACATTTACAAGACTAAACAGCATCTCAATGCTTAGACATAGATTTGGGGGGGGAAAAGTCTGTTGCTATAGCAATGCTGCATATGCCTGTCTGCGTCTGCCCGCCCTCCCAGTCTCGCCAGCCGGGCCCCGACCCAGACACAGCTGCCACCATTTTGTTTCCGCAGCGTGATCTAACTGTCTGCCAAAGGATTGGGACATTAAGGAGATGGGGGAGGGACGGCCAAGAGGGAGCTGAGAGAGAAGGGGAGGAGAGGAGTGTCTGCTAGCTCATTTGTCTTGTTGGGTCTTCCTGGCTAATTTCCCAACAACAGCATCATCATCATCATCATCTTACTGAAGCACTTCCTGGTTCCTGGTCGTAAGGCATAAGAGATGGGCCCTTTTCACTGGCCAGCTAAACAGGTCTGCCCTGTGATTGAGAGTGTTGTAAAACCTTCATCCCCCTCTCATGCATGCGCACACACACAAGATGGCTGCCAATTCTCCCTGGATGTTTTTTCTGTACGGCTGCCAATTCTTTGCTCCATCATTCCCACTCTGCCACTCTAGTAGCCCCACCCCCTCCCCAGACACGCCATGACTACAAAAATCTTCATCAAGGTCAGACTGGATTTTTGGGGGGACTGACAAAAGCACACAAACAGACAACCCAAAATCCCAGCATACAATATTCCAACGCCGCTAGATACCCGTTCACACAAACGCGAGGAAATTTGTATGAAGACAAAAAGGATGCAAGACAACAGGCTTAGCCCTGAGAAGCCTTATGACTAACGTTGATGGTGTATAGCCCATGAGCAGGGGGGGGGGGGGGGGACGACCAGGGAAGAGGGAGCACACATTCATGTAGTCACCTGTTTGGTTAGGGGAGTGGCTGACCGAGTCCCGAATGGGAGCCATGCCTAGGAAACAAGAGAGGGAAGATCATCACACTGCAGAGAGAGACAGGCCGGGGGGGTTAAAGGGGGAGGTTACAGAGAAGGGTGCAAGATGTCAAGGGTACAGTGACAAAACAGTGCAAACATACAAAAGAGAATACAGACAGATCAAGATAAGGAAGGAATCAAGCAGTAGCTTTGGTCTCGTCTAGGTCTGCGTCTGGTGATTCAAAAGCGCCTACAGCGAAGAGTGTGTGTGTGTGTGTCTACCTGTGAGAGAGGCACGCTGCTGCGCTCCCTCGCTGGCCCTCAGGGCGCCCCCTGGCTGTGTGGAGGGCAGCTGCTCTCTGGTTCCCAGGGCGACAGTCAAGAGGTCACAGATCAGGGGTCAGGGCCCTCAGGGGTCAGCAGAAAGGGAGTGGGACTTGTCGGAGCGGGCACAGAGGCTGGCAGCTGGCTGGAGCCCCGTTGGCATTGCTGAGCACGCTGGGACGTGTGTGTTTGGTGTGTGCGCGGACGCGCGCGCGTGTGTACGTCTGGGTTTAACAGAGGGGGGGGATGTGGTTTCGACTGTCAGGCCAAGGTTCAGGTCTTTGCCTACACTTGATATGTTCTGGCACTGAAGAGATGAAGAAGAGAAGGAAGAAGGAGACAAAACAGAAGTTAGTTATGTGCTAAAAGGGATAAAAAATAAATAAAAAGGCCTTTGTGTCTGGTTGGAAGTCCTCAACACTTGCATGACCCAATCAAGACATGAAATAACTGTGAGGATCGACTGTTCCGTGCCACGGCAGGCAGTCCAGAACAGGGGTATCCGTGGCGTGATAGCGATCTTCCTCAGCAGAGTGAGATGGAAAGCAGGGGTCTGGTAATTCCACTCCCCGAGCAGAGGAACAGAATACCCTGTGTGTGTCTGCAGGCTAACATGGCTCCCTTCCCAAAGCAGAGCACAGATAAACATGACTGTCACAGGTGTGGGTGGACACAGCCAAACAAACTCGCATTCCTCTCTCTCTCTTCTCCTCTTTACCCTTCCTTCCACTCTGTGTGGGATGTAGGGGTATTGGGTAAATATGGTGTGTAGGGGACAGAGGTTTGGGGGTATTGGGGCAACTATGGGCCGGGCTGCAGAAGGGGGATGAGATGTATAAATATAACAGGCTTTGGGCAGACAGTAACTCTCCGTGGCAACAAACCCTCTGAGGAAAAAAGTCTACTCAAAGAAAATAGGCCCAAGAGATAAAGCCTGTTCGATTTGATGTGTGAGAAATACTTTTGGATTCGAAAACTGCGAGGATAAATCTCATCCTGGTAGACTCGTTAGCGAGAGCTGTGGTTTACTAAGGAGAGAACTCGTCACCCATGTTCATCGACAACCACAACGCAACGCTCATTCAAAATGGCTGCCTGTCGGGCACTAGCAATGGAGGGCACACACTCCGCGTAAGCCTACCATTGTTGTGCTCAATCCCATTGTAGCAGTTGTAAACTGCCTCATTAACACTTGTTTGTCCTGTCTCTACAAGGCACTGAGCCTATTTCCATCACATCACAAAGTACAGATACAGCTTAATAGAGCAGGGGAAAAGCCCATATAATCGCTTTCAACACTGACAAGGAAGGAACAGGACCAGACTTACTGAAGCAGAAACAACAGTGCTCGCAGCAACTACTTCTGTCTCTCCTTTAATATCTATCTTTAAACTACAGTTTTCTTCCTGTGCCTTGCTCTGCAAAGGGAGAGAGAGAGAACGAGAACAACAGTGAAGTGTTGCGGGAGGATAATTCTCTGAATATTTTTTTATATATATTTTTTTAAGGCAGGAAACCAGGAGAAACCAAAACGTAGAGAACATTCTAGAGCTAGATGACGGTTCTGTTTGTGTGCGAGTTCTGACCTTTCTCTGTGCAGGTTAGCAACGTTTGTTGTGCTCACAGCCCCACAAAACCTATTTATAACCCCTTGGCTGAAATAGCAACTGTGCTAGCTTGCCTGTTCAGGGCGCTGCACAGAAGGACACCATCTTAGCACGGCAACTGCGGACACCGTCTTCGTTTGGAACTTGTACAGGGAAAGGCCCGGACTAAACGGACTGCAGGAGGAGGGTCACATCTCCTAACTATTAACCTGGGATATCAATAGTAGAAAAGCACAGACAGAAAGATGAAGAAAGCACTATGATAGACAGCGGAGGAGGTCGAATACGGGAAACACGGCAGGCCCGACCTCCTGCAGTCAGGAACCGGAGGAAATTCCTGAGAGAGAGGGGGAAGAGATGTGCAACAACAAATACAGAGTAGCTGGTGTGTGTGTGTGTGTGTGTGTGTGTAGCACACAGGAGTACAGTGTGTTCCTGCTCACAGTCAGGCTTTCATAAGAACCTCAAGGACTGCCTCTTAGACAGAGGGTGTCATCTTACGAAGAGAGGGAACGAGGGAGGGGGGGGCAGGGTGCACGGCAAAGCAGAGGTAGAGCGAGTACCGGGGGTAAATGGGGGAGGGAGAGAAGGAGAGAGAGCACACGAGCCAATAGGCGGGAAGAGAGGAGAAAAAGAAAGTTCCTGACCTGCCAGTCACGTCTGATGGCTTGAAAGGAATGCGGTTAGAGCTTCTCTTAACATGCGAGAAATAATGAGGTTATTTGCCGGTGCGATAAAAAACACACAAAAAAAAGTACTTTGAACCTATCAAATTACACTCGCTAGCTAGCTCACTCGCATGCCTGCCTGCTTCTGTGTTGAAGGCACTTTGCAGGTAGGCCCCTCATGGCGGGATCCAGGCTTGATTGGGGGGAGGGGGGAGAATGGGGGGGGCAGGGAGGGAGGGAGGGAGGGGAGACTCGACTTAGGAGAGCGCCGCTGAGAACGAGTACTAAACTGAACTCGAAAACCAGGACAGCTCGCACAACAAAAATCCATATCTGTTGACCTCCTCCTGCAGGCAGACCAACAGCAGACTATAAAAACCACCCAGGACAGTAGGAGCAGGAAGGAGATGAGAACAGCGGTGAACAGAATAGAACAGGTATACGCAACTTAATTGCCTTCCAGGGAGACTTATGTAAACAACCACTGTGATTCACCGAGCCTCAAACAATGACTCAAACAGGAGAGAGAGTCTGTGGTTCAAGTGTGTACCCTGCTCTCTGAAGCTGGCAGATGTACACAGTCTATGGAGGGTGGAGTACAACTACTGTACTGGGTGGAGAGAGCTTTTTGTATTGGGTCGACTTCCCTGTTGGTCGAAAGCAGAGGGCAGCAGGGCTGTTCGTTGAGGAATGGACTGGTGGGTCCTGCCGAAACACGTTCACCCTCTCTTGGCTGCGCTGCATCAACCAAGAAAACATCTTGAGCTAAAGCCAACGAGCTAGCGCATTGGATAGCGGGACGACATGGGCAAACACCGCTGGTGCGCAAACACGAGGTGGTCCATGTGATGATGGCAATGCGATGGGTATTCTCCTGACATTCGGAATCCAGAGGGTTCTGAACAGTTGTTGTTATCAAGGAGGACAAAGTCATGGTGACTTCCTGAAACAGGCAATTCCTCTGGGCCAGGCTTTGCTCAACATCACCATCACAGCATGCTCTTATGCCTCCATCTCCCTCTGTCCAACCACAACCATTCCTGTCAGAAAGGACAAGCTCCACAGACCGACACAGCTACGGGGCCTCCATGAGAGGGCGTGTGGTCGCCTGTGTGCGTGCAGGTCTCCCCAGGTTCTCTTCTCTGATTATAGCAGAGTTCTTGAGGAAGAAGACCCCCGACCAGCTGGGGGAATGAGATAAGCCTCGTTCCCAAGCTGCTGGTCTCAGAGCAGCAAGGGTGCCCCTCCACAATCCCCTTCTGGTGGAAAGGCAGAGACTGGAACCCCAGACCTCGAAACTTGCAAAAGAAAAAACGTGTGTACTCCAGCACCAGCACACCTGATTCTCCCAAGACTCCAATCTCCCTTCTCACTACTAGACCACGGCTTGGATCATATTACTGGGCTCCCTGGCCGCAGCAGGGGGAGTAAACAGTAACCAACCTGGCACGGCGCCTGAGGAGACAAGGTCACAGATAAAGACTTGCGCTAGCCTATCAGCATGTCCACAGCAGGCCTGAGTGGAAACATGGCACTGATACACTGCTCAGCTTAGTTCAGGTCACCCACTGACTGGCCTACTACTCTGCTGCTGTAGTGGAGGGTACTGGGCTGCAAGGCTACCATGCAGACTGTCAACCACGCTGACACAACGTCACAACAGAGGCGGGCATAAGAACGCGACGTGACATGCAACCAGATGGTGGATCTATAAAGCCCTATAAAAGGCTGGACCCTTGTGGTTGACAAGTAGGCCTTGCATTGGCAGAGATTTGCCTTTGACCCTTCGGATAGGGAGCTCCTTACCTGTTGACCAGTCTTCTATGTTGTCTTATTCTGCTTCTTCACTCTCTTACGCTTCTCTCTCTCTCACTCTCTCTCTCTCTTCCATCCACTGTTCTTCTTTCTGTGGGTGGGTTCCCTGTGGAAGGTGAGATCAAGGGGAGGTGTTACTCTGTGTACCCTACTGAGGCTGCACTCTTCTGGGGTAGTTGGACTCAGAACAGTGAGTCCCTGTCATTGATTTCCACAACACAGGACGACACTTAAAAGCTATGGTCTCAACACAGCCCCAGATGAAAGTTGTGACATACAGAGAGCAGCTACTGAATCCCTGGCCAGTGTTGTAATGATCCAGATTGGTAGCACAGTTGTATCAACAGAGCAGGATAATAGTCAGAAGGCCCAGAACCGTGGCCGGTCAGTCACCACAAGTGTGGTCAGTGCCGGTTGGAAGGTGGTCAGCACAATAACTTCCTGGTCAGTCAAGTTCAGTGACATGAACTCAGCACGGAGGCCAATTAGACAGCAGGAGAAAGCTGCTGCTAATCTCCTTACAGGATTACTGCACTGAATTACTACCCTATAAACAGACAATCACTTCTGTGGGTCACACACGCTCAAAAGAGCTCTCCCACTAGAGACGCTCACCAATTCACAGCCCACCGTGCCGTCCCAAGTGTTGCTCATGTCAAGTCATGGTCGTACACATTTACATTTAGTCATTTAGCAGACACTCTTATCCAAAGCGACTTACAGTAAGTACAGGGACATTCCCCCGAGGCAAGTTGGGGGAAGTGCCTTGCCCAAGGACAAAATGTAATTTGGCACGGACGGGAATCGATCTGGCAACCTTCTGATTACTTGCCCGATTCCCTAACCGCTCGGCCACCTGACTCCCTGTGCACACCAACCATCATGAGCACCTCCAACCGAGCACAAAATCTCACAGGCAAAACAGAACCAAATCCCGCTCGCGATAGAATGGCTACGATGATACCATAGAGGACAATATCTGGACAATATCTGGACAAATCGAGTGACGGGACTTGACAGTAGTCTAGGATTTTTGCAGGACGTACTCAATTTCAGTTGGGCCGTCCTCTCCTCACGGGGACTCATGGGACCCGTCTCAGTCGGTGGTTCCCAAAGGATAAAAAAACACAACCGAACATCTACTTAACGTCACCCACCACCCACCACTCCCTCCAGGAGCTGTTAGGAAGGGAAGTCAGCCTCCCCTCCCCCTCCCACCATCCCCCTCCCCCAGGGTTAGGTGCCTGAAGTGCTTCAGCAGATGGCCGGCTCAACAACAGAGCCGGGGCCTCCCAGAGCAAACACACACAAAAGGCCAAGGCATCTGTTTATGAGTGGCCAACAATCAGCACTGCCGACACAGCTGACGGCCTGGACCAGGCTAGACACTAGGAGTCAACCTCCACACAAGAGAGGTCGGGTCTAGGGGGCAGGAGCTTGTGTGTGTGTGTGGGGGGGGGGGGGTGTTTGGGAGGTGGGGGCTTGTCTCTTTTTCACACGATGGTGCTAAATTGAACCGAAGGTACCATGATAGCCTTGATCATTCCGTTTAAAGTTGCCCCCTTTTTTCCCCCACGGCGCTGTTCTTGCAGCTGTGGTGAATGTGTAGCCTATAGCTCAGCTTGTCTCAATTGTGTAAACAAGGTAGCCAATATCCAGGAAACTGTGGGAGGCAGGGCCCAAGCTACAGACTAGATTCAAGTAGCCTAAACAATGGCTAGTTGACTGCCAATGTCTGCACTCAGAAACTGACATCAGCTAGTGACAATCTAAAGCAGTACTCGATGAGGAAATGACTGGAGTGTTCTGTTTACAGCTAGTCCTCTGGTATTTCATAGGCGTGACTTTATATGCTCAGGGGGCAATGGTCACATCTACAAGGAAAGAATGACTGACTTCACCAACACAGTGTTACAGAAATAAGTTGTGATTAATATTGTATAAATGGAAACGCCATCAAGCTCAGGGAATGTTTCATGTCGTAGTATTGACTTGACTGAAAGTGAAAGTACAGTGCCCCAAAAAAATCTAAACATCATCACCACACTGCTGGGAACAGGAATAGACTAGAAACGTCAAATATGTTGACAAGTAATAAGCCTATCAACCACACAATGCAGTATAATCAACCTGATTATATTATGACAGAGAAAAAATACTGCTAGGCTGAACTGATAGAATTATTAATGAACGTATCCTACAAACTAACTACTACAAGGGACAGAGGAAAGTTATTGGCGGATGTTTGAGAGCCTCATTTCACACTAAAGAGGCTATATAACACTTTAATTTTAGGGTGTGTGTGTGGACAGGTAGGGGGGGTGCTTTTTGTCTCAGGATATACTGTACAAATACAATGAGCTAAACAAACAGCCCTTGAAAAAGAACACTAATAAAAAAAGTTTGACACTGGTTTTCATTTAGCGTTTTTAAAACGGCCCAGCTTACTCAGCACTCTGGGCCTGGGCTCTTCAATTCAAACGGAACTGCATGTGCTTACACAAGCAGCAGCTGCCCTGGAACGGCTTTGCCTGCAGACTCCAGTATACACACTCATCCCCCAAATAGAAAAGGCCAGAAGGGCATAAACACACAGGCCCACACCATTTATTTTTCTCTCTTTCACTCCCTCGCTCTGTATCACACAGACAAACACAAATTGCCATAGAAGAAGCCAGATCAACAGTTCATTCATGGAGGTGAAAGCAGTGAGGGAGGAGTTAGGCTTACCTGTTTTAACTCTTCAGTTTCTTTGGTGGCAACAGCTTCCAATTCCAAATCTCTAAACAAGAAAGAAATTCCAATCATATTTAAGGACTGACAACATTGCGCAATGGATATCTGGAACCGTTTAGAACGTTGCAGAATGATTTGAAACAAACCTAAAGACGACATTAATAACCATGTGTACTAAAAGGGACAGCAATTGACTAGTGAATGGAAAATAAATGTAAATGCTGCAATGCTTGCAAATCGTGCTGAAGAGTTAACTTCACCTACAAAGCCTTAACACTTGGTCTCACCCTAACAAATCTGTAGGCAGTTATCAGAATTAGAAGGAATTGTATTCGCCATGAGTGTTTGCACAAACAAGGAATTTACTTAGAATGCCTTAGTAAAGAAACTGTACTATCTTTGCACTTGTGCCTACGGTAGCCTAGTCTGACGTGAGAATTCAAGGTATATGCTTCAAAGTCCGCTTCCCTCGTCGCCATTATCTATCCAGCCAGCTGACAGGCTTGCAGCTTAACATGGCCTCGGCTCAGATATTTGTGCAAGGCTGGAGAATGATATAGCTACTGTAGCAAGCAAATTACAAACAATTTAGTAAATATTCGACTATGCTTGTATACAGTACTTGGAACAAGTAAGAATTCAGTAATGTACGATAGGTCAAATCATCGCTAACAGTAAAAGTATCAAGCATACCGACAGAGGGTGTTAACTTGCCAGTGCGCACAAATCCTGAATTGTTAGCTAGCTTACTTGCTATCCACTAACTGCTAGCTAGCATGCTAAAAGTACTGGTTTGAGTCAAGAGATCAAGCTCCGAACTCCGACCGTGGCTGCACCGCTGCTATCCTACCGATGAAGGTGGTCATTCCTTTACCCTTGAATGATTTTGTAACAAAGAATTGGACTGTTTCAGATCCATTGCCACCAAACAGAAAAAACAAAGATAATGATTGGGGACATTTGTACCATCGCTTAGCGACCCTACAGTAATGCACTCTCCCCTCAAAATTAACGACACCGTTTGGTAGGAAGCCAACGGAGATTACAATTGTAATTATTTTACCATAACGTTAGTCTACCTAAGACTCGTAAGAGCTAACATTGTAGAGCTTTATATAAATACATATCTATAAAAGCTGCATAGTAATAGATGGACTTAACAAGCATTTACGTCACATTAACTATACTGCAAAAAAACGTAGACTACAGTAGCCAGCGTCACGATTTAGGGGGCAATAGCATAGCTTGGTTCGTTAGCTAGCTAGTAGTACTAGGGTAGTTAAGTTTCAGACCGGGTCATTTGCACGGTCAAATAAAATACTGGATATACTCGTAAACCTTTCAATTTTATAGCAATCGATTGAGAACAAACTACTACCATTAACAAGTTTCTTTATATGTGCAACTCACAACTAGCTAGATGTTGCAGTGTACTGTACGCGTTAGCTTAATGGCCAACAAATTTCAGCAGGCAAACTAAACTACGCAACCCAAGCTCATCTCAACCGCCCGCTCAGCTAGCTGCGTAACTCGTATTCTTGACAAAAGCAACATTCAATGCTAAGAAAAAACATCTAAAAACGAGTCTTACCTCATAAAGTTTAAAGTGCAACAGAGTGGAAATGAAAGCCGGCTGTAAGGCTAAAGAAATTCAACGCATTTGCAGCATCTATGAAGGGAGGCATTCGTCCTGCATGATCGCCATTTTCTTCAATCGCTGGCTAACCTTCTTTGCACACCCCTCCTCCTCTCTGTGTTCTGTGGAACTGCGCAGGAAACTAATTCACCACTTCCTCTGACAGTGCCAACTATGGGGCCAGACCCAAAATGGTAGAAGTTGGAACAGGAGCTCAGAAGTAGGCTAACTGCATTTAGTGAATAAACGATTGGTTTTATAATAGTCTGCATAATACCTGAATTGAAAAAGGTTTAACCGACAAGTTAACCAATGTGGGCTGTCTTAAGTATCACAATATTGCAATGATAAAACAGTAAATGTAAATAAATACAATTAAATATATAGCCTATCAATTCTCTGTGAATAAATATAAATTAAATATACATTGTAGTACTACATTACAGTTTTGTGTTTGTGTGTGTAACCTGACCTGTATTCTAACCTCTTATGTTACTTTTAATACTTTGCTGCATTGATTGATTGCACATACAAGGGTTCCAGCACATGGAGCAAAACACTTCTGGACCAACCAACCACAGACAGGCAGGTCAGGAAAAGAGACATCTAAACAACTGTGGGACAATGTAAACACAGTTGAGCACTCGGCCAGGAATCTGCCAACGTTTCAATGCAGGAACAAAGCAGTAGGCCACTGTCGAGGGAGCCCCTGGGCTGTCCTCTGGTCCATGTGTGTGTGTTTCAGAACAGCAGTCTGTCTGTGTCACAACAAATGACCATTGCCCTACCTGCAAAAATACAACAACCCCCAACCTCAATTACATTCAACTCCCTTATCTGTGTGTGTCTGGGTGTGGACTAGTCCTTGGTCTCTGCCCAAAAATGATTTGATCTGGCCAATGGCAATGAGATTAGATAACAAAGTCGATATTCCATAATATATTGAAGACTACAGCCAGCAGTTTAAAGTACAAATAACAAACAAACACTAGACAACAAATAATATGTGATGTGCATTGTGATATAATGTATTATGAAAAGTTATAATGGGGAAAGTAGAAGTACTTTAGTACATGGGTTTGTCCCACTTATGCACTCATTCTAATCACATGCAAATTAACACAGTTCTGAGAGTAGCTTTTGGTCACAACCCTGGTCACTGAATGGCACAGAACAACACTAAATAGAAACATTTAATTCTTACCTGGGGTAGGCTGACTTTCATTGGACCAGTGGAGTAAGTGTGTGCTATATGTGTTTGCCTGGTAGGTAAAGGGTAGTAGGTTGCTCCCTGATAACCTCACTGACACTGGGGGTTTCAGAGAAGGCATGCTGACATTACAGACATACAGTTGGAAGCTGTTTGACAAACACACACACACACATGCACACATATAGGTCAGAAGTCCGAGATCTGGGGCAGGGCAGCATAACTGACATTTCTCCAATGTCGAGTATACATGTTGAAGAACTGCATACTGGCACAGAGTCAAGAACTCTAAAGACAGAAGACAGAACTGATGAGCTCACTATAAGCATGACATATAGTGATCCCAACTTATTCTCAAATCAAGCTCAGTTCAGTAAATGGACTGGATAGTGTCCATTCTTTGATAATTCTCTATATACACATACACACATACAAATACTGCTTCTGTGTAGGTTTCCTATCCATTACAGATCTTGTGATGAAAGTGAGTGTTGAGTTAAACGAAGAATTGAATGATAAAGAAAGGCAGCAGTGTGTGTACCCTAATCTCAACACTGTCATGCAGAGGAGCAGAGACTGTGGTTTTGCAATTATCTATGACAGTATTGACCTTGAGACTGTCAGGCCAGTGTACACACAAGTGGGAGTTAGAACCAGGACCTGCAGTTAAACATTCACACACATACACACATTCATAGAGCTCCTATCAAATCTGTGTTGGTAAGTTTCATTAACAACCTTCTCTCTTCTTTGTTGTGTCTCCAAGCAACCCAAAATATGTTCATATATTGTAGGTGTAGTTTTACTAACTCCTAACTCTCTACCCTAACATTACAACCAAGATCCACCCATTTGTCATTCACTTCTTCTCCCTGTTACATCCGGATCTTCAACCAATTACCCGGACATCTGCCTTGCTAATTCTAAATCGATCGTGAGTTATCTGAGACATCTTTTGTTGTTCTTGGAAGACGTTGATTTATTTTGTCTCTCATTTATTCATACCGACATGAGTGAAACTGCGAAAGGCCAGGTGGTCAGTTGTGTCTAGTTAACATATGGATTTCTCAGTGTTTAGAGAGCTAAACCCACTTCCATATTCCATCACCAGGAGTTAAATATGAGCATAAGTGTGACAATCAGCCAAATTCAAATTCCCTAAAATTCAAATTCCACCGCATTTATATTCATATCACTCATCTAATGCCTGCTTCACTCCTGTATGGTTGTAGAAACTCATGCAAATCAGTGGTCAAAGGCCACACCTACGCCTGCTCTTATTGTCATTCATATATGCCATACATATTTTACACACAGGGAAAGGTCATCCTCAGCCTGTACACACACACACACACACACACTTACTTAACACTTCCTTCTGTCTCACTCCCAAGACCATCCATCGAATTAGCATATAGCAGAACCCCACCCCCTATTTAACAATTCACTCATAATTCTCCGTCCACGACACAACGTCTCTGCAGTCAGCTCTGGGTCCTGCTCTCTCTTCCTCACCCCTCTCTCTGTCAATTAACTCTTTCCCGTCTCTCTCCCATATCTCTATCTCTCTCAGCAATACCACAAAACAATGTCATATCTCTAGCCATTGCTAATGGCTAGAGATATGGCGTGAGAGTATGAGAGTGCTATGAGAGCTGTGAGAGATACCTGAATTTCCCCACGGGATTAATAAAGTATATATCTATCTAATGGCAACAGGTCCCCCGACAACACATCTGCTAATAGAGAAGGACCCATGCAGGCTATCTATAAAGGGCGTGATGTTTGAGCTGAAAGACATTGCCGTGGCGACCTGGGGAGAGGTGGGAGCCGGACCTGGGCCACCACGTCCCGGAGAGGTGTCAGGGTGATCTTCATAACGTCATTCATAACCCTCTCCTCCTCTGCAGCCCGGCATGCCGCAGCACGTCTTCGAACCTCACCGGGAGGGAGCAGCTAACAGGCCTCCATGAAACAAGCCATGACAACTCCAGCACTATGAGCACTATGATATTGTTGTACTCTGCTGGGGAGTGGGGGGCAAGGGAGAGAGAGGAGTAGGGGGATGATGGGGGGAGGTGGGGAGGAAGAGGTTTGGGGATAAAGGGTTCAAGCTTACATGTGAAGAGCAGGAAGGGGGGGGTGTCAACAATGGGGGAGGGGAAGAGGCAGGGTGGTAGGGTGCTGGAGACTGGGTGGGGGTGGGGAGGAGGTAAGAAGAGGAGAAGCAAAGGAGGATGATGGAGGCTGGGTGGAGGCTGCCGGGCTGAGGCTTTAAAAAAAAAATGATTCACATAGTTTGCTCTGTATCCCTTGGACGCATCCTCACCCTCCGTCTGGGAGGAGTGTGTGTGTGTGCGTACGGAGAGGAACAAACTGACCCTTGGTTTTATAATGTGATTTTTTTGTGAGAAACTTGGGAGCAGAGGGCCTTTGTGAGGGTTTAGGGCAGCGGCTGAATGTGTGTGTGTGTGTGTGTGAAAGTGTGTGTCTGTGTGTGCTCCTCCTACAGTTCCCAGTCTGAATGACAAAGAGGAGAAGAGAGAGCAGTAAAGGGCTGCCTACAGAGATCTGAAGGAGCTTTTTTTCCTCAGAGCTAATGCTGCTATGATTACTGAGTGTGTTTGCCACCGGTCACTCTCATAAAACCAAACAGATCAATCTCTATCCAACCCTTTATCTTACACTTTATCTAGGTGGAGCTGACATCCTGGTAAGGCTGGCACAGGAGGTAAGGTGTGTGTATATATATATATGAGTGTGTGTCTGTGTGTTTGGATGTGTGTATTTTTAGAATGTTCTAGTGCAGGGGGAAGGGTGCTGATGCATTTCAGTGTGTGTGCATAGATAGAAGGTTCTGGCACACTGCCAGTCTCCCAGTCTCTCATTACCGTGTGTGTGTGTGAGTGTGTGTGTGTGAGTGTGTGTGCACCATGGGATCTGCCAGCATGACGGGTGTTACCGTGGCAACGCCAGAGAAGGTTCCAGATGCAATGCATCATATTTCTGCAGGACGACACACACAAGCACAGAGTTGAGGTAGGAAGATTGGGAAGAAGACCTTGGGCTTGGCATGCAGATTACTCTTATCTAACTGGAGCAATGCTCATTTAAATATTCATTCTACCTCTGCTCCAGCTCTGCTCAGAAATGCACGATTGGTTCTGTCCAAGACAACTGTGCATATGTCAGTGACTCATTTCAATATAAGTTGAAGCGTTTAGCAGAGAAGTCCACATTGTTACTAACCTAACCTGCTTTACTGTGCTTATCAGAGACCCATTAATAAACATGCGCTCCCTTCTCATGACACACAGACACACACATCAAACTCGCTGTGTAATAACGCAACAACAATCCACTTACTATGCCTGCTCCTGACCCACACCCTCCTCTCTCCACATCACACACCTCACAGCATATCCTCAGTAATGAAACCTGGTTAAGCAGCCCATTAAGCATGTCAAGTGATTAGGAAGGTGTGTTGCTATGTAGATCACTTATTCATAGGAAGAATGGAGCTACGTCAAACTGTAAATTCATGCAGCACAGAGACCAGGTGGGTGTATGCGTATGTGTGTATTTGTGCTTCTGTATATGTTTATAAATCATACCAAGATGGTGAACGTGCTCTACAGGGACAGAGAGAGAGACAGAGAGCAGGAGAGAGACGGACAGAGAGAACAGAAGAGAGAGATGGAGAGCGAGACAGAAATACAGCAGGAAATATAGAGATGGCCAGAGAGAGAGAGAGAGAGAGAGAGAGGCAGACACAGAGATAGTTGTGTCAGCCATGTTGTGCCTTCACAACTCTGCGACCTTATCTCCCAGTCTGGAGGGGAAGGAGACTATTTACTTTCCTCTGACCCTCAGTGCTGTTCATTCCTTTCGGATGGAGTTGTTGTTATGTGTGTGCGTGTGTGTCGTGTGTGTTGTGCGTGCGCGCATCCTTGCGTGTGTGCTTGCGTGTGACTGAGGATGGGCTAATGACTAGGCGGTATTTACTGACTGGGCCACATGCTGCCACTTAATGAGCCACTTCCCTCACATCCTTGTCCCCTTTGTGGCGTCTTCATCTCTCCACCTCCCCCCCCCCCCTCCTAACACCCACCTTTGTCTTCCATTGTCTGAGATTGACATGATGCACTGTCTCTGTTCCAAGAGAGCATTCATTATGCTGAGTGTCTCTGTGTGTGTGAAAAGCAGAGATGCACTCTCTATGTGTGTGTCTCCTCCACCTTAGTGTGTGTGGTCTGTTCGTCCGGCCTAGCAATATCAAATGCAATCACTGATTAGCTGAGTGGGTGAAGGAGACCCTGACCTTAACCCAAGTCAGTCTGCATCCTCCGACTCAAACCATACCCTCTGTGATGGCTTTGGTGGACCAGGGTGAGAAAGCAAGTAGCCCATGCCATTTGCCATGTGACATGCTTAGTCTATGGGTGTCTGGTGTGTGCGTGTGTGTCTGCCTCTCTGCTGGGGGTTGGCACTGTGCCAAACTGCAATCGGCTCACACTCCAAGGTGAACAAAAGACCAGCAGAGCCTTTACGGCCTAGCTACGCCACAGGACTGAGGGGGGGGGGGGATTGGGGGAAAAGGAAGAGGGGGAAATGAAAAAGGGGATAAACGGAGCAAAGGCCCTGGAGGCAGGAAAGGAAAGAGGGAAAGCAGACGAGTGCAGATAACAGGATGGTAAAAGGAGAGAGAGTTGAGAGAGCGGGATAGTGAAAGACAACAGAGAAGCCATAGACAGCACGCGGACACTGCGGTGGTTGGTGCCTCAGTAACGTTGTGTTCAGGGGATCCCAAGAGCTGCATGATTCGAGCTGACCAAACACTGACAGAATCCACACCATATGAACCACAGACTGCACAAAGGATTATACTGAACACGACACACCTTGCTCTGGTGAGACAGAGAGCAGTAGGTGTCCTGAATGCTGACATGGTGTCTAATTGGCTGTCTAATTAGCAGCTTAACGTCTGTTAGGGGAAGAGAGAGAGGGAGCGAAAGACAAGAGGGAGGGAGAAAGAATGTCTGTGAGAGAGGAAGTGACAGTGAGAGATAATAAGGAAACAAACTTAAATCACACTGTGCCGATATGTTGTTATTAATGTGCCTATATTCTAACAAGCTTTAGTAAACATTAAGTTTCAATATTCTAAAAGGTTATCGGTAATTTGGGAAAACTGTCTGAAATTCTCACAATAGGGTTTAGGGTTAGAGAGGGTCTCTCTCCCTCTCCCTCTCTCTCACATACACACACACACAAACACACACACCCTTTCTTCATGACCCACAACTCCATTCAAGCAGCATCTCCATATCAATACAGGCTGGACAATCAGCCAGTCGGTTCACACGACGAGCCTGGCATTATCCAGACATAATCACACCATTCTCCTTCTCCTCCTCCACTGCTCTCCCCCTCTTCCTCTCCTACTCCCTCTCTCCTTCGCTCCCTCGTGCACCCAGTCTGTGGCTCCAGCAGCTCTACCTGTTCTGCTGCCAATGGCCCAGGGTAGCCTCCAGACTTCCCCCCCCCAGAGATGCCCCTGCAGGCTGGGTCTGAGACACTGGTTGCCCCCACACAGCCTCTCCGCTCTCCCACCACACCACACCAGACAGCAGCCCATGAACCAGGACTGGAGGAACGAAAGACACCACCACCTGATCATTTGCTACCTTCGACATCTAAAAGCTGATCCGTAAACAGAGAGCACAGCGATCTGCAATGCCTGTCTGAGCTTCCTGAGTCTGCATGTGCATGGTGTGTGTGTGTGTGTGTGCACGTGAGTCAGACTGACTTCACATTCCCTGCTACCCATGCTCACCCCGGCTGCGTTGAGGTGAGAACGGCCAATCAGCATAATTCCCACCACCCCTCTTTCATACTAATGAGCTACGTCGACACAGTCACGCTAATTAAACGGAGCGCTGAGGACTCACCCAATGAGCAGCAGCGGAACGGAGACTCACACCGGCGGCAGCCGTCTCACCGGGCAGACTGTCGGCTGTGGCACACACACACGCACAAGCAGGGAGCGCTGTGTGTCTGCCAGGCACCGACACATTCACACCAGGATCTTAGTTAGTCTGTTAGGCAGGGTAGCCCTGCCTTTCATCTTAAGACACACATAAACCAGCGCTCTAGTTTGTGAATCTGGCTGGACCAGTCGGTGTCTCCCTCCTCTTTCACATTGAGTAGCCTAAGTACAGCCACACAGGGTTGTGTTCAGGTAAAAGGAACCAGGCTTAGGTGTGTGTGTGTACGTGTATTTGGCTTTATTGTTCAGGGAGGACTCACATGTGACAGTGATCCACAGTCACCCGACTCTAGCCAAGAGTCACATGACAAAAGCCTCTGGGTGGGGGTACCAGGCGACCGGTGTGTGTAGCCTTCTCTCTCTTTCTCTCTACATCTTTACCTCTCTCTCCCTCTCATACAAACACACACACACACACACGAACACACATACTGCAAACCCATCAATCTACCCAATGAACCGATGCGGGTGGCATGTTGCATACAAATCAAGGGAGAATGAGGGAATGAGCTCAATAACATTTGGGAAAGAAGGAAGAGAGAGAGAAAGCGTGACAGAGACAGAGAGAGAGAGAAAGTAAGAGAGAGAGAGTGGGGAGAGATTAAAGGAGGCAGGAGCGAGAGGGTGAGAGTGAGAGAGACAGGGAGGGAGGGAGAGATAGACACAGAGAGATGCCAGGGTATGAATGAATATGTATGCCTTTTTTTTCTGGCGTGGAGCCTGATTCATCTCAATGCCCCCCTTTGTTAATGACTACATCAGCGCAAACACACTCTCACACATTCTCTTTCTCACACACACACGCACACACACACAGACACACACACACACACACACACTAATGGACACAAACACACGCTTACACCTTTGTACCAGGACAAATAAGGGCACACATATGCTTAGGTTAACAGATGCACTGACTAGCGGAGCGAGGCGCTCACACTTGCCGCCATGCGGGCTGACACACTCTCCCTTCTCACACCTTCCCTCTGTCCCTCCCTGGTACATAGCGAGAGAGGCAGGCAGACAAAAGGCACTTTATGACAGAGAGATCCCTTCTTCCTCTGTCCTCCTCACCCACCATCCCTACGATCATTCTTTCCAAACATCTCTCCACTCTCCACCCCGTCTACCTCACTCTGTCCTCAGCCCCTCCTCGTGGATTTACTTCTCCTCCCCCCCCCCCCCCGCCGCTCCTCGCCTCCCTCCATCGTCCACTCTCCTCCCCTCTTCCTCCCTCGACAGTGGTAGACGTAAGAGGGAGGAGGAGGAGGGGTGAACACATCGAGAGAAATTCAGGTTTACATCCGATAGAGCATTAGCCGCCCTTGGCAAAGCCACGCACGTTTACTTACTCACATGCACACACACAGAGACACACACACACTCACACATACACACTCTCACACACACACACACAAAGACACAGGCACACGCACGCTCGCACACACTCACACAAACACACACACACATACGCACGCACAAACACACAGGGAAAGAGGCTCATTGTTATTCTGCACACAGATGCGGTCACAGGCAGGGCCAACCAGACAGCACAGAAACACCACCTCTCTCCTCTCTCTTTCCCTCTCTCATTCTCGCACACATTCCATCGATACTGACTACGCACTTTCATATTCCCAAACACAAAATCACCACTTTCAAATTCCAAGATAATTGCTGCCCTAACCTCTCCTCCTGTCTTTCAAATTTGGGATTTACACACACACACACACACACACACACACACACACACACACACACACACATTCCTTCACCTTGACTGATAGACACACTCCATACAAGCCGACACATTCTTCCTCTATAATACCAAGGCATAGTGTACAGTCATACACATAAGACAACAGTGCTTGAACAAAAGTGAGGCGAGAAACAAGAAGTTCAATGTATTAGCCTACTCCTAAAATGTATTAAAATATGTGTGTGGTTGAGTTGGATCGAGCTCAGTCCAGTCTCGCCCAATTCCAAACCTCTACCAGTGGTGTGGCGACACATGGCTTTGCGCTGTTCAAGAAGAAGAAGGCAAGCTCCAGGCTTCAACACCCAACAGTCACCACTAGAGGTCCCTGTTATCCATGCGTTCCTAGCAGTGTCGGTATGGAAGGACCATTTGACTTGTAAGTAATACCTCAACTGTAACAAGGTTTACCACTGAAGAGGACCAGGCAGAAGAGTTGGCAACATGCCAAACAAAGACATGTCACCAACACACACACACACACATCCCCGCTCACACACACACATCCCCCCACACACACGTCCCCGCACACACACACACACACACACGTCCCCACTCACACGCTCCTTGTTGTTTCCAAATCACCATGCGGACACTACCACAAACAAGTGTTTGCAGCTGCCACCGCCACAAACAAGTCCATCTGCATATGAGCCCACACACACACACACGCACACACACTAACACACACACACTAACACATACAGCAGACGCTTGGTGTTAATCAGTGAGGGCTGGCACAGTGCCCCGAGACACCACCACACCACTGGCACACAAAAGGAGAGAGTGAAATGCAGACGAAGGAGGAAGGGAGAGAGAAGAGACAGAAAACACAGGAAGGGCAGCTGAAGGAAGGATGAGAAAGGGGTGAAAGCGAAAGATGAATTAAAAAAAGCGCACCTCTTTCAGACTTGTAAACGGAGAGAAAACGTGTCGACATACGACGACGGCGACTCGGGTTGGGGAGCGATGAAGTCTGTCTGCCTTTCTGTCTGTATGTCTGTCCACTTGTGTGTGTAGAGGGGGGGGTCCAATTCTGTCTGACGCTTTTAGGCAGTGTTCCAACCTGGGAGACCCTAGAGGAATGAACGTCTGAGACAGCCAGCCAGTCAGCCCGTTAGACAGCCAGCCAGACAGATGCAGACAGCCAGCATGCCTGACCCAAAGACACAGCAGCACTCCAGCGCAAACCGCTAACAGAAGGAATTCTTTCTGTGTCACACGCTGACATCAGACTAGAAACATATTAGCCTTGTCCTTCATCAGTGTCACTATACACATCTGTTCCTATCCATATCTGAAGAGAGTGGGGCTTTAGTTGGGATTCAGAGATTGTGACAAGCACTGAGATTAAAGAGTTGGGTTGGAGTTGCAGAATCCACAGAGAATGCTGAGCGGATTTGCACAACATCATAGAGAAAGTTTAAAGTCACGGCAATTCAATCAACAGAGATGGATCAGAGTAAGAGGGAACACAACAAATCCCTCGCCAGACAAACATGAAGGCGATGACACAGATGCACTGCCATGATGAAGACAGAGCTCTGTTACAACCTCTGAGAATGAAGTCATCAGCCCGCTCCCTCTCTCCAGCCCTGGCACATCACCATGCCACCACAACAACAACAACAACAACAACAGGAAAGGAGGGGAGAACAGAGGGGAGGGATAGAGAGAGAGTTGGAAGCTGGACCAATGCCATATTTACCTTGTAGTAAGCGAATGCAAATTAGGCACCAACACCCACCGCCCCAAAGCCTCTCTGCCACACACACACACACACACACACACACACACTCAGAAACATAGACCCAAACACGCAGGGATAAAATGGGGTGCATGCTCCTTAGTTTCTTCTCACAACATTCGGTACCACCCTTCACGCCTACCAACAACACAGCATGACAGGGGCGATGCCCAAAGCTCTTTCCTATCTTCGTGTGTGCATGCAGTATCATGAGGGTGCTTTGTATGTACTGTATATGTCCATGTACTGCCTGTGAGTGTTTGTTTTATGTCCGAGTACCTAGTGTGCTCTAATGTTGCCTATACGGATGTGTGTGTGAGTGTGGCATTGCGGGTGTATCCCTACCTGGCACGCTGCAGACAGGAGATGAGTGCCAATGTGAAGCAGGAGGGTTGGCACTCTACAGCAGTCTGGGAGGAGAGACTGGCATGGTGTCTCTGACGAGGGATGGAGATTAAGAAGAAACACCAGCAAGGAGAAGAGGGGGGATGAGGTTTAGAGATGTGGCAACCCTGTGGGGATTGCGAACAAACTACTCACTAATCACCTTGGGCAAGTGAAATACTGTAACAGAGAAACAATGTCTATTCAACATGAGGAGTAAAATCTAGCTGATCGAGCCAGAGTGCAAATTAATTACACAAAACACCATACAGTTTATTAATAACTGTATATATTAGATAATAATCTGTATTGATATATAGGTTATACTCTATCCTTGATTTATTCAATAATAATGAAACAGTATCCTAATGGCTGATTGAATAAAAGATTATGGACAATTATACCCACAAATGATAGACGGTGTGTAAAGATCTTGGACTGTTGCCAATCAGCTCAGGATCAGAGACAATGAAACGCACTGTCCTGAGCAAGAAAAGGCTGCCTACACACACAAACAGACTCTTAATGTCACAAGCACACACACTCACTCTTTTACAATCCCCTTACATAAAATAACCCAGAGTTGTAGTTTAGCAATACTGTACGACTAGATTACACCCAATCACAGAGGAGCTTTCTCAAGACAAACACACTGGGTCCTTGTAAGAATCCGACACATTCAAGGCCATTTGAGTGCTTTAGGAGTCGTTGGCATAGCTCCTTTAATGATTTGCCAAGTACACAAATATCAACTGTATGAAGACATCTTATTATATGGCACGAGTGTATCGTAGACCACTTCACGGACAGTTCGGTAAGGGCTACAAAGAGGCGAGGTAGCCTAAAACGCAATAAAAATACTGTCACGTAGCCATACCGACGTTCATGGTGGGGTGTTAAGAGACGGGCCTGTCTCATCCTTGCTTCAAACCGGTAGTTATTGAGACCCATTTATTGCAGAATGTCGTAAAATCACAAATCACTCATTGGCACCTGGTTCATAAAACGGAAATGGTCTTCGCTGGCATTGTTTTTCAGTGTCCACGATCAACTGCCTAGGCTATGGTTAAATGTATTCCTTAATCCACTTCCAATATAATTAATAAACATGAGATATTACCAGCCTATTGAGATGGAAAAGACGCTCTCTAGTGGATGAAATAAGTTTACAGAAATGGTCAAACGTCCTTAGTTTGTTTTAATGAACGAAAACATCTAAGCGAAGACGAAGAAAAACGAAAGCAACAACATTTTGCTGACATTTTTTATTATTTTCAAAACAGTTCCAAGTCTGTTGAATTCATTTAGCTTGCAGTTTAAATTAAACATTGCAACAAAAAAATCATATAGGGTAGAGGAAATATTCACAGTGCAAACCCTTGAAACCAGTATGTACCACTACTACCAGTGCAATGCTATCCAGTTCACGTACTGTACTTACCCATCCATATCCCGATTTAGTCAAAATCGTTTAGGTCATTAATGTCCAAAGCAGGATGAAGCTAAACAAAGCCGCAGTTCCTCATTTTTAGCTGACTTCACATCCCTGCATAAAGCTTCCCAGTGGCATTCTAGCCATAGACATGTCTGATTCAAGCTCGCAAATCGCATCTTTCAAATATCCTGATGCTATGATACATTCAAAGACTCAACCATGGCAAATAACATTTCTAACATTTCATATCTTTAAAGTGCTATTCTTTCAAGATCTTGTGACTTAAGAATGCATATCCAATAAGATAGAGATGGCATTTAGATGGTACACTGCTAAAAAGTACCTGGGGGAAAAAAAAACATTGATCAAGAAACAACAAAAATGGTTATTACCCAACCCATCGTTCAAGTAAACCCAACCTAGCACTCTCACAAGTGTTTGTTTCTCCTCGCCTAACATGGTCAAATGACTTTTTTTTTCATAAACATGTATAGGGAAACCTAAAGAAATAAAGATCTTAGGGAAGCGGGGAAACTGGTGTTGATTCTTTGCGCAGGTCATGGACATCTGTGTCCAGTTCTCCGGTCAGGGTCAGGTCTGGGCTGAAGGATTTCAAAGGCTTTGTCTGTCACAAGATCATAGGGACATTTGAGACATTCAACAGTCTTGCTTCTCCTCCTCCGTCGCCTCCTCTTTCCTCCCCTCCTCTTTCCTCCCCATCACCCTCCCCCCCTGCCCCTCTCCCCTGCCCCTCCTTGTCTTTGTCCTTGTTCTTCCTGGACTTCTTCTTCTTGTGTTTGTGTCCCTTCAGCTCCCCCTCCTCACACTCCAAGCTAGCCTGTCTCTTGTGCTTTTTGTGTTTCTTGTGCTTCTTCAGTTTCTTCTTCTCCTTCTTGTCTCTCCTCTTCTCGTCTTTCCGGCTGTCCTGGCTGCAGGTGGAGCTCACGCTGCTGCTCCGGCTGCTCTCCCCTTCCGGCCCTTTCCCCGCATCCATCTTCCCCCCAGCCTCGGCCCTGTCCTCCCGCCTATCAGCCCGCTCCTTCTTCGCCTCCCTCCTCCTGTCCTCCCCCTGTCGGCCCTCCCCCCCCCGGTCATCCATCCTCCCCTCCGACTCGGAGTCGGGGCTCTCGCTGTAGTCGGGCACGAACGCAGCCTCGTCCGTCTCCCTGACAGAGTCGGACGGCTGTCTGTCAGGCTGGAGGCCAGTGGGGGACCGTGTCGCTGGGTTCTCTCTGCCCTTCTCCTTCCCCCTCCTTTCCCCCTCCCGCTCCTGGTCCATGTGGGGGGACTTTGGCTTGTCTCTCCTCGGGGGCTGTTGGTGACAATCGGGCTGGAGCGGTTCCCTAACAGGCCTGACCTCCATCTCTCTGGTTCCCTGGCTGTCCTGCTGGCTCTCTTTCCTCCCCGAAGGACCCTCAGCTCGGGGCTCCTCTCCCTTGGTTGCCCCTTTAATGGGCTGGTTCTCTGCGGAGCTGGGGGGCAGAGGGGGTCGTTTGTCCCGTGTCCTGTCCCGGCCAGGGCTGCTCTCACTGGGCCTCACAGGCTCCCAGCCTCGCCCGGCCTGGTTCCTGCTGGAGGAATCAGACATGTGCGAGTCTCTGTCCCAGCCCCGAGACCTGTGGGGGTCAGGGGGGGAGTCGCGTCGGCGGTGAGGGGGTCTGCCCGGCTCCCTGTCGTCGCGCCCGTCTCTGTGTCTGACGTCGAGGGGGTCTCTGCGTTTCTGGTCGGCCTTCTCTCTCGGGTCTCTGTTTCGGTGGTCGCTCGGCTTGCGCTCCGCCGCCACGGTCACGTTGTGGTCCCTGCCGTCGGAGGGTCTGCGCTCGGCCGGCCGCTCCCGCAGGGAAGAGTGCGAGGAGGACGAGGAGCTTTTCTCACTGCCGTGGTCGCTCCCCCGCTCGCCTGGCCTCTCTCGCTCCCGCTCTCTCCTCTCGCGCTCCGAGGGGTGAGAGGACGTGGAGGACGAGGAGGACGAGTGGGCCGGCCGACGTTTGTCCGTCACCTCCCTGCTCGACGCACTGCCGCGGTCCCTTTCCCGCTCCTTCCCCCTCTCCCTGCCCGCGGGCTCCTTGGCCCTCTGTCGCTCTTTGAACCTCTCCCTCTCTTTCTCCCTCTCGGCTTCCCGCTCCCTCGCCTGCTCTTTGTCTTTGTCCTCCTGTCTGTCTTTGTCAGCAGGTGAGATTTGGCCTTTGGAGCGCTGGGTCTCAGGTAAGATGCCCTTCTCACTAGAAGGAGGAGGAGCTTTCTCCGTCACGGGCCGCGACGAACCTTTCACTCTGTCCACCTCCCTCTCCCTGTCTTGGTCTCTCTCTTTCACCCTCGCTCTTCCTACCGGGCTCTCCGTTGCCACGGAGAGGGTGGGGAGTGGAGGGAGTGGAGGGGGTAGAGGAGCGTGCGGAGGAGCCTGGGGTTTGGCCGAGACCGCGACAGCTTCCTCCTTCTCTCCCTCCTCCTCGGAGTCTTCCTTCTCCCATTTGGAGCGAGGGACCTACACAGGGTTAAGGTGACTTTTTAGAAGAGATGTTCATGGACTGGGGGAATGTTTCGCATGTTGAAGCTGACTTGGATGAGATTCGTTCGTTGGTTGGTGTGTGTGTGTGTGTGTGTGTATGTGTGCCTGTTCGATGTTTCGTTTGTGCGCACGCGCGGCATACCTGTATGAGTACGATCTCATCCTCAGCAGGGGTAGAGCTGTCGTTGGTGTACTCTTCCAGAGTCTTCACTATAGTCTTCCTCTGCTCCAGTCTGTCCTCAGCGCTCAGGCCCCCTCCACGCAGAGGGCTGCCCCCGGTGGAGCTGGCACTGCATTACACCAAAGCGCCAAGTCACCGGTTACCAAATAAGCCACCGCGACAACAGTGTGTCAACAGTACTTCATTCATTCAGGAAGAATAAACTCACTAAATGGAAAACAGAACATGCTAACACCGCTAGGTTAGTCAAAGGATGACAACCCCGTTTTCAAAAATGGACTGTGCAAACGTCTCACCTCGTGTAGTCTACCACACCCGTGGAGCCGTCGGGCGTTAGGACCCTGCGGTGGCCTCGGCTTTTGCTCCTCTCCACCTTCTCTCCTTTGGTGGAGCTGCTGCCGGCCGGCCCCTGGAGCCCTCCTTCTCCACCTGCCTTCTTCTTCCCTTCCATGTTGATGTTGATCTTAATCTTCCCCTTCATCCCTCGCTCGATCAGGGGCCTTATGAGGGTCTCCTTCTCTCTCTCCTCCTCGTCAGTCTGGGTCTCTCCCTCCGGCTTGGGGGATGCCTTGGTCTCCATTCTACTGGGCTCCTCTCTCCCTCCCGGTGCGTTGAGCTCCTTATCGTCCGTGCTCTTCGCCTCTTTCCTCCCCCTCTCTTCTCTCCTCCTCCTTTTCTCGGGCTTGGTGTCTGGAGCACGGCTCCCGGAGGGTCTCTCCACTGGCCTGCCCGCCCTCTCAGCCTCCCTCTTGGGCTTGTCCTCTCTGGCAGACTCCCTGTCCTGCCTGGCTGCTGGTTCCTTCCAGACTCTCTGGTCCTCTTTAAAGGGCCTGGCATGGTCTGGTTCACTCTCGCTGTGCCTGTGGCCATCTGGCTTGGTTCTGGCAGCTTTGAGCTGGTCAGGTTGCCGGTCCGGTTGTGAATGAGAGAGAGGTGGACTCGCTTTAAGGGAGACAGACGTCTGGATATTCTGGCTGTATTCTGGTGCGGAGGAGTCTGGTTTGACGGGCAGAGTCTCCTCCCTGAGTCGTTTTACCGCCAGCTCAGTCGGAGGGGTCTTCTGGTCTTCGGCCCTTACCGGGCTGGTCTTGTGGTGGGCAGTTTTGAGAGTGTCTGTCTCCGGCTCTCTCTTTCTGGCAGTTCTTGAGCTCGTATTGGAGGAGTTTTCGTCTCTCCTGGTTCCACTGGAGTCGGATTTGCGCTTGGCCTTGTCACTCTTCGCCAGGTCCCTCCTCTCGTACCTTCCTCTGTCCGAGGCCGCCCTATCCGGTTTAGGAGGAGGTGGAGCTAAGGCTGAGGCGTCACTCTCCATTGGTTCATCCCGAACGGGGGTGGCATCGTCCCGGCCGGCGGCGTTGACGTCACTCGTTCCTTTCCTCTCCTTCCTCTGCGTTTCCTCTGTGGAATCCGAGGCGCTGAAAGAGGAGGATTCTCCTCCCCCTCTCCCATCTTCCCCTTTTCTCTTCTTCTTCTGCTTCCTGTGGGAGTGCGCACCAGGCTTGGAGGCACCAGGTCTAGCTGAGGTAACGGTGGCTACGCCAACAGTGAAGTTGGATGGCTCCTTGTCCTTGGTCGATCCCCGCGGGTTATCCTTATTGTCGGGCTTGACGATTGGCTGTTGTCCATACTTCTCCAAGCACCGCTCCTGGTAGGTCATCGCCGCCGTCCTCCCTTTGGAGGCTGGGCCTGGACTGGGACCTGAGGTAGGAGGGGAGTATTCCTCCCTTCTCCCCCCTCGACGGAAGGGGGAGCTCCGGGGTGAGGTGTCCCTGTTTCGGGTGTGTCGGGGCTGGGCGTAGCGGTCTGTGGGGGGGCTGTACGGTTCGGAGGGGCGAGCCCTGAAAGGAGGTGGGTGGACAGGGGGCAGGTGGGCGCTGTAGCTCTTGTAGTATTTCTCGTACCACTCTCTGTACTCACGCTCCCACTGGTGGTAGCGCTCCCTCTCCAGGGAATCGGTGCCGTCCGGAGCCCGTGGGGGGAAGCCCGCTTTGGGCTCTGGCAACAGGGGCTCTTTGTCTCGGTAGCGCTCCCGGCCCGGGTACTTGCGCTCTGCCTCGGGTGCCGGGCGCTCCCGGTCCGAGCCTGGTTTCTTGTTGGGCGGGGTGTGGTTCCGGTAGCCCCCAGGTCCTGGGGATCTGGATCTAGACCGGTAGCCACCCCCAGGCCCGTCTCTGCTCCGGTAGTGCGGGGGGGAGCGCGAGCGGGAGCGACGGTAGCCGCGGGAACGGGAGCGGTAAGCGCGGGGTCTTGCGGGGCGGCGAGGGTAAGGGGAGCGGGAGTAAGACCTGGAGCGGAGTCTGGGTCGGGAGCCGGACCGGGACCGGGAGCGACTCACGGAGCGGGAGTAGGAGCGAGGGGAACGAGACCGGGATTTGGAGTAAGAGCGGGAGGAGCCACTGTAGGACGAGCCCCTGTAGGGAGACTTAGACCTGGAGAGAGAGAGAGAGAGAGATAGTGAGAGAGAGAGAGAGAGAGAGAGAGAGAGAGAGAGAGAGAGAGAGAGAGAGAGAGAGAGAGAGAGAGAGAGAGAGAGAGAGAGAGAGGGAGAAAGAGAGGGAGGAAGAGAGGGAGGAAGAGAGGGAGGAAGAGAGGGGATCAATTAACACCAGATGAAAAACAGGCAAGAAAGGCCAGATGAGGCCAAAAGGGTGCAGGATAGGGTGAGAAAACAGGTATGAACAGATGAGAGAGAGAGCGAAAGAAACAGAGAAAAACTGAGACAGAGAAACAGAGAGAGAGGCACGGTGATAGGATAGGCAGACAGAGTCCGTGTGGTAGGGATTACCATGGTTACCTGGAGTAGGAGCGCCTCCTCTCCTTCTGCATCTTCCTGTACTCCAGCAGCTCCTTGGCAAAGTCGTTGGTGAACTCCTCCAGCTTGGACTTGTCACTGGCCCTGCCGCTGAAGAGGCTGGGAGGACTAGGGGAAGAGAGAAGAAGACACCGTCAGGTATCCACTCCCTCGCATGCTAACATGCCATGGATGCACCGATGACCCATGGCACCCCTCACATGAACTTTATCAGTTCATGACGAAAGGTTATCACGCTGTCGATCCCCCCCTTCCTTTTTCCCAGGTAAACAAAAGCAAACTCACTCCTCTTTCATCCTCCGCTGCTGTCTGTAGAAGTCGTCCTTGGAGAGGAAGGAGGGGTGAGGGGCGGAGGAGAGCGAGGGGATGGGGGCGCTGGGGAGGGGCGGAGGCTGGGAGGTGGAGGGCGCCCAGGGGGGGACGGGCATCACTCCAGGGACCGGAGGGAAGCCTGGCGGGGGTACAGGGTAGCTGGAGGGAGGCTGGCCCGGGGGGTAGTGCGGAGGAGGGTACTGGGGGAGCCCAACCCCAAGGAGCGGGGGTAGGTGCTGGGCGGAGGAGAAGAGAGAGGGAGGAGGAGGAAAGAGGGGTGGGGGTCCAGAGGATGGTGGGGGCTGGCTGGGAGGGAGGTGGGAGTGTTGGGGTTGGTCACTACGAGGCCTGTCATGGCCACTGGAGCTGGAGAAAGGAAGAGGAAGTGACATCAGAGAGGCAGGGCACACGGGAACTTTGTATTTTGTGTTTGTGGACGCCAAGCTGATGTAAGGATATGAAGGACTGTGGGAGGTTTTCCCTTGTCTAAAGGGATGGATATTTATGCTTATCTGTTGGGTTCTGTGAAGTCCTTTGTGACACCGCTTGCCAACAGGGCTACACAAATAAAGTCACTAAAATAAAACTTACGTGTCCCAACCGGGGGGTCCACCAGAGTGTCTGGGGGGGTTGGTTCTCGGGGGCGGGCCTGTGGGTCAAGAAAAAAATGCAACTTAACACAAACACACCCCATGTACTTGTTCTAGAAATCTTATAAAGATCTTATATGAAGTAACTCACCTGCTTTGTGGAGCGCGTGGCTGAGAGGAGGGGGCTGGGTTAGAACTTGGACATGGTAACCCTGGAGACAGCACACAGAACACAGACATAAGCAGGTCTGGTTAAAGGTTGCAAAACAAACCAACCAAAACTGTGTGAATGCAATGGACAGCATAGTGTGTGTGTTTGTGTGTACTCACTGTGGGGATGAGAGGTGTGGGAGGCGGGGGGTCCGCAGAGACCACCACAGACTGGGTCGGCACCACGTCCTCAACCTCTCTGGAAGACGGCAAGGGTTGCAACATTGTTACACACCACTGACGTGGGTGAGGGTGTATTGAGATGACACCCATGTCGAAAGCATCTATGATTTCTCTGATGCCTGAGTGTGTGATTCTGTCTGTACACGGTACGTGTAATTGTGTGTATGTATGTGTGATTGTGTGTGAGTGGTGTGTGTGTGTGGTGTGTGTGTGTGTGCCTGCTTACTTGGCAGGCGGCTCCACATGGCTGGGTAGGTGCTGAGGGGAGGCAGCAGGCGTGCTGTGGGAGGAGGAGCCTGCAGTGGTTTTCCCACCAATGGGAGGCGTGCCAGGCTGTTGGGCCAATGGTGGGGTGTCGGCCGCAGGAGGGCGGGGCATGAGAGGATCCTGCTGGCTCCTCGTTTGCTGGTAGGGGCGTAGAAGGCGGGGCTGAGGAGGGGGGGGGTTAGGGGGCAGGGCGGAGCCAGCAGAGTCCGGAGGGCCGCCCTTCTTCATGCGTTTGGTGTAGCCCGTCTCATTCTTGAAGTTGTTCACTGCCTGGAGACAGACCGGAGGGGAAATTGGTCAAGTAGCATTTGCAGTACAGGGCGAACTGAACACAACCGGTCAGGTAGGAGGTGCATTTGATTTAGTCTGCTACGTGCACGAACCGGGTGGCACTCTAATCTTCCCTGTGTCTCGGGGGGGAGAGCCTTACCTGGCGCAGGAACTTATTGGCTATGAGGGCGTCGGGGGAGACGTCTGATTTGCCGCAGGTGGGACAGAGGTGTTCGTCTGACTCCAGCAGAGCCGTCCGGATACCTGAGAAGAGTCAACATGGAACAGGTCGGGGCGGAAAGGACCCAGGGCGGAAACAAAGTTGTACTACAATCCCATATTGGGACTAGTGAGGGGGTGAGCAGGTGAGGGGGTGTTTTGGATGTCAATGAGTGTGTGTGTGTGTGTGTGTGGCGTGTAGACTCACAGTCGTCACCGTGACTGTGTGCGAGTGCGGGCCGTGTTTGTGCGTGTGCGTTCAGACTCACAGTCGTCACAGTAACTGTTGCCGCAGCAGGGGATGACGACGGCGTCGGTCATGAGGTCTTTGCAGAGGAGACACAGCAGCTCATCCGGGATGGGGTCTTCATCCTCCTCCGAGGACGACTTGGCCCGGGCCACGAAGGGAGGCTTCTCCTTCTTACCAATGGCGTACGCCTCACTATCAGAATGGGATTTATTTTCACTCTCAGAATCAGAAAGGGATTTATTTTCACTCTCAGAATCAGAAAGGGATTTATTTTCACTATTGAAATCAGAATCAGAAAGGGATTTCTTCGCCATGAAAGTTTGCACAGACAAGGAATTTGCTTTGGCAGGAAGGTGCATACAATAAACATATAGGAACCTAAAATTTAAATGTGGTCTAGCTATACCAAGGGTACATTAACTAGCAATACTAAGTGGAATAGAATTCAAATAGAATATACAATAAAATCAAATATAAAGTTGCCGTAAAATAAAATATAACACACGAGCCCTTTATACACTGGCTGCCAAAAACACGACTTTGACACGCGGGGGACCACACAAAAGCCCTTTCCAGTGTCGTGGATGGGGGGGGGGGGGTCAGAGGACAGGAGTACTTACGCGTCTATGGTGGGGATGGCGTAGCGGCCGGTGTTGGTCAACATGGCTCCCTTGATGCTGGGGTCGTCCACCTCCATCATGAAGGAGCGAGGGATGCCCGTGCTCTTCTTGATCCTCTGAGGAGCCTCGAAGCTTTTATCCTGCTGGCACGACCACACACGCGCACGTCACATGCTTGGCGTGTCGCACGTGCACACCTCTTTTGATTCGGTCTCGCGTTCGGTTGTCGGTTGTGTCAAGTGCAACGCGTTGGATTAAACGTGTGTGTTAAATGTCGAGTCAATGAGGAGAATCTTGCGTTCTGTTGCACATTTGAATCAGTAATAAAAAAATAGTACGGGGAAAAAAAAAAAACTGTTAATAAATCATACAAATGAAAAAAGAAAAGACAACATCTCAATTTGTCTTTATAAGCTGTTGAGTGGGAACAGACGATTGGTTGAACAGATAAACAGAGCTGCAGGGGACATCACAGATGTGTCCTATTACCCCATTGGTTGGACAGTTCCTGATGTAGTGGCCGTTCTTGCCACAGCGGAAGCAGGTGTAGTTGGGGGGGGGCGGCCCTGACAGCTTCTTCGTGTAGCTGGTTGGATAAAGGAACAGATAAGTCGTTCGACAAGCCCACAGCATGGATGAAATGATATATATACACATGTCACAAAACCAGGCTTCCAGACTGAGGATATCAAGGTGGGGGGGGGGGGGGGGGGTGAGTAGATGGCTCAGACCACCAGATGGTCCAGGAGGGACCAAGTGAACTAATGACATGTGCTTCGGGGCAGAGCCCCTCTTTGTCTGCGTACTCACTGGATGGGGTCGTAGTCGTGGTTGGACTGTGACATCATGGCGCGGATCTTGTCTTCCTCGGAGGCGTTGGCCTCGGCCAGGTTTGCGGTCTGCGTCGCAGGGGTGAGACAGCAGCATCACACACACACACACAGGACAGAAGTTAGACGGGTCAACAGGAAACGCAGAGACAGGACTGGATACATGCTGATATGAACTTGGTTTGGATTTGTTGATGTGGAGGTTGCTACCCAAGCCTCTAAGATCTAGCTGTCTAAAGTCTTGGTCTGGACCGACACAATGACCCTCACATTAACCAGGCTCCAGAAAGACAAGCTGGTGGAGCAGCACTGATGCTGCTTGTGTCTCTGCTGACGTCTGTTAGTCCCAGCATATAGCTGGGGACACGCAACCCTAAAGAGCCTTGTTGGGTTTACTTGTTAACCATGTACTGAACCAAACAAATCACTGTTGGGAATCTGGCTTCATTCAATAACCTCACTGACTGTTCAGAGGTATGTTAAAGACCTAACACTGTTGTTTTCTATAAGTGAAGCCTTGTCCTTCAAATTGACTAGTTTTAGCTTCAATACATCTTGCCATCTTGAAACTTAAAATAAGAACTGCATCATGAACAGAGTCTTGACACAAAACTCTGGTTCTGAGTTACTTTGTTCAACCCAGTTAGATTGAGGCCAGTATTGATCCCAATCCAACCGAGGACAAATCACTGAATGACTGTAAAATACTAAAGCACTGCGAGAGAAAAACACCAATATGCATGCAAGGCACACCACTAGTCCACACACTCATGGTCAGGGTCTAAGAGACATTCGCCAAATTTTATTGACAAAAAAGAAAAAAAAAAACGTCAAACACAGTAATTCTCCCATTGGCCCAAGAATCCAACCCCACTCAAATACAATTACACTGGAAACGTTGGTTTCATTACATAAGACTAGACTCAACTGCAATTCAGGTATATGATCAGTTTACAACCAGTACCAGTCCTTTACAAAGTCATCACTCAAGAAATGTGCAAATATATGGTCAATATTGTAAGCATTTCAAATCTACACCATGGTGTACATTTGCAACATCAGACACTCTTTCACTATAAGTAAATTGCTAACAGAATCTGCCTTCACAAACAAATGCTGTGTTCACAGTGACAAAGCATGATGAGTGAGGTCAAGTAATCAGGGTTACACAGAAGATGACAGTCATATACAGCAGCCTCATCCCGGGAGGCTGAAACAAAAAGTGTACAAACGTGTGTGCTTTAGAAGCAACCTGAGGGAGGACTAATATCCATGGAGAACAAAAAAAGATGTTGTGAATCCTCATGAGAAAAATGAAAAAGGATAAAAGCAATGTTGACCCAAAAAGTAAACGATTTCTTTCTTCTGGACTGTTACAGCGGTACAGTCCTGGTAGCGCGTGCGTGTGTGTGTGTGTGCACGTGTGTGTGTGCGCTTGTGTGTTTATGTGCGCTCAGCGAGAGGAAACAGACAAGCAGCATGCTGTAAGGTGCTTCACCCAATGACAAGGCTAACTCGTCAGGACAGCCACAAATAACAATTCATATTAATACTATTAATACTGATCAATACATGAAATATCAGCAGCAGTTGGGGAAATGAGTATTAAATCTGCAAAAAAAGACTGACAGTGGCTACATTGAAAACACCAGGAAGAATTTTTTTTAACTTAATTTGACCTTCATATTAATTATAAAGACATAGATGGCGTTTCTAACATCCATTAGGTGACTCTCATATGTCAATATAAACAATGTTAGGCCTAACAGTTGTTAAATAATGATCAGTGTCAAGACTTGTGTGCTGAATCATAACATGTATAAAAAAAATGTATGAATAAGTATACATTATATACAGTGTACTGCAGAAGGCAAGGTAAGAAGTACATTCATAAACACTACTATTCATGAACTACTGATCAAAAGAAAGATTCCATGAGATTCCAAAAGAGTGTGTTCAAACAGAGAGGGTTTCACTGAGGGGGTATACCTTAGACAGCTGGGCCAGAGACACAGACGCCGCATGATCATCCATCTGTTAGAATTAAAGACAAAGTCAGTTTACCACCAAGACGCATATAAGAGGAACCACAACCAGGACTGAAACAGACACACATATATATACATATATACACATATATAAGCCCTGCCTACATTCTAGGCACTGACACTTTCCAACATCGATGAAGACGTAACTGAGATATATCTTGTCTAAGAAGGAATAACACAACCTAACACTGGCCTGTGAGAGAGGACTCTCAACCACAAGAGTTCAGGACTGGACTAGCTCAGCTAAAAAGGGCTTTGCCTCCAGACCTATCTTCTCATTGTCACTCAGATAACTTATTAGTGTGCTGGCGTTGGCCTTCTGTCTATCGGTCTCAAACACACATGGGCACAGCTATCAGATTCAGGCCCACTGCCCTACCCTTAGACATTCACACGGTGTTAGGTATAGGGGTTTAGACAGCAGGATACAAATGGGAAGTTTAAAGGCTCAAAGGTTTTTATTAGAAAAACATAAAAACAATAACAGTTTTACAGTCGCATCATATTTATAGAAACTACTGGACATGTTCCACTTCTTTTCAGGCAAATCATAAAGACCGATCATACAGACATCTGTACAATAGATTGCCATAACCTTTTTTTCCATGTTTGATTTCAGTGGGAAATATTGCACAGTGCAGCAGTCACATGCACGCTTTCGAACAGTTTTCAAGTTTTGGAGAGAAATAAAACATTTTTTCAAAATCGAATAAACATTGGATTTTTCGATCGTTACATTGGATTTCAGGAGTAGGATGATGATTGCATCTCGACAACACTGGAGTGGTTCGAGAACATTGTGCCCACGTTCAAGAGCACCATGTGGAGGCGTAAGTGTGAGTTCAGTGTGGGGTGAGGTGTGGTTTGGTTACATACGGCTTTGGAGGGTCCCACGACATGGTGATGGTCAGAGCGTCCACTGAAACACAAACAAGAGGCAGTGTGTCAACTTTGCAGTAGAGCCAGGGAAGCACAATGGGGCCATTTCCCCAGACACAGAGTAGGCCTAGCCCTGGAATAAAATAGCCTACACTGCATGCTCCCATTGAATGGAACTCTTATGTTCGACTGAAAGCAGCCAGGGAGGGTGGAGTCATTCCTGGGCCTACGCAGGCTTGTCAGGGCTCTGCAGGTGGCTGAGAGTTGTGGTGAAGCATTCGTTTTTTTTTTTTTTTTTTTTTTGCCTAACCGACAGTTTCTATGACATCAAAACCTGAATGGGGAGTCATAAATCCTCACTTCTCCAAAAACAGTTATTCGGATATCCCTTCCGCTTAACTCACTTTAAACCCATAACTTACCTCCCGCCACAATTTGGGTGTCATTCTTGTATACATTTGAAGAGAACGGCACCAAATTGGACAGGATCCACTAAGAAACAAGTGATCTGACTCAGGTGAGAAGTACAAGTGTGTAGAGAACACAGGAGTCACAGTCAACACTTACATGAGATAGGTTTTATTAGTGGCTTTGACTCCTCCCAGGGGTATTCTCTTGATGATGACTGAGGAGTTCTTGGCGATAAGTGCTGTATCATCATGGTATTCTACAAATTAGAGGATGAGAGAGGAAAGGGAGGGACTATGGATCTGCAGAATGCTCTGTTTATGTGACCTGCTTTGAAATCCAAAAGATAATGATTATTTAATCTTGCCATGTTATCATGAAGTAGAATATCTGACATTTATATGGATTAAGTATGCAACTAGGAAGCCTATTACGAACCAGAACTGGTTTTATAAACTTTTCTAAGGTTGTTGTTTTACCGTGACGCAACCACTTTCCGTAAGCCGCACAGCTGTCAAAGCCGACATGGCCAGGTCAAGGCCCACGTGCGGCAAATGGTCAATGATCACTCACCACCATAGCTAATTATATTGCAAATATGTGTATCTAAGATGGTCCCGCGTTCAACACCGACTTGAAATTACCTCAATTTAGCTAGCTAGGCTAACTTGAACATGACATGACCAGTTTATCAGCTGTATCAGACGCCCAAACATGAAGAATTGCTTACCTTCTTTAGTCTGTGCGTTGGTTATCTGTAGATCACAATCGCCTGCCTTGAGTTTCTCCCGGCCCATAATTTGTCTCTTCAAATCACTCAAAGTGATGTGCAGGCCATCGAAAGTGACGGTGTCATATTGGAGTTTGGACGAGAACTTATAATGCACACAAGCCATTTTGAAAGTAGCGCAACTGCTAGACCCCCTGATAGAAAACTAGTTAGCTTTGTAATTACACTAGTTTTAAAACGGCTAGCTACAAGCTCTTCAACTAGATAGACAAAGGTATATTAGATATCTAGCACACAGCTGGTGCTGGCTACCTTACTTACTTGTCCAGTTTGCTAACGATTAGGCTTTCAGCTAGCTAGCTAGTGGCTAGCACTCACTGTAGCGCACCAAGTCTGTTAAAGACAGTGGCTTGCTAAGCAACGCAGTTTTTTAAATTACTTTAATTTCTGTCTGTTTCAAGTGATAAATTGTGTAGGTTTTTATTCCGTTCCATTTTAAATAATTTTGGATATGATACGTTCCGTTGATTACCAGCTGTACTTGGCTCGCTAAACTAGCTCAATAGCTATAGCTTGCTGTCTCCACAACGACCTGTCATATGATCGGGGTTTCCGAAATGCAAGCGCAAGGACCACGTTCAGAACGTCAGTGTCTCTCTATAGACTTGCGCAGAACACTTATAGGAGGCTCGATCATTTTGACAATAAAAAAATAAAATAATTTATAAATGTGTTAAAGACAGTTAATTAAAACCATGAAAATAACCACCTAAAAGACAAGTTCTGCCGTGAGCCATTTAGGCAAACAAAAACGTATAAACAGTTCAAACAGTTAAAGTGACCACTAGATGGTGAACCAACATAATTTATAATCATGAGTTTTTAAGTTTCTCTAAGAACCTTTCTATTCAGGAATACCTTTTTTACTATGACGATTTAGAGACACTTTTTGTCAAGCTGAACATACTTTTCTTTAACTTATTGTGATCAGGTTGTTGTTCTGCAAAGGTCTCATGCAAAGCTACCTCAACAACATTTTACTGAAAACAGGTAGCCTAATAGCCTACCACACACTTGAAACGAACTAATATTGCATAGGAGAGTTGGATATCTTATTGTCTTTCTCAGATATCTGAGATTTCTTTATTTGAGATATGCCTTCTTTCATTGTGTGTCTTGAAAATTCTAGGTTCTAAGTGTGAGAGTGGGTGCATGTGTGTTATAATGTATTCATGGTGTTACATGCATGAAAGCCGCTTAGCTTGTGGTCTCCTAGGCAATGAGCTTTGATGTTTCCTTATGATACAGGAGCAACCCTGCTATCATTTGTTCGTGCGACTGGGCAAGTGTGTGTGTGTGTGTGTGTGTGTGTGTGTGTCTGTGTGCGTTCCAAAGTATGGGGACCGTGAATAACACAGCTTTTCTGACTGTCCCAGTGTGAGAAACATCCCCCCACAATTTCAGTCCATCACCTATAGACTTCATAGGTGAGCTAGCAACAAGCATAGGGCACATATTCTTCTTGAATTCTCTCTTATCTGTCAGTGTTAATGAGGGACAGGTAATAAGGAGGCAAGCTTAATGCGAATGGGAATGCAGCCATGCTGTGACGCTTCCATTGACGGAAAGCTGCCTCTCATAGGCAGTATCACTGCAGGTTTGTGGGGGACACTGCCAATGTCTCTCTCTCTCTCTCTCTCTCTCTCTCTCTCTCTCTCTCTCTCTCTCTCTCTCTCTCTCTCTCTCTCTCTTTCTGTCTCCTCTCTTCTTCCCTCCTTCCTCTCTCTCTCGCTCTCTTTTACTCTGCACACGCTCTCCGCTGTCATGGGGAACATAGATATGTTCACCACAGAGAATGAGCTCATAGGGTGCTCAATTTGGTCAAGATGTGTTCAGGGTGTGAGAAAAAGAGAGAGGGAGAAAGAGAGAGACCAAACGAGAAGAAGAGATGATCCTAATGAGAAAGTATTCTATACCCCCCTCCCTCTCCCTCTCTCTCTCTCTCTCTCTCTCTCTCTCTCCCTCTCTCTCTCTCCATCGTTCCTGCCTGGCTGCTCAGAGGAGGGATCTGCCCTATCTTTCCCAGCTTAGCACTCCTTTGTGAGGGGAAGGCAGAGGGAGTAGAGAGGGAAAGGGGGAAGATAGAGGGAAAGGATGAAAGAGAAAAGGGCTGTTTTTAAACGGTCGTTCTTAACCTGATCTGATATGTTACACGTCCACTGACTCTGTCTTCAAAGTGCCACTGTGGATCCACAGCTCCTTGTATGTGTCTGTGTGTGTGTGTCTGCATATGAGTATCAGTGCATGTGTGTGTCTGTATGGGATTTTATTTTATTTAGTGTGTGTATGTGTGTGTGCGTATGCATGACTCAAAACAAGGGTGTAATCATGGGGTAAATTGGAGTATTCTGTTGCAGTAAGTGAAAACTAGTAGAAGACTTGTGTGTGTGTGAGAAGGCTCAGCGGGACACTGCAGAGATGGAGGACATAGTCTATTGAGACTGTGCTGTGTGTCGCTGCATATGTCAGCTTGATGATCTAGGATTATAGAGAACTAACAACCAACAACTATTTTCTTCTACACAGGTCGATGTTCTCTGTCTTTGTCTGTCCATCCTCTTGCCTTTCGGCAACTCTCGCTCTCTCTCTCTCTTTCCCATTCGCTCACCAACTTGGTCTCTCTATCTCTCCTTATGTTCACACTCTTTCTCATCGGCCTCCCCCTCCCTCTCACACCCCCTCTCTTCTCCTCTCACTCCCCCTAACTCTCCTTCTTCCCAGCCCGGCTTCTTTCTCCCACCTCCGTCCCTCTCTCCCCTCCTCACCCTGCCCTACTCACAGTGTTCACAGCTCTAAGGGGTTTTCACGCTGCAGATGGCCTTAGTGTTGCTTTAGTTTTGCTCTGGTGAAGATTGCACACAAACATACATATATATACACACACACACACACACACTTGAGACTGCTCTCTTCATTAACTTGGGAGAGTGTCAATACAAATCCGCAGTTTTCAGTAGTCTCAGACGTCTAGTCTAGTACTTGTCTTGAAAACCTTATTGGAGAGCACCAATAAGCACTGAGTCACCTAAGGGCCAGACCCAGTTCCAGTAGTGATAGGGAGAGCATTTGTTCTTAGTCCATGCCAAATAGTTGTCTTGGTGTTCAAGTATTGGATTAAAATCGGCGTGAACTCACAAGGCTAAACTAGGATTACCTAAGTATGCACATATTCAAACATGCAGTCAGTCAGTTAGACACACCAGTACTCCTGTACAGACACACACACACACACACACACACACACACATACACTGGAGATAACAGGAGCTCACACAGCTGAGCTGGGCCTCATGTTGTTTCTGTTCACGTTGCTTTGAAGATGACTGTGAAGTTTGGCAGCGGGATGGGTGCTCAGCCCAACACAGCCCTCTGGGGTGGTTCAATCCATACACACACACATCCACACACACACATCCACACACAGAAACTCTATCTCTCTCACACACACACACATACAGTACACACACACACACACATGCCCTGTGGGGCTGGACAAAGGGCATCCATGTGGCAGTGCCAAGCCCGCAGGGTGCAAATCCAGCGCCAGCTGACTCACCAGAGCAGGTGTGCTCTCACTGAAAACAGTCAGGAACACGCGACACACACTTCAAACAAACATGCTTCCCCATCAATCAGGACATCACCTACACTGACTGCCCATGAGGTGTGACAGCATCCTTTACCAGACACCTCAAACTGCTCTGATTAGTTGCCATTGATTTTGTTTAGCTAGACAGAGGAGAGTCTTCGTCACAGAGGGAGAGAAGGGGAGAGAGATCTAAAGTGAGAGGGGCAGAGAGAAATATAATTAGGCGTGAGAAGCCTGGCATATTGAGAAGCTCCAACCAAACACAACTACACACACGCACACACACACACACACACACACACACACACACACACACCACCACCGCTAATGCCCCTGAGGGACAACACCTGGGTCTAGACCCCCCCCTCTCCCACCCTCCATCCTCCTGAGACCCAGTCCCAAGAGACTAATCATTGCCAAACTCTCTCTCTCTCTCTCTCTCTCTCTCTCATACTCTCTCACTCTCTCACACTCTCTCTCTCTCTTTCTATCTCTCTTGATCTCCCATCTCGTTTTTACCAATCTGAAATAATCCTATTTGGTATCACCCTTAAGCGAAGGGCCAAACACCAAGTGATGTGTAACCGTAAGAGAGAGAGAGAAGTAATGTGCAATAGAAAGGAAAATAGAAATATGGAGGTAAAGAGGGAGTAAGAGAAAGAGAGAAAGAGGGAGAGAGTGAGTCGACTGATCGAGTGACCAAAGGGTAGAGTTTCCGTGTTTTTGTGGATGCTTGGCATGATGGGAAGGGGTTGACATATGGCCCTCACTGGGGTTCATAGGTCATACCAACAGTGCCGGCATCTCAATGGGGAATCAGCCACCCTGTTGTGTGTGTGTTTGTGTGTGTGTGTGCATGCATGAGTAGATGGACACAGACAGCAGGGTCACCACAAGTCAGGCCATCACACAGGAAGCGTTTCTCTCTGTAGTGACACTTTCCCCTGACGGTGTCACTTCCTGTTTAACGGTTGCTTTACATGGTGCATAGCAGGTGACAGCTTTCTGCTACACATGCCACCTGCAGATACACACACGTGCACAAGCGTATGGACATATGTATGAATGTACTTATGTGTAATGATGTTGCAGGTAGAGTGGGGTAAGATGGTTAGATGGTGGAGTCAGTAATAGCTTTTCATTCCTGAATGGTTGTTTTGACTGGAGGTTTGACTGGGATCAAAGCTTGGAGCAGACCTCCCTCAGAACCTCATACACCCACAGACAGATGTTTCAGCAATGTCCTGGGACCGACACACACACACACACATTCACACATACATACACTGACTAGTATCTGAGGTCTGTCTGCCTGCCAATGTTTCTGTGTCCAGGTGTTGGCCTTATCCATCATGGTATATAGACAACTTGACAACGTGCGTGTGTGTGTGTGAGGTGACGGTTTGACAGCTTGCAGAGGATGACACGTCCCCGCGTCTCTCTGCCAGATGCTGTTTTTGCACCCTGTGTTAGTTACTGTATGTGTTTCCTCTGTTAGTTCAAACTTCAGGCAGGGTCGGCTCCAAGGGGGGATATTGACGGGCAGTGAATGGAATGGCGTGCCCCCTCAAAAAATATAAATATATAAATTAGTATGTCATAATTCTGTCTGAGTTGATATGATGACGCTTTAAAAATAATGCATTAATTCATGAATTGTTCTATAATGCTTCATTACAATACCTTTTTATTAGCCTACTTGGTTTAAAACGTGTGATCTGATAGTTAACTGACACTAACTAGCAATAACCCTTTAACACTGGCATTGGCTATAAATGAAATATCAAGATGGCTACACTTTCCTGCAGAATATGTAGGTCTGCTCATATCTTGACTCTGATACATCCTTTGTAAATGCGAGCCCCCCCTTGTGAAAAAAAATGCCCACCCATTTAATTCGTTCTGGAGCCGAGTCTGACCTCAGGGTTCAGCAGTGTCCATCTAGCCATCTAGAGAAACACACACACGCGGTGGTGAAAAAAAAGAGAAATGCAGAAGAAGTAAAAGACAGAAGGAAAGAGAAACCACTTCATAGTAGTTTAGATACCCAGGGTTTAGGTTTTGCTGTAATTCCGCCCACTTCTCACTCTAATCCCTGTGATACTTTGATGTTCCAGTAGTGACATCACTCTCATGAATATTTATGAGGGACTCTAAATGTCTAAGCCTACTGTAGCACCCCCCCCCCACACACACACACACACACACACGCAGGAAAGAAACACAATTGGTGAGAGTAGTCATTTGAGGAGAGAGGAAAAGAGAGATGGCATGATTTTCTAAAAGAAACGGTATAAGTCACAGCGCTCTTCTCATGAATTCATTCTCATGAATAATTGTTTAAATAGGAGAAATCAAAGAGAATCCCATCTGTCGCTATCTATCTTTCCTTCCTGCCTTCCATCTCATCCTCCCTTCCCCCTTCGCCTCACCCACTCACCTGGGCAGGAATGGAGAGGTGTAATCATTGGAGAAACAGATGCAAAATAATGGACACTTTAGTTGATACAAAAATTGGGGCAAAACCTGCGTGCATGCATGTGTGTGCGTGTGTGTGTGCGTGTGTGTGTGTTGTTTTGAGGAGGAAGAGAGATTAACAGTTAGGGACAACGTGAACAGGTGAGGGAGTACAGAACAGAGAGGACACAAAAACACTGCAGACACCTTTAAAATGTATTTTCTTTTATTATTTCTAAGTATTATACTGTATATAATATTATTTCTCTCTACATATATGTCATCATATGTATATCTAAGTAAAAGTGTGCTTTTCCACAGCATGTGTTGAAGTTGGACTGCTGTTTGTTGGAGATTTACTCATACAGTGAACTGGCTAGCTGTCAGCTATATGTGTGTGTATGTGTGTGTATGTGTGCGGTTGTCTGTAAGTATCTGTGTGTAGTATCACATGATTTGGCTCAATGGCATGGAGCAAGACTAAGTTCCCCTTAGTCACTGATCTGAGGTCAGTTTTTCAGTTACCCCTCAATGGTTAAGGTTGGATTCTGGGATAGTTGACTCTGATCCTAGATCTGTGTTGAAGGGTAACTTCATGCCCAAAACCAATGTCGTGTTCGTGTGTAACAGTCCTCAGGTCAGTTCAAAATAACTGCTTGGCTTTAGAGGTGACCCTGGAAGCTCCCTGAGCTGACCTGGGACCAGCTGTCATAGGGGGCCACTGCTGTGCCTTGGAGCCCCCTCCTCTGACCCTGGATCAGCGCTCTCAGCCAGGTCCGGTAGGAACGGGGAACACTGGAGGCCTTCAAGCAGATCCCAGAACAGTCCTTACAGAGCAGATTTCAGTACAGTCATCTGCCTAAAGACAAGCCCGGAGAAAACTCTGAATGTGAATATTTGATCCCAGTGCAGTCCTTACAGGTAGTCCAGATGAGGAGGAGGTTATGTGGAAGCTCCATGGCTGATCTAGGACCTGTCTGAAGGCAGGAGAGGCAGGCACTGGGTGCATGGACGAGATGCGGCAGCATGTATGATGTGTATTGTGTGTGTGTGTGTGTGTTCAGAACAATTCAGTCTAATCTCATCTCTCAAAGTGAATCAGGGTTTAGTCCATGGCTGATGGGGCTTGATCATTGTTCTGGAAACTCCACAGAGGAATTTTAAGAAACACAATGATTTCCCTTTTTTCTTCTTCTTTTAAGAAACACATAAGCAGATAATGATGATTTCCCAGAATTCACACAGTGATTTTCGAGGCCAGGGTTTGTCAGTGTGGCTGGAGAGGCGTGGTGCTTGGGGCCAGGCCAGGCTGGTGCTGACCGGGCCCACACGTGACGTGTGGTCCACAATGTGAGGTGTCCCGTGGACAAACAGTGACTTCTGGCATCAGTGAGGCGAGGCAACCGTCCGTTTAAGTTCAGCTGAGTGCCCAGGCCGCCCCCCCCACCCCTCCCTCCTCCTCCTCTCCTCCTCCCCCTCTCCTCTCCTCCTCCCCCTCTCCTCTCCTCCCCCTCCCCTACTCTGTTCCCTCTGGGGAAGCTTCAGAACTGATCAAAACAACACAACTCACGGACCACACAGAGTAGAAAAGAAACTAGAGCAGTACAAATACATCAATCTACCCCATCGTAAACCCGCTCCAACTGCAGAGGAGTCCGAGCCGGTCTGAGCTGGGTAAGCTCAGAAAAAATTGCACCTTTTAGAATATTCATACTGTGATTATTTATCTAGGGATGAGTGTCAAAGCACTATGGCATAAGCAGAGGAACAGGCTGTGTCTCAATCAGCACCTCAAAGTGCACTCCTGTGAAGCAGTCCAGTGTGGTTCTGGTCAGATGTAGTGTGCTACCTGGAGGTTAGAAGGTGCTGTGAGAATGGGCCACACAAAGAGAGAGTAAGGGCGGAGTGCTGGAAGCTGATGGTTGTGACATGAATGGCTGGAGTCAATGCATATGGCTCATGAATGGTAGTGTAACCTCTGACCCTTACTTTGACCCCCCTATTAAATGACCTCTAAGTAGAAACCCGAATGCTGATGCAACTAGTCTAGTGTGAAACTTCGAGAATATTACAGCATTTCCAATGTCAGGAGTTCACAGAGTTGAATTACCTTAACCTAAAGCTAACCCTAACTAACGTAGCCTAACCTGCTAGAGTAGAGGGCGAATAGTCTTCAGAGTGGAACACATTAAAATGCCCACGAGGCTGTGGATAGTCCTTTTGCATAAAGCATTTGTACTTACTTATTCAGCTGGTTAAAAACTATTGTTCCTGTGCAAAATGTGTTTTGAGCCCCCCCCCCCCCCCCCCCACCTCCCCATCCCAAACCCCCATGGTAACTACTGCAGCGTGGAGCGGATAAAAGCCCTTGTGTGCTCATGTCCTTTAAAAATTAAAAGCCCTTCGGAAGAAAAAAAAACTGTTTGTTTCACTCCAACTCTGGACGGCAGGCTGCTGCCGGGGCCTGCAAAATTCATATTTACACACGGAGACTTAGCAGGTTGAGCTGCCCATTTGTAGGCTTCCGTTATGGCAAGTGGACCGGCAGGACACAGCGGAGCAGAGTGCCAGCAAGTCACAGTTTGAAACAGCTTTATTATCATGGTAGGTTGTAGCAACTGAAGTATTGTTTCATCTTTCACTTATACAACGGCTCAGGTAAATGAAACAATGTAGGTTTTCCTCCTCCTCGACTCTCATGTTCAACACTCTGAAGACACAGACAGGACGCCGTGACTGAATTCTACCAAATGTGCTCAAATTCTCTCTCTCTCTCCTCTATGTTTTCTCTCTCTCATCTATCTTTTCTCATGCCTTTCTCTCATCCAGTGATGTCACTAATGTCCTGACTAATTCCTGTGTTTTTCTTCAAAACACCTGAACACATACAGAGCCAGAAGTGTTTGTGTGACTGAGACTAAAGACAGAAGACTTCCCTGGCAAGGTAAGATCAGACTCCAGTATCTTTATGTGTATATGAATGATGTAAACATGTATATAATTTAACTGAACTTCTCTGCATGTATGACAGATGATCAAATAATGTGTACAGCGTTCTGGATGTCAGATAGGGCATCATTTTCTTTACACATGTATGACACATGACACTGTTGAAGTTGTATATGGATGTGTGTGTATGTGCGTGTGCATGTGTGTGTGTGTGAGTGTTTGTGTGCATGACAGGCGGTGATGAAGAGAGCGGAGCTGTGTGGCTGTGAGTGATGCTATGGTCCGGTCTGGGTCTGTGTTCAGACTGATTGTCTCTGGCAGGGAGACAGACACACTGGCAGTAAGAGAGAGAGGAGAGAGAGAGAGAGAGAGAGAGAGAGAGAGAGAGAGAGAGAGAGGGAGAGAGAGAGAGGGAGAGAGAGAGAGGGAGAGAGAGAGAGAGAGAGAGAGAGAGAGAGAGAGAGAGAGAGAGAGAGAGAGAAGGAAGGAAGAAAGGAACGAAGAAAGGAAGAAAGGAAGGAAGGGGGCAATTAAGATTATACTTAGTAGTAGTTTGAGGTTAATTGTTTGTGAGTGACAGAAAAAGAGAGAGATGTGAAGGTTGTGGCAGCTTATTACACTGAAATATTTTCAAAGGAAGAATGAAAATGGTTCCCTCAAATACAAATGTGCAGCCTTCATTTATCATGGGTTGCATTACAGTATCTCACTAACACACTGTTCTCCAAAGACTGAATTGGTGAAAGCAAGGATTCAACCACATCAAATTGTCACCTGTGTGACGTCCGTGGTGACAAAGGATTCAAATGAAGTCATCCCCAGTCCTCCACCACCAATATGACTATACTTCATTCCTTTCGAGGTGACACAGAGAAGACATAGGACCGTGACTTTTATCAAAGTAATCCCTGGCATGGGGCAAGGTCCGAAGTGAAATTGGGTGAGAGATGTGGTGAGGGATGCGGTGAGAGGGGAGAGGGACGGGACTGATTGAGGCATGACGGGTGAGGGCAGACAAACATGGTTGGTATTTTGAAAGGTTTTTAGGTGAAAAAGAAATGTAAAAAGTGACTGAAAAAGGAGTAGAGTAAAAGGAAGCACCAATGACCTAACATTTACCATCTAAAGAGTTAAATATAGTAAAGGTAGACGTGGCCCCTACTTACAGACCTAGGGTCAGATTACCCACCCCCCACCCCACCTTAGTCCTCACTATCAGAGGTTTCATAAAGACCTGACCCTAGGTCAGTTGTTCTGGCCAACGCCTAGATTTTCAGTTAAATATACTGGTATAGAAACAGGTGGAAGCTCCTTAGTGCTCCCTGTGCTAACCCCACCCTGCTACTGTCCTGGGGTCAAAGGTCAGGGGGGGGGGGCAGGGGTCAAAGATGGTAGTTCATAGTCCTCACAAGTCTTTCACCCCCTCGTCCCTCTCGACCATTTGACCTTAGATCCCACCGTGCTCTGGTGTTGGCTGTAGGTGCCCTGAACCTTTTTTTCCAGATATGTTTTCACTTCCCTGTAGGTTAAAGGTGCATTCTGTAGCTTTTCTCCACCACCCAAACAAATACCAGGCCTGCTCTGTACTATTATATTTTGAATAAAAAGCTTCAGAATGCACCTTTAGTTTGCTAAAGGTAAAGCTGCACCTGATCTGACAGCCCACCTGCGACCACAGAAACACCCCCCACCTCCCCACTGACTCCCCCACCCTCCCAGGACCGAGAGTTCATCAACGCCCCTAAACCCTTACCCTGCCCCGCGCAGCCTCAGCCCCCTCTAAACTCTCCCTCCCGCCTCAGTCCTCTCAACCAATGGGGCCGGCCCCCCTCAGACAGGTGTGGTTCTCCTGTTGGGGTCCTTGCCGTAGTCCTTGGTCAGCGTGCTGCTCTGCAGGAATTCCCTCTCCGAGTTGAGCAGCGCCCCCATGGCCGCCTTGCTGCCCGCCTCGCGGGGGTTCAGGGTGTACATGGAGATGTCGGCGGCCGCCGGCCCCGTGTAGCCGCCCTTCCCCAGGGGCGAGGCATCGCGGCTGGGCGCCTCGGAGGAGCGCACGCTGGAGCGGCGGCGGAAGCGGTAGCGGTAGGACGGGATGCGGCTGAAGGCGGACTTCTTAATGAGCTCGGTACGGGACTTGGCGCGCTGCTTGCGGTGCTTCTCGATGAACATGTGCACGGCGAGCACGCCCACCATCTCGGCCATGATGAAGGAGAGAGCACCGAAGTAGAAGGACCAGCCGTAGGAGTAGCTCTTCTTACTGTCACTCTGACCGGGGTCGCCCGAGTTAGCGGATATGTACACGATGATGCCGATGATATTACTGAGGCCTGGGGGGGGGGGGGGGGAGGGGCGGGGGAGGGCAAGGAGAGGGTGGAGAGAGAGGTTAGAGAGAGAGGAACGAGATCAATTGCAGAGAAAGGGGAGGAGGAAGAAGAAGAAGGAGAGACATGGAGTCAGCCATGGAAATATAGGGGCGATTGATAGAAAATGGAGACAGCCCAAAAGGAATTGGAGACGGAGAAAGAGAGAGAGAGATAATGTGTCAGGAGAGAGGGAGGAGAGAGGTGGTAGTGGGTTATTGCACACAGCTGGGTTCTCTCATTCCGTATCATTACCCACAATGCACTGCTCGGCAGCCGTGTGGAACACAGAAAAGAAGAACAATTAGGCTGCTTTAATTAGCCCGCATCATCCCAGCATATAGTGGTAAATAATTACCAATTTGGCTTCATGAATTTACTACAAAACCCAATGGGACTCAACACATCCCACTGAACAGTAATTATAGTGCTTTGTGTGAGTGTGTGTGATGGCATGTGAGTACAAGTGTGTTGTATGTGATCGTGTGAAAGAAAGTGACTGCGAGTGTGAATCTGGGAGGATTGTGTGTGTATGTGTGTATGTGTGTGTTTGCGTGTCTGTGTACACCGACACACTATTACAGCGACTTCATGGTGTTCTTGTTGATTGATTAATCGGGCGTCACGTCCAATTTCCACACACTCGATTTTTAGACAGGCGCATTGGTGTGCTTTAGACGCCTAATGGGGTCCTTCAGCAAATATTAGAACAGCGCAGTCATCTGGTTAACATGTTCCCCCAGTCGCACACACACACAGAGGGCCAAAACAGCACAAACGAATCAACAGTCGGCCATGTTGCTTGCTTGTTTGTTTGGCTGAGGAGGGGGAAGCAGCCAATAGAGTGAGCATGCCCCAGGGAGTCATGGGATTGATATCACAGTCTATCAGTGGAGGGATGTAAATGTAGACCATGTGCAATTCAGGGTCACTGAGCAGTGTTGGAGATCCGATAAAGTCGTAGGCCAGTGAGGGAAGAAAAACTACCTGAACCAGTCTGTGTGTGTGTGTGTATGTCTGTGTGTGTGTGTGATAGGAGTCTCTAACAGTTCAGCGCACCACGTTTTTTAGAAACCCCATGGGTTCACGTTTTACATTGTCTTCAACGCACTGACTTCAGCCCTGCCATGGGGAGGCACACACACACAAACACACACGCACTCATGCGCACACACACACAAACACACACACACACATGTGCACACTCAAGCTCACCTGCAGAGACAAAGAAGATTCCGGCGCTGAGTATGACGTTATGACGACTTCGGTAGAATTCGCTGGCAGCGACACACAGCCCCCCCATGAACAGCAGCCCCACACTCATGATGGGGAAGATACTGGAGGCCCGCACAGCTCCTGAAACACACACACACGTGCGTACACAGACACACACACAGGCATTCACATTTATGAGATCAAAGGAGAGCTATAGTGTGTGTGTGTGTACGTGGGCTCTTACACACGTACACACACACACACACAATACTGACGAGTGAACGCTTGGTTAAGTCTGAATGCAGAACATTGTACGGCCCTCTGTCTCCAACAGGGAAAGAGATGGAATGGAAAGTTGGAGGGAGAGAGGGAGAGGAGAAGATGGACGTGGAGAGCGACAGACAAGCAAGTCCAAATGACAAATAGCAACGGACAGGAAAGGAGAGGACGAAACCGAAAAAAGCCATTAGTTAAAAGGGAGATGGAAAGATAGTGATAGATAACATAAAGAGGGAAAGACAGAGACAAAGATATAAAGGGAGAGAGATAGAGACATAGTGAAAGGCAGATAGAGAGAGAGGAGTGAGGCATTGAGACAGACAGAAAGACATGGAGGGAATCAGAGAAAGAGAGAGAGAAACGGAGATATCAAAAGAAAGTGAAGAGATAGAGACAGAGATAGAAAACAGAGACAGAGAGAAAGAGACAGAGAGAAAGAGACAGAGCCGGGAGAGGACGGTGTAGTGATTTGAGATGTCTGGGAAGGCTTCCAAACCTCTGGGCTCCAGTCTCAGTCCTGATCTGCATCAGGCCAGCTAGCAAAATAACAGCTTCTGTGTGTATAAATGTACTGTGTGTCTATGTGTGTATGCGTGTGGTTGTGTTATAGTGGTTGTGTACTATTTTTGTACATTTCTATGTATGTCAAGTCTTTGTTTTGTTCGTTTTGTTCCAAACATCCTCCGTTTGACTGACTGCTCCAGTGGCCAGTGCTGAGAGAGTGGTGAGTCGAGTCCTGCCCCCATGGCCCACACCCCAGGGCAGTATGAAATGCCGGTCAGTGGGTCCCCTACTCTCATTGGCTGGCTCACTCCCTGGCTCCGTATTCTGATTGGCTGCCTCTGGGGATGTGAGGCGTTTGCCCAGTGTTTGCTCTCTCCTCTGATCTCACTGCTGCAAAACAACAGCCATATTTCTCCCTATCTCTCTCTCCCTCCCCCTGGCTAACCCTAACCCTAACCCACCTTTTAGTCTATTTTTCTAGGTTTCTTGCTCTCTCTCTCTCTCTCTCTCTCTCTCTCTCTCTCTCTCTCTCTCTCTCTCTCTCTCTCTCTCTCTCTCTCTCTCTCTCTCTCTCTCTCTCTCTCTCTCTCTCTCTCTCTGTCCATGTCTTACCCTATCTCTCCATATCTGTCCCATCTGTTTCTAACTCACTACCTCACTACAGTGTGTCTTTGTTGCCATGTTCCCTCTCTGGTCTTGTTCTTTCTCTCTATCCTTTGTTCTACCCCTAAACAACAACCTAATTTCCCAGGCTATGACTCTCTCTTTAATTTCCTTTCTCTCTCTCTCCCTTTCAAGCCTTCTCTCTTGCTCTCTGTCTCTCTATTGCTCTACGCACCTCCCCCTTTCTGGTTTGACTATTTTAACTTCAGCGGGTCTTATGCATGACAGGCCACCATATGTAAGACGGCAAATGAGTTCAACACAACGACAATACCACAAGGAGAAAGAACAGTCAACATGACATTGTACCAGGGTAATAGTGCTTCAGCATATATTCATTGTGAGGTCACTGCGTGTGCTTATGTCCGTGTCCTCGCGAGAGCGTGCGTTTGCGCAGGTGTGTGTGTGTGCACGTGTGAGTGTGTGTGTTCAGCATAATAGTGCTTCAGCATATATTCACTGTGAGGTCACTGCGTGTGCTTATGTCCGTGTCCTCGCGAGTGCGCGCGTTTGCGCAGGTGTGTGTGTGTGCACGTGTGAGTGTGTGTGTGTGGTGTGTGTCAGACTTACGGAGGAGGTATTCCGCCGCATCCGCCTCGTAATCTGCATCCTCTGGAAAATGATCAATCTTCTTACACACCCCTCGGAACGTCCCTGCAGAACACACACACAAGTTAGCTGCCGATCGTGCAGCTCACGGCCACACAGAGGGGCTGACCCAAACACACAGCACGGTCGTGTCAGGGCCCACGACGAAGCACTTCAAAGCCATCCCTGTCGTTTGTTCTCATAAAGCCGAACTTCCATGCTGTATGTGAAGGTTCCGAATTCCTTGCCCGGACGCGCCGGATGTTTCCACGCTCGCTTCCGCATCTCCCTGCCGCACACACGCACATGTATACATGCGCAAATGCAACACCCGGACACAGGCATACAGAGACACACGTACACACGTACACCCGCGTGCACACACACACACACACACAGAGAGTGAGCCCTTGGCGGGGCTGTGTGGCTGAGATGACAGATGATCAGGGATAGAGCTGTTGCCCGGAGGCTGTGTGTGGGAAACACTAATGAAAAGCCTTATCTCACCCAGCACACACACAGCATACAGGGAAGCTGCCACACACACACATCACACACACATCACACACACACACATATGCCATAGACGCACGCACACACACATATGCCATAGACGCACGCACACATGCGCACGCACTCGTATACAAACCAGAGATACATACTAATTAACCTAGAACACGAGTTTATAACCACTGCATGTCGGCGTGCATGTGTGTTTGTGCACGTGTGATTTTGTGTGAGTGTGTGCGTCGGTGTGTATGTGTGTGTGTCGGTGTGTGTGTGTGTTGTATTGACTGAGATCAGGTCTCTTGTGAATGCTATGAGGAGCAGTGAGTCAGGCAACGAATGAGTCATCCCTCCTCTAATCCCTCCACACACACACGCGCGCGCGAGCACATGCACGCGCACACACAAACATGGCTGTCTCTCTTTCTCTGCATGCCTGCAGTTTAGCTCCCACCCTGTTATTCAGTCCCATTCACACATTCCCGTGCTTCGCTCCACAGGGGGAAACCGAGAGAGGGAGAGAGAGGCGGAGATGGAGGGAGGGAGGGAGAAAAGCAGAGAGGGAGAGAAAGGCAGAGAGAGAAAGAAGAGAGAGAGAGACATTGGTATACAGAGGGAGAGTGGCACATAGGTCCAAAGGGAAAGAGACGGGGGCGATCCGGGGAGATAGGGATAAGAGGAAGAGGGTAAAAGGTAAGGAGAGGATGAGAAAAAGTATGAGAAAAGGAAAGGATGAAAGTTGAAAGGAGAAATAGAGGAAGAGGAAGCGAAAGGAAGGAGAGAACCCGGAGAGATACATGACTACTCTCTGGTTGTTGAGCTACATCACACCTTATCTGAAAACATAACAGCTGACGCCAGAGTGGACACACACACACGTTCATGTGGCAATGGTACAGGCATATTTCGCATATTTCAGTGGGCAATGACAACCCTCCTCAGCCCCTCCCCCCCCGCCCCCCCCCCCCACCTCCCCTTTAAAGGAGCATTACTGGTTTCAACAAAAACATGTGGTCACGTGACTTCTAGTGGGATGACCCGATCTCCATGAGTTACTGCCATTCTAAAACCCTTGCTTATGAACACCAGTTCTCATTATACACACTCACACTCATCCATACACAGACAGTCATTAAAGGCAGTGCGTGTCCCCCAGGTCAACTCATCCATCACAGTAAGGTGGGATCCTATTGACTACAGGCATCCTGGGAACCTTTCAAAAATATGAGTCTCCTCTGTGGGGGAGCTGCTGTTCCGCAGCTAATGGCGTGATGGAGGGATAGAGGGATGGAGGGGTGGAGGGGAACAGAGAGCAGATGATGCGTGAGAGAAGAGGGAGAAAAGAGAAGAGAGAGGAGATATGGGGAAAAGAGAGGAGAAATAATAGAGGAGAGAGGAGAGAGAGGGAGAGAGGGGAGGGCGGAGACGAGATGCGAGAGGAGTAAGGAGAGATGAAAGAGAAGAGGGGATAAGCATAGGATGAGAGGAACCGGTAGAAGTGGGAGATAAATAAAAGAAAGAGGAAAAATGGATAAAGAATCTACAGGGAAGAGAACTATGAGGGATCAGATGGAATATTTATTTACATGTGAGTGTGTGAGTGTGTGTGTGTGTGTGTGTGTGGGGGCGAGAAGAAAATAGACGTTGAAGAAGCAAACATTTGTCTGACACCACTGCTGTGAAACACTCTATTGGCAAGGAATATACTCTCTGTATCTCTCTCTCCCTCTCTCTCTCTCTCTCTCTCTCTCTCTCTCTCTCTCTCCCTCCCTCCCTCTCTCTCTCTCTCTCTCTCTCTCTCTCTCTCTCTCTCTCTCTCTCTCTCTCTCTCTCTCTCTCTCTCTCTCTCTCTCTCTTTTCTTATCTCTCTCTCTCTGTCTCTCTCCCTCCCTCTTTCTCTCCCCCCACAATTTTTCTGTTGCTGTATTCATTTTACATCATGCTTCACCGGGCTGACTGGACTAAGAGTTATGTGGTCCCAGCCTTTGATCAACATGATGGTGTTTGTTCACGTGATAGAGTGAGAGACTAAGAGGAGGAACTCTGGCTGTCTACCACGCAGGCCCGACCTAACAGAGATGTAGGGTCCTCATCATAACCCTCTCAGCTCAAATAATCATCTCCCTGTCCTGCAACTCCATCTGTCTGACAGTCAGACTCTTTGTGATGTTGTCTCCCAGCGGTTGTTGTTGCTGTTACCCAGAATTCCCTGTGATGAGGGAAAGAATCATGAACAAACGCAGTGGATCTGACTCACTGAGCAATGACATCATGGAGACCAGCGCCCTGAAAGGCCCAATGGGCACAGAGAGGCAGCATGACACTTTCAAAAACACACATGCAAACACAGGCACAGACACACGCCACTCTTTTGAAAATACAGACCCACACAAACGCACATCCGCAACAGACACACTCTCTGAGGCAGCCACATGCTTCATTTAGTTTTCGATGAAAACGCGTACATGCATAGAGAGTGTGTGTGTGTGAGTCTGTGTGAGTGTGTATCTGCGCATGAAGAGGGGGAAGGGATGGGATATGTAGGCCAGCCAAGCCGCCTGCCAGCGTTCTCTCATAGAGAGATATCAGTCTATCAGTGGACACACACACACACGCAAACACAGTCAAACACACACATCTTATTTAAATGGACATTTGTGAGCTTGTTATCCGTCTACCCATATGTGAGTGGGCATGTGTGTATGCAATTATGTGTGCGTGTGCGCGTGTGTGCTGGCCCTGTTCACCAGCAGATTGTCTGTCCTAAGTAAGTGTTATGGCAGCAGATATTTTATCACTCCGGACTAGACCCCCACCCCCCCCACCCCCCCCTCGCTCCCACTGCAGCCCAAACCTGTATGACCTGTGCTAAACAACCGTGTGTGTGCGCGAGTGTGTGTGCGTGTTCCCTCCTGTCAGGAGTGTGTGAGGTCTGCCTGCCCTGTCACTGATAGTTATGTCCAGTGTCAGAGGACGGTTAGGAGGTCATCACTCAGTCTTACCCAGGATTAAAGCCCTCGTTTTCTCATGTGGGAGGGATACGCCAAACTGTGTGTGTCTGAGTGTGTGTGTGTGTGTGGGGGGGGGGGCAGGTGCGTGTCTCTGCATCGACACGCATCTGGACGCTCCTCCTCTTCCATTTTATCGTGCTCCCCCCCCCCCCCCTCTTCCTTCAGTTGTTCACTTTCTTGCTATCTTTCATCTCAGTGCCTCCCTTCCCTCCCTCCCTCCTCTGTCTGGTCTATGGGGTCAGTGGGCTGTGGCAGGTGATTGATTGTACAGAGCCCCTATAACGGCCAACTTCAATGATGTTATTAATGTCCATGACAGCTCATTTGAATGTGGTTACTGGCTGTAGCCAACACCTGTGTGCAAACGGCAAAGTGTGTGTGTGTGTGTGTGTGTGTGCGCGCGCGTGTGTGTGTGAATGAGGTTACAAGCTGTAAAGAGTGCACCGGTACAGAGCACAGACATGGAGAGGATGAGGGTGAATGCAAATGAGCTATGTCCAGAGAGAGCCTGTAGAAGTGCACACTCTCTTTATCCTTCTCTCTCCGTCACTCTTGATTTCTTTCCTCAGTCTTCCTAAGCCCTCCCATACATCTATATATATATATATATATATATATATATATATATATATGCATACCTGCAAAGATGGACCATGCATTAAATACATAATATGCATATCTGCATGGTCCATCCTTGCGCATGTCTTCATGTATATGAAATGCATTGTAATTTGTCGTAGCTATTTTAGAAGATGTTTGTGACAGTATGAAATTTCACATTAGGCTCAGCAAGTCACAGCCCTCTGCCAACATTTATTTTTAAAACCAATTTGTTCTATTTCGATGCGACCATCGTCACACATTTATGACATCACAGGCAAAATGTGGCGAGGGGGACAAATATGTCACAACACCCTGTTGTCTCTGATTTCGTCCACCACTGTGGGTATGTGTGTACGTGTAATTGTGTGCATTTGTGGCTTGGTGTGACTGAACGAGTGTTGATGGCAACACTGACACACAGTCACACACACACACACACACACACAGGGCCACACACATTCACGCACGCGGTGGGAGCATCCATCAGGAGGCATTTGGCTCACAAAGGTCAGGGTGGCCTGAGGGCAGGATCGGCAACAGAGAGAGCAAAGCATGATGGGACAGAGGGTGGGGGATGGGAGGGAGAGTGGGGGGGGCGTGAGTCACTGTGGTCTACATTCTCCTGCTGGGTTCACAGTGCTGCTACTGTCACACACACATGCGCCCACACACATTGTACACAAACACACACACACACAGACACACACACACAACACATTCCTGAGCATACTCCTCGAAGATGACATGCATGCAGACGTCTTTGCCACAGTGCGTTGCATGCGTGGTAGCGGGGATCAGCGTGACTGACAGTGATCCTACTGAGGCCACAGCCTCAGTCCTCCCTACATGGGTCCCCCCCACCACATTACTGCTCACCACGCCTACATCATACATGTAGCACAGCGGGGGTGGCGCGCTCACGTGAACTGTACGCAACGTACACATGGACGGCTCAACGCACATAGACACACATGCAAACGCAGGGGCCCACGCGCACACACACACGCACACACACTCAAATATGTGTCGAAAAATGTCGGGACCCAAAGTCCCCATGCTAAACGGGAGCGTTCAAGTCAAACACCAAACCAAACGCGTGACTAACGGCTGGGGCCTCTAAGAGGGCCGGCAACGCACAACACACTTTAATTATTCAACTTCCTCTGCCTCATTCCCAGCCGCAGCCAGGCAGAAAACCCCCTTTCTGTTCCTTTCTGTTGGCTTGGAGATAAAAAAAAAAAACACAGGGTTTCAAGGATGTAGCAACAAGGTCTGACATACTTCCTCCATTACTGGAGACCAGGGAGGGGGGGGGGGGGGGCTGGCCGAGACACACGTGTGCTTACACGCACACACACACACGCGCGCGGTCAGACACACACACACACACACACGTATGCACATGCACACAGGCTCTCACACACAAACACATACCCACAGTCGCACACAGTTCAGGTGAGTGCTTTACACCTGTGCGACCATATTGTGTTTACATCGCAAATGTTCTGTGGGTCCACGCTCCACCATTTAGCACAAATGTTCAATTAGCATGCCGAGATGATGGGAATTGTAGTCCTACAGAACACAAAATAGCAAGCAGAGATAATGGGTACCTACAGGCATCCGATACAAAGAACAGTTCTGATGAGAATGGTACCTAATCACATGTCTCTGTCTTTGTATGTGTCACTGTTTCTGTCTGGCTTTGTGTCTCTCTCACACACACACAGACACATACACACACATACACACATTCACATAGCACATGCACATACTGTACATACACCTACTTATGCACCATCACACAATTGTTCTCTTGAAAGACCCTCTCTCATGTACTCTATGAATGTCGCCTCAAGAAAGAATACTAGAAGACTGGAGTGCAGTGAGAGGAGAGCAGGAAGAAGAGGAGGAGAGGAAGAAAGGAAGAGAGGCGAGGGAAGGGGTAGAAAGGCAGAGCAAATTGGACTGCTTGTTTCTGCAGAGCTCTTCTGACAGCTTAGTGTGGGTGAGTGTGCTTCCCTCTCTCTGCCCCTCTCCAGTGCTCTCTTTCTCTCTCTCTCTCTCTCTCTCTCTCTCTCTCTCTCTCTCTCTCTCTCTCTCTCTCTCTCTCCTACCCTTTGTCTCTATAGCTCTCGTTTTCTCTCACACTCTCACTCTTAGCTCCCTTTCTCCATACCTTTTTCACTTTTTTTTCCTCACACCCCCCCTCTCACTTTGTACTTAACCCTCTATTGTCCTCTCTCGTTCTCTTGATCTCTCGTTATGATGGAGGACAGAGGCAGGATGAAAGGAGAGAGAGAGAACAAGAGAGAAAAGAGAGCAGAAGAGAGAGAGAGAGAGAGAGAGAGAGAAAGAGAGAGAGACAGAGAGAGAGAAAGAGAGAGAGAGAGAGAGAAGAAATAAAAGGCAATAGAGAGGCTGGTTTCCAGGGTGATTGCTGATGGAGGAGAGGAGACAGGTTGTGCTTGGATGCACACACAACAGGGGGCGGGGAGGGGTGGGGGGCAGGGGCGGGGGTCCTCCCTCCTTCCTTCATCTCTCTCCATCACTCCCCCGTTTCTGCCTCACTCCTCCATATTTGTATTGCTACTCTCTCCCCCACACATCCCTCTGTGTCCCATCTCTCGTTCCATCCCCATCCCTCCATCCCTGCTGTCTCTCCGTCCTCCCTTTCTCTTCATCTCTACACACACTTTCTTCCTTCTCTGTCGTTTCCATTCCCATTCTCAGATCCTCATGGATTTTCTTCTCCCGAGGAAATGGTCCCCTCCTCACCTCGCTCCTCACCTCTATTTTCCCCTTCGCCCCACTCGTCCTTCCATCCTTTTCCCTCCTTCCCTCCTTCTGTTCCCTGGCGGTCGTTTGTCCCTGGCACGGACAAACATTCCCTAGAGGTGCACCTGCTACTGACATCAGACCACATTCATCTCTCTGTCTGTCTCCCTTTCTCCATCCCTCTTTCTCTCTCTCTCTTCCTCTCCCCTGCCGCCTCTCTAGCTCTCATACCCCTTTCTTCATCCTTCCTTCCACCGCTCTCCGTTGCCTTTCTTCTCTCGTCTCTCCATCCGTGATCCTCTCTCCCTCCATCTAATACTTCCCATCTCTGCGTTGTTTCTCTGGCTTCTCCCTCTCTTCTCCTCATCTGTCTATCTCCAGGAGGCGGGACTTCTCACCCCTCCACGGTGTTCCAGGGTAGACAGGAAGCCTGCATCCACCTACACAGACACAGGCAGGGACTCTCCCCACACCTTCATAGTCATGTCCCTCCAGACCCGGCTAAACCAGCCCACCGTCTCTCCTGCAAGCATTCACAAACCACCTCCAACCTCTTTTTCCTCCACTCTGTTCTGTCTGAAAACTGTAAAAACACGCACTAAGTTCTATTTTACTCTCTATATCTATCTGAACTTCTGCCATGTTCTATACGAACCTCTATCCTGTTTTCATCAGAACTTCTACTATATTCTGTCTACCAATCTCGACGACAAGGACACATACTAGAACTTTACATGATCACATTGGACACTTCCACAGTCCTTTCTGGTGCACTACATTTCCCAGAGTTCCTCTCCTATCCGCTCTCTCTAACTCCCTCCCTATAATCTCTTTCTCAATCCTGTGCCTTCTCCTCTCACTCTATCTCCCCTTTACCCCAACACGGCAAAGCTATTGTCAGATTAACGGTATGTACTGTATGCATGAGTGCTCGGTACTTTATCGAATTCTACATATGTGAGCTCTCCCTCTTGCTTCTGCCCTGTTCAGATGCAAGGCAGATGTACTACAGTCTGAAACAGGCATGTCCTGTCTAATTATAAATGATACAATAGGCAGGGACGCAATAAGGGGACAAGAGAAGGAGGGTCAGAGAAAAATGAGGAAAAACGGAGGAGAAAGAAAGTGTGGGGTTATGGGATGGACAGTTTATGTGTGTGCATGTGTGAGAAAGAGAGATAGAGAGTGTGTGTGTGTGTGTGTGTGTGTGTGCAGACACTGTGTAGTGTCACACAGGGTTGACTGAGCAGAATAGTCCCACAGCTGTGGTTTTTTAGAGGTTTGGGAATATTCTGCATATTTGTCTATTTATCCATTTAATCAGATGGGCTGTGTGTGTGTAAGGGAGAGAGAGAGCGAGAGAGAGCGAGCGAGAGAGAGAGAGTGTGTGTGTGTGTGAAATCATGCCCCATACCTGCACCATCTGGGTCTGTAATAGCCTTCTGCACCCCCCAGAATGAGATGGTTATGTCTCACTGCCCCGGACAACACCCCCTGCTCAACAACACACACACACACTCGCTCTCTCTCTCTCTCTCTCTCTCTCTCTCTCTCTCTCACTCTTTGTCTCTCTCTCTCTCTCTCTCACTCTGCAAATGTGTACCTGGTATCTATGTTTAGCTAATGGTCCACCAAGACACAGACGGGTGGACTGGATGGAGTTGTGCAGCAGGGTCAAATACGTACGTGACAACTTTCTCTTTTCGCTCACTCAATCCTTTTCTCTCCTCTCGCCTGTCACTTGCCCTTGTCTATTTTCTCACCTATCGACCCCCCTTTCCTATTTTTCTCTTCTCTCTTGTCCCCATCTCCGCTCTTATCCACTTCTCTGCCCTGCTTCCCTTTTGAAATACTTTAAGCTTTTGACTCGAAGCCACCATATGTGTCAGGTGGCCAGTGTGTTTCACAATTCACATTCAGCTTGGTTAAAGTAGTACGTTATTTGAAAACCTTTAAGATACTTTAGTAACCAGTCTGGGGTGTAACATGGTGATGGCACTGATTGGCTTTGCGGGGGGAGAGTCCTCGTGGTATTCAGGCTAAATAATGCTGACTGTATATGACAGTCGCCCAATAAGCCCTACTCATCATAACATTCCTAGCATTGAATGACCCCATAACCTGTCAGGTAGCAGGTCTGTCAGCTCCCTCTACCACTGCAGGGAGTGGAGTGACCAGAGAGAGCAGGAGAAAAAAGGAGGTGGAGTTAATAACTAACAGGGTTGACTGCACAGAATTGACAGGCTATACTTCACACATACACACAGAAGCGCGGTCACACACACATACACATACACACACACACACATAGACACGTACCTTCCAGACAACAGGTCCGCCAGAGCCCCGAGTGGGTCATCACTTCCTCGTTCTTCCGGCTCGTGTCATTGTCGTTGGCACTTTTCACCCTGCAGACCCCGCGCGAGTACAGCCAGTAGTCGGTACCGACTGCGATGGTCATCAGGCTGAAGGCGGCGAAAGCGCCTACCGTGGTCACGAGCATCTGGACACCTCTGTCACACATTAGCATCTTGCCTCATGTCACGACACTGAGACACGAACCGTTAAATCCACTCACTCACGGGAGCGGGAGCCCTCAAAGGGACAGTGCACTAGAGGGCTTTAATCTGCACAGTTCAACCG